>NC_065539.1:30940000-31585833 GCF_932294415.1 Quercus robur | reverse complement strand
CGGCCAATTTCGGCCGGTACGTGATTCTGAGTAAAAAAAAAAAAAAGGTCCAAACGACGTCGTTTTGGACTTAAGTAAAATACCTAGCTCAGACCCTTTTCTTCTTTCATTCGTTCACTCTCACTTCACTTTCACTCTCACTTTCACTCTCAAATCCTCACTGCCGTTGCCCTCGTCCCACTGCCGTCGTCCTCGTCCCACTGCCGTCGTCCTCACTACCGTTGCTCAGCTATCTCTGACTCTTTCACAGTCTCGCTCGGTCTCCTTGAACAGCCAAGGTATTCTTTCTCTACTCTCACTCTCTCGGATTCAACCTTCAGTTCAGCTTCAGCCAAATTTTTTTTTTTTTTTCCTTATGATTTGCTTTGTGGTTAAGACTTAAGATTTAATGTTACTAAAATATTAGATATGTGATTTGTTGGTTAAGATATGTGATTGAACAAATTGGGGATGAGAAATATTACTCTCACTCTCTCGGATTGGAGCTTCAGTTCAACCAAATCATTATTTTTTTTTTCTTATGATTTGTTTTGTGGTTAAGATTTAAGAACTTACTAAGATATTAGATATGTGATTTGTTTGTTAAGTTATGTGATTGAACAAATTGGGTAAACTGCATAAATTGGGTAAACTGCATAAATTAGTTAAACCATGTTTAGTTTTTTTCTTAACTTGATTTATTTGTTCATTAACTACATATGGCTGTTCATGCATTTGATTGAATTTCATTTCATTTCATTGAACAGTAAATTATGGCTCATCATAGTTCAGGGGATCCCGCATGGGCTCATGCCCGTGCAGGTGCTTCCTCTGCTTCTGTGGCCTCTGCCCCTGCAAGATCAGATGATCCCGCTTGGGCTCATGCTCGTGCAGTGCCTAATGCAAAAAATAACACTATATGTTTGCATTGTAATAAGTTGATTAAAGGGGGTGGTATTACTAGACTTAAGTATCATCTTGCTAGGATTAGGGGTCAAGTTGAACCATGTAAAAAGGCTTCATCTGATATTAGGTTTCAAATGAAACAAATGATTGAAAACTTGAAAAAATCTAAACAAACTAAAAAGAGGATTCAATTAGAAATTGGGAACCCATATGATATTGATGAGGAGGATGATGAGGAGGAGGAGGATGATGAGGTTAGGGTTGTTGAAAAGAGTCCCCCTCAAACATTAGGTAAACGAAAATCTAGGGGAAAGGATGTTGACAATGATGTGAGTCAAATAAGAGGAAAGAAGAAAATTAAGAGTTATTTTGCTCCTAGAACAACCCCCGGTGCTCAACCCTCTATAAGAAGTGCTTTGGCTACAAAAGCAATGATTGATAATGCAAAAATGAGTGTGGCAAGATGGTGGTATCATTCTAATGTACCCTTTTATGCATCTCAGTCACCTTATTATCAACCTATGATTGATTCCGTTGCTGCTATTGGGCCGGGATTTAAGGGGCCTTCTTTTTATGAGTTGAGGGGACCCCTTTTGAAAAATGCTGTCCATGAAGTTAATGATTTTTTGTTAGATATAAAAAATGATTGGAAAGTATATGGCTGTTCACTGATGTCTGATGGGTGGACAAATCAAAAGCAACAACCAATAATGAATTTTTTGGTGTATTGTCCAAGGGGAGCCATGTTCTTAAAATCAATTGACACTTCAGGCCTTACAAAGGATGCTGATACTTTGTTTAATATATTTGATTCTGTTGTTCAAGAAATTGGTGTGGAATATATTGTGCAATTGATTACAGATAATGCTTCTGCCTATAAAAAAGCTGGAAAAAAATTACAGCAGAAGTATGGTACTTTGTTTTGGTCTCCTTGTGCAGCTCATTGCATAGACTTGATGTTGGAGAATATTGCTAATCCTAGGTGGTTCCCTCTTATTGATGAAGCAATTAAAAAGGCAAAAAAGATAACAAAGTTAATTTACAACCATGGAGTTGTTTTAGACTTGATGAGGCAAGACTTTACAAATGGAAGAGAGTTATGTCGTCCTGCAATTACAAGGTTTGCCACTAACTTCTTAAGTCTACAAAGCATGCTAAGGTTCAAAAAAGAGCTTAGACAAATGTTCACTTGTGATAAATGGCTTTCATGCCCTCATGCTAAGACCGCCGTTGGGAAGGAGATAAGTAAAATTGTTTTGGAAGATTATGCATTTTGGTCTCAATGCAAGCACATAGTGAAAGTTAGTGAGCCTTTAGTTAGAGTACTTCGTCTTGTTGATGGGGATGAGAAACCTGCTATGGGGTATTTGTATGAAGCAATGGACAAAGCAAAAGAGGAAATAAAAAGAAGGTTGAAGAACAAAGTTTCTTTGTATGGACATTATGTTAGAGTTATTGATACTAGATGGGACAAACAACTTCATAGTCCTCTGCATGCAGCAGGTTGCTTTCTTAACCCTGCAATATACTTTAGGCCTTCATTTAAAAGGCAAAATGAAGTTCAAAGAGGGTTGCTAAGCACTCTAATGAGGTTGGTTCCCGATCCTGACATTCAAGACAAAATAAGTTCACAACTTGATGAGTACAAAAAATCAATTGGTGACTTTGGCACATCACTAGCAATCCGCCAACGAGAGAGACTAAATCCAGGTAAACATTAATAATTTAATAGTATTTCCTTTCAATATGTCTATTTATTCTTTATAGTTGTTATTGTAAGATTACATGAGCAATGCTTATTTTACATTTTTATTTGTTATTATAGTTTCATGGTGGGAGCAATTTGGACTTGGAGCTCCAGACTTACAATCATTTGCCATTCGTGTGCTAAGTCAATGTTGTAGTGCAACCGGTTGTGAGAGAAATTGGAGCACATTTGAGTATGTTCACTCAAAGAAGAGAAATAGATTGGAACATAAACGAGTAAATGATTTGGTCTTTGTCCATTATAATTTGAGGCTTCGAGAAAGGTAAATTTATAATCGTTACTCATATGTAAATAAAATGTACTTTCATGTAATTATAATTTATAAAATGTTACTAATGTTTAATATTTTCATTGGTAGGAACATTCAAAGGAATAAATATGCAATGGATCCTATAAGCTTGGATAACATTGACTTGATGGGAGATTGGGTGGCTGAAGAACCTACACTTCTTAATCCAGATGACATAAATTGGGATTGCCTTAATGAAGTGAATGTGGAAGAGGATGCTGAATTTGAAACTATTGATGTTGATGACGATGATGATGATGACAACAACAATTAACATGTCTTGACAAATCTTCCAATGGGTGCTAGTAGTTCTTGTGGGAGTTCTTTTGATGATGAATTTGATCCATTTTTCATGGATGATGAGGAGGAGGAGTAGGAATATTATGTTAAATTAATCTTAAATGTTTTTATTGTGTGATACTATATTTGTTTAAGACTTAAGACTTAAGACTAAGTGTATGTTGAATTGATGTTATGTTGAATTGATGTTTAAGACTTAAGACTAAGTGTTTGTTGAATTGATGTTATGTTGAATTGATGTTTAAGACTTAAGACTAAGGTTATGTTGAATTGATGTTATGTTGATGTTTAAGAGTTAAGAGTTAAGATTAAATGATTTGTATTATTTGATATTTAGTTATTTATTTATTAGAATTGACAATTTTATGTTCTACAAGAATATATATAAATTATTTTTTAGGAACCCCAAAACACCCTGAAACGGTATGCCGAAATCGGCCGGTACCGAAATATTCCGTTCCACTGGGCAAACCGAAACGGGCTTCGAAACGGTATTAATAACTTTGAGTGAGATAAGTCATGCATTGGTATGAACATGCAATTTAATGATGTAATGTGTTTGTTTGATGTTTGATTTCATGGATAAAAGCTTGGAATACATGTGATGATCTATGTTTGCTTGCCATGCCTATGTTTCTGCCTTGAATGGATATGATGATATGATGATAGTAACATGTTAGGGTTTACACCATGCCATGCTAGATGGATGCTAGGTTGGTTGACATGTATGCTAGATGAATGTTAAGGTCTATGATTTGATGAGATGCTTGACTAGATGAATGTTAGGCTTTGGTTGACAAGCATGATAGATGTATAGTTAGGGATGATTGATGTCGTGTTGTGTGTTTAGATGCATGTTAGTGTGTGTGTGTGTGTGTGTGTGTGAGTTAGATAACAATATTAAGTGTGCCTTTAATAGGGTTAAGACATAAGACACAATGAGAGGAAGCCAACCTTAGGGTTGGGCGGTTTTGGGTACCTATCAGCTTCCCAAGACCGTACCTTAACTCCGTACCCATATCTCTGGTAGTAAGATCAATGGTACTTACTCGAGAGGATGCTATATATATGGTTCCTAGACCATTGCAAAAACTAGGTGGTGACTCCCATTTCTGTTGTATCCACGATAAGGGAAGGGAAAGCCCCCAGCGTGGAAGTACTAAAAAACACTAGTGTTGGTGGTGACAAAGGTTCGAGGGCTAACTTTTAGTGATGGATCAGATACTTCTAGAGGGAGTATGCTAATGGCGTGGATGAAGAGGCAAGCTCAAATCCTTTAAAGGAGGGTACAAACTTTGTTGTGGGAGAAGGTAATTCTAGCCCTTATGAACTTGAGGCTTTTGTTACTTTCTTACTATCCAGCCATTTATTTGAAGTATATCCTTCTAAAAAGATCCTAGACATTTCCCTTTAGCTGTTAAGTTGGCCAAAGGACACTCTTTCCCCCTTGCCCCTTATTTCTTAGGGACTCTATATTCTCATTTAGATTATTTCACCCTCGACTGACAATGTTCTTGGGGTAGATTCCAAGTAGAAACATTTGTACCTATAGCATTTTTACAAATTTGGTTGTGGGAACACTTTAAGAATTATGCTCTTGTCTCCAAAGCTTTAAGTTTCTTTAAGACAAGTTTGCCCTCACCCTAGGGATTACCACGATCATGGGGTTGGAATAAGGTTGTTGTCACGACCCAAACTTGTACTTCAGAATTTAGAGCATGATAGACATGCTAATATCAAGTTTACCTCAATAATAACACGAACCAACTAAAGCTAAAGGTGCCTATCAAAAATTGTTTCTTGTATTCCTCTTTATTTCCTTGTACAAAAGCCATAATATACAAAATTCGTAAAACTTTGAAACTTCATTTCATTTCAAACTTTGCAAGATTACAACTTGGCTATAACTTAAGATATTTGTGCAAATATTACATAGCTAAACATTTAGCAAAATTCTTATTTACAAGCCTAATCCCAAAGACATACAACTGGGGTTCAAAACAAACTAAGGTTCCGAAATGCATTTATTCTAAAAAGTATCAAGTACATCTTGATTCCTCCTATACAATAAAAGAACTAAACTACTATACAACAAAAAAAAACTATACATTATAACAAATGAGAATCACAGATTCCTTGTCATGACCCAAATCCATGGAACATGAATTCAGATGCATGACTAACTTGCTGATCATACATAACTCAGTAAACATGATTAATTTAAACATAATTTAAAACTCCAAATAAACAATGCTATTGGTAAATCTATTACAATAACTAAAATCCACAAATTTAGAATAATCTCCAAAATACTGTGAAATCTAAAGTGGAATAAAAAAAAAAACTAATAATCTTTTAAGACTTCAAGTATTATTGACTTCGCCTAAAACTCCCACGCTCTACCTTGCACCTTACGAAGCAATCCAAAGGTTCTGTTCCCCAACTAAACTTTAATCTGAAAATTGTAATTTATGGGGTGAGCCACACATCCAGTAAGTAATTATACAGAATACACAACGGAATAGGGTCAAGCAAAGCACGAGTATTTTGATTTTTCACAAACCCATTCAATGATATCAAAATAATTATTCCAAAACATATGATGAATCACTTAATACATATGTAATCGCATCTTAAAGTCATTTGAAATCACATACATATAATTGATCAGAGCACAGTGTCACATATATACATCACATATTCTCACATACAATCCTGTGAGCGGATACCAACATCTAACCCCCTGCTGGTAAGGGATCAACACATATTCTCACATACCATCCTGTAAGCGGATTTACACATATATCTGATATATCTGATCAATTCTAAAAACACTTATTTTGAGTCACATATCACAAAGTAAAGTTTATACAAAATATAATAATTTACTTGGTATTAACAATTTCTTTTCAAATACAGAGGCATAACAAAGATCACAATATCGAATAGAACATAAATCAAAGGATGCTTGACTCTCTTAGGGAAACGAATAGAGACTGAGGAGTTTACGTAAATAAATTACAATTCTTGAGTAAATCTGAAAATTTAAATTTGCTAAAAGAAACATTTTACATACCATTTGGAGAATAGAAATATGACCTTGAAATCACTTGGTTTTAACAAATTTAAAGAACAAGAACCTTTTTAGAAAATTTACATTGAAGCTCAATTATTTTCGGAAAATAGTTTAGTTTAGAAATTATTTTTTAAATGAGATTTGGACATTCAAAACGTTATTTAAAATTCAAAGTATCTCTTTAAAACATTATTTAATAGTCAAAATTTCTATTTCAATGATGCAAAAATACTTTTGACAAACTTTAGAAAATATAAGTTTGAAATACAAAACTTTTGAGAACTTTTAACTTCTAAGAACCTAACGGACAAAACTTGTGCATATTATGTATAATTACTTACAGCACTTAAATCACTCTGACAGTCCAGCTGAAACAACCTCCAAAAAGCCTCAAAACACTCTTAAATAGGACCTATCATCAATCATAAAAATTACTTAATATCCTCCACAAAATATAAAGCTTATAGAACTATACAAATGGACTCACTAGGATTATACTTTGCTGAATTGATAACACTTTCAACACTAAATTAACGTTTCTCTAACCAATAATATTTCTTGCATCAATTGAAACTCATATTGCCATGAGAAAGGCAGTAGCCAAAATATCATTGACCTAGGATTTAATATAAAACCCCAATGAAAAAGTAAGAGCCATATACCTGAATAGAGATTTGTAATCCATGGCTTGTTCTAGAGACACAGTGGGCAACCTAGGATTTAATTAAATAACTTTGATGAAAAACGTGAAGGCCATATTCATGAATAATATTTGATCCATTACTATGTTTTTGGATACACACGGTGGCCCAAAACTAGGATTATATATATATATATATATTTATATATATATATATATATATATATATCTATATATATTCCAACAAAACAACCTTAAAGTCATCCTAACGTAAGCCATCCTCTAATATAAATATATATATATATATATATATATATATATATATAACCCAAGAAACACGATAAAGCTACCTAATATACAAACATCTTTCTGCCAAAACCATAAATATATCTCAAGGTTTATCACAGTATAGTAATATTAAGATGGAGTTTTCACCTTGATTTTGTTGCCAAACCTTGTGCCCTTGAACAATTTTGTCTCCTCCTACTGTCACGCCACCTCTCTCTCTCCTTCTCAAATTTTCTTTTGCAACCACTTTTACTAAGAAACCCTTCTAATGAAAACCCTAATTTATCTTTTCCTCTACCTTATATTTTAATGCATCAAAGATGTAGGCTTGGTGGGATAGTGGGCTGGAGTTTAAAATCCACTTGAGCTTATCTCTTTAGTCTCCAAGAAGCCCATAAAACATCTTCATCTTTTATTTATTTATTTGTTATTTTTAATTGCCGCACCAAATTGTATGTACTCAAACTTTAATTTTCTCATCTATTTGTAGCACCACAAAATTGTTCACTCCCATCTTATTGTGTACACACATATAGCACCTCAACTCAATATTAAAAATGACAAGATGCACTGATAATCATAAAAACAAAATTGGGGTATTACATTCCTTGCCACCTCTAATACTCTCGCTGCTTCTAGGAAAGAACTTGTGCACTAAAATATAATAGGGTGAACTGCGAAGCCCAGTAACGTTTTAAACTTCATGAGCATTTAATAAGAATGCATGTAAATCAAATATTTTATGGATACGCCAGCTTTGATAAATAGTCTTCATACTATTCTTAAAATAGCTTAAGAATTTTCAGATGAAAATACATCATTTTTCTCTCATATAATAATAAAAGGACATAATAAGGAACTTAAATATAATTCAGTAACCTTATCTTTAAATAGACTATAAAATACTTTATCATAAACTTTCCATCAAACTTATAACACATTCAACATACCTTTCTTATCATCATATTTTTCTTATAAATTCCAAATAGCTTAATAACTCATTCATGATACATATTAGTCAGTCTAATTGTAAGTCTGTCACAACTCTGGAAGGCTTCTAGCACATAGTGCCAGGCATCCAGCATTCTCCATAATGCTAGGAATCCCAAGATCATATCAGAGAGTATCACACCCCTTTCGGTGTGATCATATCATCAACTTGGGGGTCAGTTGGCATCCTCCATAAGTTGGCCGTTCCCAACGAGGGCAGGTACAGCAGAGTCCTTTCTACTTATAATGGACAATCAAAATTTTCATGGAAATGCCAGTATTATAACCCCTACTGGTTGAGTTCAAATCATAACAATGGAATAACTCGAAAACTATATTTTTCTGATAACTATGCTTTTACATAAATATTTCATAATAGTAACATATCCACTTCATTCTTAAATATTATGTTCGTGATATAAGTAATAGCATCAATATGCTGAAATTATCATATATATAAGATTCAATAATTCACAAACATATATCTTTACTTAAATCATGCTTATACGTAATAGGTCTAATTAATACTTATCAAACGCACATGTCACATAGTCTTTACCTTAAAATAGAAGATGCGAGAGATTTGTATAAGAGGAGCTCAAGTTTCCACATTCTCATTCTCGTCACCTAAATGAAAGACCAAAACTTATTACTGACAAATTCTTCCTAGGTATTTAAACTTATACATGAATCACAACCTAACTCTCAAACTCAAGAAAATCTTAATTCCTATCTCAAAAGGTTCCCTAAATACAAAATACATTCATCAAACACATTATGTACCAAACCATAGAGAAACCAAGGCGTACAAAATTTATCTATGATCCAGACATACCAAAAGATGAGCATACTAATTTATAGCTCAAAACATTCATCCTAACTTTAGAATTAAATCCTCAAAGTCAGGTATATCATTTACTGTTCACTGCTTATTTCAGCAGCATATACCTCATTTATAAAATACAAATGGGCTATCATGAAATTTTACAGCGCCATTCCTTTGGATGTCTCGTAGATACCATATCAATTTCAGAGTCAAAGCATAAGACCATGATTTACTAAAAATCATACAAGACAACCTATTCAAATCTGTCCTAGCAGAATTTCATACAACTTAGAAATAAACCATTGTTTTTATATTGATCTGATTGTTGTGAGGCCACTTCCATTACAACCATGTGTGTCTTAGAATTCATAAGAACTACTAGCATCCTAATTCACTGAATATGATTTAATCCAAATTTTTCATGTTGTAAACACCAAACTTGTCACAGTGATGGCTTTAACATATTTCCTCACAAAATCATCAAATAAATGCAATTGGCCTTCATTTCATGTGGGTATTTTTATACCTATACTATATATGTTAAAATACATTAATAGGCATCCAATTGACCATAATATCTTCAATCTTTTAAATTGCTAACACAAAACCACAAGTTTCAGCTTCTAACAATCAAATTAGAGAATATAGAAGGGAAACTAAAGAAAACAATTACACCATCAAAATACCCAAAACAAGATATAGTTTTATTTACTTATCCACAAACTTTGAAGCTGAAACTTTAGTGTTAAGCTTTTATTTCTTCTTTAGAGAGAGATATATGGTTTCGATAAAAGAAAGGAGGTTGTTGGTGTGTGAGATGGTGCTGCCGATTCCAGAACAAGGAAAGAGGAAAAGAAAGGAGCAAAGAAAGAAGAACAAAGAAAGTGTTATGGTGTAGCAAAGAAGACAAGGGATGATAATTTGGGTGGGGCACGCGTTTGCTAAGGGGAAAAGGGTTGATGAGTCACCCTTTCAACTTTTTTGAATTTTACTTACCACCCCTCCATAACCTTATATTCTAGATAGACCCAAATGATAAAATAACTTTGCATATAAATCCTTACCAGTATAAACTTCTTTCCATGATACAAAAAAAAGGCCTATATCTTTTATAACATCAAAATATCAAAGTCTTATGCACTTAAAGTAATTAAGATAATAACAAGCATATAAATTCATAAATTAATCATGCAATTAAGCTGAGTTGTTATAGTTGTGGTATCTTCTGATAGCTTCCTTTGTAAGGTGTTGGATGACCCTATCGATTGGACAACTAGACCTTATTCCCCTCTTGAGGGTGGACTTCCATTTTTGTTCCATTCCTTGAAAAATGAAACTGTTTCTCGTTATAAAGATGCTCCTTGGATTGAGGAGGAGCTATCCTTTGTTACTTGTGCCTTTACCTCCCATCTTCAAGCACGTTTTCAGGATGACTTTGAAATCTAAGCCTACAACCCTCAGAGGTTTGCCTGCCAATTTGGTTTTGATCAAGACGTACTGGGTCATTTCTCCATTCTAGCCCCACCTGCTATAGTGGCATCATTAACTTTCAAGAGTGGGAATCTCATTAAGGTGTTGGTGCCTAGTTTCGAAGTCCCTCTTGCCTCCCCATCCAGAGTTGGATTACCTTCACCTAGGTTTAAAGCGTGGTGGTCTAGTATTAGAGAGCATGTTAGGAATTTTGAAGAAAGTGGATCCCAACATGTAGATATCCCACCTATCTTCCAGGGTTATTTGACTTTGAAACTCTTTGCCAAGGCCAAACCTTCAGCCAACAAAAGGAAAGGGAAGAAAATCAAAGTTCCTATTGTGAAGAAACCAAGAGTGTGTACCTTCCTTCCTTATCTTATTCTTTTGTAATGTTTTCTTCATCAATGGCATACATGACTTTCTTTTCTTCTTTCTCTATTTTGACCATTGACAGGTTAAAGAAGTTGTTCCTCAGACTCAAACAAAAGCGAAAGCCATCCTTTTGGCACAAGGTGCCTTTGTACAGGAAGTGGTTTCTGATGAGGAAGCAAAATCTGATGCTGAAAGGGGGGATTCTAACTGGATGTAAAATGACAATCCCCAAGAGAAAGAAGGATTTCATAGAGGTTACTCCCAAGGATCGAGAAAGTGAAAGCATTGAGGTAGACCCCAATCCACTATTCTCATTACTTTCTCCCCCTTTGAAAGTAGTGTGTTCCAAACTGCTTTCAAAGTATCCTAAAATGATGGGGGATATTGACAAGTGGACATTGCCTCTAAGGAGCTTTATGTTGGAGCGAATTAGGTTTGTCCTGTCCCAATTGCAGATTTAAAGGTAAAGAGGACAACCTAACTTTTTCCTTTGATGAATTCCTTTCCACACTAGGTGATGCTGAGAGCATGAGTTTCAATGTCGAATGGCTTAAAAGCTGTGTCATAGCATTAAGGGACCTAAAAAGGGCAGGGCCTTTTGTTCATGCTTCTTTGTCCTTGCTTCAACAATTAAGGATTAAAAGAACCCTTTGTATCAACAAAGTAGAGGAGACAAAGTTGGCCATAAAGACGCACATCACTTCAATCACCCAACTCTAGGAATCCACAACCAAACTTCAAGAGGATTTGTCATCCAAGCAGGAAGCTAGTTCCACCCTTTAAACTCAGCTAGAAGGTGTTGCAGTAGAACAAGGTTCTTTAAAAAAGAAATTGAAAAATTGTAAGGTAAGCTAGGTGCTCTGAGCCATCCGAATTTTTCTCTTGAAAAAATTAGTGCTCTTACAGACATTATTTAATTTTCAAGTTATAATATTTTGTGGTCATAAGGGACCTAATTATTGTAAACTTAACTCTATTTCTATTCAGTCAAGATATTTAACTTTGCATGCATATCATGAATAGTATAATATAAAGTAACTGAATGGAAAATGGTCTTATTTATATTAATATAAGTTTTGTGGAGCAAAAGGGTATCAGGTTACAAAATTAAGCATAATACTTCTTAAGGTGAGCTCTATTAATGGGGCTATATGCCTTTGTACCTACTTGATCTTTCAGCCAATAGTGTCTCGTTTGGTGTGCTTCCTCCACAATGTATGGTCCTTCCCATTTTGGTGAAAAATTGTGTCTAATGGCTCCAGCCACACCTCTCACATGAGGGACTATTTTCCAAACAAGTTTTCCCACTTGAAACTTTCTTTCTTTAACCTGGCCTTCATGCCTCACCTTCATACTTGCCTGATAAAGACGGTTATGAGAGGCAGCGTTGTCATGCTTTTCTTCAAAAATCTCCAAGAGGTTTTCCTTGGGTACTCTTGCTATCTCTGCTAGCTTTACTCTGGTCTTACTAAATCTATTGGGATGACACCCGCTATGCCATAGACTAGGAAAAAGGGTGAGGCTCTTGTAGCTTGTGATTTGGCTATTTTGTGAGCCTACAGAGCTGTAGGAATTTCCTCTCTCCATCGTTTTCCATTCTCCTTAATCATTTTTCCCAATATTTTAATTAACTTTTTGTTAAAGACCTCAGCCTGGTCATTTTCTTTGGGATAATAAGGCGTTGATGTCATGTGAGTTATGGAGTACTATTCCGTTAAATGGCATACATCCTTGTTCAAGAATGGTGTGCCATTATTAGAAATGAATCTACTTAGTACTCCAAAATGACATATTATATTGTCCCTCAAAATATTAGCCACTAAGCTACCCATCACTTTTTTTATGGCCATAGCTTACACCCACTTGGAAAATGGCTTAGTGGTCACCAAGATCCAAATACATCCTTTAGAAGAGGGATTTATAGGACCCATGAAATCCAACCCCTAACTGTGAAAAGGATATGGAGCCATGGTTGGGTGGAGGCTTTGGTGGATGGTATGTATCTCATCTCCTCGTCTTTGACATTCTTAACATTTCTTGGCAAAATCCTGGGCATCTCTTTGCATGGTAGGCTAGTAGTATCCCTAGTGCAAAGCCATTCACTATAGCTTCCTGTCGCTAGGGTGTCCTGCTGGCTCTCCCTCGTACAAATCCGAGAGAATTCCCTTTACCTCTTTGCTGGAAATGCACACTAACCATTTTCCTTGGAAGCTCCTCTTGAACAACTTCCCATCCACTACTTTGAACCTTGTTGCATATTTTTTTAACTTTTCATTTTTCAACTGATCAATAGGTAGTACACCTTCTAAAATGTATCTCAAGTACGGATCTTGCCAATCTTCTTCTTGAAATTCACCATTTAACACTTCTGCTTGGTCTGGGAATACCATAGAACAAGTCTTGCAGTCTCTTTGCTCTTCCTTGGCATCACTGGCCATCTCTGGCCAAAAGACCCCTACCTTTGCAATCTTCTGCATATGCCGACATCAAGGTTTACCCCACAAATGTCATGGTGTAACCTATGAAACTATGTTAGCCCTTCTTATCTTGAGACACACTTCATTAGCAACCCCTTTGCTCCTTTGAAGAACAAGTCCCCATTGATCTTGAGGAAGTCCTTCATATTAGGTGATAAACTTGACCCAACATCCCTACCTTGGGTTATTGCCTTCAACAGGGGTTCTCGCCAATCTTCTAGGAGACACAACTCACCTTTGATCAAGTCGGGTTGTTTCTTCACCTGAAGTGTCATCTTTTCTTTCTTTAGCATAGATTTGGTGGCTAGGGTGGCCAGTGAATCAGCCAACTTGTTCTCATTCCGGTTAATCACTTTGCATTCTATGGAGGTGAAGTGTTTCATGAGTTCCTGTGCTGTGACCTTGTAGGTGGCCAAGCTAGGATTCTTCACCCTATAGGTTCCTTCAATCTGATTAATGACTAACTCGGAATCCCCAAATACTTTTAATCTTTTTATGCCAAGTCTTTTGGAAGCCTTTAATCCTACTACTAAGGTTTCGTATTCTACTTCATTGTTTGAACAAGAGAAACATAACTTGTAGGTAAACGTGTGTTCTTCCACTAGTGACTTCAATACCACTCCTATTCCTCCTTCCTGAAATGTAGATGAGCCATCAAAGTGAATGGACCATTCTTGCTCCTTTGTCACCAGAACTTCTTGTTGGGAAAGTGAGAAATCACTTGTCCCTAGGAAGTTGGCTAGCAGGTTAGTCACTACCTACCCTCTAATGGTAGATGGCCTTATGCACTTAATATCATGGCACGAAGTTAGGATTACCTATTCAACTATTATCCCCAACAATTAAAGGCGGGTTAGGAGGTACTTTACAAGATTACTCTTGGTCACCAGATGTATACGATGCCCTAGAAAGTAATGATTGAATTTCGACACAGCAAAAGTTAAGGATAAAAGTACCTTGTTTGTGGTGGAATACCTCAGCTCTTGTCCCTTCATAAGCCTGCTAATGTAGTATATTGACTTTTTCACACCTCCCTGCTTCTGAGCCAATAAAGCCCCTAGTGACTACTCTGTGTTGGCTTTGTATAATAAAAAAGGCTTGCCAGGTGATGGAGCAACCATGGTCTGGGGATTTGCCAAAATAGCTTATATCTTCTTAAATGCCTTCTCACATTGATCACACCACACAAAAGCTTTCCCCTTCTTGGTTTGCTCAACCAAAGGTTTCAAGATTTTAGCCAACCCTGGAATAAACCTTCTTAGGTAGAACACTTTTCCCACAAAGCTCCTTAACTCTTTCAAAGTTGTTGGCGGGGTGAGTGCAGCTATTGCCTTAGCTTTAGTGGGATCCAAATCAATCCCTCTCTGATGGACAAGGAACCCTAGAAACTTCCTCGAGGATACCCCAAAGGCGCACTTTAAAGGGTTCATCCTCAAGTTGTACTCCCTGCTTCTCTTAAAAACTTGCCTCAAATGCAATAAGTACTTAACCAGGTTCTTTACTTTCACTACTAGATCATCAACATAGTCCTCCACTTGCTTGTGCAACATGTCACCAAAAATCAAGGTCATGGTCCTCTAGTAGGTAGCACCAGCATTCTTCGAAAGGCATCATCTTACAATAGTAATTCCCGAAAGGTCTCTTAAAGGCAGTTAATTGGGCATCTACTAGTTCCATGAAGATCTGTTTGTAACCACTATAGCCATCCATAAAGGAAAAGCGCTCGTGACCAACAGCTGCGTCCAGTAGAATGTCAACATTGGGCAGCGGGAACTCATCTTTAGGGCAAGCCTTGTTAAGCTCTCTAAAATCTATACAAATCCTTATCAGCCCGCCTTTTTTCTTCACAGTAACTATGTTCGCCAACCATTCTAGACACTTGATCTCTTCTATGAACCCTACCTTCAAAAGCATGTTCACCTCAGCTTTGATCTTTTCTTCAACATCCAAATGATACTTCCTTACTGGTTCTTTCATAGGCTTGGATTTGGGATCAACATTCAGCTTGTGTGTGACTAGCTTAGGATCTAGGCCTGGCATCTCTTCATAGTTCCAAGCAAAAATATCTTTATATTCCTTTCATAAAGCTACCAGCTTTCTCTTTTCCCTTTCTGGTAAACCTTTACTTATCTTAACTGACCTTTCTTCTCCTTCATCGTTCAGATTGACCTCAATAAGTTCCTCTTAAACATTCTTCACAACATCATTCATGTACTTAAGGGCTTCCTTTACAAGTTCTTCAACTACGTGTACCTTTCTGGATGTTGAGTAAGGCTAAAGGGGTTAGGTTTGCCATTCTCTCGACCCTTTTCCTCTAACCGTTGGAACTCATATACTACCTTGCCATCAGGCTTGGTGCTTGCTCATTCCCAAGTGTAGGAGATTTTAGCAATATAATTCTCGGAGTACCAAGGTCGAACCACAAGGAGTAGGGTAAATTCAAAGACAATGTAATCTAACAAAAATTTGGATGAATAACAAAAGTAATGTTTTTTTGCTTGGTGATTGTTAACAATTAAATAACGACTGGTTTAAATCAATATTTTAAATATCAGGGTATCGAGGTGTTTCCCTATATCGATATGAAATTCTTTGTGATCTAAGAAAATATATATTTCATAATTGATTGTTCTTAAACAATTAAAAACCTATGATTCGGTTGAATTGAGATAATTCAAGAACACATAATAACCTAGATTAATAATGCGGTTAGAATAGTTTTCAGAAAAACTCATTCACTTTAAAACTTGATTTCAATTTGAAACTACTAGAAATTCATCTAAACAATAAGAAAAACATGATTGAACTTATTGAAAGCATGGAAGAACTAATACATCAAAAGAAATCTAATTGAACAATCAAATATGTTGTTGTCTAAAATCTTAGAATCGCATTGAATATTCATACCATATAGAAGAAACATAACCCATAGCCCTAGCAAAGAGTTTAGGCTACCATTAGGGAAAAGAAAATATAAGTTTTTCTCTGCCAAATACGTTCTCCCCAGCCTCCCCTTAGAACCCTAATGTAAAAATGTTGAAAGAAAATAAAACTTTTACTATATAATTTTCGTCCAAATTTATAGCAGCAACTTGTGAGTTAATTTCGGCCTTAAAAAATTATGAATTTCGAAAAACTCAAAACTGGAAAGTTGTAGATATTTAAGTCATGGTTACAAATAAAGCATAGTAAGAAGGAGATAACGTCCACATAAATATATAACAAGTATACATTTTAAGGCGCTATCACTTGGTGATCCTCCTTATCTTAGGAAGCTTTTTCGACTCTATAACTTCTCCATCATCTTCCTCATCCCTTTCTAAGATAGTAGCGTTGAAAGGAAGGATCCTATTTTCTCCTTGAGGTTCAAACTCTTGGCACAAAGTTGCCTCAGCGTAATGGAGTTCCACCTTGTCATAAGGCATTCTGGTGGCCTCAATGGTCATAGACTTGCCTCTCCAAACAGTCTTTATGCATTGGTGATATGTGGAAGCCACGACTTTGTGCGTTTTGAGCCAAGGGCAGCCTAAAATAACATGGTATGAAGTATCACCATCCATTACGTGCATAAAGGTGTGTGCCCTGATGGGTCCCACCCTTAGATCCAAAGATACATGCCCTAAAGTGCACTGCTGCAACGACCCTATCCCTACCACTTGAAGTGGCTCTCGAATGATTCTTTCTCATGAAATGCTCAAGGCATCTAATGTCGGGAGAGGCAAAATATTGGTGGAAGTGCCAGTATCCACCAAGGCCCTCTTGGTCTGTAAGGCTTCTAAGAATGCAATGACATACAAGGGTCTTTCACCATCTACTGCTCGATTGGCTAAATCCCTGGCAGAGAAAGTTATCGATGCCCTAGTCTTCTGGTATGCCACTTGTAATAAGTTTCCTTCAGAAGTAGCCACCCCTTAACTCCTTTCCACCACTTGAGTCAAGGCCTATGTTGCCTCCCTTCTAGCTAATGACCTAAGGCCTATTCCTTTAAGAAAGGAATAGACTTTGTAATCCTGCTGAATCCTCGGCGACATCTCTTCGTCTTGCAAAGGCGGGAGTGTAGAGCTACTATTGACCATATACTTAGCCTCTTCCTCCATAGGATCTTCATAACCCATGAAAAAGGTCATAGTCACCTTAGGCCTATGCATCCTTTTGTCTGCACGCTTTCCCTTTTTAATGACCAAATCAGCTTTGGCCACATTCTCATGAAAAATGTTCCTCAGAGCATAGCAATCCATAGTGTGGTGGTCACTCCTCCTATGATACCTATAGTAAAGCGTACCTCGCTTTTTCTCTTTTGTTGGTTCACACTTGCATTTAGGTAAAACCACCACGCAGTCCTTCACCCAGGCTTCCAGGATGCTATACAGCTCTTTTGTTGAGACAAAAAGGAGGAGGAGGAATACTATTTCTCTCCCTCTTCCTGCCTTTAGTGGCCTTCTTTGGCTCCTCTACCATAGCTACTTCCACCTTTTTTCTCTTTTGCTTCCAAGGTTACTTGGGAGCACTTGTGGTTTGCGAAGTCGAACTCTTGGAAGGCTTCCTCACTGACATGCTTGTCCTCCTAGATGCTTCCACCAGCCTTGTGAAACTTTGGATCTGCAAATTTTCTATATAAAGGTGGTACTCAAACAATATGCTAGCAATGCAAATATCCACCAATCTTTTTTCCTCTACGGGATCATAACATATTAGAGAAAGGTCCCTGACCCTATGGATGTAGCCCAGTAACCCCTTCGAGATCCTCTGCCTCTCTTGCTGCAGATCAGATAGAGTAAGCTTTTCAACCAAAGCGAAAAAACTTCTTCATGAACTAGGTAGCCATGTCGTTCTAGCTCAAGACTGAACTTGGTAAAATGCTGGTATACCAACTCCCTGAGTCTCAACTCATGGTCATGGGAATGGGCTGTTAAAGCATCTACATACCTTTTGATATGTTGTCTAGCATTTCCCACTAAACCATCATACTTGGGAAAGATAGGTGTGTAGTTGGTAAGGTAAGATCTCCTAGCCATCTCCTTAGGATGAAAAGGTCTTATGTCAATGTAAGCAGAGCTCTCTGCCTTTTTAGCCTCAAGTAAAATGGTTGTAACATCCTCCCTAGTTAGGTAGGGAGATGCTTGAGGTACATCAGGTTGTAAGGGTGCTCTCTAATCTTGATTGAGAGGCAGATCTTAGGTCTGAGGTGGAACATTGGTTGACCTTTTGGTCTCTCCTTGAGGTGCTTGGCCTCCCTGTGGGGTCTGAGGAGGGGATGTCTTTTGGTGCAAGGACTAAAACTCTGTCAATATGGTGGCTTGAGAACGTTGGAGGTCCTCAATGGCTGCCACAAGGTCTTTATTGCTGGGCTGTCTAACCTCTTTAGGTGACCCTGTACCCTCAATATGCATGGAAATGTGGTCCACACTTGCTTCTACTTGTTGTTCTTCACCTGAACCAGCCTAAGTGGGAGCGACTGCGTTTTTCTTTCTCAGAGGCATCAAACTCCCAAAGCAAAAGACAAGTAGATATATATACAAAAAGAGAATGACTAGAATGTGCGTGCAAGAGAATGACTAGAATGACAACCAGAGATGCTCCTTAGTGGAGTCACCAAAAATGTACGTGCAAGTTAGATTTATCAAGATTATGTAAGGAAATGGGTGATGTGTCTAATAGTACATTTGAGTGAAGAAGCTTAAGAACAATAAAAATGAAAACTTTAACACTCTAACATCATGAGAATGAAAAAGTGAAATAGAGAAAGTAAAAGAGACATGAGAAATATGTGGAAAACCCTTTGGAAGGGATGAAAAACCACAGGTGAGTAAGGGAAGAATGACTCTTAATCCCAAGAGTTCTCTATTAGGTGAAAATTAGTGTTTTTGCATAGTAGTCATGTTCTTCCCAAAGAAAGTCTCTTTTTTCTCTAGGCTTTTTGCCTCTTTCTCTTTGTCTTTCTAGGTTCTTGCCCTAATTGTTCAACAACATGTTCCTCTTATAGTATGAGGAATGTTGCTAAGTACATAAGGACAGGTGTCAAACTATGATCCCCCATTTCAAATCCTAATACAACTATTGTACTATTTAATGGCTGGAGGAGAGAGAAGACACACTAATGTCAGGATAGTGGGATGGAAGGTGGCTCTGCTACAACGTGGGGAGTAAGCCATGGCAAGGAAAGGGACATTAGGGATGCTAGGAGTGATACACGTGTCCTAAACAGTGGTCCAACACAAGCTCAGCCAATAAGGGGTGTTCGATAGCATCTAACCATAGGTGTCACTATCTCCCTTTTCGTGCTAGCGCTAGGTGTCCATGCCAGTTACATTCTCACCCTTCCCCAAGAGGGTCACACCGTTGGCATGGGTCAAAGATCCTCTTCTTCAGCCAACGTTCCATTTTTCTTCCTCACAGCTAGCTCTCGTGTAGGGTTCGGATCCAGCCATGTCAACACTCACACATGCCTTGGCTGGTGTAATGTGTGTGTGTGTATATATATACACACTACTATTTAAGGGGCTTCCCCTATTTGGAATGGACATTTTTTTTTGGGTTCCAAAATACCCCTACAATCTACGTTTAAGTAGGGGCAAAACTTGGTAAAAATGCTTCTTTAATTCCCACGTAAAACACTATCTACAAAATAGAATCACACTCCCAATACACTCACGTTAGTTTTCAAACTCATATTGCTTCTTCTTCCTACTAAAAGGTATGTGTATGTCAATGTATATTGGTTTTTTCTATTTTGGTTTTCTAATTCATGAACAACTTCTTATAGTCTAGAAACAAATCAAATATTTGTGTAAAATAGCCCTTTTATTTCAACCTCACCTTTAATTTCTTTCACATATTTCTTCAAGGAACATGCACTTGGGTATGGATCTTCAAAATTTTCGTGTGCTCTGACCTCTAACTCCAACAGACTGTTTGGACTTTGGACTTGAAGTGTAGTTAATGGCAAAAATGTAAGTATCTTTGAAGATGACCTCCATTTAGATGCCTCATGCATGTTGGGTTCACTGTATTACAACAAATTATGTTTGCTTTTATGAGTTGTCATTCAGTATTTGTTTTCCTGTATTTGGTTTCCTTACTTTGTTATCATTATCCTTTCCATATCATTATTTTATCTTATCTTTTCTCTAATTAATGAGTCTTTTTTAAAGAGTGGGAATGATATATATTTTTGTTTTGTTTTGTTTTTTTATTTTTGTGGTTATTGGGTTTGGCTAATTATTTTAGTGTATGTGTTCTAAGTGGTGCTCTCTCTTCCTCCTAATATTATTTTTTGTCTTTTTTCTTACATTTAAGCTTACACTCTATTTTTTTGTCATTTTTTTAGGTTGACATATCAATAATTTTGTTAATTGCATAGCGGGCACATTGGATGAATTCAAGTGAGCGAAATGGTAGTCAATCTATAAAGTAGTTATTAAAGACCATTTTTTGTAAATATCCTACCTATATATGCCTATATTTATCAATTTTTGTAACAGTACATTTTCAATTAATTTTCCTTTGTTGTGCCTTTCATTGCACATTTTTTTTTTTAAGAAAGAAAATACATTTAAAAAAAAAAAAAATTAAAGGAATGGTAACATTGACAACCCTTCTTAGTTTTTTGTGTGTGTGTGTATGGCTTTTTTAAGCATCCTAAAATTTAGTTATGGATGTGTACTAAGTGCCTATCTTTTAGGATTAAATATAATTACATAACTACCATTTAAAAAAATTGAATAAAAAAATTTTGAGTTTACATTGTGAGAGTCTTTAGCATTTGAAATTTTTGTTATGAATGTATAATAACTAGCTAACTTTTAGGACTAAGTGGCTGCCTTTTAGGATTTAAAAAAAAAAATTGATAACCCTCATCTAAAAAGAAAACGAAAATAGATTTAAAAAAAAATTAAAAGAATGGTAACGTTGATAGCCCTTCTTAGGTTTTTATTTTTTATTTTTGGCTTTTTAAAGCATCCTAAACTTTAGTTATGGATGTGTACCAAGTGCCTATCTTTTAGGATTAAATAACTACCATTTTAAAAAATTGAATAAAAACAAATTCTGAGTTTACAATGAGAGTCTTTAGCATTTGAAATTTTTGTTATGGATGTGTAATAACTAGCTACCTTTTAGGACTAAGTGGATACCTTTTAGGATTTTTTTTTTTTTTTTATAAAAAAATTGATAACTCTCATTTAAAAAAAACTGATAATTGAGACACTTTATGACCAGTATATCTTTTTATGTCATTACAAAGTTCACAATCCAAAAGGGTTGAATGTACTAGGCGAGGGGGGAATAGGGTTGCTCATGAGTTTGCTCAATTTGCTAGGAATATTAGTTATGATTTATTTTGGATGGAAGATGTTCCTCCAATAGCTAGGGAAGCTTTGTAACAAGATGCTAATTTTTCTGATTAATTGAATGGCATGCTTCTGTTTCAAAAAAGAAATAATTTTCATTCATTAAACTTTTAGGCTTAGGTTTAAAAAATAATAGCTGCACCAAAAAAATTACATCGCTTGATATTAAACTTAGAGAATAGGTGGACTTCTCAAACAGTATTCTTGGTGTTTTAAGAAATTAATACTATTTAAATTTTCTTTTACTTCAAGTAAGCCTTAATCCTTTTTCCAACTTTGTGAAAATTAAATCTGAGAGTGTGAAAACATTCAAAATAATATATTACACTCAAAATCAGCTACCAATCAATTTTAATCCAACCTAACAATTAAAAAAATTGCTATACAAATTAAATCAAAAAATCCATATGCACAACAAAAAATACACAAATGTATATATCCAAAACCAGTGTACTTCACAAATGTGTTCAAAAGCTACTAACCTTTCCGCATTCAAGGTGTTTTAAAAAATTTAATACAATTTTAATTATTTTTTTATTTAGTTATTTTTATGATTTTTATTTTTACTAAGTGGCTATCTTTTAAGATTATAAATAATTTCATACTAGCCTCTTCTATTTTTTTGGGTAAAAGTTAATAATTTGCAATAATTATAATTTGAGATTACTACATTTTTTAATTACCAAAAAAAACCTAGAGGTGTGATGAAAAAATTATTTCACCCATAAATACATAATACTCATCACAGCCTTAGTTTTTTTATAAAGAAAAAGGGAAAAATAAAAAAACGAAATATGAGGCCAAGCCTGTTTAGATGATCACAGGCTCTTCCACAACGGGGTGATTCGGCCCAGCTATCTTGTAGGTCCTATCGGATCTGATACTTTCTCATCCTACGGTACAGAAGTAGTACACTACCGAGTCCAAGTTACGACTTCTTGTGAGCTGTCCAATTGTTTGTTTTATTTATTTTTACCATAGCATAAATTGCACGTCCCTGATTGATTCATCCAATTGCCACACTCAAACTCATCAGAATCAGATATCAAATTAAGAAAATATTTTTCATCTCCATATCATTTTGGAGTTGGAGTTGTCTTCTCCATCTCCTATCCTTTGTTACGATTCTTCAATTTATTTACGTACGTCTAATTTTATTTTACTCACATGATTATTTTATTTTATAATAATAATAATAATAATAATAATAATAATGTGACTTGGTTTTGTTTAAGTAAATAAGGTCATGTTTGGTAGATTATCTAAACAACATATTTTCAGTTTTTAAATAATATTACAAATATTTTTAAATACATTTTCACCCATTTGTAATTTAAAAAATTACAAATAATATCACTTAAACTCCTCTACTGAACAAGTCCTAATACACATACATATGACATAATTAGTCTTTTTAAATCGTCGGGTAAACTTTGTTGTTCAAATTAACCCCACAATTCCGAACCTCAGCTTCGCACCCGTACAAAGCTCAACCTCGGGCTCCGAACCTAAGCTTCGTGCTCTGTTCAGCTTGCGAACCTTTCAAAGTTCAGACTCCACAGCCTTCTGATCACAGAGACCTTATTAGTCTTTCAAAAATTTTTTTTAAAAAAAAAAAAAAACCAAAATTTAATAGCACCGAATTGGCAACACATTTGATTAGTTTTAAAAATTGAGTTAAAAATTGTTCATTGGTGATCGTTTCCTTCCGCACCAAGGCCAAGACCGGTAATGTACGATTTGATTCATTTCTCATTTTCAATTTAATTACTTTATTTTATTTTATTTTATTTTGTTGTTGTTGTTTATATTTTAGTAGAATTATTATATCTTTGTTCTTTTGAAATTTTTATTAGTTTTCAAATTTACTTCAAAAGTTGATTTTTTCATTCAAAATTCAGAACTGGTAATCTTTGATTTGATCCATTTCTCCGTTTACTTTCAATCCAATTACTAATTTTCATTTTAGTAGAATTATATATTTATTCTTCGAAATTTTTATTAGTTTTCAAATCAAATTTACTTCAAAAGTTATAGACTTTTTAGGTGAATTTTTCATTGAAAATTCGGAATTGTAATGTTGGATTTGATCCGTTTACTTTTGGGGTTGCTTGCGAATTCTATTTGATTTTTGATTTAGTTCGGAGGTGGTTATTGAGAAATTGAATTGAGATCTTTTGGTTCTAGGCAGTTTGGGCTTGTTTTGGAGCAGAAAACAATGGCGCAGAGTAATTGGGAAGCGGATAAAATGTATGATTGATTTGCCTGCTATTACTATTATCTTAGTTGTTGTTGTTTGTGTAAGATTTTTCTAATAATTGGTTTGTTATTTTGGCTAAAAATGGCTAGGCTTGATGTTTATATATATGATTATTTGATGAAGAAAAAATTGCACGCCACAGCGAAATCCTTCATGACTGAAGGGAAGGTCGCACCGGACCCCGTAGGTAATGGAATTTTAGTATTTTTGTGTGATTTTATTAGAAAGTACAGAATTTAGCTTCTCTGATTTAGATTGTGAGTTGAGAAATGGATTGGAATGTTTTAAGTGTATATAACTATTAGGTTCAATATGCAGCAATTGATGCTCCTGGGGGGTTTCTTTTTGAATGGTGGTCTGTTTTCTGGGACATTTTTATCGCTAGAACGAATGACAAACATTCTGACACCGCTGCAGCTTACATAGAGGTGGCTCTTTAATATATATATATATATATATATATTTTACTTATAAACTATCTTTGTTCTGCATCTGATGCCTATCTCCTTTTTGTCCATTTTCCCTAACATGGGGCTGGTTTGCAGGGGCAACAAGTTAAAACAAAAGAGCAACAGCTGCAAATGCATCAGTTGCAACTAATGCGTCAAGCTCAGTTGCAAAGAAGGGATCCTAACCATCCTCCTCTTGGTAGCCCGGGAAATGCTATCAGTTCTGAAGGAATGCTTGGGCAGTCGACTGCTAGCGCATTGGCTGCCAAAATGTATGAGGAACGCTTGAAGCATAGTAATCCAATGGATTCAGAAACATCCCAACCACTTCTTGATGCTAGGATGGCCCTTTTGAAATCAACAACAAATCATCCTGGGTAAATTTTACCTGTAGATATTATTTAAATAAAACATTCACTTGATATTTTACATATGGGTAGTTTAAATCTCTCTTGGCTTACCCTTCTGAAACAGTCAGTTGGTCCAAGGAAACTCTGGAAGTGTGAATGCAGCATTGCAGCAAATCCAGGCACGAACTCAACAGACAGCCGTAATTACTTGGATTAGATGATGCTGCATTTCTGCCCTCTTTTATTCCTTTCTTTTTCTTTTGTAATTTGGTTGAGCTATTGATTCTTTTTGTGCTGGTTGAGTCATTGATTCATTTTGTGCATTTAGGATATCAAAAGTGAAGTTAACATTGGTGCTACTCAAAGATCCTTGCCTATGGATCCTTCTCCAATGTATGCCCAGGGAATCATGCAGTCAAAACCTGGAATTGGAAATGCAGGTATGATTACCTGACCCGGTATGAGAGAATAAACATTCACAGCACAAACACCACAATTAAAAAAAAAAAAAAAAAAAAAAAAACTTTTGACAGATTTGAGTTTCTATAGGGTGGCAGTTCAACTAGCAAGTACTAGACAGGATAACTTGGTGGGGGGGGGGGGGGGGTTGGGGTGTTAGTTTTACCACAGGTGCAAATGTTTTGAGATAATTGGTGCTATAGATTTGAATGAAACCTTTTTGCCAGAATATGAGTGTTCTTGGTAGAGCCCTCAGCTTTGTGTTTCTACCCACCTGCAGCCACCTGTACATTTGCCTCTTGGTAGCATACTTAATTTCCATGTGCCATTTTTCTTTAGAGACTCCATTTTTGGGTCTCACAATTTTCTTCCATTGAGGATGATTAAGGCTTTCTTCAAAATTGGGAGGGTATCTTGATTGAGTTTGGTATTCTTAGGCTTTAAAATTTCATTCCATGTTTGCATCACTATTTTTCTGTTAATTCCCATCATGGTAAACAAACTTCAGTTAGGTATTATTTCATTATTCTAAACCTTTGTCATCTCATATATATGTCTAATATAATCAACCAATTTGGAGAAAAGGGTGGTTGATCCAAGAATTGATGTTGAGTCCAGAAACATGTATAACATGCCATGCATGAGTCACATGACTATCGTGAGCAATGATGTGCAATGTTTATGGATGGATGGATTTACTAACATGGTATTAGAGCCAGATTTTTCTAGCATATCTTGTGTTTAAATCTTGAACTCATTTTAATCAAGTTTTGGAGTTACCTCGGCCTCCTTTTTTATTTCGGGTTTCACATTTAAATTTGGGCTTGTGTGAGAGAAAGGGTAGCGTTTGCATGATATGCATTGTTGTCCTGCTTCCCAATGATGTAAGCTTTTGGGATAGATGGTTCACTATTCACTAACAGCAGTATCTTAGCGAGATGGGCTGGAGTAACTAAAATTTTAGCTCAGCTGGGGAAGTTTTGTGCCATTAAAAACTGTGTGGTAACCCCAGATAGACAAACTGATTACTGCTTTATAGATGATGTTCTGTATTTATCAAATTGGATTACCTTAAGAAATGATATCTGGGAAATTTAGGCTCCATTTTACTTCAAGTCATTCTTTTAGTAAATTTTATAATTTGTAGCTTTTTTTTGCTTTTATTAGGATTGAACCCTGGAGTTGGTGGTCTTCCATTGAAGGGGTGGCCTTTAACTGTAAGTTATACACTGGACCACATATGCCCTAGAGCTTCATGTAGATTTTCATTGGTTCACAGTTCTTAACTAAGGTATTTGCCAAAATATTCAGGGCATTGACCAAATTAGACCAGGTTTAGGTGCGCAAGTTCAAAAGCCTTTTCTACAGAATACAAATCAGTTTCAGCTTTTGCCACAGCCACAACTCTTAGCACAGGTGCAAGCACAAGGAAATCTTGGTAGTTCACCTATCTATGGAGATATGGATCCTCAAAGATTTAGAGGATTATCCAGGGGAACTTTGAATGCAAAAGATGGCCAACTGATTGCAAATGATGGATCTATAGGTTCTCCAATGCAATCAACTTCATCTAAGGTAAGATTTTCTTGCTTGTGATGCCTTCACTTGTTCTCATTCTAGTAACATAAATATCATGCATATGTACATACATATACCTAAACATGTTTTTAAACAAAACCCTTTTTAGAATTAGAATGATTTTGAGTATTTCTTTTGCGGTGGGATCCTTTGTTGATATAGAATACTGATGCAAATTGGCGTTCATCTCTGTTCAGGGAATGATGGGCTCCATGCTCCCCCCTACCCTAACCCCCCCCCCACCCCCCCCCCCCCCCCGCCCCATATTTTCCCCACCCTACCACACAGTCAGCACCATTCCCTCCTCTGCTCCCCTTCCTACCATCGCC
This sequence comes from Quercus robur, assembly GCF_932294415.1. NCBI lineage: Eukaryota > Viridiplantae > Streptophyta > Magnoliopsida > Fagales > Fagaceae > Quercus > Quercus robur. Next base: position 31,558,679 of record NC_065539.1, on the reverse strand, counting down.
ATTCAACCAGCCACCTCAATTTCTTGGTTTCTTTCCAACACAGTTTCCATCACCTTTTGGATTTTTTTCCATATCACCTTTTTTGCCCATCTCATACTTCTTCACCGACCACCCCACCCCCATCTAACCTGCCTTTACAATCATCGTTATTGCCTAGACCAACCACTACAATATCACCCACACCTCTTCCTATCAAATTGCCTCTCCCTAACACAACTTCTAAACCTTTTCTTGAGGGCAGATGGGGCAATAAAGGTTCTTTTCGCATAGATACTAAATTTTTTTCTTTCTCTTTTGATGGTGGACGGGCTGATTCTTATGCTATACACAAGAGTTGCAGGAATATTAAAAGTTCCGTTTGGGTGGGCCATAAAGGATTGGAATGGATTCTCTCCTGTTTTGCTAATATTCGAGATTGGGTTCCAAGAAAGGATTATCTATGCAAACGCTATAGAGAAAACAATAAGTTTTTCGAATTCCAGGGAAGGTCGCATAAGGCTGGTCTTTTTGTGGATATAGATGTGTATTATGATGGACCTCATCATGGTTGTGTTATGATACCTGCTAGCTCAAATCGTTCTAGGTGGTGCTTGTTTACAAAAGAATTAGACAGATTCTTATCAGGTGAGAATACTATATTGGTGGAAGGGATGACTTCTGATGGTGTTGTTGGTGGTGGTCCGACGGATGGCGGTGGACAAAATGGGAAGAAAACATACCAGTGGAAGTTTAGGAATTTTGAAAATTCTGGAGTTATTTTGGGGCATAACGTGATTAAGGGTGATTCTGCCGTTATTGTATCTAATATAAATGGTAGACCTACACATGAGTTTACTTTTAAGTTGACTTCTGCCAACTTGGCGTTGAGGGTGTTTAAATTAGATGGGGGAAAACGAGTTGTATCCTGGATGGACCCAAATATTTCACCCATGTCCAATAAAAGTGGGCTTGATGTTTTAAAACGCGAATCTGAGCATGACAAAGCCCAAGTGGCTAACCCGAAAGGAAAGGCCCATTTGGAGGTTTCCTATCCGAGAGGTGTGGGCGAGAGTGTGCACAGTGATCAAAGTGAGTTTTTTGGGCAAGAGTCCAAGGTTACCGATGGAGGTAGCGGCAGCATCAGTGGTGTCTGAGGCTCCGATGGGTGCTATATCGCCGATCCTTAGCAACAAGCCTCTTCCCGGTCAAGCTATGGAGCTTCTCGCCTCCAACCCGGTGGTTTCTCATCCCGATAGGGAAGGCGAAAGTTTTTCCGAGGTCGATCTGAGAACCACGGTGGAGCTGCGACAACCTGGGCATCTTGAAGTTGTGGGCTCAGGGTCGAACTCGGTGATGTCAACACAGGAAATCATGCTTTTGATTGGTGATGATCATCTTGCTTTTCATTGTCGTCTTCATCGTCCTTGGTGGGAAGCTTCGAATCGTTTTTCTCCCTTGTCCAACTTGGATAGGGAGGGGGATCCTTGGTCCAAGGAGGTAGTATTTACGGAGGCCCATCCCGAGGTCAACGAGGGGGGTGCTTCCCAAATAGGTATGATGTTTTCGGGTGTTGAGTTTGTAGATGGGTTGCAAAATGGTGGGTCGGAGCTTCTGCTTCTTCCATGGGAGCAAAGTGGAGTTGACACTAGTGTTTCTGGTAGTGGGGGGCAAGAGAGTGGTCCTCTGGAGTGTGTACTGCTGTCTCAGTGGGATCCTAAGGCAGTTAAGGATAAGGTGTTGACTAGGGTTGATGAAGAGGGTGAACAGTTGAAATACAGTCTACAATGATGAGAAGTTTTTGCAAAATGGTGGTTTTCCTATTGTAAAACATGAATCTCAATGTGCGGCTTTATTTCGTTTATTGGAACAAGAATGTATTGAGGTTGTAAATGATGGGTGTATTTGAATACATATTAAATCTGGTCAGAAAGGTGTTAGAGAACTTCGGGGTCTAGTATCCACAGTAAATTATGATGGGTCCTCTTCTTGTAATAGAGGTTCCTCGAATGGTTTGGGGGCTATTGGTAGTTATAAATGACTTTAAGACTCCTTTCTTGGAATGTTAGGGGTTTGAATAATCCCCGGAAGAGGGAGGTTTGTAAGAATCTCCTTAAGGAATGGCGGTGCGATATAGTCTGTTTTCAGGAAACTAAACTTTCTTCGTTAAATTCTATTGTTGTGCGAAGCTTATGGGGTAGTCCCTTCACTGATTGGGCTGTCCTAGATGTGGTTCAAACATCCGCCCGGGGGGGGGGGGGGGGGGGGTGTTGTTTGCTGCTTTGGGATAAGCGGGCGGTTGGGAAAATTGATGTTTTTGTTGGTCAATTCTCAGTTAGTGTACTTTTTAGGGGAGTATTGGATGGTTGTGAATGGGTTTGTATTGGTATTTATGGTCCAAATGCAGACCAACATAGGGCTGCTTTGCGGGAGGAGTTATCAAGGGTGTGTGTTCAATGGACCATGGCTTGGTTATTATTTGGAGACTTCAACATCATTAGATATCCTGGTGAGAGGCTTGGCTGTGACTCTTTCAGCCTAGCCATGTTTGCTTTTTCGGATTTTATAGAGAATAATTTCCTAGTGGATTTACCATTAGATGGGGCTTCTTTCACCTGGTTTAGGGATTCTAAACCGAAGTCTGTGTGCCGTATTGACAAGACCTTGGTCTTTGTGGATTGAGAGGACCATTTTGGAAATGTGTCTCAAAGGGTGCTTCATTGTGTTATTTTTGATCGTTGTCCGCTTTTGGTGGAAACTAGTGGTGTTGGTAGGGGGTGCTGTGCTTTTAAGATTGAGAATATGTGGCCAAAAGTTGAGGGTTTTGTTGAGAAGGTTTAACAATGGTGGAATGGTTATTGCTTTAGGGGCTCTCCAAGTTTTGTTCTGGCTCAGAAATTAAAGGCTCTTAAAGAAGACCTAAAGAAGTGGAATAAGGAGGAATTTGGAGATTTGGCTTTTAAGAAGAAGAGTTCGTTGTTGGAGATTTGGCTTTTAAGAAGAAGAGTTTGTTGTTTGAATTATTGGGTTTGGATGCTAAGGATGAAATACTGGGCCTTCCGCATGAGGAACAATTTTGCAGAACACAGGTTAAAGGTGATATTGAAGTTTTCGCTTCTTTGGAAGAAACTTTCTGGAGACAAAAGTCCCGTGCTCTGTGTGTGAAGGAGGGAGATAACAACACACGCTTCTTTCATAGATTAGCGAATTCTCATAGAAGAGCTAATCATATTAGCAGTGTAGAGGTAGATGGTGTTATATATGAGGATGAATCTATTGTACGTTCTCAGGTGGTCCAATTTTATTAGGAGCTTTATACAGAGATTGATATGTGGCGTCTAATTGTGGATGGGTTGGATTTTGCCTATATTGGGGACGATGAAAGGTTGTCCCTTGAGAGGGAATTCTTGAAAGAAGAAGTTACCCAGGTTTTGATAGAGATGGAGGGGGATAAAGCCCCTGGTCCGGACGGTTTCACCATGGCATTTTTTCACAAATGTTGGTGGGTTGTGGAGGATGATGTTATGGCTGTATTTAAGCAGTCTCTAAATGCTTCTTTTCTCTCTTTAATTCCCAAGAAAACTAATGTTGTCAATATTAAGGATTTCCGACCTATTAGCTTGGTGGGCAATGTTTACAAGTTGCTGTCTAAGGTGTTGGCAAATAGGTTGAGGGTGGTGTTAGACAGTCTAATCTTGGAACCTCAAAATTCCTTTGTTGGTGGGAGACAAATTTTGGACTCAATGCTTATTGCAAATGAGTGCCTAAATAGCAGATTGAAGTGTCATTCACCAGATGTAGTTTGTAAGTTGGACATAGAAAAGGCCTATGATCATGTAAATTGGGATGCCTTACTCTATTTGTTGAATATGATGGGCTTTGGGTTAAAGTGGACGGGGTGGATTAAGGCTTGTATATCTACTGTTCGCTTCTCTGTTCTTTTGAATGGATCCCCAGTAGGTTTTTTTGGAAGTTCTCATGGTTTGAGACAAGGTGATCCTTTGTCCCTCTTCTTATCCTTTTGATTATGGAAGTATTAAGTTGGATTCTGAAGAAAACTGAGGATAGTGGTCTGCTTTGTGGTTTTCATGTGGGACCAATTAATTCTATTGGGGTACGCATATCACATTTGTTGTTTGCAGTTGATACTATTTTGTTTTGTGATGCTTCTAGAGAACAGTCGTTGTCCATTAGGCTGGCTTTGTCTTGCTTCTTAGTTTTTACTGGTTTGAAAGTAAATGTGGGGAAGAGTGAGATTGACCCGGTTGGGGAGGTTGGTAATATAGGTGCTTTGGCTAACATTCTCTGTTGTAGGGTGGGTAGCCTGCCTATGAAATATTTGGGAATGCCGTTGGGTACTCCGTATAAGACTGCATCCATTTGAAATCCTATTTTGGAGAAGATGGAGAGGAAATTATTTGGTTGGAAGCATCTGTATTTGTCTAAAGGTGGTAGACTTACTCTTTTGAAGAGTATCCTTTCTAGCCTTCCTACATACCATCTATCCTTATTTACCATCCCTATAGCTGTGGCTAATAGATTAGAGTGTATTCAGATGAATTTTTTATAGGGGTCTTTAGAGGAGTGTTTCAAACATTCTTTGGTGGCTTGGGAGAAGGTGTGTTCACCATTAGAGATGGGTGGTTTGGGGATTAGGAAGTTAGGTCACTTCAATCAAGCCCTATTGGGAAAATGGTTATGGAGGTTTGGCCAAGAAGGAACTCATCTCTGGCAGAGGGTTATTGCCACCAAATATGGAGAGGGTCAAGGGGAATGGAATACTAAAGTTTGTAGAAGGGTCCACGGGTGTGGTCTTTGGCGTGGTATTAATGATGGTTGGGAAAGGTTCACCAAACATTTGGCCCTAGTGGTGGGTGATGGCTCTTGCATTCTTTTTTGGCATGATAAATGGTTTGGGGATACCTCACTAAAAAAGCTCTATCCTCAATTATATGCATGTTCAAATGACAAGGAAGCTTGCATTTCTGATATATTGTGTCATCAGGAGGGTGGAAATGATAGATTTTGGAACGTGAGATTTTATAGGGATTTTCATGAGAGGGAATTAGAAGCTGCCTTCTCATTCCTGGATTTCATTCAGTCTTGGATTCCGAGAGGCATTGGGTGTGATAGTCCCTATTGGTGTCTTAATGGGAATGGTAAGTTCGATATTCGGTCCTTTTACAATAAGATCAGGGGTACTTCTCTCTCTAGCTTCCCTTGGAAGGGTATTTGGAAAGTCAAGGTTCCTAAAAGGGTGGCTTTCTTCATGTGGACTGCATGGTCGGATACTTGCCTTGGATAATTTGATGCTTCGAGGTCTCCCTTTGGCGAATCGGTACTATATGTGCTGCTGTAATGAGGAATCTGTGGACCATCTTACTGTCTTGTAGCTCACTCTTTGTGTGTGCAAATGTTACAAGTTTTCGGGATCCAATGGTTCATGCCAGGTTCAATGGAGAGTTTGGTGTTTTGTTGGAGTAATTGGCTGGGGAAATTTTCTTTGGATATATGGTTCCTGGCTGTTTGATGTGGGTTGCTTGGATGGAAAGAAATCGGCGCTCATTTGAGGCTAAAGAGAAATCGCTTGTTCAATTACAAGCTCTATGCCAGAGTACTCTTTTTGATTGGGCTAGGTGCTGGGGTTCTTCAAATTGTTCTTCTATTTTGGAGTTTCTTACTTTCTTACTTCCCTTAGAATTGTCCCTTAAGTTGTTTTTTTTATATCTTTGTTGTTTTTTGTTGCTGTTTCTTGTGTTCACCATCATGAACACCTTGTATTTGCTGTTTTCACTTTTTCTTCATGATTAATACGATTCTTATTACTTAAGGGTAAGATTTTCTTTCCACGACCTATGAGAATATGATAGCCTTCATGATACATGTTGTAAAAATGCTATAATTCATTGTATTCTTTCTTGCATAATTAAGAGTTCTGTTTTTAGTTCCAATTAGGGTGGCAAACATTTAAAACAAGCTCATTAACCCACCCTAGCCGTCTCAATATAGGGGAGTAATAACCAACCCATTTAGATATTGGGTTTAATGGTTACAACCCCATTTATTACCCATTTAAAGTATGTATTAAATGGGTACCCGTTGGTTATCCATCTGAAGTACTATACAGTTGACATTTAATGGCTGCTCAATTTCAAGCTTAATCATTGTGGTGGAGCAGACTAGGGATTGCTGTTTTGGCTTGGCCCATGGGTACCTGCTCTGCCTAGTTGCAGATTTAGGGGTCAAAGCATCTTCCATGGGGTGGGAGCAGGTTTTCCATTTTCCACCTACAATGGGTTGAGGTATGAATTAGCTCCCCCACCTCGAACCTGACCCATGTATATTAAAAATATATTTGAAATATTCAAATTTTTAAGCAACTGGGCTTTAGCTCAAATGACACTTGCTCTTCCCATAATAGTGGGATGAAGGGGATTATTAAAATAATAATAATAATAATGGGTTAAAGGGTGAAGTCTTGAGTTCAAACCATTTGTTGCTTGTGTAGCTTGTCAATTAAAAAATATTTAATATTTTATTTATATTAAAATCCAATTAATATATATATATATATATATATTATCACTTTCTAGTTTTTTTACTCCCTTATCAAACCCTAGCTACTGAACAAACCTCTCTCAATGTTAGTCTTCTCATTTGGCACCACTGCATTCTAAATAACTCTTTGCGCCATTGATGTCATCCCCTGCCTCTTCATCAAACCCTCCCTTTTCCATCTAACATTCTAGATGACTACTTTTTTAAACAACAACCAATACTACAACTTTTAGATCTCTCCTAAAGCACCACCTCTCCCTCATCCTCCACCACTCTAAATACTTCTCCACCCTTTTATCTGACCGATGACAACCCCACAATGACAATAATCTCAACTCGAAAACCTTCAAACTTCCATCGATAGCATCTCCACTATCAATACCCTCTCAGTCACCCTCAAACTCCTCTTTGAGGCAATAAAAACATAGCTTTTAGTCTTGAAATTTTTGGGGTTGCCAATGGATTCTCAAGAACTAATCAGGGTCAGCCCCATGTATAGAAGGAAACATCCCAACTTGTGTGTGTAAAGGTTCTGATTAATAATAAAGTGACAAAATTTTATGTTGGTTGTCAACCTATTGCAACCCTCCCTTTTTGTGGGTCACTAGTCTACCACAACCCTTGAATTGACATTGAAGAACGTGAATAAATATGAAAGATAAAGTATTAATTAAAATAAACAATTAAAGTTGGAGGAATGGAAATTGAGAAGTATACTAGTGAAACTTCATTTGTTTTCTAACAAAATACAGGAATTTATTATTATTATTATTATTATTATTATTATTATATTTGTAACAAAATAATGGAAATTGAAAAATGGTTTTTCATTTTAAGGACTCCATGAATGGATCAGAGCTGTGTTTCCAGTTACCTCATCAAGTTTTATTAAGTTTCTAGATCTGTTGAATTTTCATACATAATTTGTACTTAACTGCAGTGGTTTCCCTCTAGGCTATAATGTACATCTTGTGAATTAGGGTGTAGCCCTTTGAAAATTTCCTGTGATATGAGAATTGCCTGTCTTACTGCTCCAACTTTGTCAAAATGTCAATTTTAATTATTATCAGAGCATCGGTTTTATGAATTTTGATGAGATTTCTCATTTCTGTACGAAAAGTGAAAAGTTACTGTCATATGCACAATTTTTTTTTTTTTTTTTTTCAATTTCAAATTGAATTGGTCTATTTTACAAGTTACAGCAAATCATTATATATTTTTATGTATGTGCACCATTTAAGTTCTTTTAAATGAAGGTGACAATCTCAAAACAGTCTGGCTAAAATCTTGCAGCTGGCTGAACTATGCTGGATGCTGTTTAGTGGGTTAGAAAAGTGAAATTAGTTCCTATTGTGAAAAAAATACTGCCTAATTCTGCATTGCTGTTTACCACTACTTTGGCATGGTAGATTTTAAAACAAACCCCCATGGCCAGCTTGAGAAGATCCTGAATGGTCCTCTTTATATAGAAACTCTCTGGTTTTAGTAGTGGCTGGGTTCTATTGCTATATCTGCATACCATTTGGATGTCTCTTTGGTGACATTTGTCTGAAACTTTGGCTTGTTCAAAGCAGATTAACATGCCACAGATACAACAGTCTTCTTCTCAGCAACAACAGGATCCTCTGCATCCACAGCAAGTGCAACAGGTTATGCTCACTTCTGTTGACATAATGCTATTAAGACTCTTATTTTCACCACCATTAAAATTATAAATTTCAAGGGAATCCAGTTCTTAGTTACAAGAGGTTTCATGTTTTACCGCTACCTCTAGCTGCAGTTATGTTAAAAAATTTATATCCTACAGTATATATATTTTTTATAAATGTTTTATTTGTTATTGCTTGCAATTAGTGACTTGGTTATTTGTTATGTAATAGAATAACCGAAAACGGAAAGGGCCCTCATCTTCTGGAGCTGCTAACAGTACTGGAACAGGAAATACAATTGGTCCTTCGCCAAACTCTCAACCATCAACTCCATCTACTCATACTCCTGGTGATGGAGTTGCTATGGCGGGTAATCTGCAGAATGTTGGTAGCGTGTCAAAAGGTTTAATGATGTATGGTGCAGATGGAGCAGGTGCTCTTGCATCATCCACAAACCAGCTGGTATATGAACTTTTGAGAAACTCCAACCTGCATACTACACACCTGAAGGGAAAATTTTAAATATGCATACTCAGGGTTCAACAAAACATGTATTTGCGTGCGTTGCTTGCAATTTAAGTTAATATGTTTTCACAAGTGGCCTTGGGTCTTGAACCCATGATGTCAACTCTCCACCCCAATATTTTTACGGAGGGAGGAATGTCAAATAGAGCTACAACTAATTTGGATTGCACATTCCAAAATGAGGCAATACTTTTTTCTAAAAAAAATATTTAGAATCTAGAATGAACTGGCATAGCTGGTTTGGTTCCACATATGACCGCTATTTATATTGCTCATGTCAGTCATTCATTTGGTTTGGATACTTGAAGATCCTTGCTTAACATTATTTTTTGGATTGGGGGAGAGTTTAGTAGAGGGGAATAGGGGTGGAGATTATATTCTACCCGTTTTAGATAGTTTTTAGAAGGAGATGGGAAAGGATTGAGGGGGAGCCCACTTCCCTTCTCTTCTTCTTCTTCTTCTTTTATTTCATTTCATTTTATTTATTTATCAGTTCCTCCACTTTGGAGGAATTTGGAGGGGAAGGGACTCAAGTTTAATGAATTTATATGTACGTTCTACTTTGCCAAATTATTTATACATGATTCTTTCCTCGCCTTCTAACCCTACAATAAAATAAGGGGAGGCACATCTCCTCTCCTCTGCCCTTTTAATTTTTGAAACATCCAAATAAGGGGGAGGGGTATTTACTCCCCTTTTCCATTCCTCTCCTCTCCTCTATCTTCCCCTCTTATCCTCTCCCTCCATACTTCCATAGTTTAAGGGAAAAGAAAAAGATAAGAAAATGTTGCGCCCATTCAGTTGTGTTATGTTTTAAAGTATCCTTTCTGAGAATAGCCAAAATGGTGCATGATGAGTTACTCTTTAAAGGCCTGTTCATGACTTTGTCCCTAATTACAGGATGACATGGATCATTTCGGAGATGTTGGCTCTTTAGATGATAATGTGGAATCTTTTCTCTCACATGATGATGGAGATGGAAGGGATTTGTTTGGTGCAATGAAACGAAACCCTTCCGAACATCATGCAGAAACTTCGAAAGGTAATCTATGATCTCATGGCTTGAGCAGTGATGATTATTCAAATTGACTGCAGCCAACAATGTGTCTTCTCCATATTAGGTTTTTCTTTCAATGAAGTTGATTCCATGTGTAAAAGCAACAGCAAAGTTGTCTGCTGTCATTTCTCATCAGATGGGAAGTTATTGGCCAGTGCTGGGCATGACAAGAAGGTATAAGGCATTTTAGCAGGCAAGGGAATGAATTCCAAGTTTTAATTGTACACTTAAGGACAGATATTAGTGATTGTTTCTGTATTTGCTGATGGTTTTGTTTACAATCTTTTAATTTAGTAATTGCAGCCTTGCAGGTCAATAAATACACCTACGCTACTAAAAAAGCTTAAAGAGCTTCTTTCCAATATTCCAATTCCGTGTTGACTTTAAAAAATCATTAATTTTATTCCCTTTCATTGATGTCCTTTCTTGCGTTTGTTTTCTTAACCAGCATCCACATATGTCCTCTTGATGATGAAATCAATGCCTGCATTTATCTTTTGGAACTTGCTAGGGGTCATTAGATATTATTATGATATAATTTTTGACAAAACTACTAATTTTTAATAATAATTGCTAGGACAAAGTTTAGCTACAAAATAGGCTACAACCTTGCTCAATATCTTTTTATTAAAGGTGAATTTTGATAAATCCACCATTGGATTGCATCTTCTTCTTATATTCTCCATGCTTGCAAAATTTCTAGAAAATTAAATGTCAATAGTTATGTTATTAATAAATTGTTTAAATTGCAAGTTTTTGTAGTTTAAAATTATGCACAAAATATAAGCTTATAGATCATATATAGTAAATAATTTCCGATTGACATAAAATTTGATATGCATATTAAGAGCGTAAAGAACATGTAATTTAATGGTTAGATTTTCAAAATATGTAGTAACATCTATTTTATTGAGTAAGGTTGTAGCCTTAGACCGCAACCAATTTTATAGCTTAACTTTGTCCTAATTGTTGTACTTCGTGAGGTCTATGGCTAGTGTACTTTTGGTAATTTTCATGAGTTTTATTATGAGTGTACTCTTGGTTATTTGTGATCATGATGATTCTCATTATTAGCACTTGTGTGTGCGCACGTGTTGCTTAATTTTTTTTTTTTAAAGAACTTATCAAAATTTTATAAATAATAAATAAGAAAAAGAAAAATACAAAAAAAATGAACCATTTAAAATCTATTGCCCTTCCTTGGAATATATTTATTTTCGTAGATGATGTTTCTATTTTACAGAGTACTGGTATTTAGGCACATCCGATGTGTGCACAACACATTGCTTAATGTTTCCAAAAAGAGAATTCATGACAAAGTAAAAATATTGCATATTTCCCTTATATAATTTACTTTGTTAAACCCTAAAATTTAAATTATCATGTTTGTTTTACATCATTGGATAGGAAAGACTGCAGTCATCTCTTACCTTTATCTTCTCCATGCTTGTTTTGCTTTTTTTTTTGAATTGGATAAATGGTTTGCATTTTTTTCTCATTAGCTTTTTGCTCAAAAGTGTGGTGGTGACAATGAAAAATGGTGAAAGTGCCCATGATGGTAAAGATTCTATGAAAAGCTATAAATATCATTAGTATGAATCTGAATATTTTTACATATAAAAAAAAAGTATGAATCAGAATATTGGGGCCACCACTACACCATCCTGGTAAGATATGGTGTAATACCAAGAGGTCGTTTGATGTGCCCTAAGACCTGTGACATAGTAAATGTTTTCCTTGCATATTAATCTTAAATAGCTTTCATCTAGCATATATTTCAGAGGTTAACAAAACTAAATTTTTTTATTTTAGTATCTAAAAACATCTCTACCAATGGTTAGAATCTTTTGAGAGATGTGGCTAAAGCTGAAGCTTCTTCTAGTCTTATAAAAACTTCACAAATGTTACTTTTGTGTAGTTTCGAGTGGATTTCATTTGTTTTGGCATTATTACTTTAAGATCTATGTTTTAGGTTTTAAATATATAACTAATTGTTTATTTTGCCTACAGGATTGTGTATGTGGTTGTTAATTTTAGCTAGTCACAGACTTTTGTAATTGTTTTGAGCTCTCATCGACATGTTTCATTTCAGTGGGCAACTGCAACAATTAGATTTTATATAATTACAGTCCTCCCTGACCCCACACACGCACCCCCCCACCCAAAAAAAAAGAAAAAAGAAACAGATTTGTATGCTTATCATTTTTCATGTCAGCAGGTTGTTCTTTGGAACATGGAGACACTACAGACTGAGAGTACTCCAGAGGAACACAGTATGATAATTACTGATGTACGCTTCAGACCAAATTCAACACAGCTGGCAACATCTTCATTTGATACTACCGTGCGAGTTTGGGATGCTGCAAAAGTAAATTCTACACTCTGCAGGAATTTATTTAAATTAGTTAGTAGTTGCTAAGAAATTTATATTGTTGTCCCTCCAATTGTAATCTTCATAGTAATACTCAGTATGATGCCCGCAACTGGTCGCTGCATTTTTACCATATTGTTGCTGCCTCATGCAATTTGACTTCTTCAAAACTAAATAATTCACTTATGTATGATAAATATTGTTAATAATTCAACATAAGAAAATGATTTTTTTTTTTTTTCAATTTCTTTTAGCAATGATAGCTTTAGACTTTTACATTATTGAGTACCTAGATTCAAAATGGGTTAGACAAGAGGCATTGGTACTCTTCTATACCACCAGGCTGAACTATTACTATTATATGCCCAGTCCAAACTTAAGGTAAGTGGGGAAGAGAAAAGGTGATATTACTCTTCACACACCACTGATTACCTAACCGTCCTTCAGAGACATGTAAGGGCAAAAATTGTCATTCTGGATTACCTTTTGAGGTTGATTTGTAATTCATTTCTAGAGGTGTTCGTCCTGTTTATATTTAGAGCCTACTTGCCATGTATTTTTATGGTAAACTCATGTCAATAACATCAGACGTCAAGACAGTAGGAATAAATTACTGGACTTAATGATGTGAAGCCATTTCTTTACCTATTGTACCTTCTGGCATTTAATTATCAATGAAGATTCTGGTTTACATATCATGGGCACTTACTTCAGTTTATTGTTGCAGCCAAGCTATGTCTCACAGCCATTTACAGGGCATGCTTCGCATGTAATGTCCCTTGATTTCAGCCCTAAAAATAATGAAATTCTCTGCTCTTGCGATGCTAACAGTGAGATTCGTTTCTGGAATATTAATCAGTATTCTTGCACCCGTGCTTTCAAGGCTAGTTTTGGAGCTTTCTCATTATCTGTTGTACTGTTTAAATATTTGAATATTTATTGGATTTGGTTTGTTTTGCCTTCTGAACCTTTGTAGTTTGATGATCAGGGAGGTTCAGCACAGGTGAGATTTCAGCCAAGAATTGGACAACTTCTGGCTGCAGCAGCCGAAAAAGTTGTGTCCATCTTTGATGTCGAGACTGATAGGCAGACACACTCATTACGGGTATGATATCTTTGTCAAATTCAGAAAAAGTTGGGAGTCCATTATAACTTCTCTTTCAAATGTTCATTTAGTCACTTTCTTTGTTTCTTTTGCATAGGACATTGCCATTTCAAACAGGCATCAAACACACCCCCCCCCCCCCACTCCTGTCCCTATCTCTCTCCCTCTGTGTTTTCTAAAATTGGATTTCACATTCTAATATGCAGTTAGTAATTCTAATGTGCGGTCTTATGAATTTCAGGGGCACACTACAGATGTCCACTCTATTTGTTGGGACACAAATGGAGATTATTTGGCATCTGCCAGTCAAGAGTCTGTCAGGGTATGGTCTTTAGCCTCTGGAGACTGCATTCACGAGCTCAGCTCCAGTGGAAACATGTACCATTCTTGTGTTTTCCATCCAAGCTACTCCACTCTATTGGTCATTGGAGGCTACCAGGTGATATTTTTGCTTTGTTATTGTTGTATACCAGTATTTTCATTTCCTTGTGATGATACATGCATTTTCCTTGGTGAATTTTTTGCCTGCCAGTTTATTACCAATAAATAAATAAAAAAAGGCAATTCTTAAATGGCTATAATTGGTCAACAGTTGGGACTGAATTGATTTCCAACAGGATCTTATAGATTGCTGACATTATTCATACTGATCGTTCTGCAGTCTTTGGAGCTTTGGAACCTGGCTGAGAATAAGTGTATGACAATTGCAGCTCATGATTGTGTGATAGCATCTTTGGCGCAGTCACCACTAACAGGGATGGTTGCCTCTGCCAGTCACGACAAATCTGTTAAGATTTGGAAATAAGTTAACTGCCTTTGGTTTATACAAATTTCCCACTATCAAAGTCTACCAGCCCTTTCATTCCAGATGCAGTAAAAGTCTGAATAAAGAAGATAGAAAAGGAGAGAAAAATTTACACCTTGTATTTATTTATTTTTCTTTTTTAATCACTTTCATTATTTATCTTTTCTTATATGTAATAAAGTGAACGTAGGTTTCCCTGTGGTCTCATTTGGTAGTTAATTTGGCCGTATTGCATTTGTTGGGTTTTGGAAACTTCTTTCGTGAGGTTTTGGTATCCTGGTAGTTGTGATTAAGTGGTTGAGGTACTGTATTTTTAGGTGGAATAATTGGTATAAATACATCTTCTTAACGGTTAAGCCTCTATGACACTCATCAAAATATCACCATTTCCTCATTTCAAGGACCCCATTGAGGAATGGCATACTTTTTGGTGCAGCCAATGTTTTCAATGGTCATGTATGCCGTTTGATAGAAATGCAATTCCAATCTAACCTAACTGGAAACGTGCAATGCAATTGAGGCAGAAATGGTATTGGATGTAACAGTTACATATGACATATCTCGCGATTAATTCTTAAGTATTCCTAAAGCACGGTGAATGGTGTTCTTCCCTTTCATATTCATGGTAGAGTCTATTCATTAAATTCATGGTGTGTTTTATTATGAATGTGAGATGAGAGAGCACTATTTCACCATACTCTAGAAGTACCCAAGTATTTTCTATATCTAATATGGACATGGATCTCACACTTGTAAAAGGATGTTGCATGTCATTAAGATACCTTTTTATTATTATTAAGATACCTGTTTTCGTCTAGGATTTTTTGGCAAAATTTTAAGATCTACAACAAATTTTAAGAGCAAAAATTGAAGGGATAATTACAAATTATCCAAATTGAGGTTAGACTTGAATTTACTTTGCCTATCTGTACGTTGAAAATTGTTACTTTATCTACTTGAGGTTGACTTTGTTAAACGGTAATTTTTTTCATTGTTAAAAATGTTAAAGGAAAAAAATACACCAAACAAAATTAGAGAAAACAAGATCAAAAAGCAGTATTTATAAAAATTGTTATGTTTGTCTCAAGATCTTAAACAAATGATGGTTTTTGGCTTCATTAATGCAAGACATAGGGATTTGTAATGATTACAAGCAAGAAGATCCAATTTCTATAATTGACGCATATCTCACAGGAATATTTGCAATATAAGGTTTTGAAATTTTGAAGAAATTCATAAATACAATAGGCTTGATTCATGCGGGAACAATTTCTCTCTCGAATGAGTCTAGCTTTTTGGTGCACTATTCTGCTGAGCATTCTGGGTGAGATTTGGCTTTTTTGATTATTATGTGAGATTTGAGTATTGATTTTTTTTTGGGTGAGTGGTCTTAGTGATGGCGAGGTTGGTGGGTGTGAATACCATTTGAATATGAGAAAGTTATATTGTGAGAGTGAGAGAGAGATGGCAGGGAACACTTTTAGGGCTTTTATTTTGCTCTATCTAATCTTCTTGTTGCGTTCATTATACTTTTAATCTACGTATTATCTTGATTTCAACTAGGGGTGTCAAATGGGTGGTTTGGGGTGGGCATAATTATTATGATCTTAGTGTCTCATATGGATTAAGTATAAACTTAACAATATGTTTATAAACTCTTAGGCACCCTCACCTTACAAGCTGGTTTTTAAGGATGAGTTCTACCCATGGGTTTGTAACATTGGTATTAGAGCATTACAATTCCAATTCACCACCATGACTGAAACTCGATCAAATTCCCAAAACTCAGAAAAAATTGCAACTTTATCCAAGATTACAGATTGCCATGAACATACTTTATAGGAAATGCAGAAGCAATTGCAAACTATCAACTCATTCATGCAAAGGATGGTTGAAGCTTGATAGGCCAAGAATGTATTGACCCCTTTTGGTAAATTAATTAATTAATTAGCCAAGTGAATTAATTAGATTCAATTACATGCAATAAGCGTGGCAGCACAAACAAATCACCAACTAAGTTAAATACAGTAGAAAATAAATTTGACACAGGTGATTTGTTTATAAATGGGAAAAACCACTAAGGCAAAACCCCACCAGGTGAATTTAAGGTCACCACTCCTGAGAATCCACTATTATCAAAACAAGTGATTACAAAGAAAAGGAATCTCAGTACCTAATACCAACCTACAGTTGAACCCTTACCCCAATACCCAATTAGACTTGTAATGAAGCGGCAATCTCTCCTTTCAATACACAACTCCCAGTATGTGACTAACCAATGATGCACAGATCCTAGTACGTGACTAACTCCACAATAACCATTTGATTGTTGTAGTTGATTTGCAATAGCTTCACATAGAAACACCAACAATATCTTTAATGATGGTGTGAGAGACTTTGTTTGGTTATAGAATCCAAAAGCGTACAAGAAACGCAGCAAAAAAACTCTTTCTTCTTTTGGAGGAGGCTAGGGTTACAAAAAGAAAACCTTATGAAACTCTCTAGGGTTAGGTTTTTCTTTTTCCACCTCCTTTAAATATGAGCTTAATGGGCTCTCCTATTCCAAATAGGTTTAGACAAACCTTGGGCTTTCCTAGTCCAATAAGGATTATACAAACTCACAAATTTTGGGTTTTCCTAGTCCTATAAGAATTATACAAACCCATAAACAAATAGCCTTTTAGAATAAAAATGTTGACATGTGTTGAGTTTTAATGAATCTCAACAGATCAAGCTTCTGTCAAGGAGGTATCGAAACCTGCAGATTGCACTTTTCTTAAGCAGTTCTGGAGTAATTTTCATGTCTTCCATTTAACCACTTGTAATGATCATCTTGAACCTTCTTAGATTTACCCAAATACAAGTAAAGTGCGTTTTGTCAAAGGATATGCCAATTACATAAAAATATGTCCTTAACAATCTCCCCCTTCGTAACGATCATCTTGAACCTTCTTAGATTTACCCAAATACAAGTAAAATGCGTTTTGTCAAAGGATATGTCAATTACATAAAAATATGTCTTTAACAATCTCCCCATTTGTAACGATCATACTGAAGCTTCTTAGATTTACCCAAATACAAGTAAAGTGCGTTTTGTCAAAGGATATGCCAATTACATAAAAATATGTCCTTAAAAATCTGCCCCTTTGGCAATTCGTGACAAAACCACAAGTGTGCATTGAATGCAATAGAATAAATTCTACTCAAAATTACAGAATAAATAAGCCTAGTCTAAAAGATCTGAACCTTGGAAGTTGCTGCAAGAAGAAGGTTCGAAATCTTGACTTGGCTTTAACTTTTCTTTCCTGAAAGGCACTAAACAAAACACATTAAGGTACCATGTGGAAAATAATGACAAGTTAAATAAACAAGAAACATGTGTATAAAGAGAGAAAAGAAACAACACATGTGAGGTAAAGAGTGAAACACATACATCATCATCAAATATAAAAACAACACATGATGTATGTAAATGGTTACAAAACCAAAAGATAGACAACACAAAAAATATATATCAATATCAAAGTGTATCAGACTAACTCTCCTCCTAAGTTAGTTACATCAAAAACTTTCTTCCCTTTAAGATGAAGTTTTTCCCCTAAGTCTATTACTCCTCTTGAGGAAAGACATTCAATTCTCAAATTTCTCCCCCTTTTTGACACGATTGTCAAAGGGCATAAAAAGCCAAAAGAGTTGACTGGAGACAAACAGAAAACAGATAAAGAGGGAACGAGGAGAACAAGGAACCATAGACCTACAAGAAAAAAAAAACAAGATGCTATGGACACAAAGGAAAAAAAATGCAAAACAAAGAAAAAAAAGAAATGCATGCAAGGGTATCTCAATCGATCGAGGAGGTGTCGAGAATCTATCAAGAAGAAGCCAACCTCGATGGATCAAGAATCTATCGGCCAGACATAAAGTTTCTCAATGGATCGAAAAGCTATCGAGACAAATTCCAGAAAGCTTGATGGATCGAAATAGTGCTAACTTTTGTCTAGAAACGAAGAAAGAGGGGCTTGATAGAAGTGAATTTTTCAAGGATCTGTTGAGAAGCTGTCAAGCTTGAAGAAAAGGAGTTTTTCAAAGAGAGGAAAAACACATAGAGATGAATGCAACAAGCAAGCTATTTAAACATGTTAGGCTTTGTGGAGCCTAGTTGTGTTTGATCTGGATGATGACCCAACCCGAAATAATGTTGCGTGGTTTTGGTGATTAGGGTTTCTTGATGTAGTTTTTTTTTTTTTTAGAGAGAAAAAAACTGTACTGCCGCACTTTGTATTTTTCCTGGATAATAATGAAATCCCTGCAATTTTGTGGACGTAGGCAAATTGCCGAACCACGTAAATATTGTTTTGTGCGTGTGATTATTTTTTTTCTTTGGCGTATGTTTTCTCTATTTTTGTTTCTCACAAGTTGGGAATTTCATGTTAATTCCCTACAAAACATAGATCCAATCAACATGTTAAGCTCTCAAAAACATCTCTCAACAAGAAAAAATGCAAAGCATTCATGATCCAAAACACACACACTAAAAAAGTTTAATCAATTTTTTATTTCAAAAACAAGTTATGATAGTTTAGTGAGCATACATTTACACATGTATTCCTTGTGATGGCCAAATCACATTGTACTTGCACATGTATAAAAAGTAGCAAAGAATTTTGGGTGTGGTGTGTGAAAACATAGCAAGAGTGCATAAGTGTCTCATATTATGATGATTTGAGATATGAGAAAATCACATACACTCACACACAATTATAACTGCTTGATGAGGATTATCACCTTTGAGGTACATTCTATAACTTTCACATCTCCTAGAAACATGCTTGCAACCATATTTAAAAGCATTTTGATTTTTTTTGCTTTTGATATTCTTTGCATATTTTTTTCTCCTTGAGCATATCATGCATGGGCATATAAGAGAGAGAGAGAGAGAGAGGAAATACCCAATTATGTAAGCTTAAACATCACAATTTTGTTATGCCGAAGCATACAAATGTTATTCATGATTGGCGGACTTTAGTGGTGAGATGGTTATTTATACCTTTCTCTTAGAATTTTTTAGTCATTCTCATAAAAAAGAGTGATATGAGTATTAAGTATAAGAGATTACTTAATCGTACTCATTATAAACATGAACCACAAAACTCACTTGCTTAGTTGTGTATTGAGATGCTCATCTAAGTTACAAAAGATACAAGTTTAGAAAACTTTGTTTCAATGGCCATCCAAGGTACACAAGTACCCATGTACATAAAACACATACTGTATTTGTATTTTTTATGATTTTCCAATTTTTTTTTAAAATTTTAAAATAATCAAAACAAAACTGAAAACACAAACAAAAACAGACAAACAACTATAAAGCAAAAAAAAAAAAAAACCTAGATGCATATGCATGAAAGCATGATTCCAAAAACAAATAAGAAATCAAGCAAGAGAGTCCTACTTTAGATAGAAAGAATTAAAGTAGAGGACAAACAGAAAGACAATTAAGTCTTAGGCTCCTTTTTCACCCACACAGCATGGGTCTTTGGCCGTGAAGATAAAAGGGCATGTGTCCTTGTATGACTACTAAAGGACATAGAGGAATTAGAATTCCCCCGAAATTGAGTCAAAAAGCTTAAAACTTTTAATAACTCACCAAGAATAGGTACAGAGCCTTTAGACAAAGGATGAGACCTATTTGACACTCGCTTATGAGGAAACAACTTGAAACAATTAGTACAAGTGTGACCAGAAACACCACAATGGTGACAAACATGAGTAGTTTTTGAACTACTATACTTCCTAGAAGGAGGTCTAACATTAGAGGTTGACAAAGACCTTAATTTAGGACAATTTGGCCTAATATGACCAACAATATGACAATGATGACAAGTGGGGACAAATTCAGAATTTTTATTCTTCCTAGGAGGAGTTTTAGACATAGGTTTAGAAACTTTAGCGTTAACATCGAAATTTTTTCCTTTGTCTATCCTAATATTATTAGCCTTCAACTCTTCATTATTCCTTTTAAATGGAGGAATATAAAAATCTTTTTCTTTGAGTTAGGCTTAATAACAAGTTTGGCACTAGTTAATTTTTCAACTTCAGTTTTAAATTCAACTAGTTGCTTTTCCAAATTCTTAATTTTGTCCACCTAAGATGAAATTTGATTTTTAAAATTCTCATTCAAATTATTGGCTTCGTCCAATTTTGCAATCAAATCATCTTTTTCAAGCTTAACCTTTTTAAATTTAGCTTTTATTTTTGTAGAACTTTTTAGAGATCTCATACCAAAATTATAAAGCTTACAATAGACATCTTGAATATCATCATCATCATTCAACACAAGATCATGCAAATCAAAACGAATCAAGAGTTTCCATGACAACGGGGGTCAATGGATCACACAGCAAAGATTTAAACCTAATTAGAGTGTGCCCATTCTGATACCACTTGATAGGCCAAGAATGTATTGTCCCCTTTTGGTAAATTAATCAATTAATTAGTCAAGTGAATTAATTAGATTCAATTACATGTAATAAGTGTGGTAGCACAAACAAATCACCAACTAAGTTAAATGCAGTGGGAAATAAATTTGACACAGGTGATATATTTACGAATGGGGAAAACCACTGAGACAAAACCTCACCGGGTGAATTTAAGGTCACTACTCTCGAGAATCCACTATTATCAAAATAAGCGGTTACAAGTAAAAGAAATCTTAATATCTAATGCCAACCTACAGTTGAACTTTACCCCAATATCCAATTGGACTTGTAATGTAGAGGCAATCTCTTCATTCAATGCACGACTCCCAGTACGTGACTAACCAATAATGTACAGATCCCAGTACGTAACTAACTCCATAGCAACCCTTTGATTATTGTAGTTGATTTGCAACAGCTTCACATAGAAACACCAATAAGATTTTCGATGATGGTGTGAGAGAATTTGCTTGATTACAGAACCTAAAGGCGTACAAGAAACGTAGCAAGAACTCTTTCTTTTGTAGGAGGAGGCTAGGGTTCAAAAAGAAAACCTTATGAAGTTCTCTAGGGTTAGGTTTTTCTTTTTCCACCTCCTTTAAATATGAGCTTAATAGGCTCTCCTATTCCAAATAGGTTTACACAAACCTTGGGCTTTTCTAGTCCAATAAGGATTATACAAACTTACAAACCTTGGGTTTTCCTAATCCTATAAGGATTATACAAACCCATAAACAAATAGCCTTTTAGAATAAAAATGTTGCTGGCTATAGTCCGAATCTCGTAAGTTCGATAGATCGAGACATGTGTCGAGCTTTAATGAATCTCGATAGATTGAGCTTCTATTGAGGAGGTATCGAAACTTGCAGATTGCACTTTTCTTGAGCAGTTCTTGAGTAATCTTCATGTCTTCAATTTAACCATTTGTAATGATCATCTTGAACCTTCTTAGATTTACCCAAATACAAGTAAAGTATGTTTTGTCAAAGAATATGCCAATTACATAAAAATATGTCCTTAACAATCGCCCCCTTTGTAATAATCATCTTGAACCTTCTTATATTTACCCAAATACAAGTAAAGTGTGTTTTGTCAAAGGATATGTCAATTACTTAAAAATATGTCCTTAACAAAGCTGAGGAAAAACAACAAGTATCTTCAATGCATGGATCAAGAGCTCTCCTCACTAACAATGCCAACAACCTGGAGCCTTTAGCTATGAATTACATCAGGAATCTAAAATTGGAATTCCCTCATTTTCAAGGGGAAGATCCAACTTGTTTGATTTATATAACAAATCAATTCTTTTCTTATCACAATTCTCCAAAGCATCAGAAGGTGATTTTGTCCTCATATCATCTTGATGTAAAATCTCTAATTTGGTTCCAGGATGCTGAGCAAGTTGGTGGTTTTGCTAACTGGGATGTCTTTGTCAAAGCTCTTCAAACTAGTTTTGGTGCCACAACCTATGATGATCCCATGGAGGCACTCACTCGACTCAAACAGACCACAACTGTGATTTCTTACAAAGGTAATTTTGAGATTCTTTCTAATAGGATTAGGGGCTAGTCTAAGTCTTATAAGTTGAGCTGTTTTTTGAGTGGGTTTAAAGATGAGATTAGGCTACCAGTAAGGATGTTAATGCCTAAATCTCTTAATGAAGCCTTTGGTTTAGCTAAAATTCATGAAGAGTACCTAATGAGTAGTAGGAAATCTTTCAGGAATGTGATAGATAATGGTAAACCTTCTGTCTTGGGTTTGCCTAAGGTGGAGGGTAAGAGGGATACTAAGGTTAGGCTGCCATTACAAAGGTTAACTAGTGCTCAAATGGAGGAGAGAAGGAAATTGGGTTTATGTTACAACTATGATGAGAGGTAGCAAATGGGCATAAATGTAAGAGAGCAAAGTTGTTTCTGCTTGAGGGTTGGGATGTGGGAATTGCGCATAAATCAGGAGTGAAGCTAGTTGAATTAGAAGATGATGGTGTGGTGATGGGACATTAAGATAATGTGCAGGAAGATGCGGTTCCACCTGCTGAAATTACACTCTATGCATTGATAGGTAGCCCTTCATCTTAGACAATGAGGGTTGAGGGCAGGATTAAGAATCATGAAGTAGTGTCTCTCAATGATTTTGGGAGCACTCACAATTTCTTAGATGCTGCTGAGCTGCCTACCTTACATTTACAATTAGACACTTCACAAATCTTGGAAGTTAAAGTAGCTGATGGTAGTGTTATTAAAACTTTGGGGGTGTATCATGGAGTCAGTATTTCAATTCAAGGGTATAAATTTGTGGTGGATTTCAATGTACTGCATTTCGAGGGTTGTGCAGTGGTTCTTGGCACCTAGTGGTTATATACCTTGGGAGAAATCATTTGGGACTTCAAGTTATTAACCATGAAGTTTTCTTACTTTGATTAAAGGGTGTTTTTGCAAGGCCTACACCCATCAGGGTCTACTCTCCTAGATGCTGACAGATTCTTTAATAGCTTTGCCAAAAAAGGTTTGGTACTTCAGACTGAAGCTGTCAACAACCCTGGTCTTGAGCAGTCACCATTACCTACTACACTGTCAGAGTTATTGAACCAGTTTTCTAAGGTGTTTGAGATTCCATTTGGCCTGCCTTTATTCCGAGGACATGAACATCAAATCACACTTAAAGAAGGCACCTCTCCAATCTGTGAGAGACCCTACAGGTACCCCTATTTCCAAAAGACTGAAATTGAAAAAATTGTGCAAGAATTGCTTGAGGTTGGTTCCATCCAGCATAGTCAGAGTCCTTTTTCCTCACCTGTTTTATTTGTTAGAAAAGCTTATGGGAGTTGGAGAATGTGCATAGATTATAGGGCTTTGAATAAGGCCACTATTAAGGACAACTTTCCAATTCCTGTGGTTGGTGAATTACTAGATGAACTTGCTGGTGCTACTATCTTTTCTAAATTAGATTTAAGGTCAGGGTATCACCAGATTTGTATGAAACTTGAGGATATTCTTAAGATAGCATTTCGTACTCATGAAAGCCATTATGAGTTTCTTGTGATGCCCTTTGGTTTGACTAATGCACCATCTACATTTCAACCTCTTATGAATGCAATTTTCAAACCTTATCTCAGAAGTTTTTTTTTAGTCTTCTTTGATGATATTTTGGTCTTTAGTTCTTGTTTAATTCACCATTTGTCACACTTGAAGATTGTTTTCGAAATTCTGCTTTCCCATTAGTTGTATGCCAAAATGTCCAAGTGTGAGTTTGGATGTGCTGAGGTAATATCTTGGTCATATTATCTCTGGAGATGGGGTTAAAGTTAACCCCAAAAAGACTATTGCAATGCAACAATGGCCTATCCCAACTACTGTCAAGGCTTTAAGGGGTTTTTTAGGCCTTATTGGTTATTATGGGAAATTCATTCCAGGGTATGGTGCCATAGCTTAACCTTTGACTGATCTCCTTAAGAAGGAAGGGTTTCACTTGTCTGATAAGGCTCTCACTGCTTTCAATCAACTTAAGGCAGTAGTAGCTCATCCTCTTGTCTTAGCTCTTCCTAATTTTACAAAGCCTTTCATAATTGAGTGTGATGCCTCTGGATTTGGGTTGGGAGATGTATTGATGCAGTTAAATCGACCAATTGCTTTACATAGTCAAGTTTTGAAGGGCAAGCATCTTCATTTATCCACCTATGAAACTGAGCTATTGGCTTTGGCCACTACTGTCAAGAACTGGGGGCCCTATCTACTTGTAGTCCTTTCATTGTAAGGACTGATCACCAAAGTCTTAAATTCTTGTTGGGACAAAGAATTACTACACTTTCTCAACAAAAGTGGCTTGCAAAACTTTTGGGATATGCCTTTATGGTTGAGTACAAGAAAGGAGTGGAGAATAGGGTAGCTGATGCGCTTTCTAGAAGATCTAATGGTGTTTCTGAGTTGTACCAGTAGGGTGAATCTCATAAGTCTAGCTGCTTGTTTCTTCTTTCATTCCCTGATCCTACTTGGTTGGTTGTTCTTAAGGAGAGTTATACTCAAGACCAGTCTACATAGCAGTTAATTCAGTCCATTCAATCTGGTACTGTTCCAAAGGGGTTTACTTGGCAGAATGATTTGATCTTCTACAAGAGTAGGTTCTTTTTAGGACCACACTGCCCTTTGTTACCTCAGGTTCTCTAACTTGTTCACAGCACCCCTGTTGCTGGTCATTCTGGGTTTCTCAAAACCTATCAAAGAGCCAAGAGAGAGTTCTATTGGCATGGTATGAAGTCTGACATCAAGAGGTTTGTTAGGGGGTGTGATGTGTGTCAACAAATCAAATCAGAAACTTATGCACCAGCTGGTTTGCTTCAGCCCTTGGGGATTCCTACGAATCCTTGGATTGAAGTAAGTTTGGATTTCATTGAATGTTTGCCTAATTCACAGGGGTTTAAAGTGATTCTGGTGGTAGTGGACAGGTTGACCAAATATGTCCATTTTCATTCCTATTTCTCACCCTTATACTACTGTTAAGGTTGCCTCATTGTATATGCAATATGTTTTCAAGCTCTATGGTCTGCCTGCCACTATTGTCAGTGATAGGGATGCCATTTTCACTTCCTTCTTTTGGTCTGAGTTGTTTCTTTGCAAGGTACCACCTTAGCCATGTCTACAACTTATCACCCTCAATCTGATGGCCAAACTAAGATTGTTAACAAAAGTTTGGAACAATATTTGAGGGCTTTTACTGTTGACAGACCACATAGATGGGCAAAGAACCATCTTTGGCAGAGTATTGGTTCAATTCTAATTTCCACACTAGTCTAAAGTTGACACCATTGGAAGCATTGTTTGGTTTTTCCCCTTCTACATTGCAAAGCTACATTCCTAGTACCACTAGAGTTGATGCTTTAGATTCTCTTTTGTGTCAGAGAGTTGAAGTTCTAGCTACTCTTAAAGGCCACCTAGTTGCTGCACAAGAGAAGATAAAGTTCCAAGTTGATAAGCACAGGCAAGATAGGTCCTTTAATGTGGGTGACTGAGTCTATTTGAGGCTGCAGTCTTATAGGTAGAAGACTTTAGCTTATAAAGGGAAGTGGAAGATGTCTCCAAGGTTTTTTGGACCTTTTCAGATTCTGCAAAAAGTTAGGACTATGTCTAATAAGTTGGCTTTACCTCCTAAGTCCAAATTACATCTTGTTTTTCATGTTTTCTTGCTTGAAGATGAAGCTTGGTCCAAATGTGCATTCCATACCAACTCTGCCACTAGTGGATGAGGAAGGCTAGGTTTCTAGTGAGCCTATTGTTGTGCTGCAGTCAAGGACAAAGGCATTGAGATCTCAAGTGATCACTAAGGTTTTGGTGCAATGGATGGGCTGCCCACTTAAGGATGCTACTTGGGAGTCTTTACATCAGTTGTAGAGCACCTTTCCTCACCTTGTGGGCAAGGGCTGCCCACTTGAGGATGCTACTTGGGAGTCTTTACATCAGTTGCAGAGCACCTTTCCTCACCTTGTGGGCAAGGTGCTTTAAATGGGGGGAGTAATGTTAGATGCCGATAGTAGTTAGCATGCATAGCATAGTAGAGTAGTATTACTCATAATGACAGGTGGCAATTTAGTTAGCCCTTTATAACTAACTAACTGATTAGTGGTTAAAGTTAGTTAGTTGGGGTTTTGTAACTTGCATATATCGGGAAGAGTACAGATTGTACTGGATATTGAGAATTGAATTGTTGATTTGTTTATTCTCTTCTTCGTCTTCTTCTTCTTCTTTTTCTTCTTCTTCTTCTTCTTCTTCTTCTCTCTCTCTCTCTCTCTCTCTCTCTCTCTCTCTCTCTCTCTCTCTCTCTCTCTCTCTACCTTCCATGTAATTTTGCTATGGAGGATTAGGTTCCCTCGAAGCAACCTACAAGAATTTCCTAACCCATTCCAGTCCTTAACATTTGGTATCAAAGCCAACCATCACATCGAGTAATCAAACGTAGCTCATTGAGTATGGGATCAAATGAGTTGTGGTTTTGTGGTCGGATCCTGGATGGGGCGACCTAAAGGCTAGATTAAAATAACTAATAGGGGAGTGGAGCCACCAAAAGAGAAAGGGCTACATTGGGTCAGTGTCGCTAGAGTGAGCCGTCGTGGACATTGGTTGTGGAGCGTAGTGGTATGTTATGATCCTAGTGTCCCACATGGATTAAGTATAAGTTTAACCATGTGTTTATAAGGTCTTCAGTACCCTTCCCTTGCAAGCTGGTTTTCAAGAGTGAGTTCTACCCGTGGGCTTGTAACAATAATTGGGTTTGGTACATAAAACTCATTTACCAATTTCTTATTTATTTAACTAATTACTTCTCACCCAAATCCAACCCAACCCAATTATTACGGGTAAACCCCAACCCACCCAATAATCAAAATTACTAAAATGCCCCTAAAACTTGAAAATGACCAAAGTACTCCTAAAATCCTTTAAAATTACCAAAATACCCCCTAAATCTAAAAAAATACCAAATATGCTAAAAAACTAGTAAAAATGACCAAAATAATCCCGAAACTTAAAAAATGACCAAAATACCCCGAAAACCTAAAAATTGACCAAAATACCCTATAAACCTAAAAATGACCGAAATACCCCTAAAACTTAAAAAAAAAAATAGCAAAATATCCCTGAAATCTAAAAATTACCAAAATACCCCCCCCCCCCCCCCTAAAACCTAAAAATGACCAAAATACCTCTGAAACCTAAAAAATGACCAAAGTACTCTTGAAACCTAAAAATTACCAAAATGCCCTCTAAACCTGAAAATTTTTTGAAATACCCTCGAAATCTAAAATTACCAAAATACGCCTGAAAACTAAAAATTAACCAAAACACCACTGAAACTTAAAAAATGACCAAAATACTCCCGAAATCTAAAAAATGACCAAAATAATTCCAAAAACCTAAAAATTGACCAAAATGCCCACAAAACCTTAAAATGACTGAAATACCCTTGAGACTTAAAATTGACCAAAACGCCCATTAAACCTATAAGATGATAAAAATACACCTTAAACCTAAAAAAATGCCTGAAATACCCTGAAATCTTAAAAATGACCAAAATACCCCGAAACCTAAAATGAAAATACAGAAATAGCCCCAAAATTTAAAAATTAATGAAACACCCCTAAAACCTAAAAATTACTGACATTCCCTTGAAACCTACAAAATGACCTAAATACTTTTAGAACCTTTAATTTGACGAAAATAGCCTCGAAACATCCAAAATACCCTAAACCTATATTTTGGTAATTTTAGAGGCTTTTGGTGTATTTTATTCATCTTATAGGTTTAGTGGTAGTTTGGTCATTTTAGATATTTTGAGGAGTATTTTGGTCGTTTTAGAGGTTTAGAGCTATTTTGGTTATTTTATATTTTTTAGAGTATTTTTGTTAATTTTAAAGGTTTCAAGTTATTTGTGGTCATTTTAAAGGTTTAGGGGTATTTTTGTCTATGAGAGACCGAAAAACTAGGGGTGCTCTCAGAAAAAGGGTGAGGCATTGGCACCTTCCCTTTTTCAGCATTATGTGTGGAGTCGTCACTTATTTTTTTTGTTACAAAAAGATAAGAAAAAAGAAAAAAAAATACACAAGGTACATATTTGAATAATACAACCTCTCATTAATTTGAATGAATTAAAATTTGATAAAATGAAATATACATGGCTTTGTTTCCTAGATTACAATCTAGTAAAAAAATTACAAAGCTTTGTTTCCTAGATTACAATCTAATGGACAATTACAAGGCTTTGTTTCCTAGACACCCATTCTGCCCAGACGGAGTCTGATCTTCTAGACTCAAAATGACGATTTATATACCCATTTGAATGATGCATCATATTGAAATTCCCAAATTTAAAATTAATTCATTCTTTAAGAATTCAAGATCTGCAATTTTTTATTTAAAAAGAAGCACATAAATTGGTGATATTTTACATTGACAAAAACATTTTTTGTTATATAAAAAAGAGTTTAGATCTGTATTTTAGTGAAAAATACAAATTAATTTTTATATGCAGAAAAATTCTAGATCTGTATTTAATGAAAATGCAGATCAGTTTTTATTTGCAGAAAGATTTTAGATTTGTATTTAATGATAATACAAATCAATTTTGTATGCAGAAAAAATATCAAATTTGTATTTAATGAAAATACAGATCATTTTTATATGCAAAAAAATTTTCAAATCTGTATTTGATGAAAATACAAATTAGTTTTATATGCAGAAAAAATTTCAGATTTGTATTTAATGAAAATACAGATCTGTTTTTACTAAAAAAAAATTCAGATTTGTGTTTGATGAAAATACAGATAAGTTTTTATTCAAAAAAAAATTTAGATCTGTATTTAATGAAAATACAGATCAGTTTTTTATTCAAAAAAATTTTGAGATCTATATTTAATGAAAATACAGATCCGTTTTGTTGTTGTTCTTTTTAAAAAAAAGAAGGTGTTTTTAGTAATTTATTGCAAATCTCGAAATTTAATGAAGAACTAAATCTTAAACGTGTTAATCAACTATTAAACAACATATTAAACGTGTGAACATGGCAGAAAAAAATATGAACAAGATTTTATGGACAATGAGTAAAATTAAACATACATCTATGAAAATATGCGATGAACATAACATATATATCAGATAGGAAAGAAAAGAATAAACAAAAGGGTGAGATTAAAGACATACTTGCATGAATGTACCCTTCAATGAAAGAATATTTTAGAAATCAAAGAAGTTCAACCTCTTTGAGATCTAAAATATGTTCACTTACGGAAAAGAAACACTTAAAGCCAAGGCTTCCAAAACGTCTTTAACGTAAGGGGAGCAAAGAAGTTAGAAAAAGAAGGTCAGAAAGAGAGGTCTGAAAAAGGGGTCCCTTGAATGTTGGGAGGCCTTCCCTATTTATAGAGGTGTTAGTTGTTAGAAAATAAGCTAGGTTTGCTAAAAATTAAGTCCAATCAGCTTAAAAATTAAGTAAAAAACGTATGAGGAAAATCCTAAAAAAAAAAAAAAAAAAAGGAGATTTGGATAAGAGTAAGCTGATTTTTCAAATCAAAACAAGTTTCAGTATTTTGATAATTTCTTTGATAGATGAAGGGAAATTCAATTCTCTATATTTTTGCCAGAAATAGCCTAATCTGAATTTTGAGTTTTACTATGCCAAAAGTGCCCTGGAATGTGAATCTGAAATCTACTACTTGATTAGCACATTTTTGAAGTGTTTTCCAACACTAAAACTGTATTTGGACGAATTTTAGAGTTATTTTCATGATAAACCTCATTCCAAAGTGATAATTAGGATTTTTAAAATAATTATTTTGAATATAATTATACCAAAAGCCTAATTATCTACCATCTTTAAATATTATCAGCTTATTTGTTTTAATCCCATGCAACAAATCTCACTTTAAAAAAAATAATTAACCAACCACAAAAACTCATTTAATTAACTTTAATCATTAACCAATCAAAATTAATTTCAATTAATCACAAGTGATCAGTTTCACCCATATACAATGCATGCAAACCGTGAACATTTAATCTTCTGATATCTTTCAATCCAATGGTCCGATTTGAGAATCGGACATACTGTCGCGATCATTAGAATCTCAAGATCATTTTTGTGATATGCAATGAATGATTTAATGCATGCAATGCAATTATGATTTTTGGGTATTTGAAATGGTCATTTTGGCCATCTTTCAACATTAAATTATAGTGAAAAATCGAGTGTCTACATCGTCGTTTTATAAGTTTGAGGGTATTTCAGTCAGTACTAGGGTTTCGGGGGTATTTCGTCATTTATTATTATTATTTATGTTTAAAGGGTATTGTGGTCAATATTTAGGTTTTAGGGGTATTTTGTTCACTTTTCAGTTTTAAAGGCTATTTCGGTCAATTTTTTAGGTTTTGGGGGTATTTTTGGTCATTTTTTAAGTTTCAGGGGTATTTCAGTCATTTTTTAGGTTTATGGGGTATTTCGGTCAATTTTTAGGTTTCAGGGGTATTTCGGTTATTTTTTAGGTTTTGGAGGTATTTCGGTCTTTTTATTTTATATTTTATGTTTAGGGGGTATTTGCTCATTTTTAGGTTTCGGGGATATTTCGGTAATTTGCTTGGTTTAAGGGATATTTCAGTCATTTTCTAAGTTTAAGGGGCGAGGTATTTCAGTCATTTTCTAGGTTTCAAAGGTATTTGTCATTTTCTAGATTTCAGGAGTATTTTGGTCATTTTCTAGGTTTCAGTGGGTATTTTGGTAAATTTCAGGTTTTGGGGGTATTTATATCATTTTTTAGGTTTATGGGGTATTTTGGTAATTTTTTAGGTTTAATGGGTATTTGGTCTTTTTAGTGGTTTGGGGTATTTTTTAGGTTTAGGAGGGTATTTTGGTCATTTTCTAGGTTTCAAAGGTATTGGTCATTTTCTAGGTTTCAGGGGTATTTCGGCCATTTTCTAGGTTTCGGGGGGGTATTTTGGTAAATTTTAGGTTTTTGGGGGTATTTATATCATTTTTTAGGTTTATGGGGGTATTTTAGTAATTTTTTAGGTTTATGGGGGTATTTTGGTAATTTTTTAGGTTTAATGGGTATTTGGTCTTTTTAGTGGTTTTGGGGTATTTGTAGAAATGATACTTAGGTCATAATTTGGTCTAATTGGGTACATAGTTAAAACTGAATAAACATTAATGTTAATTGGCTTTAATTGGGTTAATATCCATTTAACCCAATTAATAATTGGGTGGGTTTTGGGTCTTTTTTTTTTTTTTTGAGAAGCAAGTTTGGATCTTATTTAAGTGGGTGGGTTTGGGTTGATTTTACCACCCCTAATTTCAGCTAACATGGAAAGTATAATTCCATATTCTTGTTCATGCTCTTGCTCTTACTCTTTTACTTATTTTGTTTTACTTTGATCTTTGTTTGTTAATTTTAGGATATGGATGTTTTTTTTTTCTTCTAATTTTGGCAAACCATAAATCTTACAATAATGAAGCCCATGACCATATCAATAGGGATAGATCTTGGATTTCACAATAGTAAGACAATGTTTTTAGAGAGTGGCTATTTGATCCGTTTTCTTTTATGTTTTACGTCTTAAAAGTTTTTTGGGTAAAATGTCATTTTTGTCCCTAAATTATCACAAAAAGTTCGTTTTTCGTCCCTGACCTTTTAGAAGTTCTATTTGCATCCCTAAACTTTGCAAAATGTTTCAATTTTCGTCCCTTCGTCTATTTTTGTTAGTTTATCTCTTATGTGGTCTAATAGAGTGTTGATGTGGTACTTGACTTGGACTACATTATTTCATTTTTTTAAATATGGACATATGGCAAATAATTACAGGGACACGTGGGAACCATTTTTAAAAGCCTAAAATTACCCCTTAGACCAAAATCTCCAAGTCCAGGTGTGCATTCATTAAGCCAGAATCCTTGAACCGTGAAAACCCAATCGACAGAATAGTTCCTATTCAAATCAAATCGGTGACCCCTTAAAAGTTTTATAAGAGACTAACGGCCTATTGGGCTTGTCGGTTTTTGGTTTATTTTATTTTTTCTAACATTACAATAATTTAAAATTACAAAATATATCACATCATTTTAATCTCATTACTTTCGTAAACAATGTAATGCTATATTTTTATATTGAAATTACATTAATGTAAGATTACAATAACGTAATATTATGGCGTAATGTAACATTCGGCGAATCAAAAGCCCCCTAAGATTAAGTAGTCAAATTAAAATAAATTAATGATATAATGTTCAAACGAGAGTTATCCAAACAAATATGTTAACAAAAAAGACGATCTTAAGAAAATTTGCATCCATATAGCTAACATCCAAAACAAATGTGGATTTTTAATGGATGCTTGAGTTGACGCTGCTAGTCCTTCACAATCTTCCCTCTCTACATTCTACCGTTTATAAATGCTGAAATTTAGCTAAAAGACTTTGATGTTCAAAAAGAAAATTCGAAAGGATATATATATATATATATATATATAAAGTCAAAACTAAGAGAAAATTCAACTAGATTCTCAATTTTGCGTCATATGTTCGTCTTTTTTTATAATTTTTTAATTATAGCCAAGTCAGTTATTGGGTTCAAAATTTGAAGAAATTATCCATAACTTTGCTCTACAATCCCTAGAAACCTCCAAATCTCTCTCTCTCTCTCTCACATACCTTTTGATCATTAAAAGTTTTTTTTTTTTTTAATTTTTAATTTTTTTTTACCTTTCTCATGCTTATCTACAAAGGCTGTCCATTTTTAATGGATGCTTGAATTGACGTTGCTAGTCTTTCACAATCTTCCCTCTCTACATTCTACCGTTTATAAATGCTGAAATTTAGCTAAAAGACTATGATGTTCAAAAAGAAAATTCGAAAGGATATATATATATATATATATATATATATAAAGTCAAAACTAAGAGAAAATTCAACTAGATTCTCAATTTTGCGTCATATGTTCGTCTTTTTTTATAATTTTTTAATTATAGCCAAGTCAATTATTGGGTTCAAAATTTGAAGAAATTATCCATAACTTTGCTCTACAATCCCTAGAAACCTCCAAATCTCTCTCTCTCTCTCTCTCTCTCTCTCTCTCTCTCTCTCTCTCTCATACCTTTTGATCATTAAAAGTTTTTTTTTTTTTTTTTTTAATTTTTAATTTTTTTTTACCTTTCTCATGCTTATCTACAAAGGCTGTCCATTTTCCCATCAAACACAAACACCTAATATTTCTCCTTCTCTTACCTCATTCAAGTGCCAAGGGTCGCTTTCTTCTCCAAAAAAGAAAGTGCCAAATGTCTATAAAACACTAAATTTCTACTCCATTCTAAATCATAGCATGTTACTATTGCTAATAGAATAGGAAATAGTTACCGAAAACCCAAAACACAACCCAAATCTTTTTACATAAAAAGTCGCAAACTAAACTACTTCAATTCCACGCACTTCATCTCTTTTTTTCTTTTTACAAAAATAAGATTAATATAAACACTCAATTTTGCACCCATAATTTAACCTTGGAAGATGACCAAAATAATCATTCTAAGTACCTAAAAATCATAATTGCATTTCATGCATTAAATCATTCATCACGTAACATAAAAATGATTTTGAGATTCTAACAATCACGACTATATGCCTGGTTTCCCAATTCGGACTGTCAGATTGAAAGATATCACAAGATTAAGTTTTAACAGTCTACATGCATTCATTTGGGTGGAATTGATCACATATGATTAATTGAAATTAATTTTGATTGGTTAATAATTATAATTACTTAAATGAATTTTTGTGATTGGTTAATTATTTTTTTAAAGTGAGATTTGTTGCATGAGATTAAAAAAATTAAGCTGATAATATATAAAAACCGTAGATAATTAGGCTTTTGGGATAATTATATTCAAAATAATTATTTTAAAAATCCTAATTATCACTTTGGGATGAAGTTCATCATGAAAATAACTTTGAAAAAGAGAGAGGTGCCGATGCCTATCTCTTTTTTGAGAGCCAGTCTCTCACAGTAGCGACTTCACTGGAGATGTCAAGGGCTAAACTTCATATTAGACTTAGGATGATCAATTAAGTACCCTTTTTTGTTTGTAAGATATTGTATGAAATATTGTTTGAAATGTCATGTTGTTTGTTTATTGTTTTCTTTTAACTGTCATTATGCATGTCATGAAACAACAAATTATGCATGAACCCATTTCAAAAATCTGGTAGTAGTAACCATGGATCACTGGTCTTCCTTAGATTCGAATACCCAATGACCTCACCAATTCATAACCCAAAGTCACTTGATCATTTCTTGTTGACTGTAAAGGACAAAAACTATGTCGTATGGACCAACGCAACGTTCATTATGTTACAAGTTAGGAGATGTAATGTCTTAGCTATAGGAAATAATAAAACATCAAACCCACCCTACAATGCAATGGCTGTAGAACCTATCCTTATATCAGTCCAAATAAATGATGTATTGCATTTCGTGTGTTTGTTTTGATTGCTTGAATGATTGAAATAGATGAGAAAGTAGCTTTGATTGAACCAACCTACCTCTTCCTAAAAGAGAATCTGGTTAAGATCAGAGTGAAGACCTGAAAGAGAACCCAAAAGTGATAGCCAAGTGAGTTCTAGTTCAAGGGCTGTTATAGTACTGCAACCATTACGCATACAAGACACTCCACAGCTCCAACACCTTGATAGGTCAAGAAAGCATTGACCCATTGTGATGAATTAATTGATTAATTAGCCAAGTTTATTAATTAATCAAATTAACATGCAAAATTCCCAACACAAAAAAATCACCAATTAAACTAAATGCAGCGGAAATTAAATTGACAGGGTGATTTGTTTACAAATGGGGAAAACCTACATGGCAAAAACCCCACCGGGTGATTTTAAGGTCACCACTCCTAAGAATCCATTATTATCAAAACAAGCGGTTACAAGTAAAGGAATCCGAGTACCTTATACCAACTTACAGTTGAACCCTTACCCCAATACCCAATTAGACTTGTTTTGTAGTGACAATCTCTCATTTCAATGCACGACTCCCAGTACGTGACTAACCAATAGATGCGTGGATCCCAATACGCGACTTAATCACCAATTTGAGAAAGATGTTGGCTGCAAAGTTCTTCAGTTCATCACACGATGAAGATCAAAAAGCTCCTTGGTCACAAAAACCTAATCATGCTTCTTGGTGGCCAACCTATACAACTTCTTATGCTTTTCTGAGACCTTGTATAACTTTGCATAGGCTTTGTGGATGTCGTTTTGCTCATCTATCATTTCAAACTTAGACTCCACCAATTCCTCTTCTTCATCCACATCTTCAACAATCCTTTCAGTAAGATTTACGGTGGTAGTGAAGGCATTTAGGATTCCATCATCCTTATTATCAAACTCAATGTAGCAACAACTGCCTTGCTCTTCACAATGGTCTTGAGATATTTAGGGCACTCTTGTTTCATATGACCGAAACCTTGACACCCAAAGCACTTTGGTCCTGAGGGTACAGTGTACTGACCACCATCCCTAGCATTCTTCTTCCCTTTGTCTTGACTCTTGAATTGCGAAGAACTGGATTGCTTTTGGTCCTTGTCAAATCCTTTCGCGTTGGCATTCTTCATAAACTTCTTGAACTATCTCATGATATAGAATTTCATCTTAGAATCTTCATTGTCTGAAGACTCATCAGTGTCACTACTTTTGGCTTTCAAAGCCATGCTCTTGCTCTTGCTTAATTTCCCTGTCCTTGTCAAAGGAATTTCCAACCAGCTCAGTCAAAGGAATTTTGTCGATGTCCTTTGATTCCTTAATGGCAGTGATCTTGTCATGGAATCTCTCGGGTAGAGATCTGAGCACCTTTCGCACAATCTTGGGTTCAAGAATGGTTCCCCAAGATTAAAGGCTGAGTTCACTATGTTCTTGAGCCTTAGCATAGAACTCATCGAATGACTCATCCTCCTTCATCTTGATCTCTTTAAAACTTATAGTGAGCCTTTGAAGTTTTGAATCCTTGACAGCTTTGGTTCCCTCATAGGTTGTCTGGAGGATGGTCCATGCTTCCTTAGCAGTTTCAATAAAGGATATTTTCTTGAACTCCTCATTTGTGATTGCACTGAATAAAACATTCATTGCCCTGCTGTTGAAGTTAGCTGCCTTGATCTTAGCATCATCCCAGTCGGCCGGCGCTTCCGTAGGCTTGGTCCAGCCTATCTCCACAGCTTGCCACACTTTCTTATTTAAAGACTGCAAGAAAGCTCTCATGCGTACTTTCTAGTATGCATAGTTAATTCCATCAAATAAAGGAGGTATAATAAGAGACCGTCCTCTATCCATGACAAACAGGGGTCAATGGATCACACAGCAAAGATTAACCCTAATTAGAGTGTGCTTGCTCTGATACCACTTGATAGGGCAATAAAGTATTAACCCCTTGTGATGAATTAATTGATTAATTAGCCAAGTTTATTAATTAATCAAATTAACATGCAAATTGCATGGCAGCAAACAAATCACCAATTAAACTAAATGTAGCGAAAATTAAATTGACAAGGTGATTTGTTTACGAATGGGGAAAACCTACATGCAAAAATTCCACCGGGTGATTTTAAGGTCACAACTCCTGAGAATCTACTATTATCAAAACAAGAGGTTACAAGTAAAGGAATCCCAATACCTTATACCAACTTACAGTTGAACCCTTACCCCAATACCCAATTGGACTTGTTCTTTAGTGACAATCTCTCCTTTCAATGCACGACTCCTAGTACGTGACTAACCAATAGATGCGCGGATCCTAGTATGCGACTTAATCACTAACTTGAGAAAGATGTTAGCTGCAAAGTTCTTCAGTTCATCACACGATGAAGATCAAGAAGCTCTTTGGTCACAAAACCCTAAGGTGTACAAACACAGCAGCTTCTTCAAGAAAAAGATGAATTAGGGCAAATTCTATCTCCGGTCACAATTTGCATGAACAAGACTTTGCTTTACACTTGTGTAACTTATGTAACCTTTGACGGCCCTTAAAATAATCCTTATATATGTTTAGGGTTGTAAGAAAAGAAAGCCCAAACATATACTCACGGATTGGATGAAAAACAGCTCTGAAAAACTGAGTTTCATAAACCTCAATAGATAGCCATCTATCGAGCTAGCTGTCGAGCCATGGGATGAAACAATTTTTAAACCTCGATAGATGCTAACTGTCGAGCTTTAAATTCCAGCACTTTCTTACTTGATTCTTGGACAGACTTGCATGGCTTTAACACTTGAACTTAAAACCTTATTCCTTGAAGTATTAAACACATCCTAGATCTACCCAATTACAAATGCGTTTTCTCAAAAGATTAGCCAATTACATAAAATAGTGACATATGTTCCTAACATTGAATCACATATGTCCTAACACATCGCAACCTAGTATTTGATTCATAAGATAGTCCAAGCGACAAAAGATCAGAAGACTCTGTTATTATGACAGAAAGAGATGAGCATCAAAATACTAAAGAATAGATGAGCAGCCAAGAGTTACTAAATACAATGGTAGCTAGTCAAATCCAGTTGAGAGAGGATATGAACCTCATGGTTCAACAATTCCAGAATATGAAGAATGACCAAGAAGGAGAAAAGACTAACCAAATTTCCTTTATCATAGAACATGAAAAGATAATTAATGAGAAGATGAACAAGATGGAAGAAATGATCAAGAGGTCAAGAAGGTTGGACGATCTCATAGACTATCGATCACTTTCTCTCTTCCCGGATGTAAGGCTACCCTCGAAGTTCAAGATGCCAATCCTGGACAAGTTCGATGGCACTGGATGCCCTAAATCCCACCTGAAGATGTACACGAGGGCCATGCAGCCCCTAGGAGCTACTAAAGAGATGTTGGCCCAGATGTTCCAAAATACTTTAACAAGAGCTGCCCTTAGATGGTTCCTTAATGTAGAAGACACCAGAACTCAGAATTGGGAGGACATATGCAAGGAGTTCCACAATCAATACAAGTGCAACATAGAGGTGGACATAACAACAAGAGACCTTGAAACTACAAAGCAAGGCCCCAAAGAATCCTTTTCTTCTTTCATAACCAAATGGAGAGCCAAGGCAGCCCAAATGATCATGAGACCTAGTGAAGAAGATCAAATCCAAATGGTGGTAAAGAATTTGTTACCCATATTCCACAAGCATATTTTTTCCCAATACTTTCCCAACTTTAAAGCCTTCGTCATAGCTGGTACTCAAGTAGAAGATGCTATTAATAACGGCATGTTGAAGAAGGAAGAACGCTCCATTTTTTAGAAAACTGTAGCCTATACCACCAATGAGGAAATAATCAATGTTGTAGGTGCTCAAGCATCATCAACTATGAATTCTAGGCCTCGAAGGAAGTTCAATGAACTCCACATGCCTATGAGCCAATTGTTTGAAAAGCTCAAACTTGAAAGGATCTTGGCCCACTTGACCCTTGACCTCCTCCAAGCCCAATGCCCAAAGGTTACAAGTCACATGAGTTCTGAAAATATCAACAAGAACCTAGCCGACAGACAAATAAATGCATCAATCTGCGGTATGCCATTCAAAATCTAATTGACAAACAAGTCATCACTCCGCCTTCATCGGCCAGACGTTCTAACTTTGCTTGAATTCCATTTTACAAGATTTTTTTAGATTGGTTATTCGATCTTATTGTTTATTTTGGATTTGCTTTCTAGTTGGTCTTTCGCTCAATAAAACTCATGTTGTGTTTGATGCATTATGTTTGTCATGTTGTTCATATGTACATAAAAAAAAAAAAATAATAATAATAATAAATTAAAAAGAGGAAAAAATAATTAAAAAAATAAAAAAAAATTTCAAAAATTTTTCAAAATTTTTTTAAAAAAATCGAAAAAATTTCAAAAGAAAAAAATTCTTGAAAAATCTTTTGGACTAGGGGCATTGGGCCTTCAAGTCATTTCAATTCATTTAAAAAAAAAAAAAAATTTGGACTAGGGGCATTGGGCCTTCTTAGTAACCTTTTTCAAATAAATAAATAAATAAATAAAATTGGTCTTTCAAAAATTCAAAACATTTTCCAAAGCCTTCTTCTCAAGAGAATAAAGAAGATCCATTTGACAAAACTTTTTCTAAATCATGATGATTAATTGCTCTACCAATCAATTTGTGCAAATGAGGGACTTAACTTCATTCAATCCATGCAAGGACTTTTGCTAAACATTTAAAATATGAGAAGAAAAGGTCCTAAAAGGCAATCAAAGAAATCTACCCATTCCTTCAAAATTCTCAAGCCATATACACTCCATCCATATCTCAAAAAAAAAAAAAAATGTCACATGATTGAAGCATTTGTTCTTTTATTCCAAGAGGAATTTATTAAAAGAGTTTAAGTCACTGTACTTACAAGTAAGTATCACTAGGGATAAAAGGCCACCTTTGGTAAGCTACATTATTCCTTGACACTCATTACAATAATTATCTATTGCTAGCCAGCTTGAGCTTTTAAACACTTAGCTTGTTTTTCAATGAACCCACTAAAAACTTAAATCTTGGGTGAGAAAATTAAGTATGCATGCTTAAATCTTAAGTTGAGGAAGGGTTGACATTATGGATTTAGCACCGCTTGGTAAGTCCTCAATGAAGACAGTGTGACAAGTTCTAAAGAAAAGATGAAGAGTTCAACAAGTTCAGAAAATAGAGCTCATCAAAGAAAAGGGATAGTTCACTCCATCAAGTTAGGAAAGAAGAAAATCCATCAAAGAGAGATAAGGTTTTGAGAAAGCATCAAACTATGAGAAAAAGAGATTGTCATCAAGCTAGAAAAGACTTCAACAAGAAAAAAGAAATGAAAAGAATAGAGTGCAAGAATTTTCATCAAGATGAAAGAAAAATGATTTATCAAAAGACGCATGAGAAATGAGATTCCAAGAAAGATCATTCAAGTTGAGAGGGATGTGCAAAAAATGAAGATTCATCAAGAGTAGAAATCTTTTGTGAGTGAAGGTTGTTAGGACATATATGGAACTTGTTAGAACATATGTCATGTAGAATTGGCTAATCCTTTGACAAAACGCACTTTACTTGTAATTGGGTAGATCTAGGATGTGTTTAATGCTTTAAGGAACAAGAGTTCAAGTCTAGTATTGAAGCCAAGCAAGTCTGTCCAAGAAATAAGTGAAGAAGTACTGTTCATTAAAGCTCGACAATTAAATCTATTGAGATTTAATGTATAATTCTCAACAACTTTCGACAGAAGCTGCATCTATCAAGAATTATGAAATTCAAATTTCCAGATCTGTTTTTCATGCATATCCAAGTTATTTGTGTAGGGTTTCTTTTCTCACAACCCTAGACATATATAAGGATTATTTTAAGGGTTGTCAAATGTTATGTAACTTGATGCAAAGTGATTATTCAGTCAAATTGTGACCAGAGACAATTTGGCCTAGTTCATCTTTTTCTTGTAGAAGCTGCTGCATCTTTGCGCCAATGGTTTTGTAACCAATGAGCTTTTTGATCTTCATCGTCTGGATGAACTGAAGAACTAGTCACATACTTGAATCCATGCATCGATTGGTTAGTCACAACTAGGAGTCATGCATTGAAAAGAGAGTTTGTCACTACATTGTAAGTCCAATTGGGTATTTGGGTAAAAGTTCAACTGTAGGTTGGTATTAGGTATTGGGATTCCTTTTACTTGTAATCGCTTGTTTTGATAATAGTAGATTATCGGGAGTGGTGACCTTAAATTCACTCTCGGTGGAGTTTTGCCTCGATGGTTTTCCCCATTTGTAAACAAATCACCCGTGTCAAATTTAATCTTCGTTGCATTTAGTTATTTGGTGATTTGTTTGTGTTACCACGCTTGTTGCATGTAATTGAATCTAATTAATTTCACTTGGCTAATTAATTTGATTAAGTTACCAAAGGGGTCAATACATTCTTGGCCTATCAAGTCATATCAGATCGGACATACTCTAATTAGGGTTAATCTTTACTGTGTGATCCATTGACCCCTGTTTGTCATGGATAGAGGACAATTTTAATTATCCCTCCTTTATTTGACGGCACTAATTATGCATACTGGAAAGTACGCATGAGAGTTTTCTTGCAGTCCTTAGATGAGAAAGTGTGGCAAGTTATGGAGATAGGCTGGACCAAGCCAAAGGAAGCGCCAGCTAATTGGGATGATGCTAAGATCAAAGCGGCAAACTTCAACAATAGAGCATTGAATGCTTTATTCAGTTCAGTCACCAATGAGGAGTTCAAGAAAATATCCTCTACCGAAACTACTAAGGAAGTATTAACTATCCTCCAAACAATCTATAAAGGGACTAAGGCTGTCAAGGATTCAAAGTTTCAAAGGCTTACTATGAGCTTTGAAGAGATTAAGATGGAGGAGGCTGAGTTGTTTGATGAGTTCTATGCCAAGCTAAAGGACACAATGAACTCTGCCTTTAAGCTTGGGGAAACCATTTCCGAACCCAAGGTTGTAAGAAAGGAGCTTAGATCTCTACCGAAGAGATTCCATGCCAAGATCACCGCTATTAAGGAATCAAAGGATATTGATAAAATTCCTTTGACAGAGCTGGTTGGCAACTTGCAAACCTATGAATTGGGTTTGACTAGAATCAGGAAATCAATCAAAAGCAAGAGCATGGCACTAAAGGCCAAAAGCAGCGATACAGATGAGTTCTTTGATGATGAAGATTCCAGGATGAAATCCTACATCACCAGGAAATTCAAGAAGTTTATGAAGAATGCCAATACAAAAGGATTCAATAAGGATTGTAAGCAATCCAGTTCTTCACAATTCAAAAGCCAAGATAGAGGGAAGAAGGATGCTAGGGAAGGCGGTTAGTACACTGTTCCCATCGGACCAAAGTGCTTTGAATGTCAAGGTTTAGGACATATGAAACAAGAATGTCTAACATATCTAAAGATCAATGGAAAAAGCAAGGCCCTTGCTGCTACCTTGAGTGACACCGAGCCTGAGAATGATTCAGATGATAATGATGACAAAGGAATCTTGAATGCCTTCACTGCTATAGTTGATCCTACTGATGGGGTTTCATAAACAATAGATGATGAAGAGGACTTGGTGGACTCT
Source organism: Quercus robur (assembly GCF_932294415.1). Lineage (NCBI taxonomy): Eukaryota > Viridiplantae > Streptophyta > Magnoliopsida > Fagales > Fagaceae > Quercus > Quercus robur. The sequence goes on along the minus strand of NC_065539.1, from coordinate 31,516,526 downwards.
AAGTTTAAGAAAATAGATGATCAAGATGATATCCATACAACCTATGAAAAATTGTACAAGGTTTCTGAGAAGCATGAGAAACTATATAGGCTAGCCACCAAGAAGTTGAGTGATGTTAAGCTAGATCGACAGAAGCTCTCCACAAAGTTTGATGAAGCTAATTAGACCATTGGAGCACTATGGTTTGAGAACAACTTCTTGGCAGAAAAGACCAAGAAGCATGAAGCAGAACTGTCACAGGTCAGAGCTCAATTGGAGAGGACTTCCAGTGCAAAGATTGATGAGATGCTTAGCTTTTAGAAATCTGCTTCTAATAGAACCAGTTTGGTGTATGACTTCTCTTCTCTTAATGTTGCTTCTTCAAGTATTACTGTGTTTGTCTCACTTACTAATAATGTTAATTTTGAGAATAATGATGTTAAAACTGTTTTAGCTAGTGAGAACATAGACAAGGGAAAATCTATCTTAGGAGCACCTCCTAAACTTGATAAGAAAGAGACTAGAAACCCTAGGACTAAGAAGGGAAATAATCAAAAGTCTAAACAGAAGAAGCAGTATCTCTGTCATCACTGTGGAGCTTCAGGGCATACTCGACTTAATTGCTACAAGTGGTTAGCCACTCAACATAGCAACAACATGATCTCATTTGGAAACCAGAATCAATTTCCATCCTCTTTTGCTCCTCTTAGAAATCTTCTTAAGGTCCTCATGTTCCTTACGAACTTGAACGATTTCAATTCTTCCCCTTCACCACCGGATCAAAGGTTCGCTCAACGGAAAGGTTCTTCCAAGGTGTGGAAGGAAAAAGGCTCAAAGTGATTTAATCACTTTTTCTCTCTCTCCCTCTTTTTGTTTATTCATTACTTGTGCGTTTTACTTTCTTGTTTTTGAGTCAGTCTAGTTTTATACTATGTTTTGTTTAAGATGTTTTTTTTTTTTCTTTTTTCCAGTTTTGCTTTATGTTATTTTTCATTAATAAAAAATTGAAAAATCAGAAAAATACAAAAATAGTGTGTGTTTTGTGTACATTGGATGGCCATTGAAACAAAATTTTCTAAACTTTGTATCTGTTGTAACTTAGATGAGCATCTCAATGCACAACTAAGCAAGTGAGCTTTGTGGCTTGTATTTGTGACAAATACAATTAAGTAATCTCTTTGTACTTAACACTCATATCACTCTTTTTGATGGGAATGACTAGAAAATCCTAAAACAAATGCATAAATAACCATCTCACCACTAAAGCCCGCCAATCATGAATAACATCTGTATGCTTCGACATAGCAAAATTGAGATGTTTAAGCTTAACATAATTGGGTATTCTTCTCTCTCTTATCTGCCCACGCATGATTTGCTCAAAAAGAAAAAATATGCAATGAAAAACAAAAGCAAAAAGGATCAAAATGATTTTAAATGTGGTTGCAAGCATGTTTCAAGGAGATATGGGAGTTATAAGATGTACCTCAAAGGTGACCCCATCAAGCAGTTATGATTATGTGTGAATTAAATTGATCTTCTCATATCTCAAATTGTCATAACATGAGACACTTATACACTTTTGTGATTTTTTCACACACAACATGCAAATTCTTTGCTACTTTTGATACATATGCATGTATAATGTGATTTGGCCATCATAAAGGATACATGTGTTAATATATGCTCACTAAACTGTTTTGACTTGTTTTTGAAATATAAAATTGGTTAGACTTGTTTAGTGTGCGTGTGTGTTTTGGATCATGAATGCTTTGCATTTTCTTGTTGAAAGATGTTTTTGAGAGCTTAAAGTGTTGGTTGGATCTTTGGTTGAGTAGTTTGCTTGATTGCATTCATTTCTGTGTTTTTCCTCTCTTTGAAAAGCTTTTTTATCAAGCTCGACAGCATCTCGATAGATCTCGACAAATAGCTATCTATCAAGACCCTTGGACTTCTTTTCTCGATAGTTCTTATCGCATCTTCGATCCATCAAAGCTTTCTGGAATTTGTCTTGATAGCTTCTCAACAAATTCTCGATCCATCGAGAAAGTTTCTGTCTGTCAATAGCTTCTCAGCAGCTTTTCAATCCATCAAGGCATTTTTGCCATAGACAAATTCTCTATAGCACCTCGACAGATTTATTTGTTAAGAATTAGTGCTCGATAGATCTCGACAAATCCTTGATCCATCGAGACACATTTTCTTTAAATAGTTTCAGCGCGAAATCAGATCTCATTTTTTCTATCTCTCTCGACTGAAACTTGCCTTTTCACCTCCCAAACACTCTCTTCTCTCTCAAAACCTCCTACCTTCTTGGATTTCGGCCTAGGTTGATCATTTCTTCTCTGGTATGATCTCTCTATCCCTCATTCTTCTTGCATTTCACGCATTTAGACCTAGGTTTTGGGTTTACTTGAAATTTTTTGGGGGTTTTTGAAAATTTATGAGTATTTTGTGAAATTTTTGCGTTGGGTTTTGCTTATATGACATTATATGCTTATGCATTGCCTTACATTTGCATGTTCACAATGTTTCATGCATTATAGATGTGCATTTATATGTTGAAACTTGTGTGCTGTTAGGATTGGATTGGATTGAACCCATGATGCAATTTTCTTTGCACGTCACATGCTCATGCATTGTTCATGCATATGTACCTTTTTCATTTCAATATTCTGGTACTCTTTGTGATAGTGCTTCTTTTTTTCTCTCTCTCTCTCTCATAGTCTGTGCATGGCACCCAAGCGCAAATCCGCTCTATCTCGGAACCTTCTTCGTTCTAGGGCATATTCTTCTGATCCTACTCCTCTTCATGTTCAGTTTTGTGATGAGTTGGACCGCCAAGACTTCTCAGAGAACTTCTCCAAACATGGCATTCATTCGAAAAGCCACGTAATTCTACCGAACTTTTCTGATACTACTCTACCCACTTTCATTCACAGTTGAGGATGGGAATCTCTATGTGAGATACCTGTGAGTTGTCCCATCGTGATCATTCAGGAGTTCTACTCCAACATGCATGGTTTCGATACTTCTATACCTTGGTTTGTTACACAGGTTCAAGGTACACGTATCGTAGTTACTCCGAAGCATATTTCCGATGTACTACATGTTCCGAGGGTATTGCATCCTAATTACCCCGGGTGTCCATGTCTGAGAATTGTGTCCAAAGAAGAACTTCTGTCTCTTTTATGTGAGACATCTTCTTCATAGGGTGATCGCCAAAACACCTCATGCTCGGGCTTTGCAAAAGGTCCGAGGTTCCTTAATATGGTGATGACTTTTGTTCTCCATCCCTTATCTCACTATAACTCCATTACCGAGTCTCATGCTCGCTTTTTACTTTCCCTCATTGAGGACCTTACTATAGACTTTCCCTTTCATTTCATTCTCTGCCAAATAAATGTCTATAAGGATACGGAGACCTATGATAAGCTTATCTTTCCTTCTACTATCACGAGTATCATTCACCATTCTTCTATCCCTTATCCTGAGTCTTCTCACTTCACTATCATGGGTGCCATTAGCCTAGCGTCTATTCAATGGAGTGAGGCCCAGCTTTAACCAAAGTGGCCATAGACCGAGATGGCGACTCTTTCAGCCCATTCCACTCCATCCACCTCCTCTCCTTCTTCTTTTGCGAGTGGTGTGACGCTAGAGGCCATCATGGGTGCAACTTGAGCGCATGGATGCTCGCCTCGATAAACTCACTACTGAGTTGTATCAGGTGAAGACCCGTGTTAGTCGTATCGCATGACGACAAGCTTGCATAGGTGGCTTCACCGCGTCTTCGTCTCCCTCTCCATCTCTACAGGCTTCTAAAGACAAGGAAGATGATGATGGCTCTGGTGATGATGATGAGGATGACGATGCTAGCTCTTCCGGTGATGAGGATGCTAGCTCTTCCGGTGATGAGGAGATGACCACTTCTCAATGACTTGCCTTTTGTCATGTACTTAAGGGGAGAGTTAGCATTGGACTTTTTCATAGGGGGAGTGTTTATATCTTTTGAGGGATGTAGTGAGAATTTATGTACTTTTATTTTCTTTCTTTTTAGATACATTATCCTTTTTTATACCGGTCTTGTGTTGACACCTTATTTTGCAACCTGCATTTAACCTCACATGGAGGATAAAAGGATAGTTTCACCTTAGAAATATGTATCTTGATTCTGGTCATTAGATCATTAATCTCATTTCACCAAAATGATCTTGATGTTGTAACGATCAAATTGATTAGTCATAAACCTTAATTGGACCATCAGATTGAAAGTTATCATCAAATCAAATTTTAATGGCCGATATGCACTATCACAAATTGAGTCCGACTATATGTGATTATGAACAATTGATTCTGATTGGTTATAATTATAATCTATTTGAGATTAATGACGTGTCATAATTTGATTGGGTAGGACTACATTTTAGGGTAAGGTTGCACACACTTGGCGCAATTATCTTTTAATCAGGGTAAATTTGGAACTAATTAAGTCTGAAATGGGAGTGATTGGAGCCTATTAATGTTAATTGAAAATTAATTTGGGACCTATTAATGTTAATTGTGCTGAAATTATTTTCTAACAAATGACATTTGCTCACCATTTCATTGATATCTCTCAGAATATTTTGAATTTGTGAATGACGTTAATTTTCCCAAAAACTAAACATCTGGGGCTTCAATTTGAGCGTAAGAATGAGACAATTTCAATCAGAATTGATGAAGATATGATTTTTTGAATTTGGCTCTACAATCTATTATAGTAGCTATGGGAAAACCGAATTTTGCTTGCTCCTCACTCCCACCAATCTCTAAATTTAATGCACCCAATTTCCCCAAAGGCTATAAAATAAGGTCTAGGTTCAAAATTCCTTTTCAACCCTTATTAAATTACCTTTCATTCATATTTTCTTCATCACTACTATATAAACCCCCCCCCCCCCTCTCCTCCATTCCAAGACAACACAAAAAACCCCATCTCTTCTCCTCTCTTGAGTTTTAGTGAAGTAGGGTAGTCTTATCATATCTTGGTCTTCTTGAGACTCAAGATATTGAGTGAGACTCACTCTCCCTCTCCTAGCTCTTCTTTTCTCCCACCCTTAGGACCTTCACAAAGAGTCTCCTCCTCCACCGTATGGATCTTGCATGAAGGTATAATCCATTTCCCTAACTTGTTTTTTTTTTTTTTTTTTTATGTTGTCATGATGAGAATTTAAGATTAAAGCATGATAGTAATTATTTAAATTTCATTGAATATGTTTGAATGTTCTAATGTGTTCTTCACATGTTGTTAATTTTTTATCACATATTCATGCATAACACTAGTTTTGATCTTAAATCCACATCAAAAACATGAAAATGATGTTTGTTTAATAATTCTTTCAAATCTCTGAATCTAGAATATCACCATCCACACACATTCACTAGAATTTATTTTTCAATCTAAATGAAATGTTTAATAAATTAAATTAGGATTTATCACATGCACACACATTAAATTCAATATGCAAATTGATTGATAACATATTAGATGATGTGATATGAATGTTGGCCACCGTAATCAAAAAGACCGGTTTCACCGGGTAAAATGGGTGCCTAGCACCTTCCCACCTTATAACATAGCCTCTGAGCTTAGATCAAGGGTTGATAGATCAAGTAATTTTCAATTTCTAGATTGTAACTAGGAAACAAAGTCATGTACTTTATCTTAGATTGTATCTAGGACCAAAGTCATGTAATTTTCCTATGATCAATGTAAATTCATTTTCAAATTAATAAAATGAGGAATTTTTCAATCTTGGTTTTCTTATTTATTCCAATAATTATGTAAGTGGCGACTCCTTTGTAAAATCCTTAATCTAAAGGCGAAAATATAATCAGTCGAACATCCATTTTGAGAGGCAATAACACGACTCCACCCATTCACGTGGGTTTGGCCCAACACCATAAAAAACGGGCCAGGGGCGCGGTCTCTCACATCTTGTGACTATTTAGTAATAGCAAATATTGTACTTATATCTCTTTTATATATATGATGATGTTGTTATCATTTCACCTATCTCTCCATGTGTTGTTTCTTTTCTCTCTTTGTACTCATGTTTCTTATTATGTATGCAATCATTTATTTCATTTTCACACTAAGATGCCTTGATAAGTTTTGTTTAAAGTGTTTCCAAAAGACAAGTTGTCAAAATTTATCACGCCATGAACTCTCTTCTTGCAAAGTTTTTTAAGAGTTTGTGTTAGGATTAAATTTTATTGTACTCAACAAGTGATTATGGGTTTAGTGATTTATAACTTCTCTCATACTTCATTTGTTTGTTGTGGTTTTGTCACGGATTGCCAAAGGGGGAGATTGTTAGGACATATGTGGAACTTGTTAGAACATATGTCATGTAGAATTGGCTAATCCTTTGACAAAACGCATTTTACTTATCATTGGGTAAATCTAGGATGTGTTTAATACTTCAATGAACAAGAGTTTAAGTCTAGTATTGAAGCCATGCAAGTCTATCCAAGAAACAAGTGAAAAAGTGTTGTTCATTAAAACTCGACAGATAAATCTATATGATTTAATGTAGTATAATTCTCGACAGCTCTTGGCAGAAGCTGCATTTATCGAGAATTATGAAATTCAAATTTCTAGATTTGCTTTTCACGCATATCCAAGTTATTTGTGTAGAGTTTCTTTTCTCACAACCCTAGACATATATAAGGATTATTTTAAGGGGCGTCAAAGGTGATGTAACTTGATGCAAAATGATTATTCACTCAAATTGTGACCGAAGACAATTTGCCCTAGTTCATCTTTCTCTTGTAGAAGCGGCTACGTCTTTGCGCCAAGGGTTTTGTAACCAAGGAGCTTCTTGATCTTCATCATTTGGATGAACTAAAAAATTTTGCAACCAACATTTTTCTCAAGTTGGTGTGTTAGTCACGAACTTGGATCCATGCATGGATTGGTTAGTCGCGTACTGGGAGCCGTGCATTGAAAGGAGAGATTGTCACTACATTGCAAGTCCAATTAGGTATTGTAGTAAGGGTTCAACTGTAGGTTGGTATTAGGTACTGAGATTCCTTTTACTTGTAACCATTTGTTTTGATAATAGTGGATTCTTGGAAGTGGTGACTTTAAATTTACCTAGTGGATTTTTGCCTTGGTGGTTTTCCCCATTTGTAAACAAATCACCCGTGTTAAATTTAATTTCTGTTGTATTTAGTTATTTGATGATTTATTTGTGCTACTACGCTCATTACATGTAATCGAATCTAATTAATATCACTTAGCTAATTAATTTGATTAAGTTACTAAAGGGGTCAATATATTCTTGGCCTATCAAAGGTTAGTATGATTATGTTTAAACTTGGTTGATTTTTAAAAATTGCATGAAATTTCAAATTGCTTCACAAAATTAACCAAAAAATTATTGAAGTACTCTTAGATGCTTTTTAAGAAATGTATTTTTTCTTAAATTTCCAATGAAATAGATCTTAGTAAAATGAAATTGGATCCAAAAAAATGAATGGCTCTATCCACGTAAAAGCCATTTTTATTTTCAATTATATATTGATAGGCCAAAAACATATTGACCCCTTGTGATAAATAAATTGATTAATTAGCTAAGTTTATTAATTAATCAAATTAACATGCAATGTACATGGTAGCACAAACAAATCACCAATTGAACTAAGTATGCAGCGGAAATTAAATTGACACGGTGATTTATTTATTAATGGGGAAAACCTATACGGCAAAAACCCCACCGGATGATTTTAAGATCACCACTTCCGATAATCCACTATTATCAAAACAAGCAGTTACAAGTAAAGGAATCCCAATACCTTATACCAACCTACAGTTGAACCCTTACCCCAATACCCAATTAGACTTGTTCTGTAGTGACAATCTCTCCTTTCAATGCACGGATCCCAGTACGTGACTAACCAATTGCGTGGATCCTAGTACGTGACTTCAATCATCAACTAGAGAAGGTTGGTGGCTGCAAATTTCTTCAGTTCATCACACGGTGAAGATCACAAAGTTGCTTGGTCACAAAACCCTACGGTGTACAAACACAGTAGCTTCTTCACAAGAAATATGAACTAGGGCAAATTCTGTCTCCGGTCACAATTTGCTTGAACAAAACTTTGCTCAACACTTGTGCAACTTTTGTCACCTTTGACGGTCCTTAAAATAATCCTTATATATGTCTAGAGTTGTGAAAAAAGAAAGCTTAAACATATAATCATGGATTGGGTGAAAAACAGACTCGAAAATCTGAGTTTCATAAACCTCGACAAATATCCTATCTGTCGAGTTGCTGTCGAACCATGGGATTTAAACAGCTCTAAGTCTCAATAGATACTAGCTGTCGAGCGTTAATGAACAACATTTTTCACACTTGATTCTTGGACAGACTTGCATTGCTTTAACACTAGAACTTGAAACCTTGTTTCTTAAAGCATTAAACACATCCTAGATCTACCAAATTACAACTAATGTACGTTTTGTCAAATGATTAGTCAATTACATAAAATAGTGACATGTGTTCCTAACATGTGTAACACATATGTCCTAACATATGTATTGCAAATCAAGCTAGAGAATTTAAATTTGGTTTTGCAAACTTTTTCAAAATTTAAGTAAAAAGACCTTTTTTTTTTCTTTTATATATTTTATCTACCACTTCTTAATACGCCATAGTCTATACATCCCACTCTTTATTTCTTTATACATGTATATGAGAGAGAGAGTTTTTTTTACAAAACACTATTGTGCTCTCTTGTAACAAATCCATCTAGTTTTTAAGGGGAATAAAAGGAATTTGACTTAGTTTGAAATAACACACCATCTAGAAGAATAATAGGAAGGGAGAATTGAGGGAGAGAGAACTTTGAGAGAAAAAAGTGAAGAATAATAGAAAGGAAGAATTGAGGGAGAGAGAACATGAGAGAAAATAGTGAGAAAGTTATGTTTTATTTCTTCAATTATGAAATGCTATGTATTACAATTATTTATACAAGTTACTTACAAGGTTTATTGGCCAAAATAACCGACAAACAATGTGTAGCCAATCTAGCTCCACTTCTTGAACACTACTACTTGCAATCTTAACTGAATTCGCTCCACTTCTTTTTATACCCTCTCCTTAAAAGCGTATTGTCCACAAAATGATGATATTATTGTTGTCCATATCTATGTTGGGTTCTTGAACCCTTTGTTATCCATTGGTAAACGTCTTGTTGTTACCTTATACTTATAGAGACTTAGTTAATTTGAGAAACTCTTGTTCCTTTTAATCTCTAGGTTGACTGCTCTGATATCAACTGTAACGAATCCATTTGGTTTTCAAGGGGGAACGAATAGGAATGAAAAGAAATTCACTTAATTCGAAGCTGTCTTGCTCCAGGAAAAAGAATAGAAAGAGGCAATTGAGAAACAGAATTTGAGAGACCAAAGTGAAATAGTTCTGTCTTATCTCTTCAATTATGAACTCATATGGATTACAAGTATTTGTACAAGTTACCTTTATTGGGCCAACAAAATAAAATAATGATACACGTCGAGGCCAAAGTTTAATTATATATATATATATATATATATATATATATATATATAATGTAATGTTCATATGTAATAATAAACAGATTGGATATGTTCCAATAAAATGAAGCTTTAGGAGAATATAAGTGTCACCATAAATATTAGGGAATTTATCCTTCATTAGTTAAAAAGTGTGAGAGATGTTGTCAAAAAAAAAAAAAAAGTGTGAGAGATCGCGGAACCAATTTAAAGAATATAAATATGCAAGCAATTATTCAAGCATTCAAGCACATGAGAAGCATTTGAATGTGTGAGCAGTCATTTGAGTAGGAGAAGAGCACATTGTCATGCAAGCAATTATTTGAGCACGTAAAAGGCATATTAGTGTGCGAGCAATTATTTGAGCACATGAAGAGCACATGGGCATGTGAGCAGTTATTTATAAAAGAATTTGTTTGTTTCAAGTTGTGAGATGATGCAATAACTATCAAGGATTGGGTATAAATAGGAATCAGTTTTTCTTTCACAAACATACACATAATCTGACAAACCAGATTTCATTCCCAATCAACGGAAAGATAATTTCATGTTTGTCAGTGTGCACCGCCTCTCATGAATTATCTTGAAGTAGGTTTGTAACTTAACTTAGGAGTATTGTAACTTAATTTTGGTTTTGTACTTGTGCGATCTTGAAATTTGATATTTGTAACTCATTACAATATCAATAATAATATTTATATGTTGTTTTCTTGCTTTGTTCTTGGTTGGTTTGTACTTTTGAAAGTCCTATTGGTTTAGGTAGTGGCAAAGCCCATCTTTTTGGAGCAAAGTGTTGAGTTATAGATTGACCTCAGTTAATTACCCAAGTTGATTAATTAGATCAAATTACATGCAAATCCAATTAATGCACAATCAAATTACCAAACTAAATTAAGTGTAGCGGAAAATAAATTTGACACAACGATTTGATCAAGACAGGAAAAACCCTTGCAGACAAAATCCTACTAGATAAATTTCATGTCACCACTCTTGAAAAATCCGCTAACAAGTACAAGAAATTTTGCCATATCCCAAAATATCTACCTACAGTGGAACCTACTTATCTATAAGGAAGCTCAACTCCAATCCCCAATTGGACTACTTCTTGTAACAAACTTCTCATTTGCACAAATCTCCTATTTGTGACTAGCACTGCAACAATCCTTTTAATTGTTGTAACTTTGTAAAGTTCTTTGATTCCTGCTTTGATGAATTGGTAGGCAGTAGTAGCTTGGTACAAAATTCTAGGCGTGCAAACGTTTTAACAACTCCTTTTATGCATGTAACTCTCTATGTCTATGATGACAGACATAAAATATGTTTTTTATATACTTTGGAACCCCAGTGCACGAATCCTTATAAAGATCAAGTCATCATGGATTGAAATAGAAAATTAATTTTTAGTTTTCTCGTAACTCGATAAATCGAGAGATATCAATCTTGGTATCGAGATTCATTTAATTCTAAATGTTAAGCCATGTATCAAGACTTACAGTTTCGTCTTTTCCTAAGCATTCTTGTGTCTTCAATAATACCACTTATTAACACTTGTTGCACTTCTTGAACACACTATAAACTAATACTCAATTACAGATAAAGTCCATAAATATGGCAATACATAAATATATTTCCCTCACATAAAGTCCATAAACAACATTTCTTGAGCGTTTTGATCTCAAATATGGCAATACATAAATATATTTCCCTCACATAAAGTCCTGTCAATACATAAAAATATGACTCTTGCATAAAATCATGTCTCGTAGTATCTTGGTGAAGAGCTCATTAGAAATAGTTTGCGCTCTGAAACAACTTTCAAGACTTATTGGCCAAAATAACCAACTAAAGCTTGTAACCAATTCGGCCACTTCTTGAACAGTTCTTGCAATCTTAATTAACTAACCGACACCTTTTGTAACCTTACTACTAACTAACTAATCTTGTAACTAACTTACTGTTTTCTGACTCTTCTTGATTATTTACCAAGATTTCTATTTGATTACAAGAATTACACCAATAATTACACGATAGGTTTTTTTTTTTTTTTTTTTTTTGGTTATGTAAGGAAGTAATAGTATCTGAATTTTTTTACTAGACTATTTCTATTTATGAAAAATTCTAAAAACTCCATTGATGAATACTATTGTGGATGAAACTTTGGGAATTCCACTATGGTCTTTCAAGTCCACTGATTTTTGGGTTTACGGCATTGTAATATCTTATAAAAACTTTATAAAGTGTTAAGAGGGCGAATATATGACATTTGTGGATGATTCTTTATAAAGTGCTATTCAATTTGGCTAAAAAAAAAGTTTTGAAGATTCAGATGCTAGTCCTTAGTCCTTACTCCTTAAGGCTAAAGCAAAAAGAAATGTGATCGTGGTTCACGGGGGCGGGGGCGGGGGGTATTTTGATAATCATCCACCCTCTTACCAAAGGGAAGAAAATATTCCAACTTCCAAGCAACGTCAAGAAGATAATCCTCTGAAATTGCTTTGCAGCCATATTCATATTCAGTGATCTACCAAAAATATTGAGAGTCTGTTCTGTCCACAAGAGGACTCTAGTCCTAGTCCTACGGTGCTAGCCACCCCCTTGAGTTGACTTAGCTATGCTAGTTGTGGTTCCTCAACAATTTCAAAATCTGCAATTATTTTGACGCACCCAAACAATTAATAAAATGCATTAGGACTTCTGATTGTGACTAAAAAGACTCCTAGATGATCAGATGCTCATGGCATGGGATTCTTCTAAGAAACTCTGTCTCCACCAAAATTCAATGACTTTCCTATTTGATGGATTGCCACCAGGGTCATTCAATTCACAGAAAAACAAAGAAGAAGCCACTCTCTTTTCAAGGAGACTACCTACACTCTTCAAATACGTGTGCTACCTACAAAAACTTACGACATTGTTCACAGTTACAAAAGATTTTACTCATTTTTATTTGAATTTTTACTTCCTACTAATAACTTACCAAATATTTTAAATTTTAAATTTTTTACCGACTTTATACTCATCAAAAGGTCCTATTACCAATGATCATATTTTTTGCCACACTTTTTTTCATAACTATCTTATTTGACAGATTATGACTAATAATATCTTATTTTTACATAAACTTACCACTCATCTCATATCAATTAATTATTTTATAAACAAAGTATAAATGCTAATGTTAAAAGTGATTCTATAACCACAAACTATTTTATAACTTTTTTATTATGAGTTTGGCTTACCTTTAGTACTTTTTTAACTGAAAGTGTCTTTTTGTTTTAAATACACAATGACAAGTGGTAGTAAATTTTAATCTCCACATTTTATTTAATTAATAGGTGATGTGACAATTTCTCATTAAAATAAAAGAAGATTCCAATTAAAAAAAATACTAGAAGTAAGCTAAATCCCTTTACTATAACTCTTGTTAGCAAATTATATGTAATTGTCTATTACTTATATATAGGCTCACCATAATTTGTTTCTCCCAATTACACTATGCCATGTGTACGAAAAGTATATGAAATTGAGACAAAGAAATTATGAAATAGTGTGGTACCTAGATATATATATATTTTTTAATTTTTTAATTTTATGTTAAAAGTCTAAGAGCGCGTGAGAACAGTTTCCATTGAAGAGCAGTGGGGGATGTTCCTTAGCCAAGAAAAAAATTGGAAATAGCAAAGGAAAATAAGAAAGAAATCAAAAGGGCTTTCCACCTGGCCACTGAATGAAGGAATCCAATGCCTTCGCCTTCTAGATTAAGTCACGATATCTCGCGTTTCTATTCATATATCTCGAAATAATAGCTTCCTTTTCCTTTTCTTTTTCTATATTCTGGTAATCGCCTAAAAATAGAATCATGCAGTAGTTAATAATTATACTAGCAGCGCAATTAATAAGATTACATTTTTCCTTTTCTTTTAAATCTTTGTGACAAAATTGCAACTTCGCATGTCTCTTCTTCTTCTTCTTTTTTTCTTCTTCTTCCTTTTTTTTTTTTTTTTTTGGCTACAAGACTAAAATGGTTTGAGATAAATTTCTTTAAAATCAAGGGTATTTTAACTATTTTTACTAAACCCAAACCCCAGAGTTGTTTCATGCCTCAAGTTTCTTTGGTATAAAAGGTAAACTTCTTCTATTTCCTTCTAACAGTATGGACTGCATGTCATAACATTATTGCAATTATATGCTTTAGGGGGTGTACAGGTAATCAATGGTAGATAAATAACAACTAAAGATAGAAAAGGAAGCGGGAGAAGTAGGGAAATGTTCAAAGTGTTAAATGTTATTTGTGATTAGAGAGCAAATTGGATATTTGTTATTGGCAATTTTTGTTGTTGGGCTAATTGTTTTGGGCTTGTATATTTTATTTTAGATTTTAGATGTATAAATTTTTTTATGGCCTTTAAAATGAGGAAAAATGTTAGAGCTACAATTTGTTTTTGCAAATTACTGAAATGGTGAGTGATTATTGGTAAGTAAAAAATTGATGTAAATGGAGACCCAGATGTGAACTAATGATAATTTGTATCTCAACAGTTTGTAAAAATATTATAAAAAAGTTTGTGGTTGTAGCATTACTATTGAAAGAATCAATAATATTGTTTAGGGGCAAGGGGGGAAAAGTGTAATTTTATAAAACAAAATTATTAAAAGTAGTAACTATATATTGTGGGCACAATGCGCGGTCAGTGCCACTTTTTTGTGTTTGGGGAGTACACCTTAACTGAGTGGACCGAGGCGGAGAAACAAGGAATCGCCACCTAGTTTTATGGCCAAGGAACCATGAATATAGCACCCTTACGTGGAAGAACTGATCTTATTACTAGAGTATGGATTCAGAGTTTAAATACGACTTTGGAAAGGTATTAGGCACCTAAAACCGCCCGACGCATGGTTCGGCTTCTACTCACTGTGTCCTACTTCTTAATCCTATTAAAGGCATATTCAAAATTGTATCTTAAACACATACACCTAAGCATACGATATGACATTTCATCCCAAACTCTAACATACATCTATCATGGCAATCATTTTATCACAAACCCTAGCATACATCTATCATGGTAAACATCTCATTCAAGGCAGCAAACAAAACAAGGCAGCAAGTATACATGGCAGAATCACAAACATGGCAAGATCCAAATAAACATGTGATTGCATCAAGAACAAATCATCCAAGTAAACATTTTCATATTCATCATCAAACATATACGCAATGCATGTTCATGTGAATGCATGACTTACCTCACTTATCTTACTGCATCTTAGCACCCATGCATCAATGGATGGACATATAAATGAATGCCCATGTATTAAAGCAAGAAAAGAAAAGAAACCCTAATCTAGCACATTAAAAGCAAACAAGTAATTAAACAAAGGAACAAAGACTTAAAAAGCTTAAAAAGGAACAAAGCAAAGGCATATTATGTGAAAAAAACAAAGAAGCAGAAGTAGAAAACCTAAATTAGGGTTTTTGGGCATGAGTATGCATGCAAATACATAGGCCTACGTACGTCGGCCACTTGTATGTGTACACATACTCATTCCTAGAAACCCTAATCCAGAAAGCAAGAACAAAAACTAAAAGAAAAAAAAAATCTAGCAAGCTAGTATGCTTTAAAACAGATAACAACTAAAACATAAACTAAACAAACATGTTAACACATAAACAAAACAAAGAAACAAGATTAAACGCAAGATTAAAGGCAGAAATGAAAGAAAAGAGGTTAGAACATATACCCCAAAACAAAAACTCTTTTAGCTTGATTTTGACCGTTCCTCTTAGTCAAATCTATTCACAATCAAACAAAAATAATTAGTAAATTTCAAAACTCGAGGATCAAGACCACAAAAAGTCATAATCAAAATAAAATTGACTTGAGGATGTTTTTTGAAAATCTCCCTCTTTGATTCACTATTTCTAGTGAATCTTAGGTTTTCCTTTAGGATTTCTTGTGTGTTTTTGAAATATACTATATAAGGTTTTATATAGTTGAAAAATGGGGGTTTGGAATGGCTCCCAAACAATGTGGGATTCATTCCAAACCTTAGTCTTTAATGTAGAAAACTTGTATTTCATAGGTTTCTAAAACCCTAGCTGCATGCGCAGGTCCGTGCCTGTGTACGCATGCATCAGACTTGTGTACGCAGGTTGAGGGTTTCATTGGCTTTTTATTTTCCAAAAATAGATTCATTTGCTCATAAAAAGTTATATTTTTTATTTTGACACCTCTCAAATCAATTTGTAATCAGATTGGGCCCTAAACTAACCTCAGGTCTTAGAATTTTAGCATCATTAAGGAATGAGGCCCGAGTCATAAGGGGTACAAAATGTGGTTTCTACATATTTATACTAGTAATTTTATATATATAAAACCTTTTGGGGGTGGGGTTGGGGGTGTGGGTGGGGGGCATTGCCCCCCAAAGTCCAAGTGTGCCTTCATCCCTGCCATGTAAACTTGTAAAGATGACAAAGTTCTGTAATTTTGAGGCCTAACTTATCCACAACCTCCCATGAAACAACATTTTTGTAGCTGTCTCCATCAATCACCAAGTTTCATACCATTCCACTAATGTTGCAATAGTGTGGAAAATGCACTGATTAAAAACTAGACTGTACTGGCCAGTTAAACCGAGAACCGGACCCGAAATTGATCCGATCAAAAACTAGCAAAAAATGGTCAAAATGGTAAAAACCAAGAACTGGTCTCTT
Source organism: Quercus robur (assembly GCF_932294415.1). Classification (NCBI taxonomy): domain Eukaryota; kingdom Viridiplantae; phylum Streptophyta; class Magnoliopsida; order Fagales; family Fagaceae; genus Quercus; species Quercus robur. The sequence continues at coordinate 31,500,255 of NC_065539.1, read as the reverse complement.
TTTCAGTTCTTTAATCGTTCCGGTTTTTAAAACCATGGAAAAATGTTACTTTGCAACCAATCTTCTTGGTCTTCCTGTTTAGGTGCAAAAAATATCTTTTTCATAACTAAGGCAACCCTTTCTTTTACTTTTAGTCACGTCCAATAGTTTCTTTAGTGCAAAGATCGTACATGGAGTAGTCTTCAGTTGAGTTTGGTTCTGTTTTTTGAGATCGTGCTTTTTAAAAAAGTGGCGGTTTTAATAAGTGCAGTTTGGAATTGGCTCTTTTAAAAAAGCAGGGTGTTTTGTGAAAATTGTTAAAAAGTTCTTTTTTATAAATAAAAACTGAGTGTTTGGTTAATATTAATCAAAATTGCAGTTTGATGGTAAATTATGAAAAATGACAAAATATATATACTAGAATTCTTTGATACTTATGACTTATGAGTTACCTTCTTCTTAATAATAATAATTATTTTTATTTTTATTATTATTATTATTATTGTTGTTGTTGTTGTTGTTGTTGAAATCAATCATAATTATAATCTTCATAAAAAAATCATAATTATAAACAATTTTTAAAGTAATAATAATGTTATAGAAGTATTGTAAAATTATCGTGGACATAGCATTTTTCATAAGATTATATTATAGTATTTTTTTTTTTTTTTTTTTTTTTTACTTCTGTAATTTATCATCCACACATATCATTTCATCCACCTTTTATATTATCTTACCAACCTTCATATTCTTTCAAGATTGATCTTCTTCTTTTCTCTATTTTCCTTCATAGACACAACCCTAATCTTCAGAGGCCAATTGATATATATTCTTTTCTTTCCATAATTAAAAGGATTATTTAAGGGTGGGGACATTCAAGAGAGTACTCTCTCTATCTCACTGTCATAGAGAGAGAGAGAGAGAGAGAGAGAGAGAGAGAGAGAGAGATATATTCCATTGGCATGTTTGGCGAGGTGTTAGGTGGCGAAAACGACGTTTTAGGCGATACACAAGGTGGCGAGATCTAGAAGATTTCGTTGAAGAGTGAGGCGTGGCAAGTCTTGCAAACAGTTTGGTCACCAAATAACACAGATTTTCTAAGAATGGGCTCTGTTTTGTGGTTAAGGTAGAAGGGTAAAATTGAGTTTTTGAGGAAATGATGTCGTCCAATTTTGTAACGGAAATTGTGGTGTAGCTAAAGTTGTCGTTCCACCGAGATAAGGAAAAATAAAGTTTGGTAAATTCAATAATTAAAACCACTAGGGCGTTAGGGTTTGTCCACCAATATTGTTAAGCATCCACTACCAATCCAATTTAGTACACAATTGGGTAAGTAAACACATAAACTATTCAATTGGAAGATTTAGAAATAAGCTTTATTAATAGAACTCTCTTTGGTTGATTATATTCATCAATTGTTCCAGCAATTTAGTTTAGAAAATAATAACTTTGCTAGAAAAACTAAAGAACATCACATACCCTAGAGGCAATACTATGGCAAAAGTAATATCTAACAAGATTACCACTTTTTACTAGAGATATTATAAAACCATATTCTAAGACTAGAAAAGGTTCCAATAAAATAAAATTGACTTGATGATATTTTGTGAAAACTCCCTCTTTGATTCACTATTTCTAGTGAATCTTAGGTTTTCCTTTAGGATTTTCTGTGTGTTTTGAAAAGGTGTTATGTATGGCTTTATATAGTGAGAAAATAGGGGTTTGGAATAGCTCCCAGACGATGTGGTATTCGTTCCAAACCTCAACATTAGTGCAACAAACTTGCCTTTCATAGGTTTCTGAAACCCTAACTACATGCGCAGGTCTACACTTACGTACACATGCATTAGACCTGCATACACAGGTAGGATTTTCTTGGCCTTTTATTTTTCAAAAATAGATTTATTTGCTCATAAAAAATTATATTTTCCATTTTAACATCTCTCAAGTCAATTTGTAATCTGATTGGACTTTAAACCAACCTTAGGTCTTAGAATTTCAGTATCATTGGGGAACGAGGGCCTGAGTCATAAGAGGTACAAAATGCAGTGTCTACAGTTGTATGCACCAAATACTAATTAGATTGAATGCAATGACAGTGCATCTTGAATTGTTGTTTTGAGACCACACAAAAACTTTGCTACCATTTGTTCTTCACGTTCATTGAGATCCACTCAAGCCACTAACTGGTAAAATAATTCAATGTGATCAACAACATTGTTTTGATGCCTTAAAGTATGTGATTGCTTGTACAATGCTTGCATAAAGTTGAAAGATAAAAAGGCAGAGAAAAAGAAAGAAAGTAGAAAGTGACATTTTAGAAACTTGGAGTATTAACGGATAAAATAGTAGAGATGCTAGTGGGCACTTCTAGGGTATATTTCGCTCTCCTGCAAATAATTTACTTCTTGCAAACTTCCTAATGCTTAAAATGACTATCTGATGGTTCATATTCCAAACCCCATAGTTTTGTGCTCACCGTAGATAGTGAGACTGTTGTGAGTTGGGGTTAAGATCTATAGTGAGACTGTTGTGAGTTGGGGTTAAGTTCTTCCTAGTCCATTTTCTACTGAGTGCATCTTATAAGTGTGTGTATGTGTATTACATGTATTCATATGCCTACAAGTATTTATTTGCTTCCTCTAAATATTTGGGCTAACAGTACTTGAGCTAACAATCATTGGGCTATTTTGTTATTATTTTTTGGTGTTTTAGAGTGTGCTATTTTGTACACAGACCGATTTACAAGGCCCACATCCTGCCGAGAGAACCAGTCGCTACTCCCTCAAAGCTAAGCAGCCTTGTCCCAAGTCCACAGACAGAACAAAAAAGGCCCCTACAACCAGTCCACAAACTCTCACAGGGTTCAAACTCCCTTTGAATTATGGTAAGTCTATTCTGATATTTGGCTCCCACCTTAGCTCTTCTCTGGGAAAGGGTTGCAGGTGTATAGGGCCTTGTCTTGGTTCCTACATAGGTATCTTTTGATGCCCTCTCACAGGTTGGTCAAATGGATTATCAAAGTTGTTGCTAGAATCTGCATCAACATCTTCAATTTGCTCACCATTACTCCTGTGATGATGAAGTAGGCTTCTTACCTCCGTAGACATGGTTGTAAGTTGCCTCATTAGCAAATTATACGATTTGTTCTAAATTCACTAGAGGCTCTACTTCATGGATTGGTGGTTGCCATTGCCGATTTGGAACTCGTATTTTCTGGTTCATGAATTACAAAAGCTTTCTTGAATCTCCTTGCCCCTTAACTTGAGTAGAAACAAATTTGAGGTTTGTTTAGGCTGCAATGACTGGTAAGGCTCAAAGAAAAAGAACAAAAAAAAAATGATTCTTGGTCCTTGACTGCAAAATTAAATCCTTATCATAAATTTGGATCTACAAAGTAATTATTTAGTCTCATTTAGATGTTTTTCACTCATGGTAGTACTTGCGGCATAGTTGACACAAAATTAAGCATAGCCTATTTTTCTGGACTTGAAAGATAGAAATGCCCATTATTAGTTAGGTATTTGGATTAGCTCTTCAACATTTGTAATAACTAACTTGTAACCTCATACATATACACGTGATACATTCACAAATAAGCATAACTAAATGTGTATTAAAATTTTACCAAGTTTATATAATATATATATATATATATATATAATGTTTGTATATTTGAAAATATAAAATAGCTACTTATATATAAAATAGATAAAAGTTTATTTGAATGAGAGACAACTTCATTTAAATTGTTATTGTGGAAGGGAGTAACTCGAGGGTAGAAGGGCATGGTGAATGAGCTTCCTGAGAAGTCAAATGGGCCCTACTGTTCATTGGTTTGGGTCCAACCCAGGCAAGGTAGCCAAAAACCAGAAACCGAGTAGAGAATGGCTCGCCCGAGGAGCCCTAGGAGCATGCCCTCCTTGGGAGATTGGGGTCCAGCCTCAGAGCCCCTAAGGCAATTGCTAAGGAAGGAAGTAAGACGGAGTAAGTAAAAGCATGATGTATCTTTCTGGAGAAGCACCCATTACCTCCACATTCAATACTCCTTGCCAAACCACCCTACCGCATTAAATGGAGAATGACCCCTTAACAGTACCTACACAACTTTCACAGCCTGTTCTACCATCACCAACAAGGCAGTGATGGGACAAGTATCCAAAGCCAAATTTGAAAGATGTCCAAGTGGAAGGCTAGGATGCACTTCCTCCTACTATATATAGAGAGAGGCAAGTCCCCCATGAAAGTGGCTAAGAAAAAAGTGCATGAAGAGTTCCTAGAGAGAGATAGAGTGAGAGAAAGGGAGAATAGTAATTTTTGAACATCTAAATTAGAACTCGGGCTCCTCGAACGGACCGAGGAAGACCTTTAATATACGAAAATCATTCCTTAGCTTTATCTTTCATTTTATCCTTTATCTTCATTATCTTTCCTTTAGTACTACTAAGGTCCCTCCATATAGGCATGGGCTATTGACTTTGACTATCCACCTCTTCCAAATTAGTTGTATTGGGCTTACTCAATCAGCCGGCCCCTCAACTCATTGGGTTGGGCATGGTTTCAGTAGTTTTTGCCCCCTACAATTGGTGTCGTCTATGGGAATAGTCATCACCCATCTTCAATTATGGTCCTAAGAAATCAAGAAATGGCAAATTCAAGAGGTGCAACTTTTTCTCAAGGTGAAGGACAAGAGTTCATTGGATCCAGCCAAAGGGATGAGTTCATAAACTAGGAGCAGAGAAGAAATCGTCAGCTAGCCCAATCTGCTAGCGTAAGGGCTGTGTCCGTTCATTCGGACCACATAAGTCGAAGCCATTCCTAGTCCATGAGGCAACCCTCACGTGACCAGGAGATGCATTATCTTAAGATGGAAGTTGGCCATCTACGACGACAACTTTGCCAAAGGGTGCATATAAGAAAGCATAGAATGCCTTCGTCAAGTCCAAGCTCCAACTCGGAAGGGGAGTGGAGTTATAGACGAAGGACCAAGAGTCCTCAGAGTAGTACCTATGAGGCACCCTCTCACTCGTTTAGGGAAAAAAGGCGTCCTCACCAAAGGAGCATAACACCCCTCCAAGGGAATATGGAAGATGATACCATGAGCAAGGCCCTATGCCAGATCTCTCCATCACCTTTTTCCGACTATATTGAAGACGCGGAGCTCCCCCATTGCTTTGCACAACTAGCTTTCACGATTTATAATGGTTGAATAGACCTAATTGAGCACATGAGTCATTTTAATCAAAGGATAGCCATTCACTCCAAAAATGAAGCCCTTATGTGCAAGGTCTTCCCATCAAGCCTCAGCCCTACCGCCTTGAGATGGTTTGACGGGTTAAAGGAGGATTCTATCTGATCTTGTGAGGAGTTAACGAGGGCTTTTAGTGCTAGGTTTGTCACTTGTAGCAAGGTTCCAAAGATTCACTACTTTCTACAGCTATAAGGAAGGGAAAGTCCTTGAAAACCTACTCAGATAGGTACTGAGAATTCTTTTAATGAGATTGACGAAGATTTTGAGGATGTGGCTATTCGAACCTTCAAAGTGGGGATTCCCATGAACTCGGACCTAAGGAAGTCCCTAACCATATAGCCTGCTCAGGACATGTATCAATTGATGGATTGCGTTGAAGAGCACAAAAGGGTCGAGGATGACCAGGCCCAAAGTAAACGGAAAGCAAAGGCCTTTACACTCGAGCGAAGGGACACTCGGCCAGATCATTTCGGGCCCAATCGGCCAAGGAGGGAATTTTTCAACATTTGTATTAGAACTCGGGCTCCTTGGACGGACCGAGGAAGACCTTTAATATACGAAAATCATTCCTTAGCTTTATCTTTTAGTTTATCCTTTATCTTAATTGTCTTTCCTCAGTACTACTAAGGTCCCTTCGTATAGGCTTGGGTTGTTGACTTTGACCGTCCGCCTCTTCCAAATTAGTGGTTTTGCGCTTACTCAGCCCCTCAACTCATTGGGTTGTGCTTGTTGTCAGTAGTTTTTGCCCCCTACAGTTATCCATGAAATTCTCAATTTTAATTTGTCCAATCTCTATTTTTATAATAATAATAATAATAATAATACCATATATAATAAAAAAAATATTGATAGCAAATGTTATTAAATTTGTTCTATGCTAGAGTTTAGTTTATGTTGATTTAGATTTGGTCTAGATGAGAACGAAACCAAAGCTGAAGCCTAAGTCCAATATAGATATAAAATCCATTTTCATTATTTGTTATTTATTTTTTTTAATTTTTCTCAATCCCCATTGCCAACAATGACGTTAATACCTTGTAAAAGTCAAACAAAACCTTTCTTTCTTTCTTTTTTTTCTTTTTTCTCTTTAATTTTATTGTTGACTCTTTGGCTTTGCACTAATACTAACTCACTTGGCATAATAATTAAAAATTATATGAGACATATGGGGAAAAATTAGACTCCAATTAAAATTTTAATTAAATTTTCTCCTAACTTTGCCGAGAGAGAGAGAGAGAGAGAGAGAGAGAGAGAGAGAGAGAGAGAGAGAGAGAGAGAGATTGATTGTCATTTATGCTCACAATAGTGGTTAAATGATTTGATATGCCCATTATGACTACTTTTTACCTGTCAAATTGATAAAATGAAATTTTCTAAAGTATTAATAGCAAAAATTTATTCCAATAAAAAAAATGTCAACTTTATTATTTTTATGATCTCATTAAAAATTAAGAAAATAATTAACTACCAAAGTAAAATGAGTATAATTTTTTTGGGAATCTACCTTGAAATTAGGTTATAATTTTAAAAAACAAATTTAATAGATACAATATAGTAACAACCTATGGTGTTTGCTTTATCATGATAGATTTATATCATCAAACTAAAACATTAATTGGTTTTTGGTGTAGGAAGAGTTTAAACTCATATTTCTTATACAACGACAAAAGAATTTACCTATTAAGTTAATTGAAATCCATAATTTCAAAAAAAATTAAACCATAGCAAAAAAGTATGACAATTTCATGTTTTTATTTAGTTATTTTTTTTGTCTATAAAATTCAAAAAAAATTATTAAATTTTTGAATCTCTCTCTCTCTCATAATGTGATATTTGTATTGTTTAATTATATCATCAACTTACTTAATCATACATAATTAAAATAAATAACCAAAATTCATTTTTAGAGAATTGTCTTGGTGTGTGCTTAGAAATTTGAAAGTCACGTTTTACATTATGTGTGTCTTCCCTGTTTTCGTGGCCCTATGAAGAACCTTTAGAATAGGTATTAGTGTTAGAGAAGGGTTTCCTTATCTATTGACATGGCAAGCATAATATTCCTACCCAATTGAGTCATTAATTTGTATATCAACTTAACAAATGCTACATGCACCCACAACCTTTCCCATTAATAGAGATAGAACAAGAATTGATCGTCATATCATCACTTAATTAAAGTCAATTATACATTAATAACAATGTCACAGTTGATAGGGGTGGTGGAGTAATCAGTGATGGTAGGTTATATATTAAATTCTTAAATAAGAGATAATCAAATAGTTCATTATTATGTTCCCTACAAATAATTATCTTTCTATCAAGCAAATCAACTTATTTTAATACACTTGTGCTCTACCTCTTGACTCAAAAATATTAAATATTCCTGAATTGGAGGTTGAAATTTAAACTTTCATTTTTGAATAATTGCTCATATAATGATTGTCTTTTATCTCTCCCTCTCTCTCTCTTTTCTTGAGCAAAAAATTCTCTTTGTCCTTACTTTCTAGGGATTTTAAAATGATTATAATTATATAAAGATATAGGAATTTTAATTATAGGACAAAAGATAAAATAATAATGTTAAAGTACAACAAATTTTATAATTTGTTATCTGTGGGAGTGAGTTATAAATTATAATTACTATAAAATGATATTAAGGGTCAGTTTGAATATAATTTATTTTTGCTGAAATTAAAAATACTGTAGCAAAATAATTTTTAAATGTGTGAATAGTATCATGGGATCCGTGAACAGTGCATTTTGTAAATCCATGTGATGTTGCTGTTCATACGCGTTGGAAAAAAAAAACACGCAGAAAACACAAACGTGTTTGGAAAAATGTGAATCCAAACACTCACTAATATACTAAACACAATCTATTATTAAGACTAAAAAAAAAAAAAAAAAAATCATAACTTATCATTATATTAGTTATAATTTTTTTTTTCGGTTGAAAATTTGTGGTGTAGTCCAAAGAAACACAAATTTCGTCTCTTTTGTCTTGATTTTTATTTTTGTATAAAAAAATTATTGAAATTGTGCATTAAATGATAAATTCAAATAAAATAAAAGGGAAAGAAAATGGAGAAAAACGTGAGAAGTTGAAATGAAAGTACAGTGGCCCTGACTTCGCGAAACCCTACCACCATACCACAAAATAGATTTAATAGATAGATAATTTTAAAAAAAAAAAAAAAATGTATATATATATATATACACATATTTGTGGGCTGGGGGCACTACAAATAGCACCGTCCCCGAAGAGGTTTTTTTTTCAACAATTTCTCTCTTTTTGTGAGAGAGAGAGAGAGAGAGAGAGAGTTTCTTGAATAATAAGTTGAGAGGAGAAGGAGAAGGAGAAGGAGAAGGAGAAGAAGAAGAAGAAGAAAAAGGAGGAGGAGGAGGAGGAGAGCATAGAATAGATAATAGAATAGGTTTGAGATTGAGAGGGAGAGAGAGAGAGAGAGAGAGATGGGGAAGTACATAAGGAAAGCTAAAACAAGAGGAGAGTTAGCAGTGATGGAAGTATCTCAGTCCTCTCTCGGGGTCCGTACACGCGCCAAAACCCTAGCCCTTCAGAATTCTAACTCTAACTCTAACTCTTATTTACAGCTTCGTAGCCGCCGCCTCCAAAAGCCGCTACCAAACGTTGTTGTGAATGGTACCCACGACTCTAAGCGCCACAAGAACTCTACCGCCGCCGCCGCCACTACCACCGCTAACGACAACAACAGTAAAGAGGCTCATATCCAGAATCACGATGAGATTGTGGGTGTGGGTGTGGGTGTGGAGGACACTAATCAACAAGAAGACAACCTTATTAATAAAACTGATTTTGGGGTTCAAGAAGCTTCTTTCGGAGAAAATGTTTTGGACTTTGAAGCTAGAGAGAGGTGGGTCTTTCTTTCTTCTTCTTCTTCTTCTTCTTATTTAAATCTCTGTTGTTTGCGCTGAGGAAACGAGAGAAAAATCTGTCAAATTGGATTATTGAATCATAGGGATAGGGTTTCTTTTTTCTCTTTCTTTTTTATATTATAAAATTGGGTTATTCGCAGGGGAGGGAATTTCTAGATTATGTTCGTTTTATCTTTAAGTTTGAAGACAGAGAGAGATGGGGTTTTCTTCCTCTTCTTTGTGTTTTTTTTTTTTTTCTTGAGAAAACGAGGGAAAATCTAGGAAAATTGATTTTGAATCATGGGGTTTTCGTGTTTTTTTATTTTATTTCATTGGGGTTAAGAGAAAGGGAGGAGGGACTTACTGCATTTAGTTCGTTTTCCTGGGTTTGGAAGCAATAATTTTGGGTTTTTTCTTTTCTTTTTTTTTCTAAGCTGTTTGGTGGTGTAAAAAATGGTGGGGAATTATGAGGAGTTTGAAAATTTTAATCTTGGGTGTTTTCATCTTCTTAATTGAATATTAATACAACTAGTAGTACAAAATTTTGAAATTCTACCTTTTGAAGCATTTTATATAGCTTTTTCAAAGCAAAGTAGAAGTTGGGCTCTTGAATGTTTTGGTTTGAGATGGTTAATTGCTGTAAAAATTGTACAATTTTTTCATATTGGAGGAGAATCAAAGTAGCAAAACCGAAGATAGCAATTTTTGAATTTTCTTCTTACTTTAATTCCCTACGTTTCTTGGCAACCAAACATACTTTAGAGTGTTTTATTTTATTTTATTTTGGAGTTTATTCAAAATTTGTTTTGATTGTTCAATATTTGTTAAAAGCTACTCTCTGTTTATTTTGTTTTTTTTCCCATTTCTTACTAGTGTTTTCTTTCAAAGGTCTGTTTGTAGTGTTTTTTTCCCCCCAATTTCTTGCTAAGTAATAAGAACAAGAGTAGTAGATGAGGGCCACCAGGCATAATCCCAAATTAAAAGGGGAAAAAAAAAAAAACAGTTACGTTTGTGTTTTAATGTCTTACCTGCCTAGATACAAAAAACCGTTATTTTATTTTATTTTTTTTCCGAGTGAAACGTTCAAAACTGGCTTTCTGAAATTTGAAGAACGTATTAATATCAGATTTCTACTATTATTCGCTGCTGCTTTCTTCATTATATGTTCTGGTTAGTAGAGAAGAATCACTGCTACTGTTTGTTTGTTTGTTTGTATCTAATTTGATTGTTTACAGACTGCTTTGTGCTTCATAATGATGTTTTTACTTGTTTCTAAAACTCAGATGGTACTGACACATGAGCTTCGAAATGGAATATATCCTATATTTCGAAGATATTGATCCCACTGCATTATACTTAATTGGAAGGAACAAAATTTTTTGTGTGGTGCCTTTCTTTGGCCATAACTTGTTAGACTCAAACTAACCTGTAGGCTGGTGATACACAGCACGTAAGAGAAAACTATTATTTGATATTAGAGGAAACACCCATTTGAAAACATCATAGAATAAAAGCTCAAAAAATAAATTTCATTAATTAAAAGAATTTAATTTCACCACAGAATTACAGAGTCTTCTATGGAATTTTGGTGACTGAATCATGTCTAGATTATTATTATTTTCTTTTTTTAAAAGAGAAAATTGTCTTAACGTTTGCTTCTTTGTGTTCTGTTGCTATCCTTTATATGATTGGTGGGGTCTTATTACAGTTGGGAAATATATGTGGGCTATATCTTTCATAAATTGGTGCAGGGGAGCAGAAGATTAAAAAAAAAAAAAAAAAACGACAGTGGGATGACACACAAAAATATTAGTAGATACTATTCCTTACTTATGGTATATTCTTTTTCATGTGGATATTTTTTTATCATAAAGTCCAACTCAACTCTCAGCTTTAGGTGCCACCGTTTGTGATACAAAATTTTCCATGCCTTTTAGTTTTCTGTAATCTTAATGCTAACAACAGGTGTATGTTTCTGGTAGTTCTTTATTTATGTTGTATTTAATAAAATTAATCTCTATTGTGACAGGAGCACTAGAGAATCAACACCTTGCAGTTTGATTAGGGACCCGGATAACATAAGAACCCCTGGTTCCACTACCAGGCCCACTTGCTCAACTGAGACTAACCGCAGAACACAGAATGCAACACAGAGGCATATCCCAACATCACATGAAATCGATGAGTTTTTTGCAGGTGCTGAAGAAGAGCAGCAAAGACAATTTGTTGAGAAGTATGCTACATTTTGTCCTCCTGGGTTTTAAAAAAAATCTTTAAATAAGTTCTCTTGCTTGTAAAATTCAGGATCCATTTACATCCCATGAGCGGATATAAAATAATGTTCATCAATTTGGGTTTTCTCTGCAGGTACAACTTTGATCCTGTCAGTGATAAGCCGCTCCCAGGGCGTTATGAATGGGAGAAATTGGACCCTTAAAAAAGATATCAGTGTTCCATCAGGGCTTCTTTTCCTGCACAGTCTCAGTTGATCTTGGAGCTTAGGATTTTGAATTAGCAGGAATTAGTTTTAGTTGGAATGGTGATGGTTTTATTTCCATTTTTCATCACCCCAATCTTACTTGTAAAGAAAAGAAGTAGGACTGTCAAAGATATGTGTAGGCTAATGGTCTGTAACATAACAGAGGTAATGACTTTGTGAGTTACACAAGTAACACAACAAATACAAATCAAAGTCCTTTGTCTAACAGATCATCTGAATCTGAAGAGGGGAAGGGAAAGTGGGTTTGTAAGCTGTAGGGGTTAGGGTTGTTCAGCCAGCCAACTAGGTCAGTAAGTAGAATCTATGTGGTACAGAAAATTTACTCTTTCTTTTTTTTTTTTTTGGTACTGTATTTCTCCTCCCCCTCTCCTTTGTCAATACTTGTACTGATGGAACTTTGAAAAACTGTGGAATAAACATGACCCGTTTCCCTCTCTTCATTGTTTTGTCTCATCCTTTATCATTTTACTATGTTGTGCACAGTTAATCTTTGGCTTCTTTATCAACACGTGAGACAATGCATCTTTCAATCAGCTTTTGATGATGCTGCCTCTCATTGTGCTCTAAAAACAACATTGTTCAAAGCCTACTTACTGCATTCATTCATGTGAGAGACTGGTTGGTGGCTTGGTGTCGCTGCTGGCACTGGTGGGGTTACATTATTATTATTATTATTATTATTTGTGAGTGACGTATTGGAAGAATCTTGTCCCTCTCTCTCTCTCTCTCTCTCTATTATCAAGCTCCGTCTTCGTCTTGTTCCTTTTTAAATTCTCTCACTTCACCTCAGGCCCGAGATATGAGACGGTTGCAATTTTTTACAGCTTAAATAACTACGCACCATTAATGAGTGTAGAATTTAAAGATTTAGCCTCTAAAAAGAGGAACGGCAAAGATTGTAAACAAACTTGATATAAAATTGTGCATGTATATGGTATGTATTCAAACTTCCTTTTGTTTGATTTTAGCAATTGTAAAATATATAATAAAAGTAGGGGCCAATTTACATTTTCTTTCAGTGGATGCACAATAATTTATAACGAGGTACATCTCTTGCAGAAGAGATTGGAAATTGACAAGCAGATGCAGAATAATGTCTTCCCACGAGCCATTATGGTTTCTTTAACAAATATAGAAGTTTAAAACTTTCATTTTAAAAATGATGGTTATAGGAACCAAAAAAATACATCCAAATTTCAAACAGTGAATTTCTGAATAATTTGGTGTGCCCATTCAATCACACGCAGAGAGGGTAGGAGACGCTTACGAGATCTTATCACTACTCTAGGAAATACAAGAATATATATAAATATATATATATATATATATATATATATATTTATTTATTTATTTATTGGGAGATCTTATCATTACTCTCGGAAATATAAGAACAAAAAGAGAGGGAAAATGAGCCATATGATGTTGAATTAGATACGAGAAAGAAAAGCTTATGACTAGGTGGGGTTTGATTATTTAAAGACAAATTAATAATGAGAAACATGGGGTTTAACGAGAGATGAATTTCATTGAACTACATATCTTTGGTACATATTCTATTTTAAAATGTTGTATTCAGTGCATAAAAACTCTCATTTATGTAAGATTTGAGAAAGTTCATAGTAGGAAATCTTGTCCCTAATTTTGTTTGAAGAGGCTGATTCTTATACTTAAATCCACAACTTGTTGTGCTTTGGTGAAGGACACTTATCATCACAACAACAAGAGTCGACCTCTATTATGATTAATAAAAAACCAAAATGCTTCATCAACCCAACCAGGAGACTATAAGGCAAGGTCATCCTGTCTCCCCATATTTATTTCTTTTATGTGCACAAAATCTGTCAACCCAGCTGAAGCAAGAAGATAGAGAAACCAATATTCATGGTGTGTCTATCGGCAGATGGGGGACCAAGAATAAATCATTTGTCGTGCTCCAATTAATGGAGGAATGCCACTTTTTGCAAAGGATATTTATAAGACTTTGAGAAGCTCATTTAAGCCCGCATGGACTTTGGGATCTTCATTATGAAAATAGAGGGACAAAGACAAATCTTCACACCATGAAGACTTCATAGTTAAAAAGCACCTACAGAGTTGCTAACAGTTTGGATTCAAATAGAACTACTGCGAGTGCTCAAATGGTAATGATGAGAAGGTTTAGATATGAGGGATGAAGCAAATCTGTTTAGCAAAGGCGCTAATTAGAGCATTACTCAAGACTTCATCCTGAAGGCTGACTCTCTTAACTATAATAAAAGGTCAAGTTACAGTAAGCAAATCTATTGTTCACTGTTACGAATCTAACATATTTTGATTAATATGGAATCAATAAAGATAAAGGGATATCATTTACTGATTCAAATACAATCATTTGGATTAGAATTAGTTAAAGGAAAAAGTTTAGCTACAAAATTGGTTGTAGTCTTAGGCTACAACCTTACTCAATATCTTTTTATTAAAAATGAATTTTAACAAATCCACCATTGAATTACATCTTCTTCTTATATCCTTTATGCTTGCAAAATTTCTAGAAAATTAAAGATCACTAATTATGTCATTAATAAATTGTTTAAATTACAAGTTTTTGTAGTTTAAAATTATGCATAAACTATAAGTTTATAAATCATATAGTAAAAATAATCAATTAATACAAAAATTTGACACATGTATTAAAAGCGTAAAGAATATGTAATTCAATGGTTAGATTTTCAATATATGTAATAATATTTATTTTAGTGAGTTATTATATCATCATTTGTAACTCATAAGTCATAACTCTTCAATTTCTTACATCTGCATGACTTATAGCTACTCATCTCCTATATATAATATATATATATATATATATATATATATATATATATATATATATATATATATATATTTAATTTCATTAATAAATGATAATTGCACTATATATAACAAACTACATTATGAATTCCATTGCAACAAAAGCATTCTCACAAGGTACGACAACTTATATCTTTTGTCAACTTTTCTTTTCTTTTTTCAAGTTATTTATTCTTTTCTTTGTATTCTATCAATCTTCTTTTCATTTTTGAAGTTTTTTTTTTTTTATTTGACAAAAAAAAAATAGAAAGTAGTTAATCTCAAGGTTTTTGTTGATGATGTTCTTCATATATAGAAAGCCACTGATAAATTAAACAAATCTTGAAGTAAAGTAACAGAGAGAGACATGGAAACTGTGGGATTTCACCTCTCTTGATGCTGATAAAGTTCTTTTGTTTGTTGATGTTCTCAATAGATAAGCTTCCAAGTACCTTTTTTTATTTTTTATTTTTTTGTTAAATAGCAAATTTGATGCCATTGATGTTATTAACTACCGGTATGCACACTTTTTTTTTTTTTAAAAGTATATATAAGTCGCTAATTGAAAATTGCTCAATTGGTTTTTTTATTCTATTATTTACAATTTATGCCTTCAAAGGGGGAAAATAAATTAATCAAATTTAGTCACAAATTAAAGAGGACAACATAAAATAATAACAACGTTTATATAATAATAATAATATATTTTCTTTTAAATGAAGAATACTTTTTTATAACAATCTACTTATAATATTTATAAATTAATAAATTAAAAAAATTGTGCGAAGCAAGGGCCATTAACTAGTTTATTTATTAAAATTGGAGGTCTTCGCTTCTTCAAGTAACCAAAATAAATATGTATTTTTTGATTGGTGAACGCATAAAATGCAATTAATGCCTTTAAAACTAAAGTATTTTTTCTTTTTATAAAAAATATATATTATAAAGGATAGAAATAAAATTAAAGTGTTAAATTTATCAGAAAGTGATAGATTTATCAACTGCCAGGGGCGACGTTACATTTCAGGCACGGACCCCTTGACCTGGCCAAAAATGAATAATTTTTTTGACCCCCTAAAATAAAATTTTGAATACCTTGACCCTATATTTTGTTAAAACCCTACTGAAATAAGTTTGAATATGATTATCTTAATGTTATTTTCACAATATTTTCACAATAAAAGTTATATGGCAAGTTGTATGGCAAGTTGTATCTGGTTTTAATTTAGAGCCACAATTGATATCACTTTTTTACCCACCTTTAACAACTTGCCACCTAAATTTTGTTGTGAAATTTTTGTGAAAGTGTTGTGTTAGTAAAACTACTCTTAAAATATTTAATTTTATAAGGAAAAAAAAATTCAAATTTTTGCTCATTCACTAAAATAAATAAATAAATAAATAAACAAACCTTCTCTCTGAGACTTTGACTTACTTTGCTGTTGACAAAGAAATGAAACTGTTTTTTTCCTAAACTTTTCTTCTTCATCAGCAAAAAATTACACTACGTTACAACTGACAAATCTATATCTACATCTGTGATTCTTTCTTCATTCTCTCTATCTTTCTTTCTCTCTTCTATGTTTTCTTAGTTTTTCTCTATTTGATCAAGTAGTTTGATAAATATGCTATTGATTTCCAAGTCCAAGAAATATTTTAGAGTTTGCTCCAATTCCAATAGAATGAACACCTTTATTTTTTAGAAAGAATAGAGTGAACACTTGTATGTTTAAAAAGTCATATATTTCAAAAGTGAAAACTTATATCAGTTACTATTTTTTTTTTCTTAATTTCACATTTACTCCCAGTCCTACTCCTAGGTGTGTTACTATTTTCTTCTTTATTATATACATTTTTATTTAATTGATATTACATATAAATATAATAAATTATTATTAATTTGACAAAAATGTTTGATTAGTTATTTAATTATATTTGTTTATGCATTCAATGGTTAATGTCTTACAAACCTTTAAACTATTGAGAACATTTTAAGAACTATTGTATAATATAGTTGTATTGTATACTAAATTGTATTTAGCATAGTTATTAAATCCATACCAAACCACCAGTTAAACTGTGAAACTCATGAACTAAAGCATTATCCGAAATAGTTTGATGTAAAATACCAAATATGTAATGACCCATTATCAAACCTTGTAAACTAATAAGTTGCATGGGTTAATCCTTTTAACCTACGGATAAAAGAAAAAAAAAATACCTTGTGTATATGTGAAAAAACTCATAAAGACTACACTAAACTACTACAAGTCACTGAACTTTCAAGTTATCAGTTATATTTGGAGATTTAAATAATTTTGTTATGCTCTAGGGTTTAATGATTAAGCTAAAAATTTATTTTGAATTTCTATGAGATATGTTTTTTCAAGACTTTTCGACTACATGACTTAGTTATTGGATGATTCATGTGAATGATGTGTTTATTTTTATATGCTCTAACTTTATGTAATATGATGTAATTTTTTTATTGTTATAATTTAACTAAATTGAGTATTTTTATTTTATTTTAGTTGCTTTTTATAATAATAATAATAATAATAATATATTATAAAATTATAACTGTGAAGTCCAAGTGCTTGAAAACTGGCTTGTGCCCAAGAGTTTACTTACACTTAATTCATGTGGGACACTAGGATCATAACATATATACCACCACACTCTGCAACCGTCGTCCATGATGGCTCACTTTAGCGACACTGACCCGATTGGTAACCCTTGAAAACCATATTGCAAGGGAAGGGTGTCGAAGAGTTTATAAACACATTGTTAAGATTACACTTAATCTATGTAGGACACTAAGATTATAATTGCGTCATATGGATCTATAGGTTGTGGTTGTGTTTAAAAATGGAAGATAGGTTTGTGTTTGAGTTTCTTCCTGTGATTGTATATTTGTTGTTTGAGAGCAAAAGCATTTCATGAACCAATCAAAGTCTAAATGTGTGATTGTAAGCCAATTATGCTTTTTTTTTTTTTTTTTTTTTTTGGGTATGGTTGCAATGGTGTTTCAATGGTGGCGGAGTTTCGGTGGTAGACGGTTGCTAGCAGTTGTGGGTTTGCTATGGATAGAGAGAAAGAAACGAAGAGAGGGAAAAGAGAGATTGGTTGTTTATATTATTTGATTGAGTATATTATAGTATTATTTTGTTGAGTTGTATATTAAAATAGGAAATGGGATGTTGGGTGTATTGTTAAACGAGTTGTTAAAATAGATAAAGTAGTTTTATTACAGTGTAAAATGAGTATTTTTTTAGAACTCCGGATGCTAATGCTCTTATACATGCACACACATACACGTAAGTACTTGAGACCAATTTTTTATTTTCTTTTAAAAAATCATTCACATGAATATGAAACAATATTTTAATACAAGATAATCCATAGAAAAATGACATACTCATTATATTATGTTTATCTATTGGGGGTTTATCTATGCATTTTATATATATATATATATATATATATATATATATATATATATATAAAGTAAAAAATTAGAGAAAATCTAATTAGAATCCAAATTGGAATTCAATTGGAATCTAATTTTGTACCTTGTGTCTCATTTAAACTTTATAATTTATGTATCAAGTGAGTTAATTCATTGCAAAATACAAGGAGTCCAATATAAATGAACCATAAGAAACTCAATCATATTTCTAATTATAGATATAAAATTAGAAGAATAAAGAATTTGAAAGATTATGTTTTCTAATGACATTTGTTTGTCTAGTTGAAAAGAATACAAATTTATCAACTTTTTACATATCTAGTTATTGGCTTGTGCTTTGGACAGATTTTTTTTAAACTTATTAATTTATAAATATTATAAATAGACTCGTTATATAAAAAAAAAAAAAAAAAAAAAAAAAAAAGTATTCTTCATTTAAAAAGATTATATTATTATTATTATTATTAATTGTAAATAATAGAATGAGAAAACCAATTGAGCAATTTTCAATTAACCACTTATATATACTTCAAAAAAAAGTGTATATACTGATAGTTAATAACATCAATTACATCAAATTTTCTATTTAACCCAAAAAAAAAAAGTACTTGAAAGCTTATCTATTGAGAAAATCAACAAATAATAGAATTTCATCTGCATTAAGAGAAGTGAAATTTCATAATTTTCGTGTCTCTCTCTATTACCTAACTTCAAGATTTGTTTTAATTTCTCGGTGATTTTCTATATATGAAGAACATCATCAACAAAAACCTTGAGATTAGCTACTTTTTATTTATTTTATTCATCAAATAAAATAGAAAAATAACTTCAAAAATGAAAAGAAGATTGGTAAAATACAAAGAAAAGTTGTCGTACCTTTGTGAGAATACTTTTGTTGCAAGTGGAATTCATAATATAGTTTGTTATATATGGTGCAATTATAATTTATTAATGAAATTTAATATATATATATATGGTGCAATTATAATTTATTAATGAAATTTAATATATATATATATATATATATATATATATATATATATATAGGAGATGAGTAGCTATAAGTTACACAGATGTAAGAAATCAAAGAGTTAAGAGTTACAAATGATGATATAATAACCACCAACTTTTTTTGTTGTATATAACTACCCATCATTAACTATACCTATGGCTATGAGTTGTATTGTATCCATGTATTGTATTAATTCATGTATTATGT
Source organism: Quercus robur (assembly GCF_932294415.1). Taxonomy (NCBI): domain Eukaryota; kingdom Viridiplantae; phylum Streptophyta; class Magnoliopsida; order Fagales; family Fagaceae; genus Quercus; species Quercus robur. The sequence continues at coordinate 31,481,114 of NC_065539.1, read as the reverse complement.
TTAAAATTTTTAACATGTAAATCATTTTTTTTTTCTCTTGAACTCAAAAAGACGTAAATCACTGTATTTTTTATTCATTTTTTCTCCTAAAACTTAAATAGAAATGGTAATGTATAGGTGTGTGTAACACAAAAATGTAAGAGTAGCCCATCTAAATCAAGAATCCCCCCTAAATGATGTGTAATAGTAATACCCACTTTAATAAAAATGTTAATAATTTAGTTTTTTTTTCCCTAAAACTCAAATGAGAATGATAATAAATAGGTGTAATTATATATATATATATATATATATATATATATATATATATATATGGGTAAATTACAAAGTTGGTCCCTATTCTTTACACCATATCTCAATTTGGTCCCTAACTTTTTCAGCGTTGTTGGCAATTTAGTCCCTACTGTTATTAATTGGATGGAAAAAATTGATGTGCCAAACAAAATAATTTAAATTATTTTTGATGCTACATCATTTGCCAACTGTACCTCTACATCAATTTTCTTTTTTCTTTTTTTTCTTTTTTTATAAAAACACTAAATTAAAACTAAGAAATGTGATGTGAGTATGTGAACACCAAAATCGCTAAACTCTCTAACTCTCTTCGTCTCTTTTCCATAAATCCATGTAATTATTTAAAACAAGAAAAGGGTATTCGTTATACAAATTAGCGATCAAAATCAAATTTTCAAGCACCAAAGCAAATTGATTCCATAAAAATTCAAAACGAGATCAAATGCAACACAACATGCAACTTGTAAAACTTCAATAAAATAGATCCAAACAAAATTGGATCAAAATGTAAATTCCAACTAAAACTGAAACTCAGATTTGTTAGTTTCTGGGATTTCAAATCGAAAGCACTTGCATAGACCAACACAGTCCCCTCTAAGGTCCAAAAGCATAGCAAAGACTCAAAGACAGAGAGAGATTCCAAAGCCCAGAAAAAATTAAAAAAAAAAATTAATAAAGCTTAAGCGAAAATGGCAGAGAAGGTTCTAGGGATTGAAGTTTTTGTTAAGGTGGATAAGTGAGGGAATGATAAGGGAAATTGGAATTTTGTTCTGCAGGTTTGTTTGTTCTACGTTGTTTTATGGAAAAATAAAAAGAATTAGAGAACTAATTGAATGAGTGAAGTTTGAATTATTGGTTTTGTTACAAACTAACAATGAAATTTCAAGTGGGATAAAAATAGGAATTAATCATGAAAAGGAGAGAGAAGATTTTGTAATGGGAAATTAATAAATAAAAAAAAAAAAAAAAAAAACCATCAATCTTATTTAGAGTTATAAAAAAGAACAAAAATTCACTAAAAGAAAGTAGAGAGAGAGAGAGAGAGAGTACTCACAGTTTTTGTGTAGGAAAAATATGGATTGAATGGAAGAAATAATATCAAATTTATACAAATAAAATGGAAAGAAGAAGAGTCAAGTTATAGTAAAGAGAAAAGGATAAAGGAAGTTTAACAGTGAAGTAGAGAGTAGTGGGAGAGGTAGAGGCAAAGAGGGAAAGGAAAGGTTGGAAGAAGTGTAATCGTAGGTGGTACAAACAAAATGGGAAGAAAAAGAGTCAAGTTATAAAAAAGAGAAAATGATGAAGGAAGTGTAACGGTGAAGTAGAGAGTAGTGAGAGAGGTAAAGAGGCAATGATTGAGTAGCAAAATGTATTGTGTGTGTGTGTGTGTGTGTGTGTGTGTGTGTGTGTGTGTGTGTGTGTGTGTGTAAGGATGGAAAGAAAATGACACTCAATGTTAAGAAAAAGAGTCAAGTTATAAAAAAGAGAAAATGATGAAGGAAGTGTAACGGTGAAGTAGAGAGTAGTGAGAGAGGTAAAGAGGCAATGATTGAGTAGCAAAATGTATTGTGTGTGTGTGTGTGTGTGTGTGTGTGTGTGTGTGTGTGTAAGGATGGAAAGAAAATGACACTCAATGTTGAAAGGATCTTTCAATATATTTCAATATAGACAATACACAATTAGAATTTATGATGGCATGTATTGCATCACATTTGGCCACAAAAAGATTAATTTTGCAATAGACAACCAATAAAGATGGAAAACCAAAAAAATAAAATAAAATAGTGACGTGGCTGCTAATGTAGCTTAACAGAAGTGCAAGAACAATAAATGCTACACTTTAGCTCTTAGATATATATATATATATATATATATATATATAGAGTGTGTAGTCCTGTGTATATGCACGGGTACAATTAAAAACAATCACAATTATACAGTTCAAATTATACAATTTTTTTAGAAAAGATTCAAATTATACATAGTATTACCTTACATTTTTTTTAAACTATATATTTCTAAAATATGTAATAGTTTCTCATTATATATATATATATATATATGATTTAGAATTTAATTGGATTTAAACTCTTCAGTTTTTGCACCCAATAATTTACTTGCCACAAAAATTAAGAAAATAGATGGACATGTGGCAGAAAAATGGACTCCAATTGAAATTTAATTTAGAATCTAACTAGTCGCTAGCCTGTGTGATGCACGGGAAAGCTATTAATAACTTCCCTAATATGGAAAAAAAAAAATCAATATCATGGTATAAATTATATACCAAACCAATAAAATCTATCACTTACAAAGTAATAAAATCTATCACATACAATGAGATATCATGATAACCAAGAGCTTGAGATTATATTTAGAAAATATATAACTGATATAAGTACACTCCAATACAATTAATTATACAAATATAGTTAATTCCATACTCATCCAATCAAGTATCTTTCATAAATTACATTAATTGTTCTTGATGTCCAAGATGTATCTAAATTCTAACATTGCCAGTAAACAAAGATGCTAGACCTCAATGGGATTGAAAAGGCAACATATTGCCAATTTACACAATTTCTAAAATCATTATCTCCACTATTGAGAGAGAGAGAGAGAGAGAGAGGTGGCTGTTGTGTTGCATCTCTTAAGAAGAATCCACCCTGTACATTTTTTGATATGTAATCGACAAATAACAAAATAGATGTACAACATTTAGAGTATGCACATTTGGGAGATTAAAAGTAAAGTAAAATGAGAAAATGAACCCATCTAAAGTTTTTTTCTCTCCCTCTTGATGTTAACTTTTCCAACATCTTCCAAAATCAAATTTATGTACTCCTCAAAGCCCTGTAAGGCATAAAAATTAACATTTGACCAAATTTACATGTATTCACTTAAAATTGTGAAAGATGCTAAAAATTAGGTTGATATCAACCTTTTAACCAAAAATCAACATTTTAATGATTGCACATCAATCAATAATTTTTGCCATTGTTACTTGCAACATATATCTTTTTATTTGTGACAAATACGGTGCAATTTTGGCCATCAAATTTTACTCAAAAGCCAAGATTAGACAACCTTCATCTTGCATTACTCTAAGAAATCTATAGAATTACCCTAAAATCAAAAAGAACATGCCACAGCCATGGATAGGAGGCAAAACAAAAAAAGAAGTACATGTTCACAAAGATTTCAAAGTAAAAAATATACATTATGTAAACAAAACTTTTTCCACCACTTCTACACCTTCTAAAACACCAAAATAACCAAACCTCCCAAAATGAAGTCGTTTAATGCAATCTTTTTTAAATTAAGTCATTAAAATAACAACAAATGACTAACAGCAAGATCCTTTTGAAAACCAATTCTAAATAGTTCAAGGCTTCCAAAATTTGAGACTTTCAAGTTTCTTCTAGATTAAATAAATCTAAGTTGGGCTGATTATGCTCTTTTGGTAGTATTGCCTAGCAGATCTACTGTTCAAACATTACTATGGTTCCAAATCAACCCTTCAATATTCTATCATCAACGTGGAATTCAGCCGATAGCTTCAAAAAGAATTTGATTTGCAAAGTAGGCCACATACCATTATTCGGGTCTCTTTCAAAGACAGAAATCGGTCAAGAGCATTTATAAATATAATAAGTCTAGAGGATAATTCAGTGATATAACAATAGGGGAAGTGGCAGCATAAATAAAATCTAAATGCATCTTATAAGGAGTAACAATTAGCATAGGGGAAGTGGAATTTGGATCAAACATATCTTTGCAACTCTCCATACCATTTTAAATCACAATCATATCATGGAAAAATTATAACACTATAAAAAGAAACTATACATAAAAAGAATTGAAATGGAACAGAACTGATACTGTACAAAATTACAACTGAAATTGCTATGATTGAGCTAACCTACATTTTTTTATAAGTAAGTTACACATACATTGGCTGGATCTTGAACCCAAGACCTTACCATCCACCTTGCTCTTACAAGGAGATGATGTGTGATTTGCTAGAGCTCATTGGTGCACTGAGAACTAACATACAAGCAGGTTTAGAACACAAAGAGCCTCCACAAAGCTTATCAAGCTTGCTCTCTAGAATTCCTCACAGGTTTGACTTAAATCAAAACCAACCAACCAACCAAAATACAAAAAACTAAATCCTATGAAATGCAAAATTAAAAATATTTTTGTTAGCGTTCATATATTTTGATGAAGATTAAGTCTTTCAAACATGGAAGACTCATAGCTTGTCTACAACTATATGGATAACAACAAATAGAACCCAAAATATATTTAAAACCTTATTCAGAAGCTTTGAATTAAAAAAACACAAATTAGTAAACCAAAGTGCTAAACTGGACCCAAAAACCACAATTTCACTCCTACTAACAAATAAATAAAGAGAACAGGTTAGGGAGGAAATCCTAAATTAAATTAAAAACATCACTAACCATTCCTCAAAACACCAAGAGACAAAGCCTAGGTAGAATTTGATCTTCTATAGTGTTCCCCTAGGAAAAACAAAAAAGAACAAAGAGGAAACATATTAGCAATTGAAATCTATAGTTGCAGCAAACCCTAATCAAGAACCCCAAAATCCCAAAAATAATAAAAACCCCAAATCAATCCTTCTGCCTCGAAGTCATCTTGATTTCGTCCTAATTCAAGAATGTTCAGAAACTATGGAAACAAAAACCACAAATTAATTATAAGAAATAGATTAGGACAACAGCAAAAAAAAGGAAGAAGATAAGGAAGATTAAGGATTCAAGGTGATCTTACCAAGGAGTTCTTGAGAAATTGAACCGGGAGATTTTGGGGCGACACTCACTTTTGGGTATCAAATCAGAGAGAATGTCTTTACACATATTGTGGCTTGGCCTGGGTGTGCAAACTGTAACGATGAGAGTCGATGGTGGTCAGTTCTTGAAGAGGTTTAGGGTTTTATCAGGTTTGATTGAAAAACAAATCAGAGGATGCTGAAAGGGTAGAGAAGAGAGATGAGGGAGCGAAATAGAGAACAAAGAGGAATAGCGTTCAGAGTTGGGTTTTGGGGAAAGAGAACAAAAATTTTGGGTATCGGGTTTGATTTTGCCGTGGAAAATAGAAATAGTTTTTTTTATCTAATTTTTTTTTTAATAATGCAGATGATTTAAAAATAATGATGACGTGGACTGGGAAATAGAAATAGTTTTTTTAATTTTTTTAAAAATAATGATGACGAGGAAAATTGTGAGAGTTTCAAAGGTTTCGGTTTTATATATATATATATATATATATATATATATATATATATAGATTGGATTTGGACTCTTTGATTTTCACACTCAATAATTCACTAGACACAAAAATTAAAAATTAAATGGGACACATGGCGCAAAATTGAGAATCCAGTTAAAATCTAACTGGAATTTCTTTGAGTTTTGACTATTAATATATACATATATAGAGAGAGATTATAGATACTATGAATAGTCTTTATTTATTAAGTAGAAACTTATATATATGATGTGTGTATATATTTTTTTTTTCATTGTACCCGTACATATGCATATGCATGAGTTCTAATCTAGTGAATAAGTAATTTTGTAAGCACTCTAGACAAAAGAAAAAGAATAAGTCATTTTGTGTTTTTTTTTTTACTTCAAAATTTCCCATTAGACAAATTTTAAATACACTCATGTAAATTCTAATGTTTTTGTTAATATAGACCCAAAAATGATCAAACTGTAAAATTTTAAAAACTATATTGTGAAAATATTTGCAATTAAGCACTTGAAATTTAAAAGTTTAACTAGAAAATAATATTAAACTTAGGAGTTTATATATAATTATTCTTATATTTTATTACTTAGACACAAAATTTCTTGGAGAATATTAAATTATTGCATTAAGAATTTGAGCTTCGTTTATCATTTTTATCACTTTAAGCTTAAAATAATATTTTATTTCCTCTTTTTGGATTAAAACTCTTGATTCTTTATTTATTAATATTTTTTTGAACCCTTTAAAAGAAATAAATTAGATATGAAATATTTTTATATTGCTTTTATGACATAAAAGAAATAAAAGTATATTAATTATCATATAAATCAAATACATAAATCAAATCTATGAAAAAAAAATAAAAAGAAGAAAATTTTCAAAATTTATGATGGGAAGGGGAACTAACTTATCAACAAACAAGTAATTTTAGTAATTTTTGGTGGATTTAGGGGCAAAGTAATTGTTGGGGGGGGGGGGGGGGGGTGGGTTGAATGCATGCTCAACCCGTGGACCAAGACCCAAGAAACTAACCTAAGGGATGGGCTTGACCCAGAGTATGGTGATAAGTAAAATAGCCTGCTAAGTAGAAAGAAGCCATCCAAGCTCACGACCATAGAGATCCGTAATGACTTCCTTTCTTGAGGCTCATTACCAAGGTAACAAATAGAGCCTTCTCCCTAAGATGGTGAAGGGGTCTCGAATAAAACCTCCTTAATCCGGCCAAGATCCTCCACTTTCCAAGCTCGCCCTGACATGACATGGAAAATGCAAAACCTAATGAAGCAATCACCCCTGCATTAATGATACCCCTCACCTAATATCAACCACATAAAATGTTGAATGACTAGCCTGAATAGTGCAAGTACCCCCAAAAGTCCTACCACATGATCAAAAGATGGTAGTGCAGGGGGTTGATTGGACATGTCTAACGTAAATCCAACTAGGGTCGATCTAGCTAAAGAGGGAGAGAAGGGGGAAAGAGGGCTATAAAAGGAGGAGAGGGACAACAGAGAAGGGGGTTCAGAAAATTAGAGAGAAAGGGTCTAAACAAGAACTAAAGAGAGAAAGAGAAGCTAAAAAATTTTCTGCCTTTGAAACCCTCTCTTGTACCTTGGGAACATTGTTCCTTCACATATGAAAGCTTGATTTAGTCTTATTTTTTCTTCGATTCACTACTTAAACCCCCCATTGTGGTTTTCCTCCCATGTTTTAGAAATTAGTTGTGTAGATCAAACATTAACTTCACTGTTCTTGTGTTGGTTGTTTTTGACCCCCACAATTGGTGTCGTTTGTGGGAAATTCCACTAAGTAGAAGGATTAAGAGCTGGTTGAAGTAGAAAGATGGTAAACGAAGCAAGGAATGGGGCTCCCCCTTCTTATTCGAGTGTCTCAGAAGAATTGGTCTATGAGAACAGACAACTGCAATCTGAGGTGAGAAGGGAAATCTGAGAGCAATCCATGCAGAATTATAGCAGGGAGCTGTCCCTTTCCCATCGGGAAAGATCGGTCGCCAACTCCGCTAGAACTTCTTGTTTTAGTAGGGATCGAGAAACGGACAAGTTAAGGGAGCAAATATTGGCCTTACAGCGAGAGGCCCTAAGGCGAGAGGAGCATCATGATCGCAAGATTGCTAGCCCTATATGGGATTACTCTCGAAGAGGAGAGAGTAGTGTGGGAAGTCTTCAAAGAGAGTGAGATGGGAGGAATTCCCCATCATAGAAATACAAGGAAAGATCGATCATACCACCCCGAAGGCACAGAAGGTTGAAGTCTCCTCCACGAAAGGAAGGGAGTAGGAGGAGGCCTTCCCCTTAACGAATGGTAGTGAGAGAGCGCGGGGAACTCTCGACCCCCGCAAAACATGGGGAACGACACGATGAGCTAGGCATTACATCAAATATCCTGCTCCCCATTCTCTATTGAAATTGAGAACTCTGACTTGCATAGAGGTTTTTCAAACCATTGTTTACGAACTATGCTGGAAATTTTGACCCCATGGAGCATGTTAGTCATTATAATCAGAGCATGGCCATCTACTCTAAGAATGAGGCATTGATTTGTAAGGTTTTTCCTTCCATCCTTAGGCCCACGGCCATGAGATGGTTTGATGGCTTGGAGAAAAGCTCCATCTACAGCTACATATGATGAGCTAATCTGAGCATTTGGTGTCAAATTCGTAAAGTGCAACAGGGTCCTAAAACCCTTTAACTCACTAATTTCCATGTTTATGAAGGAGGGGGAGACTATCAGGGCATATTCTGAGTTAGTGGGAGCTATATAATAAGATCAGGGGAAATAATGGAGAGATAGCTGTTAGTGCCTTCAAAGTGGGACTCCCTATCGATTCCAAGCTAAGGATCTCACTCATGCTAAAACCCATTACCAACATGCAAAAATTGATGGAGAGGGTGGAGGAGTACAAGATACTTGAGGATGACCAACTGTAGGCCAAATCCAAGTCCAAAATGCCCGTAGCGAAAAGGAGAGAAGCCAAGATAGACCCCCATCCTCGACCTAGAAGGTATTTTTACCCAAAAGGGCCAAGTCAAAGACCCGAGGCATTTAACTCTCTATGGACAAGACCAAGAACGAGCTTTATTTCCATTAGCCAAACAAAATGAGTAGGGACGCCTCTCGAAGAAACCAAAGTCTATATTGTTCCTACCACCAAGAAGAGGACACACCATGGAGGACTGTAAGACCTTAAAAGATCACCTAAATCAGTTGGAAAAGTCCAGGCATTTGAAGGAGTTCATGTCTCATGATCGCCCCCAACCTCAAGGAGATTAAAGGGCGAACAGGTCACGGGCCTCAGCTCCTTTGTTAGGCCACATTAAGGTGATACACTCCATTAAAATCATAAGCGGACTCAGGCTAGTAGTACCAAGGATTCTAGCTATCACACCCATTTTTAGAGGTAGAAATGGGTTCGCAACTAGCTAAAAGAGCTAAATGGGAAAAGGATTTCTTGGGTTTTTCAAGGAAAGACAAAGAAGGGACCATGTAGCCCTACAAAAATGCTTTGGTGTTAACTGTGAGGATCACTAGTTTTGATGTGAAAAGAGTCATGATAGACCAAGGGAGTGAGGCTAAAATTATGTACCCTGATTTGTACCGAGGCCTAGGGCTCACCCAAGCCAATCTATCCAAGTATGACACCCCCTTAATGGCATTTGATGGATCCATGGTGATTCCAATGGGGCAAATTCGGCTTCTAGTGGAGATTGGGGGAAGAAAGGAATGTGTAGACTTTATAGTGGTGCATTCCTACTCCCTGTACACAGCTATCCTTGGCTGCCCCTAGATCCGTTCTATAGGGGCTGTGCCATCCTCTTTACACTAGAAGGTGAAGTTCCCCATGGATCAAGGAATTTTTGAGCTGAGGGGGGATCAAAACCCAGCCCGTCAATGTCTAATCGCTACCATCAGGCACGAGTAGTTATCCCAACCTGAACTGCCCAAATAGCAATTACCGTCCACCTCGAAATATTAATGTGAAACTGTGAACAACTGGACAAGGTATATATAGAGGTTAGGGATTGTGAGTGGCCGCGCCCTTGGCCTTATTTTTTTTAATGTTGGGCCAAACCCACGTGAATGGGTGGAGTCGTGTTATTGCCTTTCAAAATGAAGGTTTGACTAATTATATTTTCCCCTTTAAATTAAGGGTTTTACAATAGAGTCATCACTTATTTAATTATTGGAAGAAATAAGAAAACCATAATTGAAAAATTCATCATTTTATTAATTTGAAATTGAATTTACATTGATTATAGGAAATTACTTGGTTTTGATCCTAGATACAATTTAAGATAAAGTATACGGCTTTGTTTCCTAGTTACAATCTAGAAATTGAAAATTACATGGATAAGTATTGATCTATCAACCCTTGATCTAAGCTCGGAGGCTATGTTACAAAGTGAGAAGGTGTTAGGCGCCCACCTTGCCTGGTGAAACCGGTTTTCTAGACTATGGTGGCCAACATTCATATCATATCATCCAATATGTCAATCAATATACATGTTAAATTTAATGTGTGTGCATGTGATAAACCCTAATTCAATTTATTAAGCATTGCATTTGGATTGAAAAATAAATTCTAATGAATATGTGTGGATGGTGATATCCTAGATTCAAGGATTTGAAAGAATTATGAAACAAACATCTTTTTCATATTTTTTTTATGTGGATTTAAGATCAAAACTAGTGTTATGCATGAACATATGATGAACAAGCAAGATTATACTTGCATGCAAGATCCACACGATGGAGAAGGAGGCTCTTGGTGGAAGTCCTAAGGGTGGGGTAGAAAAGAACTAGGAAAGGAAGAGTAAGGCTCACTCAATACATTGAGTCTCAAGAAGACCAAGATATGACAAGATTACTCAACTTCACTAGAACTCAAGAGAGGAGAAGAGAGGGTGTTTATGTCTCCTTTGGAATGGAGGAGAGGAGGGGTTTATATAATAGTGGTGGAGAAAATATGAATGGAATGTCATTTAGTAAGGGTTGACAAAGGATCAAAAAGAATTATGAACCTAGACCCTATTTTAGACTTTGGGGAAAGCTAGTTCATTAAATGTAGAAATTGGTGGGAGTGATGAGCAAGCAAAATTCAGTTTTCCCGTAGCTATTGTAACAGCCTGTAGAGCCAAATTCAAAAAATCATATCTTACTCAATTCTGATCGGAATTGTCTCATTCTTGTGCTCAAATTGAAGTCCCGGGTGTCCAGTTTCTGTGAAATTTAACCTCATTCATAGATTCAAAATATTGTGAGAGATATCAATGAAATGGTGAGAAGAGGTCATTTGTTAGAAAATAATTTCAGAACAATTAACATTAATACATCCCAAATTAATTTCCAATTAACATTAATAGGCTCCAATCACTTCCATTTCATACTTAATTAGTTCCAAATTTACCCTAATTAAAAAGATAATTGCACAAATTACTCATTGAATAATTAATGTTTGACTATTTAATTAATTAAGTGTGTGCAACCTTACAATAAAATGTAGTCCTAACCAATCAAATTATGACACGTCATTAATCTCAAGTTGATTATAGTTATAACCAATTGGAATCAATTGTTCATAATCATATATAGTCGAACTCAATTTATGATAGTGCATCTTGGCCATTAAAACTTGATTTGATGATAACTTTCTATCTGATGGTCCGACTAAGGCTTATGACCAACCGATTTGATTGTTACAACATCAAGATCATTTAAATGAAATGAAATTAAGGATCTAATGGTCACAATTAAGATACATATTTCCAAGGTGAAATTACCCTTCTACCTTCCATGTGAGGTTAAGCGGGTTGCAAAATAGGGTGTCAACAGGGATTAGTATTTGCGGGTTGGCAAAAGCCTCACTATTGAAGAGAAGGTACAACTGCTTCTATATTTTGTGAGCAATGTAGATGTTTTTGTCTGGAACCCATACAAGGCCCTAGGAGTGGATCTAGAATTCATATGCCATCGGCTCAATGTGGACTCCAATTGCATCCTAAAGAAGCAAAAGCCAAGAAAATCCTCGGATATTCACTCCAAGGCTGTTAAGGAAGAAGTGGATAAGTTGAAGGATGCTGGAGCTATTAAAGAGGTCTTCTATCCGGAATGGTTGGCAAATAATGTGCTAGTGAAAAAGAACGGAAAGTGAAAGTTATACGTAGACTTCACGAACTTGAACAAGGCTTGTCCGAAAGACCCTTCCCAATACCAAAAATAGACCAACTTGTGGATGCCACATTTGGTCACCTAAGAATGAGTTTCTTTGACGCCTTTCAGGGGTACCATCAGATAGTTTTGGCACTTGAAGATCAAGAGAAAACTTCTTTCATCACACCCGCATGCAATTATCACTACATGGTCATGTCATTTGGGCTAAAATATGTAGGATCCACATATCAAAGGATGGTCACCAAAATGTTTAAAGGATAGCTGGGAAGGAACATGGAGGCCTATATTGATGACATGGTCATGAAGAGCAAAGCTGTAAAGGATTACATCTCGGACCTCGTCGAGACTTTTAAAGTTCTCAGAAAGCATCATTCGAAGCTAAATGTCTCCAAATGTGCCTACGGAGCGAGCTTGGGAAAGTTCCTAGGATACTTAGTCACCAACTGGGGTATTGAGGTAAATCCAAATCAAATTGTGGCTCTGTAACATTTGAGGCCTCCAAGAAGCCCAAAGGAAGTACAACACCTCATCGGAATGACCACTGCATATAACCAATTTATCTCTAAGTTCGCAAATAAAGGCAAACTTTTCTTTCAACTCTAGAAGAAGTGGAAGGACTTTTAGTGGACAGAGGAATATCAAAGAGCCTTTATGGACACAATGGAAAGTGGCAACCGCCACCTAGTTTTTGTAATGGCCTAGGAACCATATATATAGTGTCTTCTCGATGGAGAACCTTTTGATTTTACTACTAGAGATACGGGTTCGAAGTTAAGGTATGGTATTGGGAAGGTGTTAGGCACCCAAAACCGCCCAACCCTAAGGTTGGTTTCCCCTCATTGTGTCTTATGTCTAAATCCTATTAAAGGCACACTCAATATTGTATTTATACTCACACATACACTAGCATACATCTAACAATCAACATGGCATCAATCATTCCACAAGACCTAATCATACATCTATCATGGCAAACAACCAAAGCCTAACATTCATCTAATCATGCACATCGTCACATTACAAACCCTAGCATACATGTCAAACCAACCTAGCATTCATCTAGCATAGCATAACATAAACCCTAGCATACATCTAGTATCATGTCATCACAATTAAGGCAGAAGCATATGATCATTACAAACAAGGTAGAAATAATGCAAACAAATCATGTCATCATCCAAAACACTAAGAACACAATTGTATCATCAAACCTAAGCAAGACCATGCATGTACATTTGTGAATGCATGACTTATCTTTACTTACCTTGCAGTAACTCTGCACCTATGGCATCATGCATGAACATGTGAATGAATGGCATATAGCATCAAAGAAATAACTTTAAGAGAAAACCCTAATCTAGCATACAATGACAAATAAACATGTGAACAAAGAAATAGAAAATGTAAAAGCATACGAAAAGGTGAAAGTAAAGACTTATGATGTAAAATAAAAGAAAGAACAGAAGCAAAAAACTCAAAATTAGGGTTTCTAGGCATGAATATGCATGCGCATACATAGGCCTACATACGCAGGCTAGTTGTATGCGTACGCATACTTCGAGCCTGCGTACGCATGTAAGAAGCATGCGCACACAGACACACCCTAAACCCTAACCCAGAAATAGAAACGCAAAAAAACACTTAAAAGCTTAAATCTAACAACCTACATGCTTTTAAGGCATACAAAAATGTAAACCTAGACTACATAAACATATTAAGGACTAAAAAAAAGTAAAGAAACAAACAAAACAGGATTAAACTAAAGAAAATAAAAGAAAAAGTTTGAAGTGAATACCTTAAAGTAAATGCTCCTAGACTTTATTTTTGACATTCCCATAAGTCAAATCTTTCATAAATTAATAAAAATGTGATTAGTAATCTCAAACTCGAAGATCAAAGCCAGAAATGGCCCTAATCAAATAAAATTGACTTGAGGATGTTTTGTGAAAAACTCCTTTGATTCACTCTTTCTAGTGAATCTTAGTGTTTTCTCGTGGGATTTTTGTGTGTTTTGAAAAGGTACTATGTATGGCTATTTATATTGTGAAAATAGGGGTTTGGAATGGCTCTTATATGATGTGGGATTCATTCCAAATCTCAACATTAATGCAGAAAACTTGCATTTTTTATGTTTCTAAAACCCTACCTGCATGTGTAGGCTCGTGCCTACATACATAGGCTTCAAGGCTACGTAAGCAGGTTCATACCTGCATGCACAGGCCAAGAGTTTTCTTTAGCCTTTATTTTTCAAAAAAAGATTTTTTGCTCATTAAAAAGTTATATTTTCCATCTTAACATCTCTTAAGTCAATTTGTGATCTGATTGGGCCCTCAATTGACCTTGGGTCTTAGAATTTCGGCATCATTGGGGAACAAGGGCCCGAGTCATAAAGTGTACAAAATGCAGTGTCTATAGCCTTCTACGAGTTGAAAAGGTATCTGGCTCAAGATCTAATTCTTTCCTAACTAGTGGTAGGTGAAGTTCTGTACATGTATTTAGCCGTCACCAATCATGCCATGAGTGCTATCTTGATCCAAGTAAAGCAGGAAGTTTAGAAGCTAATATACTACGTGAGTAAGACCCTCTTGGAGGTCAAGATAAACTACCTTCCTTTGGAAAAAGTAGCTTTAGCCCTTGTTCATGCCACCAAGAACTTGTCTCACTACTTTCAAGCTCATACTGTAATAGTGCTCACGGAGCACCCCTTGTAATCCTTGCTCAGATGGGTTGGCTTCTCGGGAAGAATAGCCAAGTAGGGGACATCCCTTAGGGCTTTTGACATCAAATACAGCCCAAGGACGTCAATCAAGGGATGAGTACTGGTCGAATTCACCCCAAGCAACCCTAATGTTATAAGCGTGCATAGAAAGACCCCTAAATCATCAAAAAGGGTTTCCAATGTGGCAGGCATATGTTGATGGATCCTCCAATTGCCAAGGAGCAGGGGTTGGGATAGTACGGGTATCACCAGAGGGCATCAGAGTGGAAAAGTCATTCAAGTTGGGCTTCCGAGCATCTAATAATGAGGCAGAATATGACACCCTCCTAGCCTGGTTGAGAATAGCTAGGCAGGTCGGGGCAAATAGACTCACACTTCAGTGTGACTCAAGGCTGATAGTGAATCAAGTGAATGGTGAGTTCGAAGCCAAGGAGCAGAGAATGATAGATTATCTTAAGGAGGTCAAGACGCTTCAAGCTCAATTTGAGATATTGGACATCTTGCAGATCTCCCAAGGAAGTAATAGTCACATAGACTTCCTCATAACATTGGCCTTGTCAATGAGCAATTCACTTCCCAGGATCATAATGGTGGAATTCCTCCTATTCCCGAGCACCAATCGCCCAAAAGAAGCCTCTGTTTTAAGCATTCACCTAAGCACCAACTGGATAGACCCCATTTTGGCCTATCTGAGGGGAGGAAGTCTACCTGAGGACAGGCTAGAGGCTAAGAAAATCAAACGAAAGTCCCCAATATATTAGGTGTCATCAAAGGGAAAGTTGTACAAAAGGTCATTCTCAGGGCCTTATCTGTTATGTGTCCATCTCGAGATAGTTGAGATACTTCTAAAGGAGCTCCATGAAGGAAATATGGAAGTCATACAGAAGGAAGATCCCTAGCCCACAGAGCCTTGACCTAAGGGTATTGGTGGCCAAGTATGCAAAAACGGGCTCAAGAATTCTCCAAGAAGTGCAACCAATTCAAAGGTTGCATTCATCAGCTCAACGGAATTCTGAACCCAATAACTAGTTCATGGCCTTTTGTGCAATGGGGTTTAAACATAGTCAGGCCCCTCCCCAAGGCCACGAGAAACAAAAGATGGCTCTTAGTTAGGACAATTTACTTTACTAAATGGGTCAAAGAAAATCCCATGGCCAACATACGAGATACTGATGTCAAGAGGTTTGTATGGAGAAATATTGTATCTCGATTTAGTGTGCCCAAGATCCTGGTCTTGGACAACGAACTCCAATTTAACAGCAGAGCTTTCCGACGGTATTGCTTGTAACTCAACATTACCAATAGGTACTCAACTTCATCTTACCCCCAAGGCAATAGACAAGCTGAAGCTATTAGCAAGTCCATCGTAAACGGACTAAAAAAGAGATTGGATGAATCTAAGGAAATATGGACTGAGAAGCTTCCAAGTGTGTTATAAGCATATCGAACCACCCCAAGAAAATCAATGGGGGAGACTCTGTTCTCAATGACCTACAATGCAGAAGCAATGATTCCCATGGGAGTAAGGTTGCCCACCTCCCGCACTGATGAGTTTAGGGAGGAGGCAAATGGTCAGTTAATGGGCAGTCACTTGGATCTTATTGAAGAGAGTTGCGAAGTCGCCTCGATGAAGCTTATGAATTACCAACAAAGGGTTAACCGTGGGTATAATAAGGGTGTGAAATGTAGGGAATTCATCTCGGGGGAAAACTAGGACCTAATTGAGAAGGGTCTTTCCAGATAACGTCCATCATGGGAAAAGGGCTTATTGGTTAAAAGATTTAGATGAAAGGCCTGTAGCCATGCCGGGGAATGTATTTAATTTGAAGAAGTATTACTTTTAATTGACATATCAATATTTGTTCTTCATTCATTCCTATTTTTACTAAGTGTATAGGCTAATAAATCCAATTTCATCCAACCCACTTGTGGAAAAGCGAGCATTTTGGGTACATAAAGATCAAAAAGAAAGGTCCCGTGGTACTAGATCTTGTCTTCGCCATGGGTGTGTCTTAAGCCGAACTTTCTATCTTAGCCTGACTTCAGGGTCACTAACAGAAGGAAAATTAAGGCACAACTAAATGAAAGGTCCTTTTAGTACTGGACCCTGTCTTTGCCACAGGTGTGTCTTAAGTTGAACTTTTTGTCTTAGCCTAACTCCAGGGTCATTAACAGAAGGAAAATTAAGGCACAACCAAATGAAAGGTCCCGTGGTACTAGACCCTGTCTTTGCCACGGGTGTATCTTAAGCTGAATTTTCTATCTTAAGCTGAATTTTCTGTCTTAACCTGACTCCAGGGTCACTAACAGAAGGAAAATTAAGGCACAACTATTTAAAAGGTCTCATGGTACTAAACCCTACCTTTGCCGTAGGAATATCTTAAGGAAGGATTTCCTACATTAGTCTGACTCCAAGGTCACTAATAGAGAGGAAGAACTAACTTAACTATTCACTCAAGTTTCATTCTGAGATGCAAACCAGGTAATCAATTCGACTGTGACCATTTAAAAGTAAACCAAACACTTTACAGTTTATTAAGCATATTAGTAAAAAAAATTGCTTGTAACAATGTGAATATCAAAAAACACCCTTTCTCATTTCTAAAATTAAGAGTTACAAAAGGGGTCCCCTCATTAGGAAATTACATGAGAAAAGCAAAAGCAATTTGAAAACTATAGTAGGAATAAAGATTAGGCCACGCCTTCCGAGGTTGGATTTCCTTCTGGGTTTTTCACCGTGCTCTCCACCAAACGATCGACGACCAGATTCTCCACCACCCTGAACAGAGAGTCATCATTCTCAATAGCTCTTATCTCCGAGTTAGGAACTATTATTGAATTCTCGAGGTATGGAATACCATCCTCAGCCCTCAGATTAGAAGTGGCTTCAATCTGTAACTTGTCAATGGTAGTAGTCCAACCACTGGCGAAGTAAGTCTAGGGCTTCTTTTGCACCTCAGGCCGCACCGAGGTAATACAGTCATTTTGGCCTTGGTAGTAGACCTGTTGTAGCTTCTCGCTAGAGACCTACGAAGCGACAACCACCTCAACTTTCTTCTCCTCAAGGGCCTTTTTGACCTCTTCGAGCTCCTTTCCTAGGGCATCCTTCCTCTCATTGAATGCCTTGGTGTTATGTTCAGCCTCGGCCCGGAGTTTCTCGGACTCGGTCACTTTGGACATGACATTCGAGATTTTCTTCAGGAGATCTTTGTTGTCAGTTGTGACATCCTCCAACTTCTCCTTTGCTACTCAATATTGGCCTTCTGTCACGACAACGCATTGATAACCTGGCAAAGCAAAAATCAAAGGTAAGAGTCAGGCCCTAAGTATTAAGTAAGTGAGTGACAAAGTAAAGAGAAAAAGAAGAAGGAACTTACAATCACTACCTCCCTCTTCATGTTGAGAAGAAGGTCGTCATCTCCCTATTGCTTCCAATTCTTCATGTCCTTGGGAAGGAGCAGTGCCTTACCTATACACTCAACCACGCCACCCCTATGGCCCTCCCTCCAGGACCTAGCCCTTTCATTCGTGGGTACGGGTACCCTTTCAACCATGAAAACTCTCACATAAGCCTAAACACCTATCTCTGGGGGAACAATGTTTTCCTCAATTGGGGAGCCCTCTACGTCAGTGGGCGGCATCGTGGAACTTAAGCTCCTCGTATCACCCTTTTAACATTTCCCACAACCTCGTGATCCATAGGATGGAGCTGCAGGAGCATGGGTGACCCAAGGAGCAAGTGGAGTAAACGGAGTCTAAGTTTGAGAAGTATGGGTGGGTCTTAGGTCCGAGCAGGCAGGGGTGTATCCAAGATCTAGCTAAGGGAGACCGTGCTCCGTTGGTAAGACAAGTCTAAAGCAACTCCCTCGATCATGGTAGAAGGCCCAACCTCAGGGTATTGATGCTTGGAAGCAGAATCGGTGGAAGGAGAGTTGCCCGTTTTTCTTCTTCTCCTTCGAGGTCAAGCAGCAAGGATAGCTACAGTGATGCCAAAACTCTCCGATGTAAAAGGAGGGGGAGATTGGATACGTACTCTGCCCTCAGTCCTCCATGCAATCTCGGTGGGGGATAGCACATATCCTTTAACCCGAATGTCAATATAGGGAAGTCAAGGATCTCTAGTCTTGATTGCTTCACCAGCGTTTTGAAAACTCCAGTACACGGGAGTGTAACTAAGAATAAGGTGGACGGACCACTAGTAACTGACCGTTCAAATAGGCGTATATCGAGGATCTCATGAGCCTATTTAGATCATGGAATTAATCATTTGCCTTCTCTTCTAGAAAGCGCAGTCCTTTGAAAAACACCAAAGGAAGAAAAGAAAAATTAGGGAGAGGAAAGAACTAAAGACAAGAAAAAAATAATTGAAGAGAACTTAGTGCTTTTACCCAGCTGCTCTACCTGAGGAAATTAGGCACAGGAGTCCATTGGGGAACCAGTTCCCCGTGATTAAAGGATAATCTCCCTCCGTTTCTTTATCCAAATCTAGGAGACAAGAGATGAGTCTCACTTCTCCGTGGTAGATCTTAAAGTAAAATCCCAATGTTTTACTATCTTGAAAACTATACACATAATTAATGTCATGCTTGGTAAGATTGAGACGGAGTCTCCTACTGAGCTCGATTATGCTACTAACTACTCTAACTATGTTACAGGTGCATTAATCCGAGCAAACTTTGAAATGTATCAAAAAACTTTGATAGGAGATTGCTTAGGGGAATCCTAACTTCCCCCCTCTACGAATGCAACCAATGGCATGACCACTTTCGCCTCCCTTTTCACAAAATCTACCTCTGAATCAGGGCAATAACTTACCCCAACATTGTCAGGAATCCCATACACCCTCCTAAACCAAAATAATCCCTCAAGCATATCTACGAAAGATTTGAATTTACCCATCTCTTTTCTACCCAAACCAACCATAATGCTCAAAGAGTGAAAAAAAAAGAAAAAAAAAAAAAAAAAGAAAAAGGAAGGAAGGTGGAGAAAGGACTTACTGACTGGGAAGGTTGTAATGAAGCACCACAGGAAGCTCAAACATACCGGGAGCTCTCTATTTCTCTCAAAAAGGCAAAAGAAAACGGAGGAAATGGGAACCCATAAATAGGTCTAGGCATTCCCTTTATATAGGGGAGGGAGGAGTGGGAAACAATGAGAATGGCTCTTGGTTTCCCGTGCCTCTTCAATTCCCCAAGCGCCAATCTCACCATTCAAAAACACACGTGTCACTCATCGAAGAGCGAGGAAATTGGTCACGTTTGGAGCACTTATTGCGTGACTACACCCCCTCCCATCAATGACAATTAATGATTACCCCGTATTTTAAGCCACAATCCCCACTTCATTATTAATGAAGAAGGGATCATGGAGGGCTATTGTGGGGGGATGAATGCAAGCTCGGCCCGATGACCAAAGCCTAAGAAACTAACCTAAGGGATAAGTTCGACCCAAAGAATGGTGATAAGTAAAATAGCCTGCTAAGTAGAAAGAAGCCATCTAGGCCTACCACCATGGAGATCCATAATGACTTCCATTCCCGAGGCTCATTACTGAGGTAACAGATAGAGCCTTCTCTCCCAAGATGGTGAAAGGGTCTCAGATAAAATCTCCTTAATCTGGCCAAGATCCTCCACTTTCCAAGCTTACCCCGAGGGACACAACATGGAAAACGCAAAACCTAATGAAGCAATCACCTCTACATTAATGAGACCCCTCACCTAATGTCAGCCACATTAAATGCTGAATGACTGACCCGAACAGTGGAAGCAACCCCAAAAGTTCTACCTCATGATCAAAAGATGGCAACGCAGGGGGTTGATGGGACAAGTATCCCCTAAATCCAGCTGGGGGTAATCTAGCTGGAGGGGGAGAGAAGGGGGAAAAAGGGCTATAAAAGGAGGAGAAGGACAACAGAGAAGGGAGTTCAGAAAATTAGAGCGAAAGAGTCTAAGCAAGAACTAGAGAGAGAAAGAGAAGTTAGAGAGTTTGTAATTAGAGTTTTTTGCCTTTGAAACCCTCTCTTGTACCTCAAGAACATTGTTCCCTCATATATGAAAGCTTGATTTAGTCTTATTTTTTCTTCAATTCACAACTTAAACCTCCTATTTTTTAGAAATTAGTTGTGTAGATTGTTAGGGTACATATTTGTTTACACCTATTTTTATTCAAATAAAACCAGTCTATTCTCAACATCACCAACAAATTATTGGGCCTCTCCAAATTTTTTTATTTTACCCTATTATCATGCTAGCCCACAACTGTTCTTCTTGCCACCATCAAATTGGGCTACAAATATAAAAATAAGACCCAATATTTTGTGAGACCTATAATTTAGACTCATCCCCAGATTATTTTATTGAAGGGGTTCAAATCCCATAATCAAAGACCATGATCCGAGTCCATGGCAAGCATCGATCAAAAAGCCCAGTTTTTACTGGCAGTATAAAAAAAAACTCAATTATCATTGGCAACATTAAAAACTCAATTCTCATTGGTAACATTAAAAAACCCAATTCATACTGGCACTATTTAGTAAAAAACCCAATATTGTTGATACTTGGGAAATACCATATGATTAAATTACTTATGCCCATAACTGCAATTGTTTTAAAAGCTCGAGTACTCATAACTACTTATATGATTCCAAATTCATGGGAAATTATGATTATTTGATTCTATGGTTACTATTCATAATTCTATGAGACTATTCATCCTACAAACTTATCACTAAAACTATGACATGATTATTGGGTCTTGTTTGGAACCATAAGCATTACTTGTGCTATTATCAAAAAAACCAAGGAATTCATCATTTTAAATTAGTAGATATTATTTACAAAGCATTTTGAAATAATTAAGCTTATGCTATTATTTTATGTTAGGACATATGTGGATCATGTTAAGAATATATGTCATTTAGAATTGGCTAATCCTTTGACAAAACGCACTCTACTTGTAATTGGATAGATTTAAGATGTGTTTAATACTTCAAGGAACAAAAGTTTAAGTTTAAGTATTGAAACCATGCAAATCTGTCCAAGAATCAAGTGAAGAAGTGTTGTGTTTTAAAGCTCGACAAATAGCTCAACAAATGTATCTATCGAGTTTTAAAATATGAAGCTCAACAGATAAGCTTGACAGCTATATCTATCAAGAATTACGAAAATTAGTTTTTCAGAACTGTTTTTCCTGCATATCCAAGCTATGTGTTTAGGTTTTCTTTTCTCACAACCCTAGACATATATAAAGATTATTTTAAGGGTTGTCATAAGGTTGTTGCACTTATTGTTGTAAGCATATTGTGATTGGAGACAATTTGCCCTAATTCATCTTTCTCTTGAAGAAGCTATTGTGTTTGTACGTTGTAAGGTTTTGTGACCAACGAGCTTCTTGATCTTCATCGTGTAGATGAATTGAAAAACTTTGTAGCCAACATCCTTCTCAAGTTGGTGTGTTAGTCACGTACCTGGATCCGTGCATCGATTGGTTAGTTACGTACTGAGAGTTGTGCATTGAAAAGAGAGATTGTCACTACATTACAAGTCTAATTGTGTATTGGGGTAAGGGTTCAACTGTAGGTTGGTATAAGGTGCTGGGATTCCTTTACTTGTAACCGTTTGTTTTGATAATAGTGGATTCTCGGGAGTAGTGACCTTAAATTCACCCGATGGGGTTTTTACCTTGGAGGTTTTCCCCATTCGTAAACAAATCACTGTGTCAAATTTATTTTTCCACTGCATTTAACTTAGTTGGTGATTTGTTTGTACTACCACGCGTATTGCATTTTAATTAACCTAATTAATTAACTTGGCTAATTAATTGGTTAATTTACCATAAGGGGTCAATACATTCTTGGCCTATCATTTTAAAATATTTCAAATCATTTTCCAAAAGACCCATTACAAATATCTATCAAAACCCAAAATTTATTGAATATCTACTAATAATAAAAGTCCATGAGGGCTGAAAACTCATGGTAGTATGTGTCATTGATGCCTATTTTGTAGGTCCCAACATGTGATAAAAGGAGAACAAGCCCAAATGAAAAGTGACACAAACATAGCTCAACAGAAAGGTCAAGCCCAAGTAAATAAGACCAAGTGAAGAACAAACACAGCCCAGCCAAAGGGTCCAGCCCATGTAAATGTTGGAAAATTTGGTTTTGCATCTCATACAAAACACACAGCGGAAGCAACAAACATGGATTTACTTCATTAATGATAGATAACATGTAACCTTGATGCAGTGAAATTCAAAAAAAAGACTTGAGAATACCTTCAATCTTCATCCCAATTCCACATGGTGCCTAAGATGAATGGTCTCTCAGTTAGTTCTTGTGTACGTTGATTCCCAAAGAAAAATCCTTCTTCTTCTCCTTGTAGAGAAAAACTATTTTCTTTTCTTTTCATCATATGTACATTCTAAATACCTTGGTAGTTACTTTATTTAATAACTCTTATTAAATAAAAACTGATTATCTAATTGGGTTAGCCTTTTGGGCCTACCCAATTGGGTTTTAGTTTGTGGCTTGAGATGGAACCAAAGAAAACAAATAAGACTCTAGCTCCAATTGGCCTTGGGCTTTTCTATCAACTCTTAACAAGTCCAAAGTTTTTATTAATTATATTTAATACCACTATATAAATATAATTGCACTCTAGGTCTTATTAATAAATTATACCCCAAGACCCTAATGATATCATTTGACCCCTCCATAAAATATCCATAGTGAACAAAGTCATAAGGAACTATCACTTTGTAAACAACTATTTTATCCTTAAGTACCCGGTTTAATCTTTTAGTTATTCACATTTATTGAAATCCAATTTTAATAAATATAAGCTTTAGTAACTTCTTACTAAAGTGGTCGCCCTGAATAACCAGTTCCCATTAAACTTATCTCAAGGGGATATTTCGTGTCTCTATAAAAAGAGATTATGGATTCCATTTTGAGAATATGTGTTCCCTCAACACTATGTGTAGTTACCCAACATACTGAGGTTTTGACCGTGAATATTAGATCTCACTCCTGATATATCAAAGTAACCTACATTTTATGATCAGGTTCACTACCCTCTCAGGATTAAGAGTCTATGAAATTAGAAGTTGTGAGATTAATTATTCAGGTGACAGTTGTTGATTGAATAATTAATCTTATAGCGGTCGAGTTCAATATGTCTTAATTCTAAAGACACATCAACTAGAAGTCTCCAGTTCCATGATCAAGACAAACCATCTTAGTTGATGCATTATAGTCATTGCAGATGAAACACCCAATTTCATCACCAACTACGAACTACGTTTTGAATTTATAAGGAACTTGTGATTTATATCTTCTGTGACTAAATCACATACAATGCATCTCAATGACTATAATAATGTCCCATTAGTTCATTTATATATAGTCTCATATAATTAAACAATTTAATTATTTATGACATGCAAATAAATTGGAATTTAGGGCATAAACCCCAACAGTAAACAAGCCTAATCCAAAGTTCCAGCCAAGGCAGCCCAAAGCAAAGGACTAAACCAGCCAGGCTACTTCTTTCTTGTTCATATTTGACCAAGGTTCAACTGGAGAATTCCTCAAGGGATAACCAAATCTCTAAGATTGAACTAAGGACTACCCATCAACTTTTCTTCCATTGTCTCCCTGACGTGAACAATGCCTAGAGGTTGTATTCGCAGCTAAAGTCTAATGGGTAATGGGATTTCATCATTTTCCTCAAAGCTCTATCTCCAGCGGAAGGAAGCCATAACCAAGTTACTCAAATCTCAGTAAATCAGCTCTATAAAAGCCAAAAATGTTCAAGAATTGGTTCATGCACCAAGCCCATGAATCTTAAAGGGGAAAATTCGGAAAAATGGGGTTTGGAGGGCATAAAGGGATCTCCAACGGAACCCCCTGAAGTAAGCCCAAAATTTGACACC
Organism: Quercus robur; assembly: GCF_932294415.1. NCBI lineage: Eukaryota > Viridiplantae > Streptophyta > Magnoliopsida > Fagales > Fagaceae > Quercus > Quercus robur. Next base: position 31,456,696 of record NC_065539.1, on the reverse strand, counting down.
TAACTTAGGGTGCTAAATCCTACTCTTTGAGGTCCAAATCTCAGTTGCAGCACCAAGATTCTACCCTAATGCCTACCTTAATCCCATTGGCTGAAGCCAATCCCAAAAACCTCAGCATTTAATGCAAGATTACCCAAATATTCACCCATGTCTGATATTTCCCAAAGAAGCAAGGCAACCCAAAAGAAAATCCACCATTTATAGCCAAATCCTAGGATGTGTAGTCTGCCCCTCTTTTTACTGATCAACCCTACGTTTTTGGGTTCTTGCTAATCACCCCCCTAAGCTCCACTATAAAAGGGTCATCACATCAACCCCATAAACACACACCAACATCTCTGAAGATTCTGTTATTCTTGTTACATTGCCATATTTCAGCTTGTAGATTAGTTTCACCCACTCATAAATGATGCCTCTCAATCCAAAAAAAACTCACACTCACCTAGCCTCAAACATTCCTTTCCCTTTTTTGCATATCCTAAGCACATAAATGCTCCCTAATCAGTCACAAACAACCCTCTTCCCCACTAAAGACTTAGTCTTATCATTACTTCCCCCATTTTACTACAAACTTACACATCCACTCACTCAAAATAGCCCTTACTACACCACACATACTCCACATATATATTCCATAAGAATCTTGGTTCAACATCTAATACACTGAGTTGGAATCTCGCTCTCCCTTCATATCATGCCAAATAACCGCTTTCTTCTCACCATGGAACCATTGGTCTTTACTTTTTGTTTTTCCATTAAAGGATATAATGTATTTGTAACAATGTAAATTTTTCCTCTTATTGATGTAGCAGTAGCAAAAATTACCCTAAACCATTTTGACCAAGACACACAAGGACTTTCTGAAGTGAACACCTTCTTAAATTTTTTCAATAATTAACTATTGGACCGTCAGTTTAATTTTACCTTACTGCTGGAGTATTTTATTTTCTTGCATTGTTGTAACAAGACTACTAATCTATTAATTAACTATTATGAAGTGTTTTATTGGGTCTTAATGTTGTTCTTGCTAACATGCATCCTTTATTCTTGCTTGGATAGGCTTATCACTACACCAAAAGCCATTGGGTATCATCTTAGAGCCCAACATTGAGTTTCGGCTTGGCCTCCCCATATTTTATTCAAAAATATCAATTTCCCCCTCAACATAGATCAAACACCAACCTCATTGTTCTTGTTGGTTGTTTTTAACCCCCATAGTTATTTTAGTAATTTTGGGTGGATTTATGGGCAATGGCCCTCTCCACTCCCCATGATCTCTAGTTCGCTTATAACTTTACAAAACATATGCACTACTCCCCAAGAATTTTTCAAGACAAAAAAAAAAAAAAAAAAAAAAAAAAAAAACCCTCTACGAGTGCAAATTAACTCTCAAAATGACCAATTAAATACAAGAATAGAGAGCTTATTTTCATTAATTTAATAAGCTAAAAAAATAAACAAGTCTGTTTTATGAAAATTTTTACATAAGTCAAATAAACTAAATAAGTTGAAGTAAAATAAAAAAATAAAACCCTATTGGTAAAGGTGATTAAGGCTTATTTTTATTTTTCCTTGTGAGAATTTATTCAATTGGATTTTATCTTAAGAGTACTAGCATCAAATGTGCTAAATGCTAAATTTTTAGCATTTAGTACATCAAGGCAAACACCAAAAACACACCTTCATGTGATGTCTCAAATGTCAAATTATTTTAGCACATGCTATAGTACGCTTCTCTTAGTAGAAGGGCATTGTAGCTATTATTATTTTATCCATTTGATCTCTCTCTCTCTCTCTCTCTCTCTCTCTCTCTCTCAGAGACAACATCTCTCTCTCATCACTCTCCTCTTTCCTCTCTCTACCTCTCTTACAATCACCGTTGTCAATTTTGACGCCACCACTGTTAAGGATGCAGCCACCGAACATCCTATCTCCAGTCTCCACCATAACAACTTATCTCTTGGAGACCTCCTTCACTCTCTCACTTCTCTAATGAACCAGCAAATCTTAAAGCTACAATTTTGGGTTGGCAATTATGCAACCAAGATGTCAAATGGTGGTGATTTTGTGCTTGATATAGGCTATGGTGGTTTACGATGGTCGGTTGATTTAGTGTGGTGGTGGGTTGCATTTTTTATGATGTTTTTTGGGTTGTAGTGGTGGTGATTTTGGTATGGGATTGGCTGGGGATCATCATCACAGTGGTGTTGGTTGGTTGGTGAAAACGCGGTGGTTGTGGCAGTGGCTAGGCTTATTATTATTATTATTTTAATGGGCTTGATGCAAATATAGTAAATAAGATGCAGGTTGTATTATTAAGTACTATGTTAAAATAGAAAAAGTAGTTTTTTTATGTGTTAAAATAGCTTCCTCTTCTTTTTTTATGCACATCTAATGTTGATGGTCAATCCTTTGGAATTTTTACCTCTATAAGACCTAATAAGGCTATGCTTGTTTCGGGTGTAAATGGAATTAGGAAAATATTTTACACCCTAATTCATGTTTGGGTGCACATGTAAAATAAAGTCAAACTGAAAATAATAAAATTCAATCGTAAAATAAGTCCTTTAACCCGCAAAATGTTTCACACTTCTCATTTACCTTCAAATCATTTTCCAGACTCACACACCTGAAGAGAGAGAGAGAGAGAGAGAGAGAGAGAGAGAGAGCTTGAAGGGAAAGTGAACTTGAAGAAAGAGAGAGCTTGAACCTGGGACAATCTCATCACCGCCGCCAGCTCATGGTCACCGCCTGAAGCTCGTCATCACTGCCATCTAGATCGGAGCCTTGTCATCTCGCTCTTGTCGTCACTGCCCTATAGCTCGTCTCTTCCACCTCTCTTTATCTTGTTGCCGCTACCCTCTAGGTCAACCCACCCATAACCGATCTCGTCGTCACCTCCAAAGATCATCATCACCACCTCTAGATCAACCCCCCCCCCCTTGACCTGATTTCTATCTCTTTCTCGATCTACCTCTCTATTTTCTAATACAATTTTCAGAATGCAACTAAACACTAGAAAATATTTTCCTTTCCCGAAAATATTTTCACCTGAAAATTAAGTTAAGCCTAGGTTTAGTGGTGGATATACTCTTTCTTGGATAAATCATATCATATACTATATAATAAAAGTTGGGCTTAGAAGCCATGGTTGCGCCAAGTGGCTTCACTAAATTGCAGAATTTTTTTTAGATTTTTAGATTTTAAGAAAATATATATATAATTTTCTTTGGATAAAATAACAATAAGTGTTTTAACAAAACGTGTAACCTACCATAAGTATTTTCTATAATAAAAGTTGGGCTTAGAAGCCATGGTTGCACCAAGTGGCTTCACTAAATTGCAGAATTTTTTTAGATTTTTAGATTTTAAGAAAAAATATATATACAATTTTTCTTCTCTTATAATTTCCAAGTTGATAAAATTCATAATTTGATTACAATCCAAACTCTATCTTAATTTGATTACAATCCAAATTCTTCATCTAATCCATCTAATCCTTATTTTTTACAATATATTTGTTCTTATTAATTTCTTTGGATAAAATAACAATAAGTGTTTTAACAAAATGTGTAACCTACCATAAATATTTTCTAAAATTTTAAGAAGAGATTAAATTTAGTTGGTTGGTCTATCTAAAATATTATCAGCAAAGCCTAAAATGAATAGGATAGAATTACCTTAAAAAAAATGATAGAATCAATTAGAAAGTAACAATGACCCCACTAAAATTACATTCCTTTTGTTAATATATTCAATTTGTTTCATGTACTAGAAAGTAACAGTGATTTCATTTTTGTTAATTTTTTTAAATTCCCTTTTTTGGATAAATATGCATTTTATGTCATCTTTTTCCTAATAATCAAGTAACAAAATAAAGTAGTATTTGATTTACAACTACAACTTCATTTGTGTCTATCTAAAATGTTATCAACAAAGCCTAAAATCAATAGGATAGAATTTAAATAAAAAAGAGAGATAAAAAATACATGAAAGAAAAAAAAAAGATAGAATTTAAAAAAATACATGAAACAAAAATACTTTTTTTAACTACGTTTCTTCTTCTTTTTTGTGGATAAATTTGCATCTTATGTCATCTTTTTCCTAATAATAAAGTTTAAAAAATAAGTATTTGAGTTTCACCTAAACTCCTTCTTTCTGTCCATATCATCTTTTTCACAACCTAAAATTCTCTCTATATATACACACAATTTTTTAGTGTATTATTCTTTGTACTACAATGACCCCACTAAAATTACGTTCCTTTTGTTAATATATTCAATTTGTTTCACGCATTAGAAAGTAACAGTTATTTCATTTTTGTTAATTTTTTTAAGTTCTTTCTTTTTGGATAAATATGCATTCATCTTTTTCCTAATAATAAAGTTAAAAAAAAAAAAAAAAAAAAAAAAAAAAAAGGTATTTGAGTTTCACATAAACTCTTTTTTGTTCATATCATCTTCTTCACAACCTAAAATTCTCTCTATATATACACACGGTTTTTTAGTGTTATATTCTTTGTACTACGTACCTTATAATTATTTACTATATTCTTTCCTTCTCTTTTGTACCCTACCTACAACCTTGCAGGTATTTTTGTTTTCTTTTATCAAATTGAATAGATTTTGTGTATTTGTTGCCTTTTTATTATATATTATATGATTTTTATCAACAAGTTTTATAAATAGGCTAAAATTCTATGTTTGATCGCACCTTTTAGTATTTTTTTTTAGACGTCAATATAGCAAGCAATATATTTGTATTTTTTTTATTTTCTTATCACATGATTATTTGTTGCTAACATCAATATTTTATTGTACGTGGATTTTAAGTTGTCATGGTTTCTATTTGGTGCTTTGTTCCATGTAATCTATCTTCTTTAATTAAAAGCAAAATTTACTGTTAAACATGAAATTGGATACGATCATAAGAGAGAAAAAGAAGGATCTAAAAATGTTCTTATATCCATTAGTCCAAATTTCTATGTAAGTCTATCTTTACTTAACTCCGTTTTCATTTTTTTTAAAGTTCAGAAATTTGGATATTTCTTCATTAATGAATTGGGATTTTGGCTTAATTTTGTTTTCAACTATTTCAATTATTGAATTCATTATTTTTTTTCATGTGTAATATTAACATCTGTATTTTTTTTATGAGAAAAAAAATAATATATGTGTTCATAAAGGCTAAAGCACAATACAATTACAAACATTACTTTAAGTTAGGGTGTTATATTTATTTATTAGTAAGTTAAAATGTTACATTAAGTTAGGGTATTATATTTTTATTTATTATTAAGTTAGAATGTGTGATATAACTTATAACCATTTGAATAAAATCAACACTAAAACAAATGATTTAAATATTAAAATAAGAAATAAAAATGAAATTTCTTTTAGATGTACAAGTACAATTTATTTTTTAATCTTAAATTTTGAATTAATTCTTTTAGGATGATCCCCTCTTCATAAATAAATAGGAATTATTAAAAAAATTATAAAATTTTTTATTGATCATTGTAATTAGATATATTATATATAAGGAAAAATATACAAAATTCAATTATTTTTTAGATTTTAAAAAAATAGATATTTTTTTTTGTTTTTCTCTTTTTTATATATATACATATACACGCACACACACGCGCGCGCGCGCACACACACACACACATACATATAGAGAGAGAGAGAGATTTCATTAATAATTGTTATACTATTTTTACAATTTGCCATAGTTTTTAAAGTATTTTATAATATTTGTTTTGGAAAATAATATGTCAAACTTGAACTTATATAATATAAATCTTCCATGTAACTTTTTTTTTTTCATTTTAATTGTTATTCAATTTAATTATATTATCAAAATATTTTTTATTAAGCCGTGCATCACACGGGCATAATACTAGTGCTTAAATAAATTCATTCGAAGCTGACCCTACTAATCTATTCAACTATTATTAAAACTAGTCGCTAACCTGTGCTATGCACGAAAACCTACCTATTTGTGAGGTAGACTAAAATAATTTTATAAAAAATTTAAGAAACTACACCATTGCATGATTTGCTCTTGAATGACTTCAATTTGTGGTACGATTTGATTAACAAGTCATTGCTTGAATATGCAATGGCTTACAAAAAATTTGTCAGACAGTTTCAGATACTGCAAAAAAATAACTCAAAATTTTAGATATTAAAACTTTTGAAAGATCAAAATATATTAAAGAATTAGATGATTCACTGCTTAGAAATTATTGAAACAGAACAAAATATATATGACTAAACAATAGAGAAATATAAGAGAAAGATGGGTTACATTTGAAAGAATAATTTCAATTATTGCAAGCTTTTTTATCTTGTAAAAAATGGCTAAAGAGAGTTTGGTAGTTCATGTACGAAAATTACTTTTTAAAAAATACATGAAAAACCATAAATATATATATATATATATATATATATATATATAAGTATATATAGTAACAAAGTAGAGGAGAAGAAAATAATATAAGAAGAACTCATACCTCTACTCGGCTTTAAAAAAAATATTGGAGTTTGCTTTGCTTTTACAGTGTCCATGATTAACCTCGCAAATTTAGAGATAAATTATCAATATTTGAGTTTGAGTTTAAGTTGGACTTATTAGAGAGATAGAGTTTCACTCCTTGTTAAGTTTAGATTAAACAAAAAAAAGTTTTGTTTTTAAAAAAAATATGATAATGATGAGTTTGAGTTTGAGTTTAAGTTGAACTTGTTAAAGAGATGGAGTTTCACTCCTTGTTAAGTTTGAACTAAACAAAAATAATTTTATTTTAATATTTTGCTGACGTGGAAAATTGTGAAAGTTTCAGAGACTTTGGTTATATATATGTGTGTGTGTTGGGGGGGGGGGGGGGGGGGGTTATGTTCAAGTTACACTTGGTGTAACATTGCTTGGTGTAACTAAGTAATGTTACACCAACCAATAGTTTTTAATTTGATGCAAATTTTGACAAATCCATCATTAGATTGCATTATCTTTGTAGGTTCTCTATGCTTGCAAAATTTCAAGGTGATCATCGATCAATAGTCATGTCATCAATCAATTATTTAAATTCAAGTTTTTGTAGTTTGAAATAATGCATAAAAAATTAGTTTGTGAATCGAATGGTAATTACATTTGATTGACATGAAATTTGGCATGCATGTTAAGAACATATAAAACATGTAATTCAATAGTTGGATTTTCAAACTATGAATTCAATAATAAATTATTGAGTGATGTAACATTACTTAGAATTAAACCAAGTGTAACTTGAACCCAACCCTATATATATATATATATATATATATATATATATATATATATATATATGTGGTACTTTTAATTCCTACTAGAAGCCTAGAACTGTGCCTATATCATATAAGTAGGAGATCAAATAGCTAAGACAAAATTTACATTCACATGGTTTAGAACCCCCAAATAAATCCAAAAGAGGGAAAACATAAATAAATAGATTATAAATTTATTTTAAAAAAAAAAACACACACACACACAATCACCTTTGGCAGAGGTCTTCCACATTATACCATTAACTTTTTGCTGGAATAGTGTACTGTTATCATTCTTATATAGTGGCAGTTGAACTTGGTTCCTCTTCTGATGTGATCTTAAGGCAATCTTCTCACTTTCACTTTTTGACTGTTGGGATTGGATAACGATGGTTGTAGTGGTGGTGGGTGTTGTTTAAATAGTATTGGATGAAACTGAGGAATCTTCAATTTCCAATGAAAGCTTTTGTAATTTTTCAAATCCGTGAGTACAGATAACTGGTATCATATTTTCAAATGAGCCTTCATTACTTGCTCACGAATGGTGGACTATAACAAAGAAACTGCCTCCCACATGCATCCTGGCTTTGACTGCTATTTGTAAAATTTATTAAATTGTGGTGGGTTCCGATTAGCATAAACCTGTCTCTTATTAAATAAGAGATTTCTGTCTATTTGGCAAATATTAATTTTGCCAATTTATTTTATTATAGATCATGCTAACGAGTGCCCTTAAGACAATGATTAACAATCCATTTTAAGAAAGTTTTGACACAATTTTTATGGGAAAAAAAAAAACTGTTAAAACATTAATTACTTTTTTTTTTCATAAAAACTTTCCTAAAATGAATTGTTAGCAATTGCCCTAAGGGCATCCATTAACATTTCCCTATTACTATTGAGCTTATTTTTCTACTATTCATAGGTCCTACTGCATATTTTGGTACTATTTATGAATCTCACTATACTATTTCAGTTAACTTTTACCTTTTTTTCTATAGTACTTCCAGCAAAAAGTTTTCAATTTCAGCAAAATAAGCGGATCTCAAACGAACACTTGGTATTCAAATGCTACCAATACCAAAAACTAATTAATGTTTTAAACTGATAATAAAATATATATATATATATATATATATATATATATATATATATATATATATATATATATATATATATAGACAGAGCCACTCATAGGCTTTGGGGGCAATGCCCCCTCCCAAATTTTTTTTTTTTTTTTTTTAATATTATGTAGTACTAATTTTAGCAATTTTTTATCTATAAAATTACATTTCCCCCCCCTTAACAATACTATTAATTCTTTTAAGAGTAATATTATAACCACAAACTTTTCTACAAAACTTTTACAAACTATTAAGGTAACAAATTTTTATTAGTTCATATCTAGGTCCACTACTTACATCACTTTTTTACTCACCAATAACCACTTATAATATCAGCAATTTGTTAAAAAAAATTGTAACTCTAGCATTTTCCTCCTTTTAAAAGCCATAAAAAAATTTATAGAACTAAAATCTAAAACAAAGTATACAAGTCCCAAAAAATTAGCCCAACAACAAAAATTACCAATATCAAAGCTAAAATATATTATGCCCAATAAATCAATTTCACCAAAAACAAACAACTTAATCCTTTTAAAAAAAAATAAGCAAAATAATTTTATCCTTATCCAACAGCAAATGCAAAAAAAAAAAAAAAAAAAATGCCATTAGCAACTAAGCAACATTAAAGCAACCCCTAACTCCAAGTCTTGACTTCGTCACGTGTGTATATATAAATATAAGCATAATATTCATTCAATTGAGGGCAAAATTTTCTTTTGAGAAATTATCACCCTCCATCAATTTACTACCCTTTTTTTTTCCTGATTTTAGTACTTGTGGCAGTGGATATGATAGGTTATTGAAACAGGGAGACACAAGTTGAGCCATTATGAGAATGAGTTTGCAGGCTTACCGTTCTGGGAGATTGGATGAGGTACTATATGGACATTTGTGCATAACTGTAACTCTGAAACTGTAAGGAGTCCTAAAAACAGGTACTGTCTCTTGAGGCTTTTTAAGCATTACAGGGGAGCTTTCCCTGGCAATAACAACATATCATTGACATGTTGCACCTTTTTTTCTTTTTTTGAGTCACAAACTTATTTAGGCTATTCACGTAGGTGGTCCTACGTATTATTTTGGCTTTGATGTTGACAATTTTATGATACTTCTCAATATCTAAAATTAGAAAATAAAGAAATAAATATATTAGAATGAATCATAGGGATTGATCTATTGATTTCAAAATTTTCGTGAAAGTCTATAAGGTTCATTATATTTTTGGGTTCAAACTTCAAAGTGGCCATTTGATGAGTGCCGCTATGATTTGAGAAATACAGCATCCAATACTTTGCTTGGAAAATAAGAAACATAAAAAATAAAAAAAGGAAATATATACCATACGTTCTTGACCAGAGTCCAAATCTCTGGGTCAAACAATTTATGGAAAATTGTATGGGATACTCACTCTCTCTCTTCCCATCAACACTCTTTAATTTTGCACCTCCAGATTGCCTCCATGAAGGATTCTTGTGAAAGTTTAATTGAATTTATTGTCCATGTCTTCTTCCCATACTTATTCTCACAGCATCATTGGCAATGGCATGTTCCATTTGACCCCTCCATCCATCTATGCAAACTTAGTGTACCTTTGGCATTGGTTTAAAAAACTAATTTTTTTTACTATTTAGTTTATTTTTGCTACTATTCATGGGTCTCATTGCATTTTTTGGTATTATTCATGGGTCCTATTGTACTATTTCAGTTACTTTTTAGATTTATCTACAGTACTTTCAGCAAAAAGTTTTCAGTTTCAACTAAATAAATTGTTCCCAAACGAACACTTAATGTCCATCAATTTCGTTGCCCTTGCCCAATGGGTCAAACTGATACTTAACCCAATACAACAACTCAATTGGGATGCAGAGATGTGAGAACTGAACCCGAGATGATCGAGACTTTTAGGGCCTGTTTGGTAGTAGCTTTCAAATATTTTTGTTCTAAATGATGTGAAGCTCATGGTGGAGATCAACTATGGATATGTCCCTTCTAACATGAGGGATTTTAAATTGGAGTCAATCATTAAGATTTTTTTTTTTTTTTTTTTTTTAAAAACCCTAAAAAAATTATTGACATGAGAATATTACAAGAATAATTCAAAAAAAAAAAATTACATGGATTTTTGTTCTAGATACAAGCTAAAACAAATTAAAGTACAAAGACTTATTCTCCTAGTTACAATTAAAAATAGATAAACAAAAGCCATAGAAAAGACTAAATCTACGTCTCTTAGAGTCATGAGAAGCTTTTAGATAACCATCCTACTTGATCCTAGAATTAATCTCTTAGGGTACAATGGCGGATATAAACAAGCTCGCACATCCATGACACTATTAATTCAGACATACAACGAAAAATTAAAAGAGAAATTAATGTAGTCAGCATTCATCACTTATTACTAATACTAAAATTAACAAGGCATACTAAAATGAATAATTCAACTTCAAGGTAACACATAACACGAATCAAAGAACAACTTGAACTTATACCTATATATCATGATTTTACACAAAGAATATAATCAATCCTAAGAATGAATGAATATAATTATTATGCACAAGAATGCATGATCATGTGAAAATTTTAAGATTGATATTTTGAATTACTTTTGTGGTGGTGGCTTCCCAACGACCTTGGGCTCGTTGGCCTAGACTCTCAATTAATTTGTATCTTTATTCTTAGCTTAACCCATAATGGGAAACCCCAAAAGAAGCTTGGCTGAGGAATGATGGTTTGGAATGGTTGTGTGGTGATTACTTGCTAGAAATTTGACTATCCAAAGAGAATATTAGACAGCCGAGGTGCCACTTTGGGTGTCTCGAGCTAGATCACCTTTCCCAATCACTATTTCCTAGTTTCTCACTTTTCTCTCATGTTTCTCTCCCCAGTGAGGTTCCAATCCCTTCACTCTGATCCCCTCTTCGTTCTTATACCCTACTCCTAGTGGACCCATCATAATGATGTAATATCCTACATGTGTGTGGGTCCCTCACTCCTAGGACTTAAGTGGCTCTCTGGGTCTAGGCCACTGTTCCAGCATGTCTAATCATGTATCATGAGTGAGACCCATGACACTGCTATTGAAATGATTTTCTAGTAACTTGTTCCTAATGCCGAATCTTGTGTTCGGCTGGCGAACTCCCCAAGGCATTACTTTCCATCCTCAGTAACAATAGGCATTTGTTTAAGAATTCCCACCGAAGTTGCACCTGTTCTGTATAGTAACTCGTCATTCACTTAGTCGGTGTTGATCGGGCTTGGGCCGATTTTAACTTCAGCCATGCCCGGCTTGGGCTTGGTATGGGCCGGCCTTTTGCCCTCCTACACTTTCATGAGTGATTTCTTGAGAAATAGATTGTTACATTCATATTATCTCATTTGCCAAACTTGCCTATTTGTCCTTTCGATCTTTTAAAAAATCATTATTATTTCACGTGACTTCTCTAGTGGATTTCATGTGAGAAATGCATGATTCTAATCTGTCTCATGTGAATGATTTTTTAAGAATGAAAATCAGATTTTATTTTTAATTTCCTCATAATTTCATTTGATGCAAGCTAAATGGATTCATACTAATTCGACTGTTATGCACGGGAGACATGATTCATGTGAATTTTTCGACGAAATAAAATTACTTGCTCACAACATTGACCTCATCAAAGTCCTAATCTATCATGGCATTTAATTCCTCAAATCCAATGATATTAATTAGTATTTCATGATCAAATCTATCATTTCATATGTATGAGTTTCATCTCATGTGCATGATCTAATCTACTGTAACCTATCATGGAGCATGGTGAATGAAGGTTTTATAATGTTTGATGCAAATATGGAAAAATGAATGAGCAAGGAATGGTTCGATAAATCCACTCCAAATAAATTGAACTACAACTTTATTATTAGTTATCAAATGACCAAATACAATACAAATGCATTTAAAAATTATAACTAAGAAAGCACATTATATATCAATGAACATAATTTATGGTGCGGAATTTATTCTAACAAACACCATGTTAAGAAAAAAATAAAAAATAAACAAATTAAACTATGTAAAACTCCTCACATGAGTAATAGTAACGAGTCTTTCATTACTGATTAATCTAACAAACAAATTTCATATGATGATCACCACATTCTCTACTAAAAATGCTGATTCATGATATCTACTAATAGCCTCCATGGAGTATATGTGCTATCAAACAAACGATATCAACTACTTCCTCAAATCACTCAAAGGTTATCGCAATTCATCAAGTAAGTCATGAATACATTTGGCTTAGATCACGCGGTAATTCAACATATTTGAAAAACATGTGAATTATCCCCAATCAAAGATTACCTGACAACTTTGTATGAAAGTAATGCTACTTGTATAACTCAAATTAGAGAAGACTATATGAAATGTGACAAACTAAGCACATTTCATCCAAGTTCTTTTATACACATGAGCTCGAAAAAAATGGTGATATTAATGTCAAGCAAATATAATCAAGTGATAATAGTGCACAACACTGGAATGCGTTGACTTAAGGATCTTTTCATCATAGACAATGGAAGCTTTACATAAGGGTGAGTAATGTTTTGAAGGATTAAATGTACTCTTTCTTATTTGCTGCTTCTTTTTCCCCCCAAGGTTCCCTCATAAGGTTTTAACTTTTAATTAGACAATCCAACGTAAAAATTATTTTACTATTTATCCTTCACCATTGATTTTTTCCCACTAAGTTTTTCCTTGACAAGCTTTTAACAAAGCATATTCTAATATTCTTAGTAAGTGAACATGCAAGAGGGGTGTTATAAAGTTATAAACATGGGTTGCAATCTTTTTCAAAGTCTTATAAACATGGGCATAAATCCTTTATCGTATAGGGCAATTAAATGTCAATTTCTCTACCAATTTTGACTTGGCTTTGTCCCTCCCAACTGAAATTTGAGCTTTATATATATGTACGTGTACTCTCCTTTAAAAAAATAGCAAAAAAACAGAAACAAAAAACCAGTGAGATGTACTACGGTGATATATCATCAGATTTATATATAGTATGGATCAACGCTTGAAGAATTAAGTTCTATATATATAATATATTACCCCCGTCTTCATTTTTTTTTTTTTTTTTCACAACGTTACTAGATATATCATTTATCTCGTTCGTTAGAAAAATGATTATAATTGAAAATATTTTAACATTCGAAGCATAAAAATACTGTAAACTGTGGAGTATTTATTCAAGCAAAATGAAATACAATTGTTTGCTCAAAGAATTTTAATAAATCATCTTTTTTCTTGTAAAAAAAAAAACAGTAGAGGTCCCTAAATGAAGATGGTATGTCCCTGCCATCCATGGCTTTTTTCTAAAAGAGGTTAAATTCAATAAGAAAGTGGTGAAAAATCCAAGTTTCACCTCTCCAATCCCAATATGTTACATTATTATATTACATATTAAAAAATAAACACAATCACACTCAATCAATTCTAATATCCATTTGAAAATTCAATTTAACTGAATTTACTAAGATATTATTTATAGTAAGATGTGACAATCTTTTATTAAATAATTTAAAACATAAATTTTACGTTTCATTCTTACCAAATTGTAGTATGTAGCTCTCAAGGATGCATTTTCACGTTTACAAAAAAATAAAAAATAAAAAATAAAAATAAAAAGGCACCATTTCAAAACTATGTCCATAGCATAACTTCCGACGTGATTTGTTTTTTTAGGGCCCAAAGAGCTCTAACTTAACAAAACGAGCTCTGCACTCTTTTTCAACAGGTATCGTTTGGGGTGAGTGACGCACATGACGTGATTGCAACTGTCATTATTACTAATTGATGCCCCAATGTTCGGCGGCGAAAGGAATCCAATGACAATGAGCCACAGCGCTTTTTTTTTACAAGGGGACCCAAAAGAGGGGTTGGAGAGAGAAAAGAATGACGGTGGTTCACGAGGGTGTGGGGCCCGCCTATGTGTGAGAGACCCAGCATATACGCCAGGTACAACATATAATTTTCGGTTCACGAGAGGCAACTTTTTCACTCAGCTATTATTTTAATTTTGTCTGCGACTCTACTCTTTTTGCAAATAATTTCACTCAAGTAAATGACATAGACCAATTAGGAATCCAAAATTCTCAACACAAGGAATGGAGGTAATGAACCCTAAGTAGTCATACAGATTGGTTTTTCGTTGTAAATACTAAATACAATACATGTTAATTTATGAAGAAAAAAAAAAGCTTTTCAGGTTCCTCTTCTTCCGTTTAAAAAATTCCTGCAAACTTTAACTTTGGTTACCCAGAACGATGACAATTTTGTCTTCAATCATAGAACACCACCAGAGTTTCTGCGCATCAAGTGAATTTTCCCACCCAAAGGAAGAAATAAATGAACACCAGAATCATGACGTGTATTCAAAAGGCTGAGGAGGCTGAGGTTCCTCATCAACTGCCATGGCTGATGCAGAACCCTGCTGTCCTGTTGCTGCTGCTCCACCAGCAGGTGATGATGCAGTTGCCGGCGTGTCCGTAAGAGAGAGTACCTCAGGTTCAGTGGGACGTAAGTCTCTAAGTAGAACAAACCCTGAAGGTGCTAACTTCACTGGCACGTATCTGCTATCTTCCAGAAATTTAATAAATTTCTCCTGAGCAGGAACTACCCTGGCAGGGTTGGTCAGCATTTCAAAAGACGCCTCAGGCTCTGATTTTTTCTCTGGTGAGCTATCAACCTAGCATGCAGAAGGTAGGAAAGAACAATTATGTGATGCCAAATTCTAACCAATTTTGCAAGTTATTGAGTCTGGTCATAACAAATCATTTTGCTTTCTTTTTTTTCTTTTCTTTTTCTTTTTTTTGCTCTAGGGTTAAACCATCTTATCTCAAAACTATTTGATATTATATCATAATGACATTTTATTAATTTACATTTTAAATTTAGCCTGGTCATAGAATTAAAAAAGTTGGCATCAGTCATGAAACAGCTTTAACACCACCAATTCTAAGTTCAATACTTCATTGAACAATTCATATTTTATGACAATATCTAAGTAAAGATGGTAAAGGGTAAAAAATGGCGACAAAGCAATGAATGACACATACCTGCATAGAATCTGCATCCTTCTCACTAGATGATTTTCCTTTCCCGCTATTGGAAGATTCTGTCCCAGATAGCTTTTCAGCATTTGCCTTCTGATCAGCTTCTTTCTTGGCCCTAGCTTTGGCCTTTGCTGATGTTGACAGAACCGCTGTGGGAAGTTTTACAGCAGAAGTAGTTGTGGGAACGGTAGTTGGTTTAGGATATTCAAAAAGTGATGGTTTTGCATGTGATAAGAACTCAAACTTCGGAACTTTCAAGTCATAGTTCAGTCCAATAAAAGCAGTGGGTGAGAATGCCAAGCTTATGAAATATATAAGGGGATACCAATACCAAAACTGGCTAAAAACTGCTAGACCAACTACTGCAGTGACTTTATCATGTTTTGTCTTGGAAAGCAGCCTTATGGTTACATTCCTTCCACCCGCATCAAGAATTCCAGAGGCTAAGATTGCACCCATCTTACTCATGGTGTCTTCATGCTTATCCAGAATTATTTTTTCCAATTGTCGCCTAGAATTAAAAGAGATGTTAGAAACATAAAAATTAACTGAAAGTTTTGGAGATAAACGCAAATAATACTAACACAATACCTGAATGTTCCAACACGAGAATCACTGGCTTCACTAATCTGGACCATAACCATAGCCATTGCAATGAGGGCACCTTGACGGACAAAATCAACAACATCTGATGTCAAAGGCTCTAGCAAAGATATAGCCTCACTCAACCCAGTACCAGCACAGGAAATGCCCACTGCAAGAGCCGCACCATATCGAACATGAGGGTTGTAAGACTCAGACAGCAATGAGACAATTCTAGGAGTCTGCAGTTTAAGTGAGATCCGCAGCAGTTCATCAGGAGAACTTATAAACAGTGGAAAAAAAACATATATATATACACACACACATATATACATATATACAAAATTAAAAATAAGCAAAAATAAAAATTAAAAGATAAAAAGGAAAAACAAGGGGGGAAAAAGCTTGGAAAAAGAAGAGGATGAAACATTCATTCAAGTTGCATTGAGAACAAAAAAGGCAAAAGCAAGATCAGTAAGCAAATCAATGGAAGAAACAAGAAACAACCAACCTGCTCTGGCTCAGAGTACAGGACAAACCCAAGTGCTAGAACAGCAGTCCTCCTTACATCATCGCTCACATCTGATACAGCAAAGTGCAGTAGCTGTCGAATGGCTTTATTGTTTGCTGTCCCCCCATAGGCCAGTGCCAATGCATACATACCACCATAACGTAGTATTGGATCCTGATCCCGAGTCATCTGCTCAATTAGAGTGTCTGCTTCTTCTTCTCTTCCATAAACAGTAAGAGCTATTCCCAGCGCTAACCCCCTGCAAAATACAGTCACCATATAAACTTGAGGTAAAGCCATGAACAGAGATTCCTCAGTCCTACAACCAGATCACAAAATCGAACTTTACCTAATGATCTTCTCATGTTGTGTCTCATGTGCATAAGCAAGCATCTCACTTGCCTTCTCACTTGCAGTTCCAACCATAAGTAAACCCATACTGATGCCAGCAGCTTCGCCAGCAACAGCACTGTCGGTGTAGAGAACATTCTTTATGTCATCATAGATATCCTCATCAGCAGTTCCTAGAGCTGCTAAACCAAGACCTAAGCATGCACCATGTTGGATAACCTGCACCCAAAAATCCCAATATAAACACTTGTGATAATTAAATTTCCTTGGCTCTGAAAAATGCTACCATTGTTTTAAAATAAGCACCTCCACATTAGTACTACGCAGGCTATCTCGAAGGAATTGTTTGATGCCCTCCCCATGGTTGGCATGAATAAGACCCAGAGCATAAAGTGCTCCACCTTCCGAGTATGGACTGCCACCACCACCAGCCCCACCCTGAGGTAAGTAAGGTGCCATTAGTGACCTCCCCTGTTGCAAGTGGCCTCTATGAATAACACCTAGACCTGCAGTTGCACTAAACTTGGCCCAATTTGTGGCTCTGCTCAACCAGTCCTGACAATTTAAAAAAAAAAGGGGGGGGGGGGGGGGGGGGGTATAAGTATACATAACAAAGAATATATCATCACAGAACAAAAACTGCAAAACACAAAATCTGACTCACTAGATTCTCCCTAAGAAAGGTATCAACTGTAGTTCCCGCATGCATAATCGCATTAGCATAGATTGTTGCACTATGACAGACACTATTTCTCATCTCAACAGACTGCTTTATTGTCTTTAGGATAAGAAGATCCGATCTGTACGCAAATCACAGCCAACAGAGAGGAAGAACCTAATCATTATTTGTTTCTAAGAGACACAAATTTGCATACAAACTAAGAAATTAAAAAGACAGCAAGAAACCAACTGCCTCACTTGTTATGACTGTACAAGAATTGTAGAGTCAACTGTATCGACGTCTCTCCTGACAAAATTCCCTTGATCTTGGTCAACCTCTCAGCATACATTACTTCATTTGGATCAGTTTCATGCACATTCAGATTAGAAGCAGAGCTTCCATCGGTCATTTGAACATCCTCTGGAGTGGTAGAACTTTCATTTTGAGCAGATTCTGGTTCAACAGATGCTGGCTGCACTGGTTCTGAAGATTGAGTCTTGGGAGTTGAAAGGAAATCTCTCACTTTTATGAGAAATGCTTGGTGCTCGTTTTCTACAAGATCAAAGGCTATTTGAAATGCCAAGAGAGCTTCATCCTTATTTTCAGAGCGTAGAAGCTTTTCCAGTATGCTTGCAACGCCTTCAGGTTCATCCAAGAACATAAGACACTGACAGATACTCAAATAATCAGGAGATGGGAGCTTTTGATACACTTGAACGAGGAGACGCAAAACCTGGAGAAACGACCAAACAAGGATTGATGTCTGTCACTCATCCCTTGGACTGAGATCCAATACAGAGGTCCAACAGCTAGTACAGAAATACAAACTATAAATATCCAACACACTAGCACACCAATCTACTCACCTCATGCCGATATTCTCTAAGATTAACATAGGAATGTGAGACATTAATACAATAAGACAATGTCCCATGAACATTATCACTCTTGGTGATTGCTTCCTCAAGTTTATCCAATCTTCGGCATTCAATTGCAATGCCCATAGCTTGTGGGTATTTCCCATCAGCAATACACCTATAATGAAGAAACTGTAAGATAGCTTAAAGACCTGAGGTGTCACATTTAATTAAAAGAGTGGAGGTTTCATACTTATCCAACATTCTCTCCACAATTGCTTCTAGTCTAGGGTCCACCTTTGCTGCTTCATCATTTGATTCTGCTGCCTTAGTCTTAAGATTGGCGTATTCATCTATAGCTTTAGCTGTGGATAGGAGCAAAAAATAAAAATGATAATCTAAGCATATTGATCATAAAATTAATTCAACTTAAATATATTACATCCACTTAATATATTTGAATCAATTTCATGATTGAAATACAAAGAAAGATGATAACTCTTACCAAGAAGAGTATGAACATAGTCTGAATCTTCTGAAACATCAAATAGAGAACCCGCTCCAAGTGCATAAGACAATGAATCATTTAGTTCACTTAAGTAGTAGAAGACCTGAGGAGGAAAAAAATTCCATGTCTTGTAAGAGAACAGTTGTAAAAAGAAATACATATTCAAGCAGTAAAAGGCAGAAATAGGAAAGAAGATGCTCAATAGACAACCACCTAAACTTCCAAATCTACCTAACAGATTATCCTGGTTGCTAGTTCACTAATGCTCTGATTAGCCAGTAGTACATTACACAATAAATAATCATTGCCTTTTTTTTTTTGTTCTTTTTCCAACCCAATGTATCTGGATGAGAAGGGTCTCATCCAGATATAGTGCAGAAGAAAATAGATTTCGTAAAAGCAACAACATATGGGGCTTGAAGCAATGATAGAGATGCCAGTTTGCCAGGGAAAGAAAACAAGAGAACAACATTAGTTTCCTACCTTTGACACAAGCAGTGCAGCAAGTTGTCTCTGATGCTGATCAAACTCCTCATCTTCATACAAACTTTCTCTGCATTACAATGTACCATAAACTGTCATTTCCAAAGAAGAAAACCAATACAACTATTAAATTATAAAAGACAAAATGCCTAAAATCAAATAAGAAGCTGTCAAATAATGTCAAAAATGAAAGTTTCATATTAAAGCCATCGCTGGGGTTCTTCAAATTGTTCTTCCATCATTGAGTTTCTTTCTTCCCTTAGTATTATCCCCTAAGCTGCTTTTTCTATCTTTGTTGTTGTTTGTTGCTTTTTCTTGTGTTCACCATCATGAACACCTTGTACTTGCTTTATTTGTTCTTTCTTCATGATTAATACTATTCTTATTACTTATCAAAAAAAAAAAAAGCTGTCCAACAAATGGGAGGGGAGACATTGTAATTGCTTAAAAGAAAAGCAGCAAGATTAAATGTATAAAAAAAAAAAGGACTTCTTGTCCATAAATAATATTTCACATAAAATTGCAGGCAATTAATATAAAGTTGCAAACACTTCAATGCAATTTAAATTACTGTGTTGATTTCATGATGCTGTGTAGAACCAAAATAATTTTAGAGTGAAATAGAGTAGAATGGTATTTTTTTAATATGTAATATTGAAATAGAATAGAATGACACTACAGAGGAGAGCGCATTGCTATAAGTGATTCCCGTCACGCTTCACATACTCATAAATCCTTTCTCAAGATTTTTTTTGGTCCCTAACTTCTCTTGAGATCCATTATTGTATAGCTTTTTAGCTAGCTTAGCAGAGATGTCAAGGGCAGTATCAAGATAATTGAAATCCCAAATAAAAGTCACTAGTGAAAATTCCTATTTTGAGTTAGGTGGCATGTGACTGGCAGCCATTGAGATATCCATGATTCATTACTAACATGCTTATGGATGCAATCACTGAGGGTTATTACAGGAATACCTATTGCAACATTCTTGCTAGGGACCTATTAATTATATCCAACCTAGAAAGCACTGAGACAGATTTGGTATATGGATAAGTTACAATACATACACAGCTATATGCGAATCCACACAAACACACAGCTAACTTATAGTATCCATTCTTCCTAGTCAATCCAGCAGACCAATCACAACTCAATCAGCTTATTGAGTTTACCCAACAATATACATTGGCCAAACATCTGGGAGTGACATTACAACCAAACGGAATATCAACTTCTGAGATTGGTGCAAAAATCCAACCAAAACTGAAAGAGTCCATTACTATTAATTGACCAAGTTTGTTGATTACATAACCAAAAATCTATATTGGTCGAATGATTACCACACATCAGTGATACAGTTTGAAACTCCTATTCCATTTAGGTTTTTCACCATACAATCTCTAATATTAAAATTCCCAAGAAAGTTTTCATCCTAAGCTCTACTTCCCCATCAGACACCAAATTATAACAAAGACAATCAAGGCACAAAAAGTAACCATATTCCCAATATCATATTGCAAGTTGTTCAGGAGTATTAAAATGAAAATTTGTGAATCTGTAAACACTTGCTATAACTGCTGAAAAAATGTACCCCAAGCCCAAGGGCGAGAATCAGTGTAATTGCTTAAAAGAATATCAGAGAGATTATATCCATTAAACAAGTGTGTAATAATCAAAATCATATGGTCCCAGCATTAATTAACTCAACCCACAAATCAAAGATATTTGGAATTTCTGTCCGTTAATAATACTTCACTTAAATTTGTAGGCCATTTATATAGCATTCTTCAATTCAATTTAACTTGCTGGTTTTAATTTGAAGATGCAGTGTTGAAATCCGAAATAATTTCAGAGGGAATTAGAATAAAAGGGCATTACAGTGCACAGGACTATTATTATAATTCAACAGCTATCTTTTTATGCCTATCTTTTTTCATTGTTCTTCATACTTTTTTATTAGCTCCATTAGTGTTCAGACTTATTTTGCATCAGACAGAAATAAGGCAGCATAAGAACACATGCTATTAGACGCAATATTTGAGAGAATTATTGGAAACAGCTACAGCAACATTCTCATTAGGGAAGATCAAAATCATACCTCCTCCAACTTCTTGAAGCCTGACTCTAAACAACAAATTGGGAACCAGAAATTTATCTTTCTAAACATGTTAGATAAATCTTATTTACCTAATTGGAACCATAAAACTCGGTGAGTTGACCAAAAAAAAAAACCTGAAAGATTTAGGTATCGCTACTTCCATTACTTCAACGCATACTAAACATTTGTTATATATTGGCCAATAAATTACCAAACATCAGATGCTGCACCTGAAGCATAACCCACTTAGGAAATTACCATTCTGTTCAGTTATGCAAACACAATAACAATATCCCCTACCATTAATGTTCAAATTAAGTCTTCCTAATTTCCCATCAGACAACCAATTTCAACCCAAAAAATAAAAATACAAATACAAATTTCTCTCACAGTTTCAAGAACCCTAGTCATATAACTAGAAAATAAGAGTTAAATTAAAGGTTGGGTTGCTTGGTAATAATAGATTTAAACTTTTGCAGCTTTTTTTTCTTCTTCTTCCACAATGAAAAACCAGAACGACATGGAAAACATAGAATTCAATAAAATATAGGAAACAAAGTTAAAACATCTAACTTTCTAAATCTACAGATCGAGAGCACAAAGAACCGAAACCCTAATCAAAGAGAAATCCAAGCGAGAACAGAAAGTTGAAGAGAGAATGAGAGAAAGTACATGATGGGAACGCTGGTGGAGATCTCGGGCCAAAAGTTGTCGACAAGATTGTTGAGGTTGGAGAGAGCGTGGAGCTTGAGCGAGGGGTGCGTCTCGTTGAGCATAGCCAGTAGCCCACCCGCCGAGCTCACCATTGTAGCCGCCATAGCTGCTGAAGATTTAGTTTACTGTGTTATCTCGGTGATCCCAAACCCTAGGCGATCGGAGAAGACGAAAGCTAAAGAAAAAGGGCAGAGAAAGAGTGTGCGAGTGAATGAACAACGAGAATAATTTGATTGCTTTAGGTATCGGATTGTATCTATTTATATTTAAAATAAATATTATAATGAAAATTAAACTTACCCAACAAGTCACTACAACTATTATTCATAGGGTAATTCTAGTGTACTTTTTTTTTTTTTTTTTTAATAGTACGGTGTTCACTGGTAGGTATCCTGCTATACTAAGTTACCAAAACATTATATTTGATAGTATCATTCTCATATTATGTAGTACTAACATCACATATAACTGTACTTTTATCACATTCGGTAGTTCCCTTATGTTTTTCTAACATACGATGGTACCACCCTCACAATGTGCAGTACTAACATCACATGTAACTGTACTTTTATCACATTCGGTGATTCTCTTTTTTTTTTTTCCTCACATTTGATGGTACGATCCTCACATTGCGCAGTACCAACATCACATGTGACTGTACTTTTGTCACATTCAATGGTTCTTTTATTTTTTCTCACATTTGATGGTACGATCCTCACATTGTGCAGTACCAACATCACATACGACTGTATTTTTGTCACATTCGGTGGTTCATTTTTTTTTTCTCACATTTGATGGTATTATCCTCACATGGCACAGTACCAACATCACATCTAACTGTACTTTTGTCACATTTGATGATTCTTTTTTTTTTTTTCATATTTTATGGTATTATCCTCACATTGTACAGTATCAACATCATATGTGACTATACTTTTGTCACATTCGGTGGTTCTCTTTTTTTTTCCTCATATTTTATGGTATCAACCTCACATTGCATAGTACCAACATCACATGTGACTGTACTTTTGTTACATTCGATGGTTCCCTTATTTTTTTTCTCACATTTTATGGTACCATCCTCACATTGTGCAGTACCAACATCATTTGTGACTGTATTTTTGTCACATTCGTTGGTTCCCTTATTTTTTTTCTCACATTTTATGGTATCAGCCTCACATTGCGTAGTACCAACATCATATGTGACTGTACTGTTATCACATTCGGTGGTTACTTTTTTTTTCTCACATTTTATGATACCAGCCTCACATTGCACAGTACCAACATCACATGTGACTGTACTTTTGTCACATTTGATGGTTCCCTTATTTTTTTTTCACATTTTATTGTACCATTCTCACATTTTATGGTACCATCCTCACATTACGCAATACTAACATCACCTGTGACTATATTTTTGTCACATTCGTTAGTTCTCTTTTTTTTTTCTCACATTTTATGGTACCAACCTCACATTGCGTAGTACCAATATCATATGTGACTGTACTTTTATCACATTCGGTGATTCCCTTGTTTTTTTTTCTCACATTTTATGGTACCAGCCTCACATTGCATAGTACTAACATCACATGTGACTATACTTTTGTCACATTCAATGGTTCCCTTATTTTTTTTCTCACATTTTATGGTACCATCCTCACACTGCGCTGTACCAATATCATCTGTGACTGTATTTTTGTCACATTTGATGGTTCCCTTATTTTTTTTCTCACATTTTATGGTACGAGCCTCTGTAAAATGTGCTCCCCCCTAGGTCGAGAGTTTTACATGAAGTCGCCACTTATTTAATTTAAAAGGAAAAACAAGAAAACCTTTAATGAAAAATGCTTCTGTTGTTATAATGTATATGACAATTTACATCGAATTTTGTAACAAAAATTTACAATGCTTTTTGTCCTAAATACAATCTAAGAAAAGTAAATTACATTACTTTATTTCCTAGTTACATTCTAAAAAAAAGTAAAATTGTAAATACAAGAGCATTGTCTAAAACCTTTGATCTTGATTCGGAGGCTAATTTACGAGATGGGAAGGGATTAAGCACCCATCTCGCCTGGTAAAAACCAGTCTCCTAGGTTAAGGTGGCCAACGTCATGTCATGTCAAACAAATATAAAGAATATGTCATATAAACATGTGATTTGTAGGAATTGTAAATAAATATGTATTAGGGGAATTTGACATAAAGAGAAACAAAAAAATAAATAAAAAATAAAACTTGTTAGATAACAATTTTAAAAAAATGAAGGTAATGGCATGTTCATCCAAGAGATCAATATACATAAAGAATTCCTAGCCTAGACATGTTCATCTAAGCATGTGAAGGAAAAACAAAATTGTCATGTTATTTGTTATCAACATAATTGCAAAGAGAAACAAATAAAAATAAAACCTTTAAGCATATTTGATCATCCAAGCAATTATGAAGAGAAGTAAAGGAAAAACCCTAAACATGTTTTATCTAGACAAAATCAAAATACTTTGACATGTTTGTTCAAGCATTTAAAAAAAGTAAAACAACTACCTAGACATGTTCATCTAAGTATTAAAAAGAAAGTTGTGTTTTAGCTTAGAAGTGCTCATCTAAGCATTCAAAAGAAAATTGTGTATTAGCCTAGAAGTGTTCATCTAAGCATTCAAGAGAAAACTGTGTATCACCTAGAAATGTTCATCTAAGCATGTAAGAGAAAATCAATAAGACATCCAAGCATAGCATAAAAGAAGTGAATAATGATTTGTAAGCATTTATTCTAGCATGTATAAAGAATTAAAAAAAACACAATTAACTACTTACCAGCATATATAAATTAAAAGGGAGAAGTGATCACTTAAAGGGATAGGGAGAAAATAAGGAAGTACTAAACTACAACCAAAGTAAAAACAATGGTTGCTCAATAGTTTTTCTTTTCTACTTTCTCCCTAGCTCTTTAGAGGGAATTTTGGAGTCCATAAAATAGAAGAGGTCTTCTCTATTTATAGGAGAATGAATGGCTTAGCTTTAAAGCTAAGTTATTAGCTTTCTTCTGAAGCTAAGGGATGAGATAACATGTTTAAATGAGCTGGGACGGATTTGGTGTTGATCCCCATTCAAATTTTGAAATGATGCTGCACCTGCTTCGTATTTTGGCTCTAATTTTCCGTTCAAAATTCCAATTGATTCAAGATGGGTGTTTTTTGAAAGGAAATTCAATTATCTACAACTTTTTCTGAAATATAGAAAGCCAAATTTCAACGTTATCCATGCCAAAAAATGTGTTTCAAATTGCTGCTGAAAATAGTAACGTTTTTTGAGCATTTTTGAATTTTTTCATAGGATGTATCTGTTTCTTTATCCAATTTATTTTTCAAAAATCTTTCTTCTGAAGCAAAGGGAAAGTATAAGTCTATTAGATAGGCTTGAACAGATTTGATGTTGAACCCATTTGAAATTTTGAGAGAAAATTGAAGATAATGCTAAATTTGTGTTATCTTCTGCACCTGTTTCGTATTTTGGCCATAACTTTCTGCTCAAAATTCTAATCGATTCGGGATTGATGTTTTTTGAAAAGACATTTAATTCTCTACAACTTTTATAGAAATAGAGAAATCCAAATTTCAATGTTTTTCTGACCAAAAATGCGATTCAAGTTATTGCTGAAGATAATGACGTTTTTTGAGCATTTTTTTGTTTTTTTGAATTTTTCATGGATCATATCTCCAGAATTTTTTTTTTAAAAAAAAAGAGCAGATAAGATGCCATAAAGAAAAACATTTTTTATTATTTCTTTAAATAAAATGAAATCCAATCAAAAATCACACTTAATTAATTTCAAATTAATTCTTGTGAGAACCAATCAAAATTAAGTGTTTAGAATATAGGATGTTATCAAGCCCATCGTATAGGCGAGCCATGATCATTGAAAGTTG
This sequence comes from Quercus robur, assembly GCF_932294415.1. Taxonomy (NCBI): domain Eukaryota; kingdom Viridiplantae; phylum Streptophyta; class Magnoliopsida; order Fagales; family Fagaceae; genus Quercus; species Quercus robur. The sequence goes on along the minus strand of NC_065539.1, from coordinate 31,430,479 downwards.
TTTGTATGATAACTTTTGATCAGGTGGTCCGATCAAAACCCATGACATACCATTATGATCGTTAGAACATCAAGATTTGTTTTGCATCACAAATCTAAAGAACTACCGGTTGGTTAAATGCAAGTTGTAAAATTAGGTGTCTACAGCCTCACATTACGTAGTACCAACATCACATGTGACTGTACATTTATCACATTTGGTAGTTCCCTTTTTTTTTTCCTCACATTTTATGGTACCAGCCTCACATTGCACAGTACCAACATCACATATAATTGTACTTTTGTCACATTCGGTAGTTCCCTTATTTTTTTTTCACATATGATGGTACTATCCTCACATTGTGCATTACCAATATAACATTTGACTATACTTTTGTCACATTCGGTGATTCACTTTTTTTTCTTCTCATATCTGATAGTACAATCTTCACATTGCGCAATACCAACATCACATGTGACTATACTTTTGTCACATTCAAAGATTCCTTTATTTTTTTCTCACATTTGATGGTCTCATACTCACATTATGCAGTACCAATATCACATATAACTGTATTTTTGTCACATTCGGTGATTCCTTTATTTTTTTCTCACATTTGATGGTACTATCCTCATATGGCACAGTACCAACATCATATGTGACTGATATGAATATTATGAGGACAAATGGTGGATAGTGACTGAAAAAGAGGGAAAAAAATTTTCTTATAGTAGTTATGAAATTTGCTGTGTAGAATAATGTCTTTGAGGTTGGGGAAAGGTTTTGGTCACTGTCAATGCATATACTTGTTATGTTTACTAGTACCAAGTTGTTAAAAAAGTGAAAAAATACTTTCTATACTCCCACTAGTACCCTCTCTCCCTTCTCCTTTCCCCATCCCTTCCCCGTCCTTCTCCCTATGCCGTCACCATTCCCCTGTTTCCCCCACACTAACCTCCCACATGCTTACCCACCCTCATCCCCTTCCCCACCACAGAGCACCACTACCCAACTTCACACCCTCTACCCATACATGGAGGTCTCTGACCTCGTTACTCGAGCAGAGCGTATATCTTGTGAAGATGCTAGGCTTGAGCTCCCTCCAAACCAAAATCCCAATGGCTCCCCCAGAGCTGACCCTGCTCACCAAGCTTATCAGTTATCACATCCAAAGACATAAGCCTTACTTACGTCAAAGACATCACCCTCAAAGCTTGGAAACCAATCTACCCCATGGAAGTAAAGAAGCTCGACAAAAACTTTTTCATGTTTTCATTCCAACACAAAGTGGATATGCATAAAGCTTACTCCATGAGACCTTGGTCTTGCAAAGGAAGACACCTTATACTCAAAAGATGGAGCCCAGACACCACGTGGCAAGAAGTCGACTTCACTACATCCACTTTCTAGGTCCAAATCCACGGACTCCCAACCTTATGGAGATTAGAAAGCAACATGAGAAGGATAGGTGCCCATATTGGTCAAGTCCTCGAAGTAGATATAGTGGGAGAACTCGGTGGCAGCTGGAAAAAATTCCTTCGAATACGCGTGGACATCCAAACTGAAAAGCCACTCATCCCAAGCTTTTTCCTCCCCTGACCGAATAGGAGTGACACTTGAATTGGGTTCAAATACGAAAAACTCACGGATTGTTGCTACAAATATGGCGTCATTGGGCATGAAGAAAAGTCTTGTACTCGAAACCTCTTCCAACTACACAACCCTAGTGGCTTCTGCTTCAACGTAGCTGGCCCATGGCTCTGTCCCGAAAACGATGATTATCCGACGGATGTGTTCGCATGCCCTAAAGTCCTATCTAGCGCCACCACCAACACTGACCCCCCGCTAGCTCACTCCTCGGTGACAGCTAGCAAAACCATACCCAATACACAACCTGGAGCCACGCATACAACAACGTACTGTACGATGCTAGCGAACAGTACTATACCATTACCCACTCACAGGATGTGGCAGTCACACAATAACCCCACCACTCCTGTGCCACCTGTCACACAAGCCACGACAAATAATCCCTGTCATTTTAAATTGCAAACTTATCCAGGACCTGTTCACCATCCTTAGGCCGGCCCAGTCGAAGACAAGGCCCATTTGAACCCCCCAAAGAGAGAGAGCAACTCTTTGGCTCTCATAGCCTCATCCAATTAAACCCGGTCCAAGTAAGCCTCAAGCCCAGTTGTAGTTCAACAACTAATAGGCCTTCTCCCCATAGTACAAACCTTGGTCACGTGCCAGACACGTCCCTTCCCAAAGAAATTTATTACCAAAAGGGGTAAATGCCTGCTGGAAGTATTTGTAAACATGTGTTTTATAACATACATCCCGCAATCATGGGTATTGACCTTTTACTTCCTTAATTTTACCACTTATTGCTATTGTTTCTTCTCTTGTCTTTACAATTTCACCTATAACGTGCTCTTTCTAACTGTTTTTTAATTAAGAATCTCTTACTTATTTTGCCTAACAGTAACGTACTTCCGTTATCATTGTTTTATTACATTTATCCACCATAACTCTTTTGTAGCAATTTCGCCTGCCATGAACATGTGACTAAAGTTTTGGCAAATGGGGCATAGTTTGTGCGTAAGCTGGACCAAGGTGAGTTGCAATTGGACTAGTCCCAACTCTCCTATCCAGAACACTCGAGCCCAGTGCAGCAGGAGGCAGTCCAGCCCAAAATCACAAAAGGTCCACCACAATATATTATCTTGGGATTGCATCTAATGCAATTGGTATGAATGACTAAGATTTAAAATTGCACAAAGCAACTTCAAATTAATGAATATAAAAAATAAGTAAAAGTAAAAAAAATGTTGTGAAAGGGTGGGGGAATTAATTGCACGATGCAATTGTATATAGCAATTGCATTGGATCTCAATCCATAAAGTGACTGTGTTAAGATATATCACTTTGAAAGGACGTAGATGCATTCTTTCAATGCTTAAAGCAAGGCAAAATGCTATATGGTACAATATTCTCTAAACAATTTTTTAATCATCTAGAGAAATATCTAAATATGACAACTTATGAAAGAGATGTCAAATTAGGCACTTAGATAGTTTAGGTGGTGTTTCTCAAAAAAAAAAAAAAAAAGAAAAAAAAAAGAAGAGATAGTTTAGGTGGTAATTGTATTAAGGTGAAAGATTAGGGTTCAAAATTTTCATTTGCCCTATATCATAACTTAAATTATTATATATTTCTTAAAAGTTGTCACTTGGTTAAAGAAGTAATTTTCTTTTAAGAAACAAATACAAACACAAACACAAACACAAACACAAACACAAAGGAGGGGGAAAGAAGTAATTAATGGACAATTTTTAGTAAATGTATCTAAATTTGTACAGGTTATCAACATGCATTTATCAAAAGTAATCACTATATTTTATTATCATAATAAAAATTTACCCCTAAAAAAAAAAAAAAAAAAAAAAAAGAAAGGTTTTAAAGTTTTGCCATATACTGTAACATCAAGTTTGGATTTTTTTTTTTTTTTAACACGAATAAAAGACTTTATTGAAGAAAAGAAAAGCTACGCAAAAAGGGTCTGGGAGTTGCCATTTTGGGTCGTTCATGGACTTGCTCTGGTATGTGGTGATGATAGCTCAGTGGGATCACAGAAGGGTGGAAAAACTGATGGTGGTTGCTTGGGCATTGTGGTCGAACCGGAATGAATGCAGGAATGGTGGTGCGCAAAAGTCAAGTCAATCTTTAGTGCATGATGCGTTGGAGTATTTGGGCGCTTACCAGGCTTGTATACATGTCACGGACTTGAAGAAGCCAGCTGGGGCAGCAGTGTGGACGCCTCCCTCTCCAGATTGCTACAAAATAAATGTGGATGGGGCTGTGTTCAAAGAGCAGAAAATGGCAGGGGTGGGGATTATAATTCGAGATGATGCAGGCCAGCTGATCGGAGCCTATAGTAAAAAGATTGAAGCTCCTCTAGGTGCCATTGAGGTTGAAGCTAAGGCGGTTGAGATGGGTCTTCAATTTGCCAAAGACATGTCTATCCAGGACTTCACGCTAGAGTCTGATTCTTTGTCACTGGTTAATGCTCTCAGGGACTCTTCTCCTCCACCTTTATCTGTGGCTGCTCTGGTCTATAGTTCCATGAGTGTTGCTCATAGTTTCCGTAGTGTGAATTTTGCCCATATTGGTCGCAAGGGCAATAGACCAGCACATTTACTAGCTAGACATGCTTTAGGCATTACTGATTTTTCTGTTTGGGTTGAAGAGATTCCTTGCTTCCTTGAACAAGCTCTCAACCAGGATGTATTGGCCAATTCTATTGATTAATAAAGTTTTAGCTGTATTTCACATCAAAAAAAAAAAAAAAGGGTCAGCCCCGATCAAAATGATGTTCTGCTTCTTACTGAGTGCTGCAATAATTATGTAGAGACTTTTTTATTTTATTTAAATTTGTTTTTTCCAGAAGTCAAAAGATAATTAAAAACAAGTCGTTTCACTTAGAAGCATGTGCCTTAATCATATTTTGTTATAATTTGGGAAAATTACAAAAATGTTCTCATAATTTACACCCTATTCTCATAAAACAAAGTACTCTTATATTTGTTAGAAGTATAAAGTAAATAAACAAGTTTGATACAACAAATACCATCTTAAATAAATGGAAGAACGAAAATGAATATATATAAATTTAAGAACAATCTCACAGTGCTATAAAATATCACAAAAAGTGTTGTCCTTAAAAGTTGATTCGTGTCACCAGAAGTAAATTTTGGTGCTATTAGTTCTCCTAGTCAAACAATTCCCTAGGATTAAACTATAGTGCCAACCTTTGTGATGGACACACTTTCATTCATGAAGGTTTAAGAACAACCTTCTAATGTGTTACTTTAAAACAAATATAAATTGTAGAAAAATATGTGGGAGAGAAAGAGAATAAAAATTGTGCACTTGGAAATATAGAGTAAAATAAATCTTATTGGAAGTGTGTTGTGATGGGAATTATATAAGTTATTGATGATAATAAAATAGAATAAAGATATTACTAATAACTCATACTTTTAACATATATGTTAAATTTTATGCTAATTGGATGTTATTTTTATTTATTATATGATTCATGAACTTATTTTTTATGTATAATTGTAAAGTACAAAAACTTACAATTTAAACAATTGATTGATAATATAACTATTGATCTTTGTTTTTTTGGAATTTTTTGCAAATATGAAGAATATAAGAAAAAAAATATAATCTATTAATAGATTTGTTGAAAATTAGGCTGTGTTTGTTTTGGCTGAAAAGGATTTCAGGAAATCATTTTACACCAGCTTGAGTGTTTGGTAAGCATAGAAAATTGGGTCAAACGGAAATCAATTTCCACGTTGACCGTAAAATACCCCTCCAAAGCTGGAAATGATTTTCAGTTTCTATTTTACCTTCAAATGAATTCCAGGCTCACAGACAAAGAGAGAGAGAGAAAGGGAGAGAGCAACAAGAGAGAGCACAGGTGGTCGCCTAGCTAAGCTCCGGCCAGCCCAGATCGTGCCGCCCTCACCGCCCAGATCACGCCGCCCCACCACCCAAATCACGCGCCGGCCAAACACCCAAGACCCACAAACACCTGTCCAGCCAGATCTCAGCCCACCCCTCCCTCATCACCGATCCACCTCTTTGATCGCCAGCCATGCACCCACGGTGAGTTTCTCCCTCATCTTCTCGCTCCACCTCACCATCGACCAGTCAAACACCTCCTCCACCTTTGCATGAACCTGATCCACCATCGCCATAGCTCGATCTGGAACGGTATCACCATCCCTCTCTTCAATTGGTCTCACCCTCCCTCTCTTCTCCACGGTGGTCTTCATCTCTCATCTCACTTTTTCTCTCTAACCCGAACCAAACCCCCCACATATTTCTATGTTTGATATTCTTTTTCTTTGATTTTAGATTTTGTTGTTATTGTGGTGGTTTGAATGGTGGTGTTTTGGTGGTAACAGAGCAATGGGGGCGGTTTTTTTCCTCTTCTCGATCTAGATTTTGGGTGGTTGGTGGTGGGTTGTGCTTTTCCTTGGTGGTGGCGGTGGTTGGACTAAGTGCTGGCCAGGGGTTGACTTGTGTTTCCTTTTTCTGAAAATAGGTTTTTTACATGTAAGACCAAACACAAGAAATAATTTTTCGGTATAATTTTCACAATACAGTCAAACAATCGAACATGTTTTTCTTTTACACTCGGAAATGAATTTACATCGAGCCAAACGCAGCCTTACATCCAAAGTCGTAGTTATAAACTTCAACCAAGTTTATTATAAGTCAAAATTTGTCATTTAATTTTAATCATAGTCATTTTTATTTATTTAGCATTTATTATTAATTTTGAAAATTGATAGATTTATGATTTTCTATGGTTGGCAGTGGATTTTATTACAACAATTCAATTCACCAACCAATTACTACAACAATAGGTGACTGAGAGAGACCAACCAAAGGGCAAAGGGGCAAAGGCGCCACCTAATCTCACCTACCCACACCCATACCCAAATCTAATTCATTGACTCCGGACTCCATACGCTTTCCTAGTTTGGGTTCGGAAGGCCACACTGGTTAGTGATTAACTGATTATACAACAAAAAAACTCATCTCATCTGTTGTCTCTGATTGTATAAGCAAATGGGTGGTGACGGCAAAGTCTTCACTTTGGCTCAAGTCTCTGAGCACAACACCAACAAAGACTGTTGGCTTATTATCAATGGCAAAGTAATCCTCTTTACCCATTAATATATGTTTTATTTTTATATGCCTTCGCTTATCTTCTTCTTGTTTTTGCATGTGGGTATTTGTCAAATTTGCAATTTGGTTTTACTTATTTATTTATTTATGTTAATTTGGTTTCCTTTTAAGATTTGTGTGAGTGTGGGTTCTTTATTTAGATCTGTTCGGTCCTGTTGTTTCAAATGTTGATTGCTTTCGTTATTGTCAATGACTTGATTTCACCAGATCTTTTATTTGCAAAATTTATCTAAGTTTCTAAATGGTTTGTTTGCTACTTGAAACTCAGTAAATTTGTTGGTCATGTTTCAACTCTTGGATGAAGCTGTTCAATTCCTTAGTTACATAGCACGCTCGCTTAGATCAGATTGGTTGAATTTGTGCTTACTGTTGTGAACCGGGAAAAACAAAATACAAATTGATAGTTTTAGTTTAGTCGATTTGAGATGACTAATCTCCAGAATGTTAAGAGAAAGAGAGACTTTTTTGGGTTTAATTTTGCTTAATTCTCATTAATTTTGCATTTAATGAGATAACCTCATTAACAAATCCTAAAACATACAAACTAATCCTATCCTAAAACGTAGGAATCATTTCGAATTCAAACAAATAACAATACTAATCTACTACTACTACTTTTTTCATATAAAGATCTATCCCTAAGCATAAATTTAAATACTTCTAATTCAAATAACAATTTATCCTGCACACCATCTTGGGTCATAAAACTGGAATATTATGAGATTGGTTGAATTGGTGCCTTATACTATCAAGATTTTATGTTAGTGGAATATTTTGGTAGTCAAATGTGCCCCTTTAAATCAATTTTTTCACTTCTCTATGAGGGTCACGACTCAACAGAAATAATAGTTAGGCCCTGTGTAACAGTGTGAGTACAAAAACTAGCTAAAATAAGCACCGGTACTCTATTGTTCTGACTTCGAAAATCCGATATATATTTTTTTTACTGATCTTGATTCTTGACTTGACTGCCTTTGGTCTAACAGTGTAGCCAAATAAAGTGGGTTTTGAAGAGGCAATTTAGGCATGTAGTCTTGGTTTGAGAAGGATAAGCTACCCATCTAAAGTGCATGAGGCCAGTGTTTACAGAGAATAATGCTTTACAGAGTCAGAAAGAATTTGGACTTGGTTTTTAATGGGTTATAATCGTTTACTAATTGAGCTGGACTGGAGGACACAAATAACTTAAACCTCAAATTGTTAGTCATAAATCAGTGTAATTTTGACATTTTTTTCCTAAGGGAGTAAATTTCTTCTTAATGATAAAACAGTGCATTTTAATAAAATGCAAGAAATGGAAAGTGGTATATGTTGACTATCATTTACAAACTTCAGCTTATGCTCACCATAATTTGAGTAACAGGAATTTTGCCCCTTTTCCCACAATTAGGTGCTTTAAGGCCTCAGAGTCTAAGTGAATAAGGAGGTTAAGCATGTACTTTCAGTTTCTCTTTTAGGAAAACTTCTTCTTCTTCATTTTTTTTTTTTTTTTGAAAACGTGGGTGTCCAGAGCTCTTTGAGCACCTGATCTCAAGGAGTGGCCTCAAGATGATGGCTAGAAGTTTTGAAACTAGGACCTCACCTCATGGATCTCATGAGACTTTGGGAATCACTAAACCAATCCCATGGGGTTCTCTTTTAGAAAAACTTGTGTTAGCTACACGTTATCTCCTGCATCACTCTGGTGGCCCCAGCTTCATGACTGCTCTTTTGTGTGCCTCCCTTCTTTCTCTGTTACCTTTGTCTCTGTGGTATCTACTGTGTTCTCTTTCAGTCAGAAATGGATTAAACGGTGAGTGATCTGCTTCTGAATCTCTGCCAAGCATGGGGTGTAAAGCACCATAACTGATGAGTGACCTGGAACCCATTCTAAGTAATTAATTGAGAAAGTCACCATGTTAAAATGATTTTTGGACCATCAGATTTGAAGAATTGCTTCATTTTCTTTTGAAAAGTTTATTCTTTGCATATATTAATGCAACAAATGGTTCAGAATGTTATGATCTTTTTGGTATACCAATTAGGTAGATCTGTTGGGATCTAATTGTCTTGGGTTTAGTTGCATATACCAAGAAGTATGATATAGATTAGGTCACTTGATCTGTTTTTATTTGATTTATGTTATGCTCCTTGATTGTTTTTCAGCTATGTTATGCAAACAAAGGTCTTGGCTAATTTGCTTTGTACATGACCCTATAAACCTCAATCAAGTGCTCATCATACTTGTGCCAAACATATGAAACCTCATTTGTTGCTGCAGATAACACAACCTTAATCTCCATACAACAGTTTTTTGCATTTTCCTTTCTTTTGTCAACGAGTGTGGTTGTCAGGAAAGGGGGGGGGGGGGGGGGGGGGAGATTTTGTAGTGGAAGCATGAACAGTTTTGAAGATTGTCGCTAGTTCTAATTCCTTTATCGTGTGTTTGGATAAGGAAGTTTAATGTGGAATTTGGCCGTATCATAGAATCTTAATTTCTGTTGACAAAGTTTCTTTGTTTGGATTAAGCAGAGGAAGGAAATTCAAAATTCAGGGGGAACTTTTAGCTGGGATTTAAGGGCTTAAAATTCTGCCTATCTAGGTGTAATTTCTAAATTTCCTACAACGACATACTTAGATTTAACACTCAATTAATGATAACTATCAAAAATTTTGGGAAATAAGGAAAAAAAAAATTTCTCACAACATGCCCCATTTCCTAGTTGAGACTCAAGAACCCAACATCATCTCTAATACCCACCAATCAAGAATTGTGATACAACCAAGAAATCGAAGTTTGATGTGAGAATCCCCTAGTTTCGGTGTCTCCTCTGTCTTGCTCAGCTTCTCCGGTGTTGACACTATGCTCGATGATGTGCTGGAGGAGTTGAAAATGACGATGACGATGACCATGGAGGCAGATCTGGCAGCAGCAACTTGGACATCCCAGGGCAAGCTTGAAGCATTTTGGGGGAGAGATGGCAAGTTTGATGGCTGAGTTGACCATGAAGCTCAACGTGGGGCACAGATCTGTTTCTTCTTCTTCCTTCTCTCTCTCCCTTAATTTTTAATGCAGACCACCTATTATAATCAACTTTTCTAGGAGGAGTGAGCTTTCAGATTAATAATATAAGTCAGATATCAAAAGCTCAGTCGAGCTTCCCCAGATTTTTTATTTTTTATTTATAAGCAGATAACAGAAGTGGTGAAGGTGAAGGTGAAGGTGAAGGTAGGATTTTAAATTTTAAGAGTACAGCCAAACAAGAAATTTGATAAATGATGAGATTTTAAATAATGTGGATGTAAAATTATGTTATATTTAATAATTCTTCATCCAAAAACGCGGATATTGAACATGGGAATCTGTAAAAGTATACTTTATGAAACTTTTGGATGCTTCGGGCCATATTTGGAAACTCATGCCCCCAAAACAGATGAAATTTAACCCCTTAATTTAGTTGCTCAACTTCAGATCATTTACTTCTTTGATGTCTTACTTTCCTGGTAATAGGTATATGATGTGACAAAATTCTTGGAAGATCATCCTGGTGGTGATGAGGTTTTGCTGTCAGCAACAGGTAGAACTTCAGATGACGTCCTTTTATTCAAGCAGGCTCTCTACTTGATTTTTTTTTTTTTTTTGTTTATTATTTTTTAAAAATTTGATGGCACCCTGATGTAACTTTTTCAGGGAAGGATGCAACTGATGATTTTGAGGATGTGGGTCATAGTGATAGTGCCAGAGAAATGATGAACGAGTACTATGTTGGAGAGATTGATTCTTCAACCATCCCCAAGAAGACTACATACAAGCCTCCAAAGCAGCCTCATTACAACCAGGACAAGACATCCGAGTTCATCATTAAACTCCTCCAATTCCTTGTTCCCCTTGCAATCTTGGGTTTGGCTGTTGGTGTCCGCTTTTACACCAAATCAGCCTAAAGCTGGATTGTGGTAACATAATTTGTACTTAGATTGCCTTGAAATTAAAGAACGCGAATTTGTCATCTGGTTATGTTGTTGTTGCAATGGAACCTGTGCTTCTCCTGTCATCCTTTCCTCCAAACTGTAATCTTCTGCCACTCATTTGTTTGGATATTTGTGATCTATAATTGATATATAGTGAGCGTTTGGATTGCAAGGAAAGTTGCGTTTTCTGCGTTAAAGTTTTGCCTTTTTATTTATTTATTTATTTTTTTTATTTTTTGCACGTGAACAGTAAATCCTCACATGGGTTTACTGTTCACGTACTGTTTACATACTGTTCATATACTGCTCACGTATTAAAAATATTAAAAATGGGTCCCACGATACTATTCACACATTTAAAAATTATTTTGCTACAGTACTTTCAGTTTTCAGTTTCAGCAACAATAAGCTCAATCCAAACGGACCCATAATATACAGTTTAGCTTGAAAAATACTCTCCTTGAAATTTGGTCCACGTTTTCATCACTTAAATTTAAAAAGTGATTCTTAAAATGTACCGATATTGTTATGCCATTTAAAGTTGTGTATGTGCTAGATGTGTTTTGTCATGTTAACAAGTTGATGTTAGGTTGGGATAATCTTAAAAATTAGGGTTCTTCCAAAGTATCTCTGGGTTATAGTTTCCACTTTAATCAGAATCGATTATTTCAAATATTTTAATAGTAGCCTTTTATTTTTATTCATGAAGGAATGATTGAGATCAAAACACTTCAAATGCGTAGTTATGGCCACAATGAGTACCATACCCTTGAAAAACAAAGTTATCATAGAATATTCTTGGTGAGTTATAGATATCCAGTGAGTCTTGAAGTCAAGATCTCTTCTTTCTTTTGTTTCTCTGGTTAAGAATGAAAGAGCACAGAAAATATGACCAATCAATGGCGCAGAGTTCATTTTGCCACAAACATGATGGTCTCAAATGAGTAATTTTTAGGTACTCTTCATCACAGATCTCTCTCATTCATAGTGAGTAGGGTCTACTCATTAAATTCATGGTAAGACTTACCACAAATGTGAGAGGAAGGAACACAATTCCTTCATATTTCAGGAATGCCTTAGAATTTTGTCTCAAACTGTTCAAATCTTCAAGTTTCATTTGGAGACTATTACTTTATCCAATTGTTCCATTTAATGGGTTTTACATGTGCTTTTTGTCTTAACTTTATTTCAAATAATATAAATTTTAGCCTTTTAAAAATAAGTTTGTTTTTAGCTTTTTGCTTCACATTATGCATATAAGCTACCGAAATTAAGCAATTTTCAAATAGACATGCAATGTAGTTTGCGCTAATGTGTTTGTCTCAAACTTTTTTCTGTCTTTTTTGGAGTCCTCTTTTTTTCAAATTGAAATTGTGTAAATGTTTATTCTCTCTCTATCTCAAATTATTACCAAAGAAAAGATGTCGGTCTTTATATATAAAAAAAGAGGTGGTGTCTCAGGAATCCCATGAACGTTAAGAGTGCTTGATTAAATTTGGGAGTTTTGGATTTGTGTCATACCTTAGACCATTGAGCTCAACACCCAAGTACCCCGGTGGGAATAATGCCAATCAGTTCTTGTGCTATTCTTACAAACCTGTGTTTCATCAGTGACCTTATTTTTATTTTTCGGTTAAATCACAGTATTACATATGTATTTGATTTCTCAAATACAAATAAGATTTTTTTTAGAAACAACTTTTTTTTGGGAATAGAAATTTTGGCCAAACAATACGGCCTAGATCCAAGTGCATGCCTCGCTTGTCATTCAATGCCCGCAAGGCCGCAACAAAAACCGACTATGCTTTAGTTTTAGTTTCAACATTTCTCTTGTGGAGACTAAAATGGCAGTTTTAAATCTCTCTCTCCCTCTCTTTCATTGTTTAGGCATCATTAGAAGATAACATGTGGGCTTCTTAGCCATCTCGAAAATTCTCTGAAGATCACTTGTATCCTGTGAACCCTCAGCCACTTTTACAACACATTTCAACTTGATATTAAATACTTTGACTTACACATCTCTTTGCCCTAACTTTTTTCTTACTCATCTGTTGCACGATTCTTCTCCTTAATTTATCAATAGTTAAGTTTCAAAGCAATTTTCAAGGCCCATATTGGCAAATCACAACCTAAAATCTAGGGCTAAGCACTTTCCGGGTCGGGTCGGTTTCATACTCAACCCGAAAACCAACCCAACGTAATGGGCCTGAACTCACTCAAACCCAAAACCTGAACATTTAGTTTGGGTTGAGTCTTGGGCGGGTCTGTCTCTCTTTTTTCTTTTTCCTTTTTTCCTTTTTAAATAATTTTTAGGGTGTAATTCATTATTTCTCCCTTGAATGTAGTTGACAAAGTATATTTCTTTCCTTAGCCATTTTAGGAATTTGAATCTTAAAAACCATTATGGAAAATATAGGGTTTTAATGAGTTGTTTGAAAAATGATATTGAATTTGCATTAGGAAATTAAATTATCTCCTTAATTTAATTTCCTTCAAATGAGCAATCAAATTTCAAATTCAAAGTCCCTCAATAGGAAGAATTCTGATTATATCGTTTTGTTAGCTTCCTAATCTAGCACATTTCATTTAAACTTTGCCAAAGAGTCAAACTTATCAACAAAAAAAGAAAAAAGAAAAAAAGTAATCGAATTAATTTTAGAAACAAATTAATCAAAAAGGCAAAAAAGCAATTGAATTAATCAATCTCCTCTCAAGGTATAACAATGGGAGAGGGGAAGGAAAAGAGACTACAAAAGAATTCTCAATCAAAGATGAGTAGCTCTCTCTCTAAAAGGTGGGTGTGTTGTAGAAACCTTTATAGGGTTTTTCTCTGAATAGCATCCTTACAATTTTGTGGGTAATGATGAGAATGCAAAATGTCATATTTTTCTCTCTTAATGTTTAGTCTTTTATATTTATTTGGTGCCTAAATGTACTCATTATTTTTATATTTTGATTTATGATGCAAATGGAGGCATTAAGTGCAAAACGTAGCTAATTGGGTGATTTTGGACAGCTTTGACATCGCTTCGTAATCTGGGCATAACTCTCTCATCCGAGCTCCGATTGAGATGATTCAAGATGCTATGGAATGCCAAGACAAAGCTCTACAACGTTCATAGTTTTGAGAGATATGGGCTGCATCAAGGTCGAAATCGGGCTTGAAGTTGCTACACTTGCACTGTTGACGTTCTGGAATGTTCCTTTGCCTACAATTCTAATACGCAGATTTGATGCGGTTTATTTTTGGAAGCTTCCAGATTTGATGCACGAAAATTCCAGTTGGAAAACACCACTTTCCTAGTTATATTAGGACTTTGTTTTATTTTTAATATTTTTCCTTAATTAGTCAGATTTGGATATTATTATTTAGAATATTTTTAGGAGATTTTGTAGGCTTGGGAAATGGGGAATTAACGTGTAAAAGGGGGAGGAGAAATCAGAATTGGACACACATGCCTCTCTCTCCCCTCTTCTTTGATTTTCTCCTTTGAGTTTTCATCATGGCCCTACGTGGCTAAAACTTTTATACTTGGTCGAAAGAAACTGAAGCCTCAGAATCAATAAAATTGTGAGATCTAATTTGTTTTTATTGTTCAATTTATGCTTTGAATATCAAATGTTCTTCTGTGCTTATTTTCGTGATTGTCTCGTTTAATTATTAGGAGGCCTACTAGTTTATTATTCGTTGCAATCTACTGCTAGGTTAGATATCAAATCCTTAATTGTTTGATCTCTCTAACTTGTGAAGCAACCAAGATTTAATGATTTGCTACGTCAGAAATTATTAGATCTTAGGAAGAACGCTCGACTAAATTAAATACAATCACTTGTGCTTGTGTTGTTTAGTTTCATCAATCTCTCTAATTCTTAACGCTGCTACTAAATTAAACCTTTAACGCTTGTCTTGAGTTGTTTAGTAGTTAGGGTTAATTAGATCGCTTGTTTTCCAATTAACTGCGACTAAGGAGAGATAGGAAAATAGTTCCAACGGTGAATATTCAAAGTGTGAATTGATATATACTTGCATCGATGATCAGTTGTAAAATTCCGATGGTGGATGTTGACTTAGACCAAGGTTTGTTCTTTTGATTGATTTCGATACTTTAATTTGAATTGTTCCTTAGTTGTTTTTTTTTCTTCTTAAAATTGTTTTCATTATACTCAACCCTCCCCCCTCCTTGTTCACGTAGTATAAAACTAGGCTAGATACTCTCTATGGGAACGATCCTTACTCACACTACCATATATATTTTTAGGAGTATAGGTTTTATTTTTGGTTGCCTGCAATAGCACACCAGGTAATGAGGGTATATAGAGTATGAGTGAAGGGTATAAGAGTCACACTTAAAATTCTAGCTATCAGTGCATTTCACGGGTCATCTTGTGAGTTGGTCAAGTCGCGAGATGAGTTGCGAAACTCATTGACTCTTTAGCTTCCGGCATGTGCTCCTCATGTGACCTTTGCGGGTTGCACCATTCGTGAACCAAGTCGTGAGATCAACTTCTTGAGCAATCTCCACCAACTTAATACTAAACCCATTACAAATAAATCCCACAAAATACAAGAAAATAAATTAATGCAATTACAACACTTTTTATCATGGAATAAAGCCAACATAAATGTTATGTGAAAAACCATATCTTAAATAGTTGTTCTTGAATATATCCCTACTGAGCATTAGAATGCTGACATCTTTACCAAATCTCTTGACAAAAGTAGATTTGAGTCTCCTTGTCAAGTGATTGGTGTTATCACATGCCCCTAGGTTTTTCTAAACCTTATGGTCCTTGTGCCATATCTCTTACTTGTTTGGATCAAAATGTTTTTGCTTAGGATTTTATTTTTCTGCATTTCATTCCTGCATTTCATTCTAGGGTTGATTAGGATGTTTTTAAGTTTTTATATATATATATATATATATATATATATATATATATATTAAATAATTGTATTAGACACCACTAAGTGTGTAATTAAGGTTGGCCAATAAAATTTACAGTTCATGATTGTGTACCTTGTTTAGCTTTGATGAGCTATTCTCTGTACTTTGCTAGTTTGTGCTATGTTGGGTGAGTTGTTTATAGTTTTTAAACAAACGATCTTGATTCTAATGTCACATATTTTGATCGTAAGGACTAGAAAATCTTAGGAGAAAGGCATAAATAATCATCTCACCACTGTTACTTGCCAATCATGAACACCTGTGTGTAAATTATAAAAGCCGTGCTCGGTAAGGTGTAGCACTTGCACAACAAGATTAAACGAGGTGTTATTCTCAAAAGAATAAAAATGTGCAACAAAGGTATTTTATTTTCTATCTCCTATATGCCTATGCATGATTTTTTTTATTGTGCTTAAAAGAAAAAAATAAAAACAAAACAAAAAAAAAAGAAAAAAAAAAAGCTTTTACATGATTGCAAGTGTTTTTTCTAGGAGATGTGAGAATATATAATGTACCTCTTTAGGTAATAGTCACTTTCAAACCAACATGATTGATGATGTAGAAAATTTTTTTGATTACTATCTACATGTCACCTATTTTGTGCTTTGTACACTTACTAGTTGCACACACTACATGCAAATCTATGTTAAACTCAGTACATATTGATAGTGTGTTAACTAATATGGTCATCTAAAATCACTCATTGTGTGATGTTTAATACTTTTTCTTTGGGTTGGGTAAAAATTTGAAGAGAAAATTTCCAAAAACTTGAGTGGAATATGTTTTTGAAAACTTCTGAAATCGTTTGTATGCATTTCATGTCATGAAAACTGGTTTTTAGTTGTTTTTTTGGCAAAAATTTCCAAGTTTTTCAAAATTCCATTTTTTCGGGTTTTTGATTGATCAAACTTGTTTCTCGACCGATCGAAAAAATTAAATTTTTTTGGCCAAAACTCTTTGCCTCCCTCAATTCCTGTTCAATTCCAACTCGATCAGTTGAAATCTATTTAACTGTCCCTTCGATCACTACTCAATTCCTCTTGACCAATTGAAATTCAAATTTTTCGAATTTTTAAGGGTTTGACAGTTCAGTTTTGTCCTTTTTCACCTATTCTCTTCGATTGCTCTCGATCCCTCTTCTTAAAACAAAAATTTTTTTGGTCCTTTTCTGAGTCAAAAGCTTCAAGGTTTTCTTCTACACTCTAGGTATGACTCTTTTACCTCTTCTTTTTTATTATTTTACAAACATTTCATGCATAATCATTCAAATTTCAAAATTTTTTGAAATGTGTAGATTTTGGGGTTTCTGATATTTTTGAGTGTTTTTGATTCATAATGATTAATGTTTTTGTGTATGCATGTTGTTCACATGATTTCTTATGCTTTGATTTCAAAATTTTCATGATTTGTGAAAATTTTCAAAATTAGGATTCATATGTTCTTGAGGAAATTGGGGTTTTTATTCAATTGGGTATAATTGCCAAAAATTGATCATTGTTATTGATTGATTGATTGTTTATAGCTTGTTTTACACTTGTTGTGATAATCAATTTGTCAATTTGTGTGTTGTTGAAAAATTGGGGGTTTTGTTCATCAAAAATTAGGAATTTTTCATAAAACTTTAGTTTTATGGTCAATTTTCAAAATTGTAAAAAAAAAAAAAAAAAAAAAAAAAAAAAAAAAATTGAACAATTAAATGCATTAGCTCATGCATCATTGGAGCCTATGAATCATGCATCATATAGATTTTGAAGATTGCTTATACATTGTGCTTAATCTCTCTCTAATGCAGTTTGCCCTTGGTTTTGTGTTTCCTCTCTCTTCAAATCTTAGCCATGGCTCCTAAGAATGCCAGGAAGTTTAAAACCAAAGTGAAAATTCAAGGGAAGGAAATTGGTTAATTTATATTGTGTTTCCAAATAGAATTGGGTCAATCATTGTTTGGATTTTAAATTTGCATCCTAAAAAATCAATTTGGAAAATGTAGAGACTTTAATGAGGTGACTAAAGATAAGATATTTACATTGAAATTAAGCTCTATCATTAACCTTTTAAGGTTTAGTTCAAATTTGAAAGGAAAATAAAACATGGACAGTATAAAATATGTTTAGGTCTTAAATGAGAAGATTTGGTCAAGGTTTTAATTTGGAAAAGGAATTAAGTAGGTGTAGGCTCAACGGGGGAAGTAGGCCTTGGCTGAGTGGACCATGGTGGAGAAAAGAAAAGGATTCGCCACCTAGTTTAGGTCTAGGAACCATATATATAGCATCCTTACGTGGAAGGACTGATCTTACTACCAGAGTATGGGTTCGGAGTTTATGTATAGGGATAGGAAGGTGTTAGGGACCCAAATCCACCTAACTGGTGGGTCGGTTTCCACTCATTGTGTCTTACGTCTTAATCTCATTAAAGGCATGTTCAATATAGCATCCTAAACTCACAACTCATTGCCCTAGTGTTGGCCTAAACCTTATGATTTTAAATTTATTTAAGTTTTATTTTGGAATTCCTACAAAAAAAAACCATAGGTTGTGTTTGGATGGCAATATTTGGATTTGGATATTAAATCAATGGATTTAATTAAAATGCCATGATTTGAAATCCATTGATTTTAAAATTCCTTATCTAGGTCTTTTTAACTTTATCTTACGGCAAGCTAAATAAGGGAAGTTAGGAGATTATTTTTCAACTCATTTAAGATTGCTACCAAACATAGGAAAATGAGATATTATTATAGAAAAATGCTTTTTGAAAAATGACTCATTTTCTAGAAAACATCATTGCTGAAACGAATAGTGTTAAACCTTCTACATGAGGTAATGAAAAAACCATTGATAACCCAATTGACAGGATGATGACTAAAAATATGTCATCATAGCCAACTAAAAACATGTCTTGCCAACTATTGACAACTAAAATGTTCTATCATTACATTGGGTTGTACTAACACACATTTGACTATGTTTTTGTCACACGCAGTGGCTCCCTTATTTCTTTATCACATTTGATGGTTTTATTGTCACATTAGATAGTATCAACATCACATTTGACCGTACTTTTGTCATATTTGGTGGTATCCTTATTTTTTTTTCCTTTGCATTTGACCATTCCATCATCACATTAGGCAATATCAATATCACATGTGTTTGTATTTTTTCCACATTTGATAGCTTCCTTATCTTTTTTCTTATATTTGACAGTTTCATTGTCATATTAAGCAGTACTAACATCACATTTGATTGTACTTGTGTCAGTTTCTTAATTTTAGATTTCGAATAAGTTGATTTTATTCTTAATATTAAATATTAAATTATTTTTTATGGGATTTAAGTTGTGTTATATTCTATATATATATAAAAAAGTCGTATTATGCATATATGTGTATAATTAGATTTAAAAAAAAAAAAAAAATCCTAAATAGTAAAATTTTAAGGACAAAGTTTAGCTACAAAGTTTCATTGTCATATACATGCATGCATATAGTTTAACAATAACATTATCTTCAAAATTTTTTTCGTTTTACATAAAAATAAATATTAGAATTCAATTAAAAAAAGTTTCAAAAAAATTAAAAGAAAGTTTCATTATTTATTATAAATTATTTTATACTATATTATAATATATATATATATATATATATATATATTAGGAACAACTTGGACTTGCAAAATATGAATTTATCATATAACTAAAATTGAAGAGGAAAACTGAAGAGTTCGATGTAAAAACCTCACCGTCTCCAAAGTAGAGAGCGACTGGAATTGAAATACTCTGTTTCTTCTTTTGTGGGTCTTGCTTAGGGTTTTATTTAGTAGTAGTCATGACTTTGGAAGAGAATAAGTTGACAGAGAAGAAGCGTAGAGACCAAAAAGACAGAAGCTGAGAGAGAGAGAGAGTAATTCGTACGGATTTTTTTCTTTGTTTATAGTAACAAGTATTCTCGCAAATTAAATTAATGGTCAAAATCAAAACAAAACTAATTTAATGGTTTAGATTTAGGTGAGTACCATACCCCCCCCCCCCTCCCCCCTAAATGGGTACGATAGAATACCCTATTATTTAATTTAACTTTATAAAACTTCTATTGTGCTTTGTTTTTTTCTCTAGTGATTGCCTTGAACCTAACCTGTTTTAAGCTAATCCATTTCCATTTCACTCATTTTTGATAGTAGAGGTCATTGTTTCTTTAGTCATGGATTGTTACAATTTAAGATTTCAGGAACAAAGTGCCATGTTTATTTATTTATTTTAATCTTTCCAAACAGAAAATCCATTTATTGGATGACAAAGTACATTAATAACCATAACAATAACATTAAAATGGTGATAAATTTGGTCCAAATTAGCTAAAATTATGGCAAAATCTTTTATTGCTCCACTCTAGCTCTATTGCACAAAATCATAACAATCACAATAATTACAAATGCATTCTACCATAACAGTGTAATCCTCAACTTTTTCTCCTCCTTGTAGTGTATGACTAACTCATCTTGATCAACTTTATCTTTATCATCTTCTGCATGTTTTCTTGTAATCGACATATTACTTTGTTCAAACCAACAAAGAATGCCTTGTTCAGACCTCCCAACCTTTTTCCTGGTGAATCTTGGAACTTTCTTTCCTGACAATCAACAAACCAGTAGGTAACACATTATAACCAATGGAACTCAAATAATTGAACTTAAAAAACTATTTAACAATGGGGTTTAGTATGTAACTGAACATCACACTCATTTCTCTAGTTTACAAAAGATATTCAGATATTTTTATAGTATAAAAAACGTAGCAGAAGTCAAAACCCAAGTAATGACTAAGCAATAAAATTTCTCATTCCTATAGCACGTATCCTTTTTCTTATGGAACTCAAATAATGAGAGAGACTGCATCACATTAGTTCTTTAACCATCCAACAGGGTAGAATGGATACCACGAACGGGGAGGCAGAAAATCATTAAAACCATCCAAGGAAACATAACAGCAATTCTCTAAAATGGTTCAAAGAAACAAAAAAATATAATCTATAATACATATACTAATCATACATCTCCATCATATCAATAGAATTATAATGTATATTTGTGTTTGAAAATTTTGTGTGTTATCTATCCTAACCCAACTTAGTCAAACATAAAATCAACTTATGTCCCTAGCCAGCAATTTAAAATGCACAACAGTAAGTTCCTTACTCAACACAACAATTGGGATAATTTATCAAGTATATTGTGAGAGACCGAAACTTCAGGTGCCCTAAAAAGAAAGAGATTTTTGAGTGCTTTTTTAGGACACCTCTCTTTTTGGGTAAGTAGTGTGGAGTTGCTACTTATTTTTTTATACTTAAAAATAAGAAAAAAAATTAAATACAACTTTATATGATTGAATTGTTCCATTCTCATTGATTGAATAAAAGAAATACAATCTTGATAAATTGAGTATTACATGGCTTTGGGTCCTAGTTACAAACTACCAAAAAATAGTTGACTTTTTGTCCTAATTACAATCTATCCAATAATAAAAACAAAGATAAGGCCTAGGTCTACCTATCCAAAGACACTAAATTCGGAGGCTAGGTTACGGAATGAGAAAGTGTTAGGCACCCATTCCGCCCAGGCAGAGTTTGGTCTTCTAAACTCTCATGACCAATGTACCCCTTTATGCATGATATGAATGATATGTTGCATACATGAGACACTCAACCAAACTAAGTCACATATGGTTGGCTCATTGAACGGGTTTGCATCTAAGTCCATCAACCTTACTGCTCCCCCAGAGTATATTTTCCTGATAATATATGGGCCTGCCCAATTTTGCTTGAATTTCCCATTTGCATCTTAAACCGGGACTCGGATCTCTTTCAGCACTAAATCCCCCAACTTCAAATCTCTAGTTCTTACTCTCTTGTCAAAATCTTTCCTGAGCCTCCTTTGATATCCCTGAATGTGATATAGGGCCTTGAGTCTTTTCTCATCTAGCATGCATAACTGGTCATATCTGCTTTGAAACCAATCTACTTTAGGGATTTCACTTTCCAGTACTGTCCTTAGTGAACGGACACCCATTTCAATAGGGAGGACTGCTTCCATCCTATACCAATGAATAAGGAGTGGCTCCTGTGGAAGATCGAATTGATGTCCTATACCCCCAGAGTGCATAGGATAATTGTATGTGCCAATCCTTGTAGTTTTTCATGCTCTTCTTCAAGATTCCCCCTATATTCTTATTAGCAGCCTCAACTGCTCCATTAGTCTAAGGACGTTAAGGTGAAGACTTGTGGTGTTGAATGTTGAACTGTCGGAGCAGTTTTTCTGTTTCTCCCTTGAAATGTAGCCCATTGTCAGAGATAATTTCATGCGGTACCCCATATCTGCAAATGATATTAGTCTGAATGAATTGAGAAACTTTCTTTGAGTTCAGGACTTTATATGAGGTAGCTTCCACCCATTTAGTGAAATAGTCTATGGCAACAAGTATGAATTCATGACCATTAGATGCTATTAGGTGAATCTTCCTAATAATATCTATTCCCTTCGTAGAAAACAGCCAGGGTGAAGCCATGGTATGTAATGGCATGGGTGGCATATGCTTCAGATCTCCATGGACTAGGCACTGATGGCACTTTCAAACATGCGCTGCCCAGTCGGCTTCCATAGTAGTCCAGTAATACCCTTGTCTCATTATCTTCCGTGATAGCATGTATGCATTCATATGTGGCCCATAGCTTGACTCATGAACCTCTTCAATTATTTGCTGTGCTTCCTTGGCGGTCACACAAAGGAGATGAATTCCATCATATGAACTTCTGTAAAGCCTCTCCATACAGATAATATAGTTAGTGGATCGCCTTATAATGGTCAATTGGTCATTCTTATCTGCAGACAGTGGATATGTCCCATCCTTAAGGTACTGTAGGATGTCAGAATATCATTCGCCTTCTTCATTCTTTTCCTCATCCTCTTCTATTGACATGCAATAAGCTGGTTCCTCTTTTTGTTCCATCACTATCGGTCTTGTTTCATCTTCCTTAGGCCCATCCATTATGGATGCCGATGGGATCAACTAAGTATGGCTCGTCCTTGGTTGTCATCTATATATTAATCACACCCAAGGAAAACCACAACAGAATGACAACGTATCAACAAGACCCTTCATTAAGAATGATGGGATTTGCCTAAAAGAACTCATCCATAGACGACATGTTATAGATGGCTACACATATTGACGTCTAAATTGTACTTGGTAAATTCTACTTATGATTCTCCAAAGGTTCTACATAAGCAAAACATGACATGTTGCTTGGTACGTGAAAGGAATTCCACACACTTCGTTCCACATACCCCATTTTCTTCATTAACTACCAACATCACCCACGATGGTGAAAAATCCCAAACAAGTAGACCCACGTCAAACTCTCTATAAAAGGGGCAGGTCCCATCTACCAAAGGTAAGTTCCACCATTCACTATTTTCAATTCTTATGTCCTAGAGAGAAAGCTGACTTAGCCATCGGAGGGTCCTTGGTCGGGTCAAACCGGTCACCTTTAATAGTTCTTTCTTTCTTTTCAGGATTTATAGTCATCATCATAGTCCGAAGCATTCCAGCCTATTGATTTTCATGCATCATCAGTTGACGCTGTCTATGGGAAATGAGTTAAAAGTTTTTAAGTGTAAACTTCTTTGCCCTTTCCAAGACAAAAAGGTTGCATGGTTCAGACTAGGTCAATGGCCACTAGTCTAGGACACCAGGAGAGTGGAAACACCTCTAGTCATCCAAATCGTGCATTATCACCCCCCATGACCGTCCAACAACAGTTACAATCCATGGCAGGAACAATGGCAGAATTGACACAACAGAACCAAGAGTTAACTAGGGAAGTTAATAGGCAACGTCAACAGCATGGTGGAGAACGAGGCCAAAACTCAGGATGTGAAGGTGTTGAGAACAATGCTGAAGGGGACCAATCCAGGGGTACTGTCATTTGTAGGGTACCACATTTGGAGAGAGAGATGGACCAGATGAAGAGAGCCATGGAGGAGATGAAGGATTCCATGAAGAGAGCAAACCATGTGGATGATCTTGTCCATAGGACAAATTCCCCCTTCGTTGCAACCATCACCAGTCATCCCTTGCCTTCCAAGTTCAAAATGCCTATCCTGGATTCATATGATGGAACGCATGATCCTTGCGATCACATTGCCACATTCAAGACGACTATGCATCTCCAAGGGGTTCCAAATGAAATTATGTGCAGAGCCTTCCCTACCACATTGAAAGGACTAGCTAGAGTGTGGTTTGGAAAGTTACCACCAAACACCATAACTTCGTTTTAGGAGTTGAGTAAGTTGTTCATTAACAACTTTGTGGGCAGACAAAGGCAGAAATGTTCCTCGACCAGTTTGTTGAGCATAGAGCAAAGAGAGAGTGAAAGTTTACGATCTTTTATCAGCCGTTTCAACAGGGAAACCCAATTAGTAGATGAGATGGATGACAAGATACTCTTGGCAGCTTTCTACAATGGAGTCAGCTCAGATCTATTCATTCATAAGTTATATGATAAGGAGCCATAGACGATGTCTAAGTTGATACATTTAGCCCAAAGTTTCATGAATGCAGAAGACGCAATTATTGCTAAGAGAAAGAAGAAGGGCAAACAACTGGAGAATAGTTACATGCACCATCCAGAATAGGGCTCTCATCCAAAGAAAGCTAAGGTTGGGGAGAAAAGAGATTAGGATGGCAAGAAGGCAAGATCATCATTAGGACGATACTCTAACTATACTCCTCTGAACACTTCACTTGATCAGGTGTTGATGCAAATAAAAGATGATCCATCCTTGAAGTGGCCAGAAAGAATGAAAGGAGATCCTAGCAAGCGAAATAAAGTAAGTATTGTCGCTTTCATCATGACCATGGGTATGATACAGACGAATGCTATGACTTGAAATAGCAAATTGAAGTCCTCATCAAACAAGGAAAATTGAAAAATTTCCTTGGACGAGACCATAAGGACGATAGACAACCAATGAAGGGCAAGGCAAAAAAACCAGCACGTCCACCGTTTGGAGAAATAAAGATTATTGTACGGGGCATGTCAACAGGAAGTTCATCTAGATCTAGGAGAACTTATCTACGGGAGGTTCAAAATGTTCAGATATCTGAACGATCACCAAGGATGATCAGAGATGATGAGCCAACAATTGTTTTCACAGATGAAGATGCAAGACGGTTACACCACCCTCATGATGACGCGATTGTTATCACATTGACAATTGCAAACTTTACAACTAGAAGGATGTTAATAGACAATGGAAGTTTAGTAGACATCCTTTATTATCCAGCTTTTCAGCAAATGAGAATCAACAAGGAGTTACTTCATCCGGTAAAGATAATGAGAATCAACAAGGAGTTACTTTGTCTAGTAAATGTGCCATTGATAAGGTTCGGAAGAATGAAAGTTCTACCGGTGGGTACCATCTATTTGCTAGTCGTGGTTGGTTCTTACCCGCGACAAATCAACAAGGAAGTGAATTTTCTTGTTGTAGATTGCTCGTCCTCATATAATGCCATCATTGGACGACCAACTTTGAACAGTTGGAGGGCTGCAACGTCTACCTACCATTTGTCAGTCAAGTTTCCAACAGAATATGGCATTGGAGAAGTACAAGGAGATCAGTTAGTTGTTAGAGAATGCTATTTAGTGATGCTAGCTATGGATGAGCATATGCAGACAATGAACATTGAAGAAAGAAGGATGTTGGCTGAACCAGTTGAAGTATTAGAAGAAGTACCATTAGATGAGTCCAACTTGGAGAAGTTTGCCAAGATTGGGACGAGCATGGAGGAAAAGAAAAGCAGGATCTCATTGAATTCCTCAAAAGAAGCACATATGTTTTTGCTTGGAGCCATGAAGACATGCCCAAGATTGATCTAGGTGTGATTACTCATTGTCTGAATGTATCTCCATCCTACAAGCCTGTTCGTCAGAAAAAGAGAGTGTTTGCCCCAGAATGAGATAATGCTATTAAAGAAGAAGTCCAAAAGTTAGTCACCGCGGAATTCATTCGTGAAGTCTATTATCCTGATTGGCTAGCTAATGTAGTGATGGTCAAAAAAACCAATGGCAAATGGAACATGTGTGTGAATTTCACAGATTTAAATAAAGCATGCTCTAAGGATAGTTATCCTCTTTCGTGTATTGATTAGCTTGTAGATTCAACAGCTGGACACCAGCTGTTGAGTTCAATGGACGCTTTCTCAGGGTACAATCAAATTAAGATGGATGAAGCAGACTAGGAGAAGACATCCTTCGTAACGAGCCAAGGCTTGTTTTGTTACAAAGTAATGTCATTCGGGTTGAAGAATGTAGAGGCTACCTATCAGAGGCTGGTCAACCATATATTTCATCCACAAATCAGGCGGAACGTAGAAGTATACGTGGATGATATCTTGGTGAAAAGTGTGAGAGAGGCGCTATTGGGGTTTATGCCCTAAAATCCAATTTATTGGCATGTCATAAATAATTAAATTGTTTAATTATATGAGACTATTTATAAATGAACTTATCACGCCTCGAACCCAACTATAAAGATAGGCACGTGACAACTGCCGCACGCTTAAAGTAAGCACCCTACAAGTGTGCAAGGCTTTCTTAGCAACTAAAATTTATCCTCAAAAATTAAAATCAAATAAATCCAAAATACCTTAACAATTTTTTTATGAATAGATCTCCAATAATTTAATAGGAACAAAATCCAAAACTCATGTCCATAATGCTAAATGACCAATAAATATAAAACTATTAGAAGACCATCCAATTCCAAAATCACTAAGCTTCTTTTCCTGCTCACAACACAACGTCAAAACTCTCAAAACTTGGTATTCTTCACAATCTGAAAACTGGAGGGAAAAGGAGGTGAGTTGACAACTCAATAAGTAACCAAAATCCTAATAGGTTCTATCAAGCAATAGATCTGTAAAGTAATAAGATGTAATATGAGTTTTCAAAAGTTATAATATACTATGGGTTTTCAAGAATAACTTAAGAAGTTTCATAGTCTTAAAATAATAAGTTGCAAATAGACCACATACTTTAACTTTACAAATATATATCATAGATGGTTTAGAAAGTAATCAGTTTTCCATATATCAAAAGTTATAACTTACAATAGGTTCCAAAAAGACATAAGTAGTTTAAGTGACTCAAATTAGTTAAATACTCAAATATTTCCAAAATCACATATGTAGTTTTAAGGACTCAAAAGGGTTCAAATACTCAAACGTAATTCATATTTTTAACAATCTTATGACTATGGTCGCGCTATATCCCCGTGACTAAGCATCAGAGTACCAATGAATAACCCCCATTGGCTGGGTATCAGAGTACCAATGAATAACTCCCATTGGCTGGATATCAGAGTACCAATGAATAACCCCCATTGGTTTGGGTATCAGAGTACAAATGAATAACTCCATTGGTTTGGGTATCAGAATCAATTCATAGTCAGATTGTCTATAATCATATATATGAAATCATAGTTTATGACAAAATATATCTTATTCAAATACATACATACATATATATATATATATATATATATAATCATATATTCAATACTCAAATCTATTTGTGATATTTCTATATTCTTTACTTTAATTCAATATAGCTAAAAAATATCAATTAAATAAAATAAATCTTATATTCAATGCTCATATGTATTTGTGAAAATTCTTTATTCTTTACTTTGAATCAGTATAGCTAAAAACAATTATATAAAATACATCATATATTCAGTAATCAGATATATTTGTGATAATTCTTTACTTGAAATCATTAATACAATAGAAATAAAATTGTAACAATTGTAAACAAATTTCAGTAGTTAAAATACGCAAAATAAAACCAATTAGGATAAGGTTACTTACCTCAACTAGCATACGACAAAAGAATTTCTTCTTAATCCTTCCTCTATAATCCTTAGATATCACCTAAAACAATTTTTAGATACAATTTACTCCAAAATAAAATTTTAAAATTAACTTGCAAGGTACACGACCAAAAGAAAATTTTCTAAAATATCCAATAATTCTCCAGTTATCTCACACCAAAAATCCACCAATTCATATCATATATATTCTTTACTTTCTGCCACAAATAGAACATTCATATCATATATTTTCTTTACTTTCTGCCACAAATAGTTTCCTAGGGTTATAGACTATAGAATACCTATAGGGTCAAAAGTCAAATTCTAAAAAATAAAAAAACACCACCTGAACACAATTACGTTAACACCCTTTTTTTTTTTTTTTTTTTTTTTTTTTTTTTTTTAACATGCAACTGATAACTTGTCACGCCTCAAAGCCTAGACTAGTTACTATTCTTTTTGATATCTCATGCTCCCTAACTCCATCACTTCGGTATAAAGGCCTGTGTAGAAACTTGACCCATGAAGCGGAAAAATTCTATCTCCGCTCAATGCAACAAAAGGCATAGATAAGATTAAGTTACTGAACATAAAAAAAAAAATGCAATAACAGTGTCTAGTTTACCGAAAATAAACCAAACTTTTCTTTGTTTGCATCACCAAAACTCTTGAATGATTAAATAGCTTCACTATTGGCCAAAATACCCACATAAAAAGTAATCTAATCCCAAATCAAGCTTAGATTTGACAAGAAAGAAATTCTTAGGCTCTTACCTCAATTCTGCAGTTAAACCTTCTCTACTCAAGTATTTTTGAGTAGTCTCTTCTCTCAAAACATCTCCCATATAAATTGACATAATAAACTTTTATATAGTTAGGGTTTCAACCTTATTTTCTAAAACTCCCTTATAATTATAAATTATCAAATTGACCCCACAAGAGATTTACTTAAATACCCTTCCTTTTAATCCTTTTTTTTTTCCCGGTATTACAGAACTAATGAGACATTATCTTAGTCCATGAGATGCATAGTATGTAATTTATGTGAAAAGTCACAGAAGATATAAATCACAAAGTTCTTTGTAAACTCAAAATCTTAGTTTGTAATCGGTGATGAAATTGGGCATTTCATTTGCGAAGACTATAACATATCAACTAAGATGATTTGTCTTGATCATGGAAGTGGAAACTTCTAGTTGATATGTTGATATGTTTTAAGAGTTAAGACATATTGAACTGGACCACTGTGAGATTTATTATTCTCTTAACAACTGTCAAATGAATAATAAATCTCATGACTTTTATTTACATCAACTCTAAATCCTGAGAGAATAATGGACCTGATCATGAGATGTAGGTTGTTTTGATATATCAGGAGTGAGATCTATTAGTTGCGGTCAAACCTCAGTATGTTGGGCAGCCGCATTTAGTGTTGATGGAACATATATTCTCAAGATGAAATTCATAATCTCTTAACGGAGATATAAAATATTCCATTGAGATAAGTTTAATGGGTTTGGTTATTCAGAGTGTTAGGCCCAACCATAAATTAGATTTCATAAATATATGATGAATAACATAAAAGATTAAATCAGGTACTTAAGGATTAAGATGTAGTAATCTTCAAAGTGGCAGTCTACATTCATAACTTTGTATTACTACAAATATTTTAATGAAGAGGTTGTATGTATAATAAAGTCTTGGGATATAATTTATAGATAAGGCCTAGAGTGCAACTATATTTATATAGTAGTATTAAATATAGTTAATGGTAACTTTGGACTTGTCAAGAGTTGACAGAAAAGCCCAAGGCCCATTGGAGCTAGTGTCTTATTGGTCCCTTTTGGTCCCACTCCAAGCCACATACTTAAGCCCAATTGGAAAGGTCCAAAAGGTTAGCCCAATTAGATAATCGATTTTCATATAACTATATAAGACTTTTAATAAGGGTTTTTCATTAAGATCATAAAAAGGATGGAATGGAGTATGTGAGTGTTGGACATTCTTTTATTCTCTCCTTGGAAACTGATTGAGAGACCACACTTCTTGGGCATCAAGTGGAATTGGAGTGAAGATTAAAAGTGTTCCCAAGTGCTTCTAATTTTGTTTTGAATTTCACCACACCAAGGTACACTTTCTATTCTTTGTTCTAGAATTCAAGGTTATATGTTATCTTTCATGAATGGAGTAGATCCGTGTTTGTTGCTTCCGTTGTGTGTTTTGTATGAGATACAAAACCAGATTTTCCAACAGACGCAGCATTTGGATGATCTTCAAGAAACCTTTGATACACTTAGGCGATATAAGATGAAGCTGAACTCGAGCAAATTTGCTTTTGGAGTTGCATCAGAGAACTTCCTCGGTTTTATGGTTTCACAAAAGGGGATTGAAGCCAACCCTGATAAGATCTAGACAATCTTGAACATGCAACCTCCGAAGAATATCAAGGACTCATTTTTTGAGGTTTTTTGGTCCGTCTTGAACTCATTTTTTGAGGTTTATTGAGCTGGGACTTGCACTTAGACGCATTCTTAATCTATATTCTAAAAATTAAACTCTTTTTCTGATAATTCAAGTCTTTTCAGCAATGATTATTTTATAGATAAATACTCCAAAAAGTCTTGATTATCCACAATTTTATAGTTATCTGATTATCTCCTTTATTCCCATGCTAGCAAATCTATTTTTGACACTCACTAACAACCAATCACAAAATTATTTAATTAATTTTAATTTTCTAGCCAATTAGAATTAATTTAAATTAATCATGTGTGATTGGTTCTACCTACACACAATGTATGCTGACAGTGCAAACTTGATCATGCGATATTTTTCAATCCAAAGGTTCAATTTGGAAATCGGGCATACCGTCGCGACCGTTAGAATCTCAAAATCAATTTTATGATATGCAATGAATGAATTAATACATATAATGCAACCATGAATTTTGGGTATATGATTAGTCATTCTAGCTATCTTCCTTGATTAAATTATGGGTGCAAAATCGAGTGTCTACACATATTATATGCATGATTTAACAAGATCATGAACAAAGAATGCTGAAGAAGAGCTGGGATGAATTGAACCCAAAACCAAAAAAGAAAAAGAAAAGGGAGAGCTGGGATGGCAAAGCACTCAAATTTGGCCGGTGACCCTATTAGAAAAAATAAATAAAATATGGCCGGTGACTAAGTGTCCGTTAGTGCCAAATACGAGAAAATTTCCAAATCAACTTTTAAAACAAGGTTGTTATCAAAAAAAAAAAAAAAAAAAAAATCAAAACAAGGTTAACAAACAATACCCAAATCTCATATAAAAAAAACACCCAAATCAATTTATTCGGAGAAAGACAAACCTTTTTGACAGACTCAACCCTCTAGGCTAATATTGTCACCGGGCAGATAAATACTTTGTTAGGTGGCTGGAATTGTAGCACTACGTTTCTTCAGTTAGGCAGCTAGAATGGAAAAATACCCTGAAGCAGTTCTATTTCTTCTTTTTTGGGTTTTGCTTAGGGTTTTGTTTAATAGTCGTGGCTCTAGGTTCTTGTGGTTGGTTTGGAAGAGAAAAAGTTAGAAGAGAAGAAATTAGGAGAGAAGAAGAAGCGTTTAGAAACTGAGAGAGAAGAAGAAACCATAGGAAAAAAAAAACTAAAAGAGAGAGAGCGTGAGGCGTTTAGAAGTTGAGAGAGAAGAAGAAACCATAGAAAAGAAACTAAAAGAGAGAGCGTGAAAAGTAGAGACAGAAGTGTGAAAACCACTTTTTTATTTTTTTATTTTATTTTACATGACTTGCTTTTACTGGTAACAAGTATCCTCTTAAATTAAATGAACGACCAAGATCAAAACAACATTAATTTGATGGTTTAGATTTAGGTGCGTATCATTCCCAAAAAAAATAGAGAGGTACGGTAGAATGACCCATATATATATTTATATGAGTCTTTTGCCTAAATATTGTTTTTGATATGAGTACTGTTCAAAGTTATTTAGGAAAATGAGGAGAGATGTGAATTTCGACAATGGTATTGTCGAAATTGTGAGAGAAGTAAAAGAGAGGGGAGAGAAATGATGTGACGGAAGGGAGGGAGAGAAAAAGTAATTTCAGCAATGGTATTTCCGAAATATTTGCCAATTTTTTGTTGCTTGACTTGACCAACTGACATGAGAGAAAAAAAAATATTTTGAATTCTGGCAATGACATTACGGAAATAGGAGGAGAGAGGAGAGAGAAAAAAATTGAAATGCAAAAAACTATAAATAACTACTCCCTCCGTCCCAGTTTGTTTGTCCTCTATTCCATTTTGGGATGTCCCAAAATCTTGTTCTATTTCTAAAAATAAAAGTTATTAATTTACTAATGTTCCTAATATACCCCTACTTTATTTTCAGAACTATTTGAAAAGAAAACTAACAAATGTTTTAAAAATCAATCTAATTGAGGCACCATTTTAGTTGCCTCATTAAAAATAGCTCTTTAAAAAAAAAATTGATAAATTTATTTAAGTGTAGTTTTGTAAATTTATACATTTTTATAAGGCAGACAAGACAATAAATGATATTTCTTTAAAAAATTTGACTTTTTAAACATGACAAACAAATTGGGACGGAGGAGTATTTAATATCCCATAAATAAATAAACGGGTCACATACCATCAAATTGAATAAAGGGCAAATATGATCCAAACACCAATCTTGTAAGACTTTTACTATTTTTGTCTTTAATCTTTTTTCCTTTGCATGCTGGCTAGTGTGTTGTACGTTTATATGTATGTGATTATGTTAAAATGGTAGATCTAAATTGAGAGAGTGAGAGAGAGAGACTTAATATAAGAATATAATAGTAAAAGTCTTAAAAGATTGGTATTTGGATCATATTTGCCCTATTCAATTTGACAGTTTGTGACCCGTTTATTTATGTATGGGATACCAAATAGTTATTTTTATATTTTTACATTTCATTTTTTCCTCTCTCTTTTCTCTTTCTATTTTTGCAATGCTATTACCATAGTTCTATTTTTTTTCTCTCCTCTCTTCTCTCTCCTCCTATTTTGGCAATGCCATTGCCACAATTCAATTTTTTTCTCTCTCTCCTTAGTTTCGTCATGTTAGTTGGTCAGGTCAGCAGTTGAGCAGCAATAAATTGGGCAGATGTTTCGGCAATACTATTGCCAAAATCACTTTTTCTCTCTCTCCCTTCTATCACATCATTTCTCTCTCCTCTCTCTCACTTTTTCTCACAATTTCGATAATATCATTGCCAAAATTTACATTTCTCCTTATTTCCTTGAATAAATTTAAACAGTATCTATAATATATATATATATATATATATATACATTATCGGAATAAGAAGTCCCCCTTTATAATATGCATGAAAAAAAAAAATACAAAACAAAAAAAACTTGATTTCCAATAAATTTACTGATAATTGGAGTCTTTTTTTTTTTGACAGCTGTGGGATATGAACCCCTGATAATTGGAGTCCAAATACCGTAGAATATGTATTTATATAGAAACTTGGAAAGTTTAATCCGCAGGGAATTGGAGTTGCCTTTCCTGGTTTCTATAGAAATATATATATATATATATATACAATTTTTTTTATAGGGAAATATATATATACTTTTTTTTTTTTGTTGAGAAGGAAATATATATACGCTTGAGAACACATAATGTTCATTTTTTAAGTAAAAGATACTAGATTAATATATAAAAAAGGTAATGTTACAAACACAAACTATTCTACAAATATTTTACAAATTGCTGATTTGGCAGGCTTATATGCTTTTTAAAAACTAAAATGCCACATAAGATATTAACAAACCCAAATTAAAAAAAAAAAAAAAAAAAAAAACAAAACCCCTAAACACAAAACGTATTAGTTGAAATCTAAAACCTTCAAGCTTCTCTGCCTCCCTCCCTCCTTGCCTCTTCGGTCTCAAATCCCAAATCTACAATCTGCTTCCTCTTGCCTATGCCTCCACCCCGCCACACTCTGGTGTACGCCACCATCACACAAGTCGTCGGATTCTTTGTAGAAGCTATCGGAGCCATGGCTGAGAATGATGCTCTCATAATGCTATCTGATGCATCTAAGTCTTCTATTTCTAGTAATTCCTCAACTACTTGTATTTTTTTTATTAAAGAAATTACTTAATTTTAATTTTATAGTTTAGTCATTTTATTTTTAATGTTTCTACATTCAACACTAGTTTAAAGTTTATATATTTTTTTCACTAGATAATTGAATAGTATATCTAATGTAAACAATCATTAGGATTGTCAGACAATGAAAACTATGTTTTCGGATGAAGAAATTGTCATTGAAAAAGAAGAAAATGAGCAAAAGTTAGAGATTAAAGAAAAGGAGCATGAAAATCTATTTTATTAGTTTCTTTGTTGTAGTATTATATATCTTTGTTTATTTGAACTACTACTTGTCTAATTCATCTATTTTCTTTCTAATGAAAGAATTCTCAAGTAACACAAGAAATTGAAGTTGATGCAAGTGAAATTGGTTTACCTACTTTAAGCACTCCACAATAAGATTATGGAATGAGAACACAAGAGAGAAATAATGTTCAGGTATTAAAAATAAGAAAAAACTACGAGATTAATTGTTTGAGATTTTGTTCTACTATGTAAATAATTAACATGATTGCATTTTATTATAGGCAAATAGTTGTAGCTTCATGGAGCTGGTTTTGTTGGGCTACCGTCAACAAATTCTAGTTTAAACCAACTTCAGGTAAAGTTTTTATGTGTGTGTGTGTGTTTTTTTTTTGCATAATTTTTTCTCTGTGATTGATATTTAATTTTTAAGATTTATTTTCAATTGCACATTGTGTCATCCAAGTCAAGTTTCAAGTAGTGGATATATGATGCCATATTTTGGCACTCCTTTATTTCCTAGAAACCGAATGCAAGTATAGTTTATCATTTATAATTCATTTT
This sequence comes from Quercus robur, assembly GCF_932294415.1. Lineage (NCBI taxonomy): Eukaryota > Viridiplantae > Streptophyta > Magnoliopsida > Fagales > Fagaceae > Quercus > Quercus robur. Next base: position 31,395,961 of record NC_065539.1, on the reverse strand, counting down.
ATACTATTTATTTGTCTTTTTCCAATATATGTAATTTGATTGCAGGGTCTTCCTAATCAAAGAGTGGTAACTAGTAATAACCCAAGATATTTTGGCACTTCAGGAAGCAATATACACCAACTATCAGTAATTCCTTAACTTTTATTCAATGTTATACTTGTTAAGAGTTTTTAATTTAACTTTTCTTTGTTTAATTAAATTTGAATTTGTAGAGTCTTCCAAGTCAATTTTGGGGAAGTGGATGTCTTGGGCCAAATACTAACCAGCTTAGTGTTTATGGAACACAATAACATCATATAAACAACATTAATCATTTGGATAGGCTACAAGTGTTGTTACTACACTGCATATTTACACTGAATATTTAACTATATCAATTATAAGCAAGTGGATTTCTAGATGATTTAATACATTGTCTTTTTTTCTTTATGTAGGCTCAACATCATGGGCATCAGTTTAAGGATCAAGAGGCTGACAACTTCAGTAAAAATTAAGTTCAACTTGATCAAGATGATAAACTTTTTGTTTTCCCTTTTTGTTCTGAACGCAACATATTAGAAATGGGTGGTGTGGTTCTTCATTTGTAATGGATATTGTGGTATGGTGACTTACAACAAGAGCTTCTTTTTTTTCTTTTTTCTTTTTATTTGAGCTTTACAGCTATAGGTATAAGCTAAATTTGTCAAGCTTTAGTCATGGAAATTTCTTACAAACTTTGTCAAGCTTCTGTATAAACAGATGGATATCTTTGCTCTTTATTTATGTTATTAAGAGATAGACATGCTAAGATCAAGTTTGATCCTCATTATGTTGATGTCACATTGCCATATTTTGGTTATTTACACCAACTGTCTTTACAATATTAAGGGGCATACCCCTTGCCAAATTACACTAATGCAGTCCTTGGAAAGCATCTACTAATCCATATATATCTTCTAAAATTCTTCTACTAGCATATTTAAACCACAAAACAAATTATCTTTAATCACAGTGTGCTCACTTCATTTACATTGCCAAAAAAACAAATCTTCTCTGAGAGTCAAAAGTAGCTTCCTCTTTGGTTTTTGCAACTCCAATGTAGCAACCTAGCATCAGCCTCCTTCTCTACCTATCCTAGCACACAAGTGCAGAATCACTAAACTTCTTGCTTTAGGAATGAACACCTGCAATTAACAACAGCACTTCTCATCCTGTACAATGCCCAAAGAAAGAAACAATCCTACTCAAAGTCCGTTCTCTTCTACTATGTTCTACCACTTTCTTCAAGACACCAGCATCCATATCTTACTGCACAATCAAGTCAACAAGAAGATAAATGACAAAATCCTAAGTCTGAGGGTATAAAGCTATTCATACAAAACAGCAGGTATAAAATTTACTTTAGAATATATAGGATTAAACAAGGGTTCAGCAGTATGTATGTTACTCAAAATTAGATTTATATTGCAAATACTCCTAACTGATATGATTTTCTAAATAGCACCCCTTTGTTTCAAATCCATCCACTTGGTTATATCAAACCCACTTGCAAGACTCAAAATATAAATTCAAAAAATTTGAGCAAACATTTAATTTACATTTATAAACACACAAAATCTCCACATTATTCACAAGCTCAAAATACCCCAAAAAAAAAAAAAAAAACTTATTGATTATTAGTTATTATGACCCATTCCATCCACATGTTTATCTAATCCATTGGATTGCCTTGAGGCCATAAATATTGCAATACTTTACACCAAATTTTTATATGAATTAATTAAATAAGAAAACAAATTTCAATACTGAAACAAAGTTAGAACCATTGTCATTGTCATTACTAGGAGGGAGGCAGATGGGATGGCGACACCATGCTCATAGCTGCTTCGGTAGCCCTAGCAACAAATCTAGTGACTTGTGTGGAGATAGCGTGCGTTGGTGTTTGGTGTAGTGGAGGCATGGGCAAGACTCAAGACGATTCAATGGGTTTGGGGTTTGGATAATCACGTTAATGGATTTGGGATTGGAGTGAGGCAGAGAAGCTTGAGGGTTTTAGATTTTAGGTTTTGTTAGGTATGATAAGTTTTATGTTTAGGAGTTTTGTTTTGTTTTTTTGTTTTTGTTTTGTTTTTTATTTTATTTTATTTTATAATTTGGGTTTGTTAATATCTTATGTGTTATTTTAGTTTTTAAATGGAGTCTTCTAAATCAGTAGAATAATTTGTCTCTATAGCATTATCTAAGAAGAGTGGATATGAATCAAGGCTAACATATACTTCTTTATTTTCCAAAGTTGAAAGTTCAAATAATCAAATCTACACGGCTTCTATCCTTAATAATAAGGGTCATGAGACGGAAGAGCGTTGCTGGCTTGTGACACACATAAATTAAAAGGAGGTGAAAGTGAGGTGAAAGTGTGAGGAGGGAATTAATCCACAGGCTCCTCTTTTTCTCTCTCTCTCTCAAAAGGCAAGCTCTCTCATCACGGGCTTTCCTAGCCAATATTATATATATATATATATACACACCTCACCACGTACCCCAATCTAGAATTTTCATTCTTCTTCTACCTCCTCAAATTACATCTTATTGCTGATTGTCTCTCCAATTAGGTTAGTGGTGCAATTTCTACTTGTCTAAATCACACACATATATGTAAATCTGTACTGTTGTAGTAGTACTTTCTTGTAACCCTAGCTAGTTGTCAGAGCTAAAATTTTCATTTTCCACAACTATTTTCTGTTAATTTTTGCTGGCTGTTAATTCATGAGTTTATATCACTGTTTCAGGTGGGGGACCCAAGCTGTATGACTTTCACTAGGGTTTTTGTCTTTAAATGAAATTGAACTGACTTAGGGTTTTCGATTAAAGTTATCATATATATACATATAGTAATGGAGAAAGAAGATAACTACTCGGTACTATAACAACCCTCTCACTGTTTATCACTAGCACTGTTTGTTTGTTTTTGTTGATAAATCTTTTCACAAAACCATGTTGTTTTGCTCTAAACCCGAGTTCTTGCAGACCCCTCCTTTACCGCCAAGTTTTATGGGCCTGGATTACTCTCTAGATCATCATCAACAACAACAACAACAACAACAATTCATGAAGCAGCGGATCGGTAAAACATCAGGAGATAACAACAGTACTGGGATGGTTGACTACTTGCTGAACAATCCTTCTCAACAGCAACAACAGCAAATGGCTTCTGGGTTTTGTGGTTCGAGTTCTTTTGATAAATTGAACTTTGCTGATGTGATGCAGTTTGCAGACTTTGGACCAAAGTTGGCCTTAAACCAAACCAAGATTTCCGAAGAGGAATCTGGGATCGACCCAGTTTACTTCCTGAAGTTTCCAGTGTTGAATGATAGGTTGGAAGATCAATCTCTAATGGTTCCACATAATGAAGAGAGGTTCCAAGGGGTGAGTGTGGAAGATGAGACAAGATTGAGAGAGGATGAGGAAGCTCGGGTTTCTGATAATACCTCGGTGCAGCTCCAGTTTATTGGTGAAGATCTCCAAAAGAACTCTGTACCAGAAGCAAAGAACAAGAGGAAAAGACCAAGAACTATCAAGACGAGTGAGGAAGTGGAGAGCCAGCGAATGACTCACATAGCAGTTGAAAGAAACAGAAGGAAGCAAATGAATGAACATCTTCGTGTCTTGAGGTCCCTCATGCCTGGCTCATACGTTCAAAGGGTATCCAACTAATAATAGGATTATCTGCATTTGAAATAGATTCATTTTTATGGTTCAGATACTATAATAAAAATAATTTAAGAAAGCTTTTATTTATTTATATTTTGGTTATATATCTTATCTATTAGTTTGTGTGATTTGCAGGGGGATCAAGCTTCTATCATTGGGGGAGCCATTGAGTTTGTGAGGGAATTGGAACAACTTCTCCAATGCCTAGAATCACAGAAGCGGCGAAGACTCTATGGAGAAACTCCACGACCGGTGGGAGCTGATTCCTCTCTTGCAATCCAACAGCCTCAACCACCATTATTTCCTCCGATGCCTCTACCAAATGATGAATTCAAGATTGTAGACTTGGAGACCGGACTCCAAGAGGAGACAGCTGAGAACAAGTCCTGCTTGGCTGATGTTGAAGTGAAGCTTTTAGGGTTTGATGCCATGATTAAAATTCTTTCTAGGAGAAGGCCAGGGCAGCTTATTAAGGCCATTGCTGCACTTGAAGATTTGCAACTTAATATCCTTCACACTAACATTACCACCATCGAACAAACTGTTCTCTATTCGTTTAATGTCAAGGTATAATATATGCTAAAAGAATTTTGTAGAGAAAATTTTATCTCAAAATTTGTTAAATCTTGTGCAATTAATATCGTGTGCAGGTTGCTAGTGAATCTAGGTTCACCGCTGAAGATATAGCGAGCTCAGTTCAGCAGATATTCAGTTTTATCCATCAAACAGTGCCATGTGATGTAATCTAGTAGAAGAAAGATGAGCTGTTGTTTTTCTTCAAATATACTTATTTGGTCTTGTCACTACCTTTTTCGTTTGAGTCTCTATTATTTCTATTGTTGAAACAAAAATGTACTACTATGGTGTAGGTTATATTTGCGAACCCTTGTACTCTCTATTCCTTTCGTTTCCTTTTTTTCGGTTAAATCATTTTCTTTTGTGACTTACAGAACTAAATTGACACTTGCTCATGGTAAAGACAAGGGTATTAATTTGTACCATGCATGTATCCTTTCATTAATGGATTTTCATTTCCTTCTCCTTGAAGGAATACATACTAGCTAGCTAGCTACATTTCTTTTTCAAGAATCGGCACTTTTGATCAATATTTAATTAATTTAAGTCATCAAAGCGGGCACAATTATTTATCTCATATATATAACTCGTCACATGTGAATCTACATGTGCGAATTCTGAGGTGCCAGAGAATTCAGATTCAACCCCAGATATATATTCCCTACTCAATCTGAAACCATTGCAACAAACGGAAAGCATTGTAATTTTAATTCGAGTTTTCTTGATATAACAATTAGTCAAGAGGCTAAACAGGTACAATTATAATACGGTTATGTAAATTAAGTAATACTCTTTTTGTATGAACCACCCATATCATACGCATCCTCAAGTATTAGTTCAGGTACAATTGTGCAAATACTATTGTCTTTATATAAATTAAGTGCGTGTTTATCAACAGTTTTTTCTTTTAGATTTTTAACTTATTTACTTAAGTAAAAAATTGTTAAAGCCTGACTTGTTTTTCAGAACTATACTTGAATCAATTTTCAACGAATAAGATTATAGTAAAAAACGGCATCCAATAAGTAACTTAATTATTTCTTATGCATTCATATATATATATATATATATATATATATATATATATATACGCTCTCTGTGATATATGTGGGGAAGGGTTCCAGTAAAAGGACTTGTGGAGACAATTTCTAGCATGTTGTTTGTGTGAATTAAAATGATTTGCAAGTATGTGTGGTGAAAGGTCAACGGGTCTCGTACCTTCTAGCCGTGGGTCGTTGACTTGTCAGAAATGATAATTTTGTTAGTATTAGGCTACACTCAGATCAGATGTTGCCATCTTTCGAGGGTCCCCTAGTCATTTGGGTCATCCATCACTGGCCCTCTCATTTCTGTGTTCAATCATGTATGCCTACTCTTTTTTGTCCAAATTCATGTATGCAAGAGGTTGACCCATGTGGGAGGCATTTGGCTTTCTGAGAGTGAGAGAGAAAAGATAACTTACCATTTCAACATCACAACATCAGATCTAAAATGAAAATTTAATTTCTTACAAATAGTCAAATAGATCGCATGAACAGTCCATATTAATGTGTTCTTGAAAGAGGTGTTACGATGATTTTGCTGATCGATAAGATAGGGGTAAAACTTAAAATTACTTTGGTGTGAATTGAAAAAAGTTGTCATATTTTACTTTAGTATTAAACTGTCACGTTTGAATATTTGGTTGCTGATTTCAATTATTGATTTGAAGTTTATTAGATCATCATCTTTTGAGATGAGGTTAAATATACGAGCCCCAACATTGTTTCAATTAAAGTTTAATCATTTAGGGTAAAGTTAATGGATACTATAAAGGTATTAGTTTAAGAAGTATTTCTAGAAACTTTTTATGAAAAAAGAAAAAAGGTAATGAATTTTTTTAACAAATTTTTATATTTTCCTTAAAATGGTATTAAAACTTTTTAAAAATGCCTAAAGGGTATCAGTTAATAGGACTCATACCTTAATTACAATCCTTCTCACTGTGGTTTGACCATTTTACGATTCAATCCACAAACTTTATGATGTGGTTTACAAATTTAAAGTTTTCAATATTTGATTCTCTATTATTTTAAAATTGTAAATGAAGTGATACTATGTATACTATTAGATCCAGAAGATAAAATCTTAATCGTATAAAGAACTCCCTCTAATTCAAATGAAATGGAGAGGATGATGTTCCACAATGATGTGAGTTTCAATTGATTTTTCCGGGAGAATGATAATTGGCAATGAAAATCATTTCCATCAGAGAAGCTGAAAATATGTGGTGTGAAAGCTTTTATTAATGCATGGTGGAACTTTCAACTCAAAATAATAATTTGTAGATTGAAGCACTTATTCATACATATACGATGTCTTGCTTCAAGATACTACCTTATGCCAAGAGATTGAAGCACTCATTTGTAGATTTTTTTGGGGGGACAATGAGAAGACAGTCGAAAAATATATTGGCTGAAATGACAGGTTATGTGTAAGCCAAAGTCACATGGAGGATTGGGTTTTAAAGATCTATCCATGTTCAATGATGCTCTCTTGGCATAGTAAACATGGAGGCTCCTCCATGATAAATAGTCCTTATTTTACTGGGTCTTTCAAAGCAAAGTTTTTTGCTAATTGCTCGGTGATGGATGCCAAAACTCCGAGCAATGCTTCTTACACATGGAAGAGTATTTTCAAATGTAGGGAGGTCATCAAGTGGAGAGCAACATGGAGGATTAGGACAGGAAACTCAATAAGAAGTTGGAGGGATAATTGGCTTCCGATGAAAAATAAACCTAAGATTATTTCCCCGGCTATAGATGGAATTTAAGCTGCCAAGGTTAGTCTCCTTATTGACCCAGTTCATCGAGTTCGGAAGGAAAATTTTCTTGACACTTATTTTTTTGAGATTGAGGCAGCTGTGATCAAGAAAATCCATCTTTGTCAATCAATACAAGAGGATGTGCTCATGTAGCACTTCAATCTGGATGGAGAATACTCAGCAAAATTGGGCTACATGTTCTTACAAAACAAGCAACAATCTCAGTAACCTGGACCCTCTGAAATGGACAACTTGAAGCCTTTGGGGAAAAACAATTGGAGCTTGAATGTTCCTGCAAAAATAAAAAATTTGACTTGGCATGTTTGCCAAAATTCTTTGCCTACAAAAATCAACCTAGTAAACGCAAGGTGATTACTAATGACCTTTGTGAAATTTGCAAGCTACACCAAGAGGATGTAGTGTTGGAAAATTTGGTTTTGCATCTCATACAAAACACACAGCAGAAGTAACAAACATGGATCTACTTTATTCATAAGAGATAACATGTAACCTTGAATTCTAGAACAAAGAATAGAAAGCGTACCTTGATACAGTGAAATTCAAAACCAAGACTTGAGAATACCTCTAATCAACATCTCAATTCCACATGGTGCCCATGAAGAGTGGTCTCTTAATCAGTTTTTATGTACATTGATTCTTAAAGAAAGTCCTTCTTCTTCTCCTTGAAGAGAAAAACTATTTTCTTTTCTTTTCATCATACGTACATTCTAACTACCTTGGTAGTTACTTTATTTATAACTTTTATTAAATAAAAATTGATTATCTAATTGGGTTAGCCTTTTGGGCCTGCCCAACTGGGTTTTACCGTTTTAGTTTGTGGCTTGAGATGGAACCAAGGGAAACAAATAAGACTCTAGTTCCAATGGGACTTGGGCTTATCTGTCAATTCTTGATAAGTCCAAAATTACCATTAATTATATTTAATACCACTATATAAATATAATTGCACTCTAGGCCTTATTAATAAATTATATCCCAAGATTCTAATGATATCATTTGACACCTTCACGAAATATTTATAGTGAACAAAGTCATAAAAAACTGTCACTTTGTAAACAACTATTTTATCATTGAATATCCGGTTTAATCTTTTAGTTATTCACATTTATTGAAATCTGATTTTAATAAATATAAGCTTTAGTAACTCCTTACTAAAGTGGCACTCTGAATAACCAGTTCCCATTAAACTTATCTCAAGGGGATATTTTATGTCTCTATAAAAAGAGATTATGGATTCCATCTTGAGAAAATGTGTTTCCACAACACTACATGTCGTTACCCAACATACTAAGATTTTGACCGTGAATATTAGATCTCACTCCTGATATATCAAAGTAACCTACATTTCATAATCGGGTTCACTATTCTCTTAAGATTGAGAGTCTATAAAATTAGAAGTCGTGAGATTAATTATTCAGGTGACAGTTGTTGATTGAATAATTAATCTCACAACGGTCCAGTTTAATATGTCTTAACACTTAAGACACATCAACACATCAACTAGAAGTCTCCACTTTCACGATCAAGACAAACCATCTTAGTTGATGTGTTATAGTCTTCGCAGATGAAACACTCAATTTCATCACCAACTACGAACTACGATTTAAGTTTACAAGGAACTTGTGATTTATATCTTTGTGACTAAATCACATACAATGCATCTCAAGGACTATGATAATATCCCGTTAGTTCATTTACAAATAGTCTCATATAATTAAACAATTTAATTATTTATGACATGCCAATAAATTGGATTTTTGGGCATAAACCCCAACAATCTCCCACTTGCCCTCAAAGACAATTTACCATATATCCGACACTTATTTCCCTTTAGAATAATTCATAATCACTCTAAGGTAAGGTTTGGAAATAAGTTTCAGCCAGATTTATTGCATAAATTATCTTTTCTACTACTACATCTCACGTACTCATATCTCTCTAATGAGATAATACTTATGCTTAATGTGTATCTTCACCGCCTAGGATGAACACATATCTTTAAGTCCAACTTCATGAATCACAATCAAACTACAAGTCAGTATTTGTACAACCAATAACTATCAAATCCTCACTTTGGTGGACAAGCATATAATCCCTCATTCTCCTAAGATATTTGAGTATATGCTTTATTCCCACTAAATTAAGTGATCTTTGATTCAATTGACATTTGCTTACCATGCCCACCGCAAAATACATATTTAGCCTAGTATATTGCATAGCATAAAGACTTCCTATTGATATGGTATAAGGAACCGTTTTAATATGCTCTTCCATTTATATGTCTTAGGACTAAAGTCCTTTATAAAGGAACTTCAAACTTAAAAGGAATGAATCCTTTCTTGAAGTATTACATGCTATACTTGGCTAGAATCTAATCTGTTTAAGCAATTTGAGATAGACCCAACTTCCTAATTTCTAAATTTTAACAAAGTTTAATTCTTAGGATGTGACTAGTCTTTCTCAAGTACTTTATATCAAACTAGTCTAGACAATAAAAAACTCCATTGATGACAATAACTCTACATCATTCTAAATTATTAGAATGTCATCAACATACATTAAGAAATTTATTATTCTATATAGCTTTTACACACATAAGGTCTTTTAATACTTGATCAAAATTAAACAACTTGATTGCTTGATCAAAGATGATATTCTATGATCTAGATGCTTACTTTAGTCCATAAATAGATTTAAAGCAACTTGCATACTAAACACTATTGGTTCTTTGCTATGAACAAGTCTAGTTACATCATATAGATGTCTTCCTCAAGATTGCTACTAAAAGAAGCTTTCTTGTTATCTATTGCTATATTTCATTCAAATGAAATAATATAATGAATAAAAGAATCTAGATAGAGTCTGTGAGAGTGCTTTTTTCTTTAGCACACAGGCCCAAGGATCCTGGGCCAAATAGTTGTGTTTTGGTGGACTGGGCTTGGTTCACCGCAGCTAAATGGGGGCTGATTACGAACCAAGTTGTGTGCAAGTCACATAAATCTCCTCAAGGTAAAAATGCGATTCCTCCCCGGGCGTACTGTCGTGGGATCCCGGGACGTACTGTCGTGGGATCCCAGGGCGTATTAGGCCTGTAAGAACCCAGAATCTCTGGTTCTGTGCACTATACAATCTTTCTCCATGCTTGTTATGCAATGAAGTTTTGTCCTTTCCTTTTACCTCTATAGGTCCTACACAAGAACAACTATACAATGCATATATCTTCAAATAATTGTTAGTTTCTTAGATTAGGATATATATATATATATATATATATTAATACATATACATATATGTAAATGAATTTCATAAGGATGATTCAGCCACGAGGATCCTGGCCCCAATTCTCACAGACTTATGCTTTTGCACAAGACTTGTGGGATTTGGAACTCAAGTCTGAGTGGCTTTGCTTGGGCAGGGACTCAGCTTTACAAGCAAGAATATATATGTATTGAGCAGCAAGAAGCAGTAAAGAAATATGCAAAGTAATTGTTAAAAATTCTCAAATCAATATGAGATATTTCATTATTTTTCTTGATTGTGGATTACAAATGTGCTCACTAAGACGTTATACAAGGTTCAAATAAGCTCAAAAATTACAGACTTTGATGGCTATTTAAGCCTCTAAGACTTGCAAAGTTTGAATCCTTTTGAATCCAAGTATGTGCTATAGTGGCTGTTTCTGGGATACCGGGAGACATTCCTCTGTTTTTCTTAAATTTTACAGAGTTCTAATGACTCTGTTTTGATATTCTTCCTACTGAAAATCCTTCTTTTCCTTCAACATGGGTTTTCTCTTCCTTTTATAGCGTGTTTTCTAGGGCTCTGAGGTACTAGTGATTTCTCTCTTTTGCCCCTCAGAGCTCGTGTTGTGTCATTTTCTTAGGAGCTGGTCTCTTCCCTTTTTTCTCATGGTTTTCATCTTTTAATACTGTTTCTCTAAAAGTCACTTGCTGACTTTCCATTCCGGGGCGTCCTAGCCTTCAATCTCTCTTCCTTCAAGATTTCTCACTTTTCAGACTTAGCTGCGGTTGTATTTCCTTGTTGTCATTATTCCCAAATAGTTGGAATCTTTTACTGCTGGGTTGAAAGTTCTCTTCCAATTGCTTCTACGTATGATTTTCTCATTCTTGGTTCCTTGTGGTACAACTTCTTTATTCATGAATGTTTGCTTTATACTTTCTGATTCTTTGCTGCACCACTGGGTACTTGAGAAGGACATCTCTGTTCTTCCTTTCTTGTATTTCGTGGTACCTCTCTTGAGCTGTTTCAATCCCATAGTAACTGTGCTGCATTACCTGAGGATCCTGGACCTCTAGCAGCCTCTGGGTATCCCGGCCCAGTTCTTTCACTGGATTTTGCTGGACTTTTTGATGACCTTTTTGCTGTAAATCTGAACATAAATTGGGCCTTAATGTTGATTCTTCTTGCTGCTTGAATTGGGCCTTCTTTATTTTTCATGGAATTGGCTTTTTGTGAAATTTTGGCCTTCAACAGAGTCAAACTTGACTATTGGTGAAAAAATCTTTTTATGATCAAACCATTTCTTTCTGAATAAATCTTTTCAGCACTAGTCTTGACTTTGAAGATTTACACCTTCAAATCTATTAATCTCATTTACTTGTAGACCTATTTGAAAACAATAAGCTTAATGTCACTAGGCGCCTCTACAAGTTCTAGACTTGAAATAGAATCTAATTCTTTTCAAATAACATTGATCTAGTAATCCATATCTATATCATCTATTGCCTTTACGTAGGACCAAGGATCAAATTCATATCCTTGTGGAATGACTTCAAAAGTTTATTCCAAAAGTATGAATTTATTTGGTAATTGATAATCCTCCCATTATGATATTGTACCGGTGTAATAGTTATTTACAGAATAATGTCTTGTGGTGTATCTAATACAACCATCTCATTTCCAAATGTATTTTATAGTTGTCCTACAACAAATTCTGACATTTTTCTTCTAGAACATTCTACCTTTAAAAGAGCCCTATTCCTTCTTTATGTATGCACTGACTTAAAGAAGTCATTGGAACTTCATTCCTTTACAAAAAGGAGCCCTAGATCATATTATTCTCTAAATAGAATTCATAGATTGGGAATATAACCAAATAATGGTTCTAAAAGCCCATCTTTTACCAATCTTGAATATCATTTAGATTAATAAGATTTAGACATAAGTGCCAAAACATACAATACCAAAGGATGGAAACTTTCTCTTTAAAAAGTAAAACATGTAAATTTTCATCTAGAAAACAATCATGGACAATGCTTAGTTTTACCAAAACGGAAATACTTTCCTTTTAGTCATACTTTTGAGTCTAATTTCCTTTTGGCAATTACTAGGGCAACTAGCTTGTCTAACTATTTGGTATTATAATTCCTCTTCTTACCACCCTTGCCTTTCGATTCAGGCTAAGAATTTGAATTAAATAATATTGATCCTAGCCTTAACTTTTAGGATGTCTTCCATTGCGTAAAACTCACTTATCAACTCAGATAATATAAAAAGAATTTATTTTCAAAACAATTTGAATTGATCAAATGATTCTAACAAGGACTTGTGGATCATATCCATATGAGATTAACATGTAATCTCTACATCCAAGAATTCCTATTCATTTAAAAATAAAATATTTTCATAAAATGATATAGAATTGGAACTCCTTAAGCCTTTCTTAGCACTCAATATGATTCATACCAAACATCTCATTTAGACTTAATAAAAAGTCTAAGTCTAGTAATAACTCTTGCATCTCATGCTGTAGCACAATTGAGATAGAAGCCAATGAAACATATTAGCATTTCAATGGAGACTATGATCACATCATAAGCTATCTTCCATAAATGCATAATGTATAGAAAATTATGACAATGCTGAATCAAAACATATTTATGTACTTCAACTCTTTTAAGCACCATGTCCAAAATCATTTCTTAGTTAATGTGATTCAATTAAAATAGTAGTTAGAGAACAAAAATTTATGACAACTTTATTTTGAGACTATGAACATAATTACAAGGACATTATAATTTTGCATCCATAACCATATAATATGGAACTCGAAAACCATACTATATTAGGTGCAATGACAATCCAATCCCGCAATTAATATTCCTTGGTAGCGAGGTCATATCAATCACTATGATTAGGCAAGAACTATTCTCATTATTAATGTTATCATGGTAATTCTTACCAAACAAAAATAATTTTTCGCTCTTCCTTTAGCCTCTAAGTAATAATGACATAGCTCCGTTGGGAGGTTAACATTACACTTAGTCTAGTGTACACCATTGCCTAGATTCTATGTGAGTTACCAAGTAACTCCACGGTAGCGTGGTTGTTCTCAATGTAAAAACACACTTCATCCATCATTAAGAAGTTTAACCTATAGTACCATGAATTAAACACCCTCCTTAGGGAGCAAAGCATATACGCCAAGGCGAAGTGCCTAATCACGCTATTATAAATTGGCAATGGAGGCCGTAAGACTCAACCCTTGAATCTCTTTCCCACTAGAAATTTTAAAACTAGTGTATTGTCTTGAAATCATTGTGATCTAATCACACTTTTAACCCTACACACTAGATGTGTTTAATTGTTTAAATTCGATGTGATCTGACTAAGTCACATCACAATAGCGTAATTACAAAAAGTTTAATCAGGCAACCCGTGAAGTAAATACCCTTCTCATGGAATGCAAGGCTCGAGGCCAAGACAAGGTATCCATTCACATTACAATAAACTTCACAAAAGGGTTATTTCAAGCACCCCCACTCGTTATTTGGGTTTTTCTTTAAATAATTGTGATCCCATCACAACTAATAACTTTGCATTTGTTGAAGACTCTAATCTCATTAGAATCACTAACTAAAATGGAAGTCCTAAACTATTTAAGATTCCTTGAACACTAATGAATCAAAAAATTAGTTATATAGAACTCTATCATTAACTTATTTGATTAATAATTCTAATCTCATTAGAAACTATATACCTTTTAATTGAGCTTTAATCTCACTAAAACTTCTAATTAAAATAAATTAAGGACTTTCAATCATACAACAATTCCAATCTCATTAGAATGTTACTTAAAAGAGAAGGTCCAAAACTATTTAGGACTAAGAGTTCTTTTTAACTAACATCTTTGATCTCATTAGATCTTTTAATTAGATAATAATTAATAAATGTCCTTAACTTTTGAGGACTATAAAATCAATCACTTTATATAGAACCATGTGTAATCTCATCACACACAACCTTGCCTTTTATCAAAGTTTAACACTTAATCAAAAAAGGCAAGTGAAAATTCAAAATTCAGTACCTTTGATCGATCGAACCTATTTCTCGATCAATCAAAAAATGAAGAAATTCATTAGAAAGCCACTGCCTCGTTCAATTGATTCTCGATTCTATTCGATCGATCGAAAATAATATTCAATTGAACGAAAGGAATTCTCGATCAATCGAGACAATGAAGAATTTCATCATAGAGTTTCTACCTGACTCGATCGATCCTCGATTCCTCTTCGATCAATCAAAAAGTACATTTGATCGATCGAAAGGAATTCTTGATCAATCGAAACTCGCATAACTGAATTTTTCAAAAATTTTCAGCAACCGTTTTTGATAGTTTTTACCATTTTCCATCAAAAACACTTTTGATTTTATAAAAGAAGATTTATAGATCAAACATTAAGGTTTTGAAGATCAAGATGAAGAACCCTAATACATTAAGAACACTATAAATCATAAAAACTTAATCTCAAAAATAACATCACGCCTATATTAATATATGTAATCATGAACTGATATCACAACACCAATGGTTTATATACCCGCACACGAATCTATACATATATTCATTTAATCCAAAGATGTAAAGGCATATGAATTATGTCAAGCACACAATTCCATAAGAAAGGTTCTAGTGCTTCAACTTTTATATGATAAAGCATAACAGTTATATTATATTTCAATAAACCTAAAAATCTCATTCACGGTGTGCATCTAGAACCATGGCTTTTACGAACCAAGTTCGTACCCATATATATATATGTTAGGACATATGTGATTCACTTGTTAGGAGCGTATGTCACTATTTTATATAATTGGCTAATCCTTTGACAAAATGTATTTTACTTGTATTTGGGTAGATCTAGGATGTATTTAATACTTCAAGAAACTTTGTTTCAAGATCAAGTGTTAAAGCAATGCAAGTCTGTTCAAGATTCAAGCTAAAAAGTGCAAGTTCATTAAAGCTCGACAGCTAGTATCTATCGAGCTTGAAGAGCTGTTCCAGCCCAGTGGCTTGACAGCTACTCGACAGATAGCTATCTGTCGAGGTTTATGAAAAATAGAGTTTTAATTCTGTTTTGACTCCAATCCGTGATTATATGTTTGGGCATTCTTTTCTCACAACCGACATATAAAAGGATTATTTTAAGGGCTGTCAAAGTGGACACAAGTTTCACAAGTATTGACCAAAGTTTGTTTAAGCAAATTGTGACCGGAGACAAATTTGCTCTAGTTCATCGTTCTTGTGTAGGAGTAGCTATGTTTGTGCGCCGTAGGGTTTTGTGACCAAGCATCTTCTGGATCTTCATCGTGTGATGAACTGAAGAATTTTGCAGCTAACAACCTTCTCTAGTTGGTGATTGAAGTCGCATACTGGGATCCGCGCAGTTGGTTAGTCCCGTACTGGGAGCTGTGCATTACAAGAAGAGATTGTCACTACAGAACATGTCCAATTGGGTATTGGGGTAAGGGTTCAACTGTAGGTTGGTAAAAGGTACTGAGATTCCTTTACTTGTAACCGCTTGTTTTGATAATAGTAAATTCTTGAGACTGGTGACCTTAAAATCACTTGGTGGGGTTTTTGCTGTATTGGTTTTCTCCATTTGTAAACAAATCACCATGTCAATTTAATTTCTGCTGCACTTAGTTTAATTGGTTATTTGTTTGTGCTATCACGCGCTTTACATGTTAATTTGATTAATTAATAAACTTGGCTAATTAATCAATTAATTAATCACAAGAAGTCAATACGTTTTTGGCCTATCAATATACATGCACCAAGCCACAATATCAAAAACTTCAATCTCTAATATCACATATATCAATCTCAGCACATAGGTTTATTGAACAACAATTCTAAAACAAAATTATGCAGAAAAATTACAGCAGAATTTTGAAACACCAAGAAAACTATTTTCTTTGATTCTAAAACTCAATCACATGTTATACAAGCATGACTGCTCTGATACCAATTGTTGAAAAATCTAGTTTTGCATCTCATACAAAACACACAGTGGAAGCAACAAACACAGATCTACTTCATTCATGAGAGATAACATGTAACCTTGAATTCTAAAACAAAGAATAGAAAGCGTACCTTGATGCAGTGAAATTCAAAACCAAGACTTAAGAATACCTCTAATCAACATCTCAATTCCACATGGTGCCTAAGAAGAGTGGTCTTTCAATCAATCTTTATGACCGTTGATTCTCAAAGAAAGTCCTTCTTTCCTTGAAAAGAAAAACTATTTTCTTTTCTTTTCATCATACGTACATTCTAACTACCTTGGTAGTTACTTTATTTAATAACTTTTATTAAATAAAAATTGATTATCTGATTGGATTAGCCTTTTGGGCTTTAGTTTGTGGCTTGAGATGGGATCAAAGGAAACAAATAAGACTCTAACTCCAATGGGTCTTGAACTTATTTGTCAATTCTTGACAAGTCCAAAGTTACCATTAATTATATTTAATACCACTATATAAATATAATTGCACTCTAGGCCTTATTAATAAATTATATCCCAAGACTCTAATGATATCATTTGACCCCTCCATGAAATATCCATAGTGAATAAAGTCATAAAAAACTATCACTTTGAAAACAACTATTTAATCCCTGAGTACCCGGTAATCTTTTAGTTATTCACATTTATTGAAATCCGATTTCAATAAATATAAGCTTTAATAACTCCTTACTAAAGTGGGCACCCTGAATAACCAGTTCCCATTAAACTTATCTCAAGAGAATATTTCGTGTCTCTATAAAAAGAGATTATGTATTCCATCTTGAGAATATGTATTTCCTCAACATTACATGTAGTTACCCAATATACTGAGGTTTTGACCGTGAATATTAGATCTCACTCCTGATGTATCAAAGTAACCTACATTTCATGATTAGGTTCACAATCCTCTCAGGATTTGAGAGTCTATGAAATTAGAAGTCGTGAGATTAATTATTCAAGTAACAGTTGTTGATTGAATAATTAATCTCACAACGGTCCAGTTTAATATGTCTTAACACTTAAGACACATCAACACATCAACTAGAAGTCTCCACTTCCATGATCAGGACAAACCATCTTAGTTGATGTGTTATAGTCTTTGCAAATGAAACACCCAATTTCATTACTGACTACGAATTACGTTTTGAGTTTACAAGGAACTTGTGATTTATATCTCTTGTGACTAAATCACATAAATCACATACAATGCATCTCAAGGACTATGATAATGTCCCATTAGTTCATTTACAAATAGTCTCATATAATTAAACAATTTAATTATTTATGACATGCCAATAAATTGGATTTTAGGGCATAAACCCCAACATGTAGCACATGCCCTATACTGTTGCCCAAAATTGGAGACTCTCTGGAAATCAATACCACAATCGAATCACGGTACTCTTAGGCAAAGCACAAACTTCATTGATATTGTTGGATTTATTTTTGTTGATAACAGGGACCCCAAACTTTCACCGTAGTAATCTAGGCTATTGGGAACCAAAGAAATAACCTTAGGCTCAGCAAGCAAACAATTTCCCTTGTTCAGTTGTTTCACCAAGCAAAAGAATGACAACTGGAACTCTCTTCTACTCCTATGAGTACATTAGTACTCCTAAACCGAAGATCAACCTCTTGGACACTGCTTGAGACTCCATGCTACAAGGTTAGCTTCGATAGATCCATTTTTGATGATAAACAAATGTAACGCCCCAAATTCATAAATAATAAAGGTCTATTCAATATAGAAAATCCATAAAAATATTAAACAAATGCAACCAGCAATCTAAAATATCATCACAATTGTCAAGGCTCTAATTCCACCAAAGATGAAATATCCTCAAAATAATTCTCTAGTACAATATTTAATACTATAAAAAAAAAAAAAATCCTCAGTTCTATTAAATCATTTGTAACTATTGTCTTCTAAGAATCTCTACTCCAATGATCCCTCTAATATATCTATAAGGGGGAATAAAAAGGGGAGGATGGGTGAGATAACTCAATAAGTGGAATTCACTAACATTGGGATGTGTGAATGAACCTTTTTAAATAAATAATCCATACAGCAAAGTTATAACTTGCAAACCATCTATATTTTAGCATCAAATATTTCATATAAAAATATCATTAGATTGTGAGCTATCATAATACACCAACACCATCATATAAACAATTCCTTAAGTTTTTCTCATGGTCGACGTTTATGCCCCATTGATAGGGTTGTGATGTCCCCTTTTTGAGACTAGAACCCCATTTTATCCCT
This sequence comes from Quercus robur, assembly GCF_932294415.1. Classification (NCBI taxonomy): domain Eukaryota; kingdom Viridiplantae; phylum Streptophyta; class Magnoliopsida; order Fagales; family Fagaceae; genus Quercus; species Quercus robur. Next base: position 31,377,297 of record NC_065539.1, on the reverse strand, counting down.
TTTCTTAAGGGTGGTTCCTTTGGAACCTAAATGTGCACTCCCTTGCTAAAGAGTTCTCTTTTCAGATCCTTAATGGTATACTTCCTTGCTAAGGAGCTACCAAATATGCACTGTCCCCTTTTTTGGGATCACACCTTGCTAAGGACTAGTTACAATATGATTGTCCCTTACTATGAACTAAATACAATACTGAGCTTTTTAATCATGACTTGCCATAGGGGTTCAAAACAAATTCAAGATGCTCACAACAAATAATCCAGTCATAATACTCAAAAATACAAAGATTTATCCACACATACAAATTTAAATAAGTTTAGGTTGTCCCACAAGTTCTTCATTTAACAAATAGTCAACGTTTCCATACAATGTGCACATCAAACATTTATAGAATATCAACATATATCTTTGTTATAAGTATAGTTTGACAATCAAAACTATTTTTAAAAAAACTCCCAAATTAGTAAACACCACTTACCTTTCATTTGCAAAATTGAAATCAACCATTCTTGAGTCACAATAAATCAGTAGAATTAGAACCTAGCAACACCAAAAATAGGTCCATCAATACATGAATTTCTCACTTAAAAATATGATTTCACACTTAAATAGTTTTATCCTAAACAACACTGATATTTCAAAAAAATTTCATTTATATACTTACTGTCCAGTTCACTTTCAGTTTTGATCCAATTGCCCTATTTCAAATATTCTCACTATCTATTAATTGGCATGATTGTACTACAACTCTACAGAACTCTAGGATTTCATTATGTGCCTAGCCATCACATAATCTACTATTCCTTAGAAGCCAAATGTTATATTCATATTTGATCAATCTTTTCTTCTTCTTCTTCTTTTTTTTTTTTTTTTTTTTTTTTTTTTTTTTGATAAGTAGAAAATTAATATATTTAAAAAAAATGTATCCGCCTCGTTACCAAGAAAAATATCCTAAGAAGAGGAAACCCGAAGTTAAAGGTAGAATTACAAGTATGGAATAGATGCAAGTAACATAAAACTTCTTTTTTTGATAAACAAGTAACATAAAACTTATTCAGCAAAAAAAAAAAAAGTAACATAAAACTTCAATATAGTATAATGATGGATATCTGATCAATCTAATAGTAGAAGTCACATATTATATTCTTATCTAATCAATCTTAGAGCCTATAGAGGACCCTTTCATGACATACAACTATATGCACTATGCCTAGTCTAATATAATAACAATTGATGGTGCGAAAAATCGTCAGTAAGTTGCATAGTCCTCACATGCTCTAGACAACACATGCGAAACAAAAACAAAGAGGACCTTGTAGAGAGTACCGGTGTGGTACTGGCCAAATACCCTCCGAATGTCAAGTTAGAGAACTTTCACAACTCTAGAGTGCCAGAGCTGGGGTAAATTATGCATATCTTGGTTTGTGAGGGCTTTGGGGTTTTTATAGTATTGTAGAGTTGACATCCGTTTCTTGGCAGAGAGGGTCTTTCCTTATAGGGAAAATCTTCATTAATATGCATATCTTGTGGGATCCTTTCCTTGTAGGGATCCTCTCGATTAGGGTTAACTGTGGGGCACAAGATGTTTCCTTACATACACATTCGTGGAGGCTAAGCAAGGCCACGTTGGGCCCGTTATAAGCCTCTTTCTCCTCGTCAACTTCTTCCTATAGGCCTCTTATCCTGTCTAGGCGTTCCCGTCGTCTCACATAGATGTTGTCGGAAGTTGAGATGGAGTTGTCAGCTTATGATATCATTTTTTTCATCTTACTAAATGTACAACAAAAGCTAGTGGGTTCATTTGGGACCGTCGACCTCCTCATACATGAACGAGTTTATCCTTCTTCCAAAATTACCCTTATCAGCTGCCCCCTACTCCATGGCTCCATTGGCTTTAGCTGACGAGTTATGGAGTTTAATTTGTAGTTTTTTTGTTATTTTTATTTATTCAGAAAAAGGGGTGCTCATTAATGGTTCCTTGAGCAGCTATCATTAAATGCTAGGACATAAGGCACAAGTTGGTTGGCCTCGTTTTTGAACATGAGTGTCGCATCGTTTCCCGTGTATTTTGTCCTATAAATTGTTCACCTCCTCTTCTCATTTTTCATTATTTCATCTTTTGCAAATCTTGAGAGAGAGAGAGAGAGCTGTCATTTTGTCATTTTTGCTGCCGTCTACTTGTTGATCCCGTCACCTCTACAGACTCATCTACTAACCTTGTAAGTCCTCTTCTCTTTTTCATTTCTTTTCTATTTTCGTTTTTCTAGTTGGTCATTACTTCTATAGAGAGACCTATCAACTTAGGTTCTTAGAATACCTCTGTCGCTTGTAGGTAAATAGATGTCAGGAGATAGTGAAGCGATGAGTGAGCAGTTGTCAATCCGTGAAGGAGCAGGCTATGACGAAGTCTTCCCATCAGGTTATGGGCCTGAGGAGTGCTTATCTTGGTCGACAGAGAGGGAACCGTCTGCCCATTCTCTTATTGACAAGGAGGAAGACCATGACGGAAAGGAAGTAGAGGAAAAATAGGGAGATGAGGATGAGTACGACGAGGGTGGAAGAGAGAATGACGGGGAGTCAGAGGGAGAATATGATGAAGATGAGGATAAGAGTGACGGGGGAGCTTCTATGGAAGGAAGTTCAAGAAGCCCAAGGGATGGTCATACCCATCCCTTCATTCTTCTTGCCATATGGACTGTCAACGACTTCAAGCCGACGATGACAACCAAAATTTTTAACAACTTAAGGTACTGTTACCAAACCCTTGATAACATACCAATCCGTCTGCCTGGAAATTATGAAAAGTGCTATTCTGGGAAGACTGCAGACATTGGCATGTATGATGCCATGTTAGTGGCAAGATTGAGATTGCCTATGACGGCGCTACACCGTCAATTGGCCATTTTCCTTGGTCTATCCGTCAGCCAAATCGCCCCAAATGCTTAGAGGATATTCATAGAGGCTGAAATCCTTTGGGGTCGTCTTAGTGGGGGGAACCGTCAACTTACATTAGACGAGTTCTTTTAGTGCTACAGACCCCAACATATCTCCTCGTCTCAAGGGATATATCATTTTGCAGTGAGGAAAAAGACACTTAGGCTGGTGCCAGACATGCCCAACTCCAATAGAAATTGGAAAAGTAGATACTTTTTTGTTCAAGAACGGACTGGGTATGCCGTCGAGAAGAGTGGGTGACGATGCGTCATGCTTTTGACAACACTTGGGGTATTGTCAAGGATTCAGTTCTAGCACCATCTGTCCTTTTACTTTTTCTTTATTTATTTGTCTAAGTTTTTAACATCGTCTGCTTTTTCTCTTTCAGCTAGCGTTCGTCCACATATAACCAATGAGCAGGAGGCCTTCATTCGTCTGGTGCTTGAGATACCCTTTAACGAGAGGAAGTGCAGGGACCTGATCACCCTTGATATATTACACGCCTATTGCAGTGGTCCTGTGCCGACGCCTGTAGCTCGTAAATTAAATACATACTCATGTTGGTGTAAGTTCCTTTTCCTTAGCTTCTTTCTTTCTGTTGTTCTTATTTTTGTTAACTTATCTAACGTTTGTTTCTTACCCTTTGCAGAAATGGAGTCAGTAAGGCAAAGAGCCTTGGTAAAGGCATTAGCTACGGCGCGTAAGAAGGAGGGGGCCTCTTCGTCAGCTCCCAAAGGCGTTAGGAAGGGAACATCCAAGTGGAAGAGCAACGAGAAGGATGACTGTCTGCTCAAGAAAGGACTAGGCGTTCCTATTGTTGAAAAATAGTCAAAGCAACCATCGCCTCCGAAGCCCAGCCATGGAGTCAATAAAGGTCCAATGACGTCGGCTGGTCCCGTCATCCAGTGAACTGAACATCGTCTTCTAACACACAAGGAACATGCCATTGAGATGATTGAGTCAATTATCAAGGAAACGGACTTGGACCCTTGTGCTGAGCAGTTGACAAAGGACCTAGAGGCGTCGGGTCTTTTTGACCTAGCCAGGGTATGTTTTCTCATACTTTTTTTTATTTTTTATTTTTATTTTTTTATTTCATATTTTCTTCTCTTGTTGACGGTTGTTTTTGCTTCTAGGCGTCAATGCGCATGAAGGTACTCTAAGATAGGTGCGTCGCTGGAGAGGGAGTGATTCGTCGGCTCCGAAAGCGTCAAGAAATCCAAAACAAGGAGATGGATCAATACAAGGAGGCCGTTCGCACCCTTAACAAAGAGCTAATGGACGTCACTGAAAAACTGAAGCAAGAATCCATTCTCCGAGAGAAGGCACAAGAGGCCAAGGAGAATCTGGAGGTGGAGCTGACAACCATTTATGGGTAGGTCAAGACGGCAAGGGCTGACGCCATAACAGAGTTCAAGGCTCCCCAGCCTTTCATTGATGCTTGCGTAGTCTACTATAGTGATGGGTTTGAGGACTGCCTGAAGCAGGTCAGGTCCGTCTACCCAAAGTTGGATTTATCCTAAGTCACCATGAACGACCCTTTGCCAATGACCCCTGTAGGTGGCAACACCGTCAGTGAGGAGACTGACAACTCTACTTAGTCAGAGTGGGATCCAAAAGATGACGGTGTTGTCCTTGCCCAACCTGCAGTCGAAGGGCCCGTCACTCCCTTGGCTCCATCTGTTGAAGACCTTCCTACCCCTGACGCCCTGAACTTCGTTGCCCAGGACGCCTCGAACTTTACTCAAGACGCCCAGAACCCAACTACCTAGGACACCCCAAATGTCTAGCTTTAGTTCTTTAGTTTTTTATGTATCCATTCTTACTTCCAAATTGTAGTAAATGCCCTTGTTTTTGGGCTTTGTTGTAAACACTTTCTTTTATTTATCGTTAATATTTTACATCCGTCGCTTTTAGCATGTTTTTTGCTATGTGTTGATCTTTATTTTTTGATATGTGTATGTCCGTCCATCTTTGTGCATATATGTTAGGATGCACTTGTCCCCTAAAAGGACTTGGTAAATAACTAGGATGGACATGTCTACTTTGGTGTACTCGTCCACCTATAGACTTAATGATGAACTCGTCCACTTTGACTAAATAATGAACTTGTCCACTTATGGACTTGATAATTTCAGGACATCCCCATGGGAAGAACTCGTCCACTTGTGGACTTGATAATAAACCCGTCCACTTATGGATTTTGTAATTTCAAGGCATCCCCATGAGAAAAACTCGACCACTTGTGGAACCTGTCCACTTGTGGATTTTCTAATTTCAAGATATCCCCATGGGATAAACTTGTCCACTTATGGAATTAATAATGAACTCGTCCACTTATGGACCTAATAATGAACTCGTCCACTTATGAACTTAATAATTTTAATGTATCCCCATGGGATAAACTCATCCACTTGTGGACTTGGTAATTTAAAGGGCATCCTCATAGGATGGACTCGTCCACTTGTGGACCTAATAATGAACTTGTCCACTTGTGGACTTAATAATTTTAATGCATCCCCATGGGATGAACTCGTCTACTTATGGACTTGGTAATTTAAAGGGTATCCCTATGGGATGGACTCGTCCACTTGTGGACCTAATAATGAACTCGTCCACTTGTGGACTTAATAATTTTAATGCATCCTCATGGGATGAACTCGTCCACTTGTAGACTTGGTAATTTAAATACATCCCCATGGGATGAACTCGTCCACTTATGGACTTAATCACAGATGTCGTTTCACAAAGGCACGTGCATACACAGGTCGTATTTGAATAACTCCTCCTATTGTGATAAATGCATGCACAAGTAAAAAATTGTCCTTGAAAGAATAAAAAGCTGCCTTTAGGGCTTAAAAAGTACTATAAATAGCAAAAATTAACTAAAAGGAAGTAAACTGGAAATGAGGAGTGTTGTTCTTCATGCCATTATCTACTGGTAGTATCTCTTCAATTGCTCTGTGTTCCACAAGTGGTGTAGCTTTTGTCCGTTTAGTGTCTCCAGATGGTAGGTGCCTTTCCTCTGCCATGAAGTGATCTTGTAAGGTCCTTCCCAATTAGGTCCTAGCTTTCCCTATGAAGGATCTCTTGTAGCGCCTGTCACCTTTCTCAAGATGAGGTCTCCAACTTGGAAGTCTTTATGTCTAACTCTGGGGTTGTAGTGTTTGGCCATGAGATCCTGGTATCGTGCTAGCCTTTGTTTAGTTGTTGCCCTGATCTCGTCTACTAAGTCCGGCTATAGGCGTAAGGCTTCATCATTCCTACTCTCATAATGGTTGCCCACTTTGTAGTTTGTGAGTCCAACCTCAGTTAGGATGACTGCCTCGCTTCTGTATGCCAGTCGAAACGGCGTCTCTCTTATAGGTGTTCTGGCTGTTGTTCTGTATGCCCATAGTATGCTTGGCAATTCTTCTAGCCATATACCCTTTGCCGCCTTGAGCCAAGTCTTGATGATTTTGAGCAAGGATAGGTTCGTGACCTCAACTTGTCCGTTGGCCTGAGGGTGGGTGGGCGAGGAGTAGTGGTTCTTGATTCCCAGTTACGAGCAAAAATATCTGAACGAGTCATTGTCGAACTGTTTCCTATTGTCTGAGACCAAGACTCTAAAGATCCCGTATCTATGGATGATGTTCCTCCAAATGAAGCTTCGTACGTTCTTCTCTGTGATGATGGCCAGGGTTTCAGCTTCCACCCATTTTGTGAAGTAATCTATGACAACCACTAGGAATTTTAGCTGTCTTATTGCTATTGGGAATGGGCCCATGATGTCCAACCCCCATTGAGCAAAAGGCCACAGAGCTGTCATTAGAGTGAGCTCTTCTGTCAGTTGTTTGATGATGTGGCCGAACCTCTGACATTTGTCGTAGGATTTGACATAAGCTTAGGCATCCTTCTGCATGGTGAGCCAATAGCATCCAGCCTGAATTACTTTGTGCACCAACGATTGCAACCCTAAGTGGTTCCCACAGATCCCTTCATGGATTTCTCTCATGATATAGTTTACTTATTTGAGGCTTAAGCAGCTTAGGTACAGGCGGGAGAAGCCTCTTTTTTACAAAACATCCTTTATCAAAACAAATCGTACAGCTTGGACCTTCAGCTTTCTTGCAGCTTCCTTACCCTCAGGTAGTGTTTCATTTTTCAAATAAGAAATTATTGGTGTAGTCCAGTTGCTTTTTGAGTCTATTTCCTGCACATTGAAGTCATCTATCAAAGGTGAGAGCTGAACAAAAGAAAGTACCTTATTGGAGATAATCATGTGTTCCGCTGAGGCAGCTTTGGAAAGGCGGTCAGCCTGCTCGTTTTCTTCTCTGGGGACTTGGACGAACTTGGCCTGTAGCTCACCTACCCGTCTCCTCACTTACTCCAGGTACTTCTTCATCCTTTCCCCTTTGCACTTGAAATCACCATTCACCTGACTGGTGACCACTTGGGAGTCATAATACACAATCACATTTGTTGCCCCCGCAGCTTTAGCAAGATCCAATCCTATTACTAAAACTTCGTACTTTGCTTCGTTGTTTGTTGCAGGGAAGTCGAGACGAACCATGCATTCGGTCTCGTCCCCTTCTAGGGAATGGAATACTACACCAACTCCTTCAGCTTGCTTGTTAGGCGACTCGTCCATGTGGATGCTCCACTGAGGATGTTCTTCTGCCCCCTGGCCTTCCATATTGGTGAACTCCGCAATGAAGTCGGCGACTACTTGTCCTTTTATGGTAGTACATGGGCAGTATTGCCCGTCAAATTCACTCAATTCTATTGCCCATAGCGCCATTTGTTCGGCGGCTTCAGGATTACTCATTGCTCACTGTAGAGGCTTGTCAGTCAGGATGACCACAGTGTGGGCCTGGAAGTATGGCTTGAGCTTACGGGCTGCGGTAACTAAAGCGAAGACGAGCTTCTCCATCAGTGGGTACCTTTCCTTCGCACCTCGGAGTGCTCGGCTAGTGTAGTATACGAGCTTTGCACCCTGTCCTATTCTCTCACTAAGGCCGTGCTAATGGCAGCCGAGGATATAGCCAAGTAGAGGAATAGTTCTTCCCCTAGTTTGGAGGGACTTAGCAACTGTGGGAAAGAGAGGTAGGCCTTCAAATCTTCAAATCTTCAAATGCTTGTTGACATTCAGTTGTCCACTCAAAAGACTTCTTTAGCGTGCTAAAGATAGGTAGACACTTATTCGTTGCCCTTGATACAAATCTATTGAGTGTGGCTACTTTACCGTTGCAGCTTTATACATCTTTCACATTCCTTGGTGGTGCCATCTCTATTATGGCCCAAATCTTGTCTGGGTTGAATTCGATACCTCTCTGAGACATCATGAACTCCAGGAATTTTCCAGCCGTCACCCCAAATGCACACTTGCTTAGATTGAGTTTCATGTTGTAAAAGCGTAGTGTGTCGAAGGTCTCCTTGAGATCATCCAAATGGTCATCCTCCCTTCAATTTTCACTAGTATGTCGTCAACATAGACTTGGACATTTCTTCCAATCTGATGTGCAAACATATTATTCATGAGCCTCTGATATAGTTGCACCCGCGTTCTTGAGGCCCGAACGACATTACTTTGTAGCAAAAGAGGCCTTGGCTGGTGACGAACAAAGTCTTCTCCTGATTAGTTTCGTCCAGTTTTATCTGGTTATAGCCAGAAAAAGCATCCATGAAGCTTCGCAACTGGTGTCGGGCTGTAGAGTCTACTAAGACGTCAACCCGCAAGAAAGGGTAGTTATCCTTAGGGCACACCTTGTTTAAGTTTATAAAGTCTATGCACATCTTCCACTTCCCGTTGTCTTTCTTGACCATCACCACGTTGGCCAGCCAGTTGGGGTAGTAAACTTCTCTAATGAAGTCTGCATCTTGCAACTTGTGGACTTCTTCCACTATGGCTCGGTCTTGTTCTTGGGCGAACACTCACTTCTTCTGATGGATAGGGGGAAAAATGGGCGACACATTCAACCTATGCACCATGACTGGAGGGTCGATCCTAGGCATATCTTCATTCTAAGCAAAGACGTCCTATTTTTCTCTTAGCAATGACGTGAGCGCTTAACGGACTGGCGGACTGGCGAGGGTGCCGATCCTAGTCATTCGCTCGGGCCTAAAGTTATCAAGAAGTATCTCCTCCAATCCTTCAATGAGCTCTGCGACTACCTTCTGTTCTTCAATGTTCATGGTCTGCAAGTGGTTGTTCATCTCCAGCATTGCTATGTAGCACTCTCGTGCTACCAATTGGTCTCCATGTACCTCTCCTACTCCATACACAGTGGGGAATTTGATCATCAGATAGTAGGTCGAAGTCACGGCCTTCCACGAGTTGAGAGTAGGTCGACCTAGGATGGAATTATAAGCAGATGAGCAATTGACAACAAGGAATGTAACATTCTTAGTGATTTGCTGAAGGTAATCACCAACCGTTACAGGCAATGTGACCACGCCGAGGGGTAATACTCTTGTTCCTCCGAACCCAATGAGCGAGGCGTTGGTCAGAACCAACCGTTCTCTCTCAATTCTCATTTGCTAGAATGCCAGGTAGTAGAGGATGTCAGCAGAGCTCCTGTTGTCAACTAAGACTCGATGAGTGTTGTAGTCCCCTACCCGTAAGCTAACAATGAGTGCATCGTCGTGTGGGTGGTGGAGATTTCGAGCATCTTTCTCCGAGAATCCAATTATGGGGTTATAGACGTTCTGAACCATCCTGAGATAAGTTTTATGGGCTTTTTTAGATGAGCCAGAAGTTACAGTGCCTCCTACAATCATTCTTATATTCCCTATGGGGGTCTGGGGCGCTCGTTATCCCTGTAGTTTCCCTTGTCTAATAAGGGCTTTAATTCGCTGTTTTAGGTCATAGCATTCGGACGTGTCGTGACCGTGGTCCCGATGAAAGCGGCAGTATTTGTCCCGAGACCTCTTGCTAGGATCTTCCTTTAACTTGCTAGACTGTGTCGTCCTTTATCTACATCAACACTTGGTCAATCAGGGCAGTCAGCAAGGTGAAGTTGGTGAACCTTCCAGTGGGGGGTTTGGAGCGCCTGTCCTCTAGTCGGTCTCCAATTCTAGCCATCTTCCGTCCCCTTTCCTGCTAGGTATCTTCTTGCCTTTCCCTCTTCTTGGGCTTCTCTTCTTAGGCTAGTAGCGCGTCTTCCACGTTGATGTACTTGATAACTCTATAAAGTACATCCGACATGGTTTTTAGGTTGTTTTTGTATAAGGAAAATAGAAACTTCCCTTTCCGTAACCCATTGGTAAATGCTGCCACTAGTATCTTATCGTTAGCTTCATCAATCGAAAGGGTCTCCTTGTTAAAGCAAGTTATGTAAGACCTTAACATCTCATTCTCCCGTTGTTTGATGTTTATCAAGTATGCAATGGACTTCTTATACCTGTGCCCCCCAATAAAATGCGAGGCGAATTATGCGCTAAACTCCTTGAAGGTGCTAATGGAGTTTGGCATCAACATGCTGAACCACACCCTTGCGGGACCCTTCAACGTAGTTGGAAAGGCTCAGCACATGATCTCATCTGCGACACCTTGTAAGTGCATCAAGGTTTTGAAAGACTCCAAGTGATCTAAGGGATCCTTAGATCCGTCGTAGGCCTCTACTTGTGGCATTCAGAACTTCGGTGGAAGAGGAAATGAAGTGACGGATGCAGTGAAGGGTGAATCCGTCTAATGGACCAATTCGTCGAGGTCATTAGACACCCATCCCTTAAGGGCGTTCATCATGAAATCCATTCGTTCCTTTATCATATGTATCTCCGCGACCACGTATGATGGAGCTGTATCTGCAATGAATGGATGGCTTGTATCCTGTCGCTCTTGTCTGCTTAGGGTGTTACTGCCCTCTGGCCCTTCTTGGTCCCTTCTCTTAGTGCTGGTACCTTCTTGGTCCTCCTCTTGAGTGTTAAGCCTTGCATTCTTTTGACACAGTTGCTCTTCTAGGTCATGGTTTTGTTTGGTGAGGCATTCACAGCTACGATGAAAGTCTGAACCTGTCTCTCGAGGGCAGTGGTATGTGGTTCGTCTCCTTGATTATTGTTGGTGGTCATCATTAAGCGAGTAAGTACATGCAACTCTTTGTTTGGGAAGCGGTAGTATGGCTTACAAGATCTTCCCCATAGACGGTGCCAACTGATGATGCTAAAAATCGTCAGTAAGTCGCACAGTCCTCACATGCTCTAAACAATACCTGTGAAACAGAAACAAAGAAGACCTTGTAAAAAGTACCAGTGTTGTACCGGCTAAATACCCTCCAAAGGTCAAGTTAGAGAACTTTCACTGCCCTAGAGTGTTAGAGCTGGGGTAAATTATGCGTACCTTGGTTTGTAAGGGTTTTGGAGTTTTTATAGTAGCATAAAGTTGACATCCGTTTCTTTGGCAGAGAGGATCTTTCCTTGTAGGGAAGATCCTCATTAATACGCGTATCTTGTGGGATCCTTTCCTTGTAAGGATCCTCTCGATTAGGGTTAACCGTAGGGTATAAGATGTTTCCTTACATACACATTCGTGGAGACTAAGCAAGGCCACGCTAGACCTATCATAAGCCTCTTTCTCCCCGTCAGCCTCTTATCCCGTCTAGGCATTCCCGTCATCTCACACAAATGTCATCAGACATTGAGATGGAGTTGTCAGCTTATGATATCATTGTTTTTGTCTTACTGAATGTACAACAAAAGCTAGTGGGTTCATTTGGGACCGTCGACCTCCTCATACATAAACGAGTTTATCCTTCTTCCAAAATTACCCTTATCAACAATCATAGGACACCTTTTCCATTAATATAATGATTGGTTGAGATTCATGATACCAACGCCTATTCTTCTATTAGGTACCAAAATAATAGACACACAACCCCATGTCTTTGTATAAGCGTGGGGACAAAATACTAGACCTGGAAAAATTCCCACTTTCTAAATATTCCAACTTTCTAAAATTACAGCAAGGCAAAACCATATTTGCAATTCCCACGAATAGCCACAAAGAAGAAAAATATGCTCAATCATGTGTTGCTACTTAAAAAAAGAGGTTAGGGTTTTTAAAACTTATCAAGGCCCATATCTTTACTTATGCCATCTTTCTTGGGCCTCTTATTCCATAATAATTATCTTACTTAAAAATCCTAGGCCCAAATCAATTAAATCCATTTAATTGTGGGTCTCCCTTTTAATTTATGTATAAGAAATAAATTAGTAATAAAATTATGGGGTGTTACAACAACAGTGCGGGTTTGGGAATTGTAATACGAAACACTGATGGGCTAGTTGTGGTTTCTTTATCGCAAGTAATACCTTCATCTCCCACAGTCATAGAGGTGGAGACTTTGGCGGTAAGACGGGGCCCTTGAACTCGTCCTAGAATTGGGGTTTAACAACATTGTCGTAGAGGTGATTCTGAGACCTTAATTAACGTCCTAAAGAGTGGCAGCAGATCCTTGGCTCATTACAGGCACATTATCTCCAATATCCACTTCCTTGCCTTGCATTTTTCAGCTTTCAATTTATCTCATATTCGTAGACATTGTAATAAGGTTGCTTATTCAATAGCAAGAAGAGCAATTCTTTCCCCTCCCTTATCAATCTGGAAGGAAGATGTACCACCAAATAATATTACTCTTGTATTGTATTGTAGACTGATTTGAACAGCATCCCATAATAATAGGCATTGTCGTTTTTCTTAAAAAAATAAAAATAAAAAATGAGAGGGAGAGATCACAAATGGTTGGTTTGAAATTTGGTAAACATCTCTTTTTCTTTTTGAGTAGAGAATTGGTAAACATCTTATTGTTGAATCTTAGAGAAGTTTCTTCTACGTCTAGTTGTTTCAATAGTTTTGTTTTTCTTCCTTTTGTGGATGTAGAAAGCGCAAAGAAACTTCAAAGATAACAGATTTTTTGGCACGTTCAATCTGTTTTTTTTTTTTTTTTTTTTTTTTTTTTTTTTTTTTTTTTTTTTTTTTTTTTCTAAGTGCTTTTCATTGGGTTGCGCATAATATTGGTGCAAGTTTTGGCATGGCCAAGGCCCATCTTTCCCCGACTATATATATGTTTGTATATTTGTTGACAACGTCTCAATAAGAAGTGCAAAATTTGATATATTTCTTGTATTTATTTTCTGAATATATATGTATATATATATGTGCAAAATTTAATATATTTCTTGTATTTATTTTCTGAATATATATACACACACATATATATTGAAATAATTACAATTTGTTGCTACTAACCTAGCAATTCGAATATTTTCTCCCTAAATCTCTAAGTACTTTATGTTTAGAAAGTTGCCAATATCCTTCTTCTTGATCATGCTTTTAGGAGATGAAAGGTTGAAAGTTTTTGGATTTATGGTGGAGTCAAACTAATTAAGGGGTAAAGTGTAATTCACCCTTTAATATATTATTAGCATAAAATTAATAAATAATAAATAATTATTATTATTTTATTGATTAACTCAAATTATCGAAAAAATTAATAAATTCAAAATTGACCATTCAATTAATTATTCCAAATTGTCTTTGGTCTACATCAAGATGTGATTTAGAATAGGAAAAGGTTTTTTTTTTTTTTAAACTAATTCGGAGAAAAACTCTCTAAACTTTTCCTATATCTTTTTATTGGATATGAATTTTGAAAATCTAATCGTTAGGTTGCATGTTTTTATTATATCATTCATGTTTTCAAAATTTTAAGAAGATCAAAGATAATACCTATATCATCAATCAAATAATTAATTTTAAAATTTTTGTGGTATAAAATTATGCATAAAAAATTAATTTATTGATTGAATAGTAAATATCATTTGATTTAAAAGAAATTTGATAGTTTGGAAAGAAACCTTTCAAACTCATCCTATATATTTTTATTGGGTGTGAATTTTGAAAATCTAATTGTTGGATTATATATTCTTTATATTTTTAACTTCCAAACTAGTTTTAAGAGAAATTTTCTAAATTTCTTTGATATATTTTCATTGGATGTGAATTTTTAAGATCTAATCGTTGGATTGCATGATTTTATTATATCCTCCACGTTTGCAAAATTTCAAAAAGATCAAAGTTAATTCCTATGTCATAAATCAAACGTTTAAATTTCAAAATTTTGAAGTATAAAATTATGTATAAAAAATTAAATTATTGATCGAATAGTAAATAACATCTGATTTGAACAAAATTTGACATACGTGTTAAGAACATAGAGAACATGCAATCCAACAATTAGATTTTCAAAATTCATACCAAATAAAAAGATATAGGATGAGTTTGAAGGGTTTTTTCTCCAACCTAATTTGGATAGAAACCTTTTCCAATGATCCAAATATAGAAGTATAATACCTATTTTTTAAATGTGGGAATTGTAACACTTGTTAACGAATTATAGCATCTTTCAATAGGACTTGCAATCCTTATTTTTAAAACATTTCCCTTTTTTTGAATGTAGGACTTCCGTATTTTTTAATTATTTATATTTTATTTGTTGTGAAGTCATCACTCATCACAGTCCAACCTCTAGTTGAATATTTTTTCAACCTTAAAACTTTGAACTTCTGTGTTTTACAATTCTTTTAACGATTTAGTTTTTCAAATACTATCTGATGCCACCGGGGAGATAACACTTGGAAGACGTCAAGTGATATATTTCTATAATATGTTGAGACACCGCTTAATTGAAAAGTTTAAATGTAAGGGTCTGCACTCAATTATATTATATTAATATTTCTCAATTTCTTTACTTTTCTTCCATGTGGAACTTCTACTACCTACACACATATACCCAAAAAGTTATCAAAAGACTAAAGTTTCAACTAGTTTTATGATACGGTTAGATTGTAGAGATCAAAATTTTAAAAACAAGGGTAAGAGTTTATGAAAGTGGAGGTACGAACGCAACTAGGGCATGTTTGGTACTATTGTTTAAACAATAGTTTTCATTATTTAAACAACAGTACACATATTTTTACAACATTTTTTCACCCACATGTATTTCCACAACACTTAAAAATGTTACTAGAATTCTCTTATCAAATGGGCCCTAAGAATTTCATCTTTATGGTCTTATGAGGGTAAGGGCTAAAGTTTGAACATAAAGAATCTTCACTTAAGAATAAGAAATATACGAAGATTCAAAACTAAATTTCTACATGAAATCAAACTAGCACCTATCCAAATCCAATACTAACAAAATATAAACCAAAAAAGACACAAAATAATTGTTTATTATTTTATGGGAATTGATACACTTGTGTAATTCGAACTTTCAAAACAAATCTAATCTACATATTTGGATCTCATGTAAATCTGTGCGTATATAAAATACAACATTTGGCTCCCAAAAAAATTAACGGGAAGCAATTTACCATTGCATCTGTATCAATTATTTGCAAATCTTATAAGTGTTGCCCACAAAAGAAAAGTTTAGGATAAAACGGGCATGTATGATTATTATTATTAAGAAAAACAGAAGTTCACTAGAAGTATGGGCAAGGCTTTCAAAAAAAGAAGTATGGGCAAGCACTGTAAACCCAAGCCCATATGATCAAATACAAAACAAAATACTGTGCAAAATTAAAATTGGGCTTTGAAGTGGGTGGGTTGGGCCCATGGTGAACATGTATGTTAGTGTGGTGGCCATCCGATCTGATCGAAAAAGAACATGTATGTTAGGCCTCGTTTGGGAGGAGGGAATGGAATGAAATGGAAAGGAATGAAAAGAATCATTTTAGAATATTATTCCATTCTCTTATTTGAGAGTTTTAATGGAGGGAATGGAAAGTCCATTCTCTTGTTTGGGAGTTTAAGTAGAAGGGAATGGAATAGGTAGAAGGGAATACTCATTCCTCTCTATTCCCTTAAAACCTCAAATTTTCATTCCGCCCGAAATTGGGAGGAATGGGAGGGAATGAAATTAAATTTAATGATTTTTTTATTAAAACTCCCAAATTACCCCTATATATTCAATTCTTTATTTTAAAATAGGGGTCTAATAGTAATATTGTCATAAAATGATTCTATTTCATTCCCTCCATGTTACTCCCAAACAAGATTACTTCCATTCCATTCATTTTCATTCCTTTCCATTCATTTATTTTAAAACATCCAATCAAGGTTACTTAATTCCATTCCATTCCATTCTTTTTCATTCCTTTCCCTTACTTAAATACATTCCATTCCATTCTATTCCTTTCCATTCTCTTATGATTATTCAATTCCATTCCATTCCCTTATGAACTCCCAAACGGAGCCTAAAAAGGAAGAGATTATACATAAAAGGGTGGAATGTCCCAAAACCTTAGCAGCCTCCACCAGTTAGAAAGAAAAACTAGTCATAGTTGTGGAAGCGGAAGAGAGAAAATGGTGTCGGGTTCAAGGATCTGCACAAAGAGGGTGGTGGTGGACGCAAGGCACCACATGCTTGGTAGACTATCATCGAGCTTCTGAACGGTCAGAAAGTGGTGGTGGTTAGATGTGAAGAGATCTGTATCTCAGGAGGACTTGTTCGCTAGAAAATGAAATACATGAGATTCCTCTGTAAGCGCATGAACACTAAGCCTTCTCATGGTCCCATCCATTTCCGCGCTCCTGCTAAGATGACATTGTAAAGAGGTGGTTTGCTTTGTCTTATTTTACTTCTTTTAATGTGTTCTGTTGCTTTACATTTCCAATTCATGGTGGCACTGTTGTAGGTGCTTTGTTTTTTATTTTGGAAATTGTGATTAATCAAAAGAGGATTTCTCCTGTTGTTTAAGTCATCTCCAGTTTGAACCATGTTTTTCTGGGTTCAGTCAATTTCTTATGACTATTCTTATTTTAGATATTTGCATTTTTTTCTCAACGATACCTTTAATCATATTGAAATAGCTTTGCTATTTGCCTTCATATGGGCATTTTCTTGGATATTGATATGTTATAATGGTTGTTGATTCCCCAATTAAATGTCGATACTGAGTAACTTATTGGATAATGTTTAGAAATATTAAGCAATATTTTAATCTCTTCTTGCTGTATTCGTGCTGGCATTTGTGTAGTTGTCTATTTTGCTATTTGGATATATGTTTCACTTGTCTGAAAGTTAGACTATGAAGAACTTGCCAGGGTTAACATTGTCTGCATATTATGTAGTCATTATTAAGTGATTGTTCTTCTTTGACTAATTAATGGTTGTGTGAGTGCTTTCTAATGCTTGTGAATCTCTTTGCTCCTGCATGAGCTTGAGAGGAAGAGAAAGGAGAGAGCTCAGGTTGCATATGAGAGGAAGAAGCAGTTGACAAAATTGAGGATTAAAGCTGAGAAGACTGCTGAGGAGAACCTTGGCCCCCAGCTTGAAGTTATTGCACCCATCAAGTATTAAGCATTGAAACGCGCTTATTTATATTGAAAAAACCATGGGACAGCTGAGTTGCAGTTAAATTTCTTTAGCATTTTGTTACAATGTTTCTGTCCGTTTGTGCAGGGTACATCTGCCTTGCTGCAATTTTTCAAGTAGAAGATGTCATGTTATAAATTGTTATCTGACTTGGGTTTTCAAATTAGCTATGTTTTTGCGTCATTTTTTACTTAATTTGTGAGGTCATTGTATTTTTTGTTTGTGTGGATTGGATGATAATATTTTCATGTTATATCTAGAATGTTTACTTTTAGGGTGTGTTTGGAATGAAGTGATTGTTGTTGTGGGGGTGATTATTGGAAGGGGCTGGGGATAGAGAGGAGGTGCCAAGGAGAGCCTGATTTTTTTTTTTTTTTTTTTTTTTTTTTTTTTTTAATGGGAGAGAGCCTGATTTTTTGGTAATTAATTTTCACCTTAACCAATTTTCCAGTGTAACTAAAACGCAATGATATATTTGTAACTATCAGGTCATTTTTTGGTTTGTTTTACAAGAGGGAAAGCTTATGTGAACTATTGTTATTTTTACCCTTACTACCAACTAAATGTTTTAATTTTGACCTACATGTTTTGAATTTTGCCCAATTTTGGCTTGTTTTCTATTGAGCCTTTTAACTATAATTTGTTTTTAATCAAGTTTCGTTTAATCTCATCACTAGTTTTAGACTTGTGGAGTTTGTAAAGTGAAGTTGTTTTGGTGGATTTAAGGGGTGTATATTGGAAGGACTACCTTGAAAACAAATTAAATTTAATATATTGAAGGACTAATAACTTGGAAACAAATGAAGTTAAAAGATTTGAAGTAGAAATTGAAGCTAAAAGATTGAAAAGGAAAAATTTGCTTATATAAAGTGCTTCATTTGTAATTTATTTTTTTAATCTTTTATGAACAGGTTAAGTTAGGGTACATAAAAAGCGCATAAAGATTGGAAAGAGACTACCTTGAAAACTAATGGAGGTGAAAAGATTGGAAGAAGAAATGGAAACTAAAAGATTGGAATGGAAAAAATGGAACTTAAATGCTAAGTTATGTAAAAAAGTGTTTCATTTGTAAATTAATATATATGTTTTGTTTTATGAACAAGTTGGAGTCTTATGAACATGGTACATAAAAAGCGCATAAAGCTTGATGCTAAAGAATCACACCCAATAATGATTGTAGAAAAAACATTAAAGTGTGTGTTTGGGTAACCCACACAACAGTCCCAAAGGTTTTTTCTGAAATTGCAATACACCCAATACCTTTAGGGTGTATTGTAGTATCGTTTTCTGAAATTGGAGAGTAATGGAAATAATAGAGGGTTTTTTTTTTTTTTTTTTTTTTTTTTTTTTTTTTTTTTTTTTTTTTGAGAAGGGAAAATAATAGAGGTTGATTCTTGACTTTTCAATAAAGATAAAGCTTCAAGTTTTAAATCAGATTGTAAGTTGTTGGTACAAACACATTAACAATGCAAATACCTCCACTCTTCACCTCCCCTTGCGCACGTATCTAGCCCAATATATGAGACAATTCATGTTAGCCCATTAATCACCACAATTAAAAAGAATAAAATAGTCTCTCACCTTTTCAATGTGGGATTAAACATTTTCATAACTCCTCATCTTCCATATTGACTCCCACATCTTTACATTTATGTTGTAACATTTATTCATTTTAATTATTTAATATTAAAATGTCCCAACATAAGTCATGGATTAAAATACTTGAAATCATATTGTAATTCATGGATTTAGAATAACTAGTGAAAACTATGCATAGAACTTTGGAGTTTGAGAGAGAGAGAGAGAGAGAGAGAGAGAGAGAGAGATAATGTAATAAGATTTTATTTTGCAAAGACTTTGGTATAATTTTATGATTTTCTTTTATTCTATATTTTCTAGTGTTAATATTTGTGAATTTTTTAGTTTGAATTATATTAGGTGGCTTGTTTTTAAAACTTGTTGATATCCAAAAAATCACAACAAAAAGCCCAACTCAAGGAACTAGACCATGGGCTTTATGTGAATACAAATGACCAATTATTCTATAAAGACACTCTTATAAAAAAGGCGGAAGAACCATGACAAATGGGGTAAAAGCCTATTAGAAAATAAAGAGAGAAAATGGCCTTGAATAACTAATAAGGTGCAAATGACCCAAGAAAATGGTCATCGAAAAGGGTCCTCGGAAAGTCTAGCAAAAATTGGGCAAGACCAAAGGAGCCCACTAAGGAACCAACCACCAGGATCGAGTTCCTTAGTAAGAGAAGAATGAAGGAGATGCATTGTGCTCCAAAAGGTATTGAAACTTTGGAATTGAAATTGACTAATCTATAGGAAAAGATTCAAGGGACCTTGATCAGAGGGAGAAAGTAAAAGAAGAAAGACGGTTGGGAGGCTTTCGGAGTTCACCCATCTCAAAAAAAAAAAAAAAATATATATATATATATATATTTACACTACTTTGAAGAAAAAGAGCCAATAAGAGAAGTTGTTATCAGCCTAAGAAACCTTTGAAATGTGTCTTTCTCAACCTTGAAGAATGGGTAATTTCCTCATTGAACTCAAATGGCATCTAATTTACAACTTTCTATAAAGAGAAAATAATTAAAATACTTTTGGATGTGGGTTCCTAGAAAAACAAAACAAGAGTGGAAAGAGGAAAAAAAAGGCCCACAAGGCTCCTTCAGATTCATGGCAGGAAGCCATGGTTGATCCAGCAGACTACACCGTTTCGAAGAATCAAACCATACCCATTATAAAAGAACATCAAAGCAAAGAGAAAGATGAGGAAAAACACTGAGCATTTAAGATCTGCACAGTATCAGGAAAAATAAACAAAAAACACTAGCCTAGGTCGAGGACCTTAGGAAAAAATATTGTGTGAATAGTGTAGGGGCCTTTTTTGTGTATGGTGTATTGGGCTGCCTCCTGCGGTAATGGGCTGGGCTGCCTCCTGCAGTGATGGGCCCGAATATTTCTGAGTAAGAGAGTTGGGGCCGGTCCAATTGTAACTCAACTTGGGTCGGTTTGTGCATAAACTTATGCCTTGTCCGCCAGGAGTAACCTTACGGCAAGCAGAATTGTTGCAGATGAGTTACGGCAGACAGATATAATAATAACCAAAACAGAGTGTTCTGACTATTTAAATAAATTGATATGTATTCCCTACTAATAAAGCATGATTACAGTCATAATGATATTAATCACAGAGAAAATGAAGAAAAATAATACTAGCTAATCAAATGGGCATAAATCAAGTTTTAAGCTTAGTCTGCTAGAACAAAGCCAAAGAGGAGAGAACGCCTCTTCTCAATGCAAATAATCCCCCAGGAAAGAGATCCTGCCGTAGGGATTAATGGCTTTGAGGGAGTCGGATCTAAATAGTTATTGCCCAAAAGGAAAGAGTCCTTGTTTACGTTTTGGAAGAAAGTAAGATTTGAAGGGGGAGAGAGGGAAACCGATCTATTGGTGCATGCCCATTGAACTAACTCTCCTTTTTCCTTAGTTTTCTTTCTTTTCTACTCCGTTTTCTTTCTTATCCATTTTTTTTTCTTTTCTTCTTGCTCTGTTTTTCTTTTCACTCCATAAAAAAACCCTGTTTTTCGACCCCTTTTACAAGGCACGACAAGAGCCTTTTTATAGTGCCTGCCGTGACCAAAGTTTTACCATTTTGCCCCTTAACTGCCTCTGTCTGGTCTGAGCGTACTTGCCGACCACCAGAGGTGTGTGCCACTCACTCTTGCCAGACAGAGGCAGGTTTCATTTCTCCTTCTACCGCAACACTTCTTTCCTGCCACGGTATAAATGCTCTCTCTCTCCACTCTCAAGGCATGCACCCAACGGTTCCCCCTCAAACTTGCCTCTTTTGGGTGGTTTGTCATCTCAGCAAGACGTACCTCCCAAAAGGGTTTTGGGTAGGAGCCGCAAATAGACATTTTTCCCTCTCCCCACCACCAAACCATACCCCCTTTACCTCTTACCTCTGGCCCATGGCCCCACCATGTCCTATATTGGCTAGGTACAGGCTGGTGGTGCCTGGGCCTTGCGCGTGCTTCCCTTTCAGATATGTCCAAGAGTCTGCCTGCTGCTCATGCATCTGCTGTGATCTGGAGACACTCCATCTGCGTTTCTTGACCCTTCATGTGGGCTTTTCTTTGGTTTCCCGCTCCATTCAGGAGTTGGGCTTCGTATGATAATGGGCCTTACATTTCTTTGGCCCACTTTTGTTTTTCTTTATTACCTGCTACGTTGAACTATTATTCCTGCCGTAATAACTTAATCCTGCTGGACCTCTTTTTGGGTTAGCCGTTTATCCATTTTCTCAGTGGCCTGTCATGGGCACTGTTTTGCTTTTACTCATGGGCTCCTATGTCCCTTTGGGCTTTTCTTTGGGTATCCATGGCCCGATTGCTTTCTTTAGGCTTCCTCGGCCCGTTTGCTAATTTCACACTCCCATGGGCTTTTTACTAACTTCATTGGGCTTCCCCGGCCCAATAACCTTATCCTTATCTTTGGGATTCATGGGCCTGCCATAAACCCCTTACTCTCTTAGTTTGCATTGCCTTGGGCCTGCGGTGGCCCTTTCTCACTTTTCTACCTCATACTCTGCCCATGAGATGCTATTTCTTTCTTTCTTGGCTTCTTTGAGTCTGCTTGCCTCTTCAAGACCCATTTATTTGTTTGTTGGGCTTGTGATCCATTATTCCTGCCGCTTGGGCCTAATGGGTTTTTTGCTATTTATCTTGTCAATTCTTTGTAGCCCTCATTATTGGGCTTTTCTGTCTGCCTGGGCTTCCACAAATGGCCCTCAACATTTAGCCCCCTGAACATATGAAACGTTCCTGCGATTCATATGTGAATGAAAAGGCGTTTCTGCCCTTCTCTCATCTTTTTTTTTTTTTTTCTTCTTCTCTTTTTTTGCGGGTCTTTTTTAAGCTGTGGACCCCTTTTTATACATACATATATTCTCCTTCCTGCCGCGAACAGGGTTGTCTCTTCGAATTTCCCAATTTGGCAGTTATTTTCAAAACAGAGTCGCCACTTCATTAATTTCATTCCCTTCTGATGGTTGACCCGTCACCTCCTGTCGTGCTGATATTAATGACCTGGGTATTTAAGGAAGAATCCTTCTGCACTTTAATCACAAACTCTTTCTTTTCCCAGAACATACACTCTCCGTCTCTTACTCTCCTTCTTCCTTTCAAACACCCATACCCATTTTCTCCGACTAAGCCTCCTTACTATGTCGCCGGTGAAAAGTCAAGGCTCTTCCTGCTGCAAAGGGAAGGCGGTTGCTTCCGATTCTCTTGCCGTTCCTGAGGAGATGGAATGTTTCGATTCGGAGCGGTCCGCTGAAGAGGAGACAGAACGCGACCCCGACAGCGAATGCGCTCCTTTAATCGACCCGTGGTACGAAATCAATCCTCACTTCCCAAAAATCCCTGGTGACTATGTACCGCTGCCGTCGGGTCGTATATTGATTACCCTTGTCCGACGAGACCCCGACGTTTCTTGGGCTCCTTTAGCATCTTCAATCCCCGATTTGTCCATTCGCCAAGGTGTTTCGCTTCCTGTACCCTTTCATTTTGAATTTGGGTCTAGCACATCCTTGGGTTGGAAGGAATGGGTTGACAAGGAGCTTTCCTACACGAGTTTTATGGGTTTGTTGCAACGAGCCGGCGTCTTGAAGGCTATAGTCTCGTCTCGTTACTTGTCGAATTTCCGGGATCTCTATAACCTCCGTCATTTGGTCCGTCGATGGTGCACCACCACCCACACTTTCTTCTTCTCGTATGGTGAACTCATTGTGACACTTGAAGATGTGGCTAACCAGTTGCTCCTGCCCATTCTCGGCGATGCCGATCTTGCCGCCTTAGAGTTTTCTCCGGAGGAAGAGGCCATTGAGGTTGAACTGAGGAAAAGGATGACATGAAACGCCAAGTTGTCCTACTGGGTGAGTTCTTCCTCTAAGTTTACTGCTGCTGCCCGCTGTGCGGCTTTTACTGCATTTTGGCTTTGCAAGTTTGTTTTTGGGTCCCACCCCCATTATGCCATAAAACCTTTATACTTTTGTTTGGCTATCAAAATATCTGCTGGGGTGAGCCTGCCGTTGGCTCCTATGTTCCTGGGGTACTTGTATGTTCAATTAGATATCCTCCGTAATGATGAGAGTTAGGCTGGGTCCTGTCATATTGTCACTTCTTCCATTCATTGCACTATACTTCAGCAGTTGTTGTTTGAGCGTTGTGCTCAATACTTGACAAAATATAGACTTGCTCAGTTTGCCAGAGAGAAATACCAGAGTTGTCCGAGTGTGATTACCGATTTTTGTGGCAGGTTTGAATCCGATTTCCCGCTTGTTTTTCATTGGTCTGGTTTGAAGCCGATTGGCTATTCTATGGTTGAATCTTTTGATGAGGGCATGGGTTTCTCTTGGAGAGCCTATAGAAATTTGGGTGCTGATTATACTTGTGCGGATTTTGTCATGGGTTCATTTGTTGACACCATTGGGACCACTACCCCATTGGTCAGTTTTGATGAAATTGGGATTACCTATCTTGCTGCTACCAATGCCGGATGGCTGCCTTACCTAGCCGATGAAGGCATTAGATTTGTTCACTATCCTGCCAACCGGATGAGAAGGCAGTTTGGGCTGGATCAAGACATCCCCGACGACATTTCTTTCCTCATGGGAGCTCCTACTTCAGTCCGTCCTTTCCTGCGGCACACTGCCTTTGACTTTTGGAAGAAGCGTTTCAATGCCATTACAGTTCCCGGTTCACTAAGGGAGGGTGTCTGCACTTTTCCCATGCACGGTTACTGGCATGCAGTGATGGATTCATTTGTGGCTGAGTTAGCGGGGAATCGTAGCTTCTCCCTTATTCCTCCTGAACGGCTAGGTATGGTTGTCTCGGTTAACCCTCGCCTGCTGCTTCCCTCTAAATCCGTTTTGGCGTATGCTATAAAACAAAGTCGGTCAGCCATCTTTGAATGGGACGCAGAGAAGAAAGGATGGTTCTGGCACATTGGCGACTATCCCCCTGGTTGGGAGAAAAAGGTTAAGGTAATCAATCTCTCTATATCGAGCAAGAAAGTGCCTGCCAAACCCAAGTCTGCCGGCAAAGCCAAGCTTGCCATACCACTACCTCCTACAGGAGCTCCTTTGGCTAGCAGAACTAGTGGTAGCAAAAGAAAAACTACTCCTCACCCCGTGTCTGCTACTAAACGGAGGGTAAGTTATTTCTCCCATTTTTCTTCTTTGACAGAACTTCTTGATTTTCTTGCGGCTGACTTGATAATTTCCTCTGCTTCTTTCCTTTTAGTCTAAGCATAAGGAAGATTCATCTGTTACCCGCCCCATTTTGCTTGATAAACCTGAATCTGAGGTGAGTCACTTTTCTCCACTTCTCTCTTCTTTCTTTTTTCGCACGCCTCTGCCACGGGTCTTTTGTTTTGTTTTTTTTTTTTTACTTAACAAAAAATTTTCTTTTTAGGAGGAGCCTGAGCCTTTATCCATATATCGCTCCACTGCCGAGGAGATTTCCGCCTCCATGGGTGTACCTATGGAAGGCTTTTTTGATGGGGCCGAGGCGGTATTAGCGACGCCTGCTCCTTCTACTGCTGCACACAAGACTCTTGCCAAAACTCCCACCCCTTCTACAGAGCCGGTACCTAGAGAGGGTACTCATGTTGAAGGGGTTGGTGAGACTACACCTTTGCCTGCCGAGAGACCCACTCCTTCAAAGGGAGCCATTCCTCCTGCCGCTGTTCAAACCAAAACCACTTCTCTCGTTCTGTAGCTTGTGATTTCGACTAGTGACCCTTTTGCAGCCATCTCCTAGGCTGCAAAGGGTGGCACCTCACTTGTTGTTACTCCTTCCTTCATTCCCGGCTCCGCTACCTGTGGGCCTGATTCGGACTTATCCTCGGAGGGGTCCGATGACATTTTTGAGGATCCTGATGATGCACCCGTGCTGAAAAAGAGAATTTCCGACTCTGATGAAGAGGGGAGTGCTTCGCCCGAGCCTGACTTCATGGGTATGTATCTCTCTTCCTTTTATCTCTTTTTTTTTTTTATTTTTTTTTATTTTTTTTATTTTTTTTTTATTTGCGTTTCATTTGCATACTTATCTCCCCACTTGCAGAAACTTCTGAGGGGTTAGAAATTGCAGTAGGCGTGGGAATGACTGCTCCTGCCGCACCCGTAGCACCTATTCCTGCCGCACCTTCACTACCTATTTCAGCCGTACCTACTACTCCTGCTTCTGCTGTGCCTACAGTGCTTGTTTCTGCTACACCTGTAGCCCCCATTCCTGGTAACTTTGGCAATTTTACTTCTCTTCTTAATTCAACTTTTTTTTCTGCAAGTCTTTTCTTCCCGTGCCATTTTTTTATATTTTGCCTTGCGTTTCCCTTCCTTTTTTTTTTTTAGGCCCACTCCTTACTATCCATTCTCAGTTTGAGGCGGGTAGTAGTTCTACCGCCATCCCAGATGATGCTGCATCTTTCTTTGTCCGCTTTGACCAGCCGGAGGTTAACGACCTTGGTCCGGCAGACTTTTGGGCTTCCGGTCCTCCTTATGTAGACTTTTATGGCTTCCGAGTCCCTGAGGACTGCGTCTCACACTTAGTGATGATCTACAGCCGTTACGGCAATTTTATGCAAGAGTTTCACCTTGGTCGTTCCTCTAGGGAGCATTTCTTGAAAATGCTGGGGTGTGTGCTGAATGACATCGAGCATAACTTCATTGACTCTGTTTCTGCCGGGAGGATCCTGCAGTGGAGGGCCGTGATACAGGAGCTCATCAGTGTGGGTTTCGCCGTGGAGTTTATTCTTAAACATCTACGTGAGATTGCCCGAGCCTTTTTCATGAGGAGAGTCCAGCCAGCCGTCGAGGCCATAGACGCTCGTATTGAGCTTTTGAAGAAAGAGGTGGCTGATTTGGAGGGTCGCCGTGAGCGTCTTCTTTCCGGCGTTAGTGGACCCAGTCGCTTTGGAGATCAGAGTCTCATTTCTGGACTTCATTGATGATGGCACCGTTTCCTTTCCTTTTCTTTGTTTCTCTGTTTTTGTTATGTCAAATAGAACACTTATATGTTTCCTGCCGTAGTTACTTGGCTTGTGTTTACCACAGTTTGGCTGTTGTAACAGAGCTTTAATGGTATGTGACTTAGTCATCAGCCATATTGTTATGCCAAGAAATAGTGACGCAACCTCTGTGAAGCGTATACAATGGCTAGGCATGCTCTCTCCGCCCTTGGGTAACAAGTTTCTGCATCTTTTAAGGTGCGACTGATGTAGTATATTGGCTACTCGATATCACCTCCATCTTCCTAGGCGATTAGTGCGCCGATGGTGTATGAGTTGGTGGCCAGATAGAGTAGCAGTGGTTTTTTATGAATAGGGGCCTGCACTGTGGGGAGGTTCATCATTATCTGCTGTAGCCTCTTGAAGGCCGTCTGCTGCGCTTCCACCCATTCAAAACTTTGCCCCTTCTTAAGCAACTTGGTGAAGGCAGAGGTGATTGATGCCAACCCAGGGATGAATCTTCAGATATATGAGACTTTTCCTAAGAAGCTCTTCAATTCTTTTACTGTGGCAGGAGGTCTCATAGTTGCTATGGCTGTGGCTTTGGCCGGATCCACGTCTATGCCTCTGCTGTGAACCAGGAAACCCAAAAATTTCCCAGAGGATACTCCGAATGCACACTTGAGGGGATTCATTCTTAACTTAAAAGCTCTGCATCTTTCAAATACTCTTTTTAACACCTGAAAGTGTTCTTCTCTTCTCCTTGACTTAATCACTATGTCATCCACATAGTCTTCTAGCTCTTGGTGCATCATATCATGAAATATGGCCGTCATTGCTCGTTGATAAGTTGCACCCGCATTTTTTAACTCGAAGGGCATCACAGTATAGTAGAAATTGCTCGTGGGTGTTCTGAAGGCAGTTTTCTCTGCATCCCTTAGCGCCATCTTGATCTGATTGTACCCACTGAAACCATCCATGAATGAGAACATGCCGCTTCCTGTCGCAGTATCTATCAGTAAATCCATGTTTGGCAGTGGGAATTTGTCTTTTGGACAAGCTTTGTTGAGATTCCTGAAATCTACACAGCATCTTATCTGCCCGTTCTTCTTCTTTACTAGTACTATGTTGGATAGCTAGCGGGGATGCTGGATAGGCTTGATGAATCCTGCGGCTAGCAACTTCTGCACTTCTTTGACTATTTGCCCTTCTATTTCTGTGTGAAATATCCTGGCAGGCTGGGCCACCAGCTTGGCTTTTGGGTCCACATTTAATGTATGCGTAACAAGCCCGAGATCGAGCTCTGACATTTCACCGTAATCCCAAGCAAAAACCTCTTTGAATTCTTTCAGTAACAGTATGAGTTCTGACTCCTCCTTTTCTGTCAGGCTTGCACTAATTGAGATGGGTCTTGGTTCTTGCGAGTCAGACCCTAAGTCAACCTCTTCCAATTCTTACTCTGCC
Source organism: Quercus robur (assembly GCF_932294415.1). Classification (NCBI taxonomy): domain Eukaryota; kingdom Viridiplantae; phylum Streptophyta; class Magnoliopsida; order Fagales; family Fagaceae; genus Quercus; species Quercus robur. Next base: position 31,349,518 of record NC_065539.1, on the reverse strand, counting down.
ATAACCTAGATGTCCCTTTTTGCCGTAACTACCTCATCCTTTTCTTCTTCTTTTCCCAAACTTCCTTCAGCAACGCAACACGCCAAACTCTTATGTTGCCTTTTTTGGGTGGGACCCACTTGCATCTCACCCGTGGGCCCCACGTACCTTCATAATTTATAAAAAATCCTGCCATCAAGGCCTAGGACCCTAATGCACTGAGGTATTTCGTCTGGCTTTGCGACAGACGCTTCTTTCCTTTTCTTCTTTCGCTCCAGTAGCTCTCTTAAATCAGGTTCTGGGTCATCTTGAACATCTTCCCACCTAGGCACAAAAGTGCCTCGTGGCTTTGCAACCACATTTTCTCCAGATGGAGCCCATTGATCATAAAACATGGTTTCCACCAAGTGGGCTTCTACCTGCTCGAACGGCGAGGGGTTCGCAGCTATGTGTATCATCCTGCCATTCAGTCTTCCTTTCACACATTGGTGGTAGGTGGACGGGACTAGTCGGTGTTTGTGTAACCAAGGTCTTCCCAAAAGCACATGGTAGGATACCTCCGTTCTGACCACGTGGAAACGAGCTAAAAAGGCTATAGGACCTACTTTCAACCATAACTGAATGTGGCCTGCGGCGTACTCACCTCTTCCACCGAATCCTGTTACTTCCATCAGGCATCCTTGGATTTTTTTCTCTGAAATTCCTGTGGCTTGTAGGGTGCTCAACGGAATAAGGTTTACGGAAGCACCTGTATCCACTAGGGCCCTCTTGATAGGGATTTGATTTATAGATGCTGCTAAATAGAGAGGCCTCCTATGATCTGGGTGCCCCACTTCCATATCCTCACTGCTAAATGTGATTTTTGTTGATTCCTGCAAGAGGGCCCTGTCTTCTGGCATCTCTGCTGACAGGCATTCCACCCCTGCTCCGGAGGTGATGCTTACCAAAGCCTCTGTGGCTATTTTTCTTTCTTTTGATGTAAGTCCCAACTGGTCAAATAGATTTTTGAACTTGGCACTCTGCTGAAGAGTGGTAATCGCCGCGGCAGGCAGGGCTAAGTTTTCTTCCTCGTCTTCTCCCGGGTCTGCACATATCACTACAGCTGCTACACCCTTTCCCTTGTGGTTTGGGAGTGGGTTTCTTTGGACTTCCTGCTGGGTCAGCTCTAATGTGTCTTCTTTGATCCTGCAGTGCACCAGCCTGCGAAGCGCCCAACATTCTGCGGTGGGATGTTGTACATAGTTGTACAAGCGGCAGAAGCGAGGATCCCTCCTTTCTTCCTCCGTAGGCTCTCTAGAAACCTAGTTGGGTTTAAAGATCCCATCCGCTATCCATTTGTCAAGTAGCACATCCAGCTCCTTAGAAGTGCATGGTAAGGGTGGGGGCGTATCATACTCCCTCCTTCTGTTTTCCTCCTCTAGTTTCCGGTGGACACCGCCATAGCCTACGGTGTGTTCCTCTTGTCTGAACTGGGTTTCACGGACTGAGCCGTCTTTCTAGCTTTCTGTAATAGCTGTGCGAACTGGGAAATCTCTAGATTCTCCAGGACAGCTCTGAACTCTCAAATCATATTAACCATGCACATTTCTACCAACGTCCTCTCTTCACAGTGGTCATAGCAATCAAGTGCTATGTTCCTGAACCGTTTGATGTACTCCATTCCTTTGCTTGGTTGCTTGTAGAGTTGCAAGCGTCACCGTTTCTTCTCTGTGAAAGTATTTAGTGCAAAATACATCCACCATGTCATCCCAGGTTGGGATTGATCCTGGTTTTAAGCCAATGTACCAGGTGTATGCCTGGTTGCATAGTGACTTTGAAAACTCCCGTAGACGTAAGTCTTCGTCTGCTGCGTAAGGGCCAAGGGTGTCAATAAATTTGCTCACGTGCTCTACCGCACTTCCCTTCCTGCCATCGTACTGGGCAAAGGCCCTTGGTTCATACCTCTCAGGGTACAGCTTGCTGAGTACTTTTAGAGGATCGGGAGGTCTTCGTGCGTAAAACCTCTCCTTTGGTGTTCTGGCTCTCTCTTGCTCTAAGAGAGCCGCAACCTCAGCCATGGTAATAAAACGTTGTCCTGCGTTCCGTGGGACACCTCCTGCCAGTGTCTTTCCTCTGTCTGCCACATGATCCGGGTCATGCTGGCTGCCTTTCTTTTTTGTTTTGTCTGCCTTCAGTTGATGGATCTCTTCCATCATTTGTTGCTGCGAGTGCTGCAACGATTGCAATACTTCGACAAAGGTGTTGACATTGTCCGCGGGGACTCTTGTCTAAGGCTAAGGATCAACCCCTGTTCTGTTGACACCTTCTGTTTGGTTAAGTTGCTCTTGGTGAGGCGTTGTTGGCCTAGATTCTGCTTGTGAGGGTACGGCACTCATATTTCGTGTCGTCCTGGACTTTGGTAGCATTGTTTGCGAGGGACTCTGTTTTCTTTTCCTTTGCCCCTGTCTGCTTCCCAACTCCCCAGCGGAGTCGCTAATTTAATGTAGGGGCCTTTTTTGTGTATGGTGTATTGGGCTGCCTCCTGCGGTAATGGGCTAGGCTGCCTCCTACGGTGATGGGCCCGAATATTTCTGAGTAAGGGAGTTGGGGCCGGTCCAATTGTAACTCAACTTGGGCCGGTTTGGGCACAAACTTATGCCTTGTCCACCAGGAGTAACCTTACGGCAAGCAGAATTGCTGCAAACGAGTTACGGCAGGCAAATATAATAATAAACAAAACAGAGTATTCTGACTATTTAAATAAATGGCTATGTATTCCCTACTAATAAAGCATGATTACAGTCATAATGATATCAATCATAGAGAAAATGAAGAAAAATAATACTAGCTAATCAAATGGGCATAAATCAAATTTTAAGCTTAGTCTGCCGGAACAAAGCCAAAGAGGGGAGAACGCCTCTTCTCAATGCAAATAATCCCCCCAGGAAAGAGATCCTGCCATAGGGATTAATGGCTTTGAGAGAGTCAGATCTAAATGGTTATTGCCCAAAAGGAAAGAGTTCTTGTTTACGTTTTGGAAGAAAGTAAGATTTGAAGGGGAAGAGAGGGGAACCGATCTATTGGTGCATGCCCATTGAACTAACTCTCCTTTTTCCTTAGTTTTCTTTCTTTTCTACTCAGTTTTCTTTCATATCCATTTTTTTTTTCTTTTCTTCTTGCTCTGTTTTTCTTTTCACTCCGTAAAAATACCCTGTTTTTCGACCCCTTTTATAGGGCATGGCAAGAGCCTTTTTATTGTGCCTGCCGTGACCAAGGTTTTACCATTTTGCCCCTTAACCGCCTTTGTCTGGTCTGGGCGTACTTGCCGACCACTAGAGGTGTGTGCCACTCACTCTTGCCAGACAGAGGCAGGTTTCATTTCTCCCTCTACCGCAGCACTTCTTTCCTGCCACAGTATAAATGCTCTCTCTCTCCACTCTCAAGGCATGCACCCAACGATTCTCCCTCAAACTTGCCTCTTTTGGGTGGTCTGTCATCCCAGCAGGACGTATCTCCCAAAAGGGCTTTGGGCAGGAGCCGCAAATAGACCTTTTCCCCTCTCCCCACCACCAAACCATACCCCGTTTACCTCTTACCACTGGCCCATGGCCCCACCATGTCCTATATTGGTTGGGTACAAGCTGGTGGTGCTTGGGCCTTGCGCGTGCTTCCCTTTCAGATATGTCCAAGAGTCTGCCTGCTGCTCATGCGTCTGCCGTGATCTGGAGACTCTCCATCTGCTTTTCCTGACCCTTCATGTGGGCTTTTCTTTGGTTTCCTGCTCCATTCAGGAGCTGGGCTTCATATGATGATGGGCCTTACATTTCTTTGGCCCACTTTTGTTTTTCTTTATTGCCTGCTACGTTGAATTGTTATTCCTGCCGTAATAATTTAATCCTGCTGGACCTCTTTTTGGGCCAGCTGTTTATCCCTTTTCTCAGTGGCCTGTCATGGGCACTGTTTTGCTTTTACTCATGGGCTCCTATGTCCTTTTGGGCTTTTCTTTGGGCATCCATGGCCTGATTGCTTTCTTTGGGCTTCCTCGGCCTGTTTGCTAATTCCATACTCCCATGGGCATTTTACTAACTTCATTGGGCTTCCTCGGCCCAATAACCTTATCCTTATCTTTGGGGTTTATGGGCCTGCCATAAACCCCTTACTCTTTTAGTTTGCATTGCCTTGGGCCTGCGGCAGCCCTTTCTCACTTTTCTACCTCATACTCTGCCCATGGGATGCTATTTCTTTCTTTCCTGGCTTCTTTGAGCCTGCTTGTCTCTTTAAGACCCATTTATTTGTTTGTTGGGCCTGTGATCCATTATTCCTGCCGCTTGGGCCTAATGGGTTTTTTGCTATTTATTTTGTCAATTCTTTGTAGCCCTCATTATTGGGCTTTTCTGTCTGCCTGGGCTTCCACAAATGGCCCTCAACAAATAGAAATTTCAACTTGTAGAAATACTTGGGAGCTCCACACTAATCTAAGGTCCAAGATCTCACCAATTTTGTAGAGTCTCAAGGACCTACTTAAGTTTGTGAAGTTTGTGATTTATAAGCTTTGTGGACTTTTTATCTAGACTTCTACGAAAAAGAAGCATTGTAGAAAGGAAAACCTATACTTATAGAACTTGTATTTTTGAAAACCACATTGATCTAGGCTTCCAAGTCTCACAAGTCTTATGGATCCTAAAGGGTCTATTGAAGTCTGTGGAACTTGGGATTTAAAGGTCTTGTGGTTCTAGGAACCAATATTTTGTGTTTCACAAATAATAATAAAATCCATTAAACTATTTTTTTTTCTCTCTAACTCTTTCAGTTCCTTCATATACATATAATTATTTTTCCCTCTTGGATTTTTGGACTTGTGTTTGTGCACAGGTTGGTTTTGAGAAACAGATTTATCCTCCGCAGTGAAACCAAATCCAGCTCATCCATAACTCTATTATGGCCTTGAATAGCCCAAGCCTTAAAACTAGAGCATAGGCTTGACTAATGACAAAAAATCGGCCTTCAACATTTGGCGACTTGGTTGGGGAGTTAGGATGACATACCATGTTGAAGTTAAGCAAGCAAACTTGGGGGCTAGTGATTCTTTTTGTGTATGTGCAAATCATGAAGAGGAAGGAAAGTCCCTCCATGGAGTGTTCAATATCAGTACTGAAGAAGTAGAATGAAAGTTCCTCCACAAAGTAACAGAATCCAATAAGCAAATTGCGATTTCATCCAAATAAAGTGCCACAGCAGAACTCAATATGGAATTCTAGGGGACTTCCCAAGTGCAGCAGAATATCCCAACAGCCCCACAGTAGAACACTATTACAAAAATAGCCCTCAATGAAACACAAGATAAGTTCTATGAATTATTATTTTCTCCATTTTATTTTGTAAACATAATGAATCATTACCTACTTTAATTTTATTTTTATTTTTAAATGAAAATGTGATTCTATCATATCCAAACTCTCATGATATTGTTTCATTGCTTAAAAAAAATTAAGCATATCAAAGAAAGTTGATGAAATGAAAAATGTACAAACCACATAGCAAAGCAATTTCCTCACATATGGTGTAATTTAGTTGATGAAATGAAAAATGTACAAACCACATAGCAAAGGGATTTTGTTGTAATTTAGTAGTAACACCATATGGTGTAGGTTAGCAAAGGTGGAGTTGTTTGACGGTTCCACCAAAAAGTGAAGTAGTTCCTTGAAAGCAGCAAATGTGGAATAGTTCCCCAGTTCCAGGAAAGTGGAGTAGTTCCTCGAAACAACAAAGGTGGAGTAGTTTCACGATCCCAGCAAAAATGAAGTAGTTCCTCGAAAGCAGCAAAGGTGGAATAGTTCCATAATTCTAGCAAAGTGGAGTGATTCCTCGAAAACAATAAAGGTGGAGTAGTTCCACAGTTCTAGTAAAAGATGGAGTAGTTCCTCGAAAAACAGCAAAGGTGGAGTAGTTCCCTAGTTCCAACAAAGTGGAGTAGTTCCTCGGAAACATTAAAAAGTGGAGTAGTTCCATAGAAACAATAGAAGGTGGAGTAGCTCCCCAATAGCAACAAAACATGATTCAACATGAACTCTAAAAGGCCAAGTGCAAGTTCACCTGTAAGGCATTCAATAGCAAAGTTCCTCTACGGCATATTCAACAACAAATTCAATTCTAGGATGCAAAATACAAGTTCCTTCGCAAAGTGTTCATAGAATTCAGTATTGAGTTCTGAAACCTTCTAAAATGCAACAAGAGGTCCAACATATTCTTGAGTTCTTGGCAAGGAGTCGGAAAAGGAACCATGGCAAAAGCTAATGAGGGAGTCACACTCAAGCACGCCTTCAACATAGTGCAAAAACAAAATCTATGTGTAACAACATGCTTGTAGCCTAATAGTCTTAAAAACAAAAAGTTATGCAAGCCCAGATGAACCAGAAATAGCAAGTCAAGAAAGATTGAAGAATTCAACTCAAAAGGGCACAACAGGGGAGAACCAAAAAAGACCCCTTACATCAGAATCAAGTTCCTTGAAAGTTGTTATTGTGTGCTCACGATAGAACAAAGCTAAAACATACCTACAAGGCAATTCCTTTCCAAATCCCATGAAAACGAAGAATTTCTGCCTATGGGTCAGTGGCATCCAAGTCTTTCAACCATGGAACGCATGAACAATAAGGCAGAGGTGGTTCGAGCATGACATCAAATTCATTCAACACCTGCCTCACATTCTGGGGTTGAAACTTATTATGTGGTGGACCTTGAAGATCTTTTGAAGAAAGTCAATAGTAACACTACATTGCAAATTAGTAGCAACATCTACATTATGAAAGCTCAACAACTATGTAGTGCATCCACCAATTGTTGCAAATCATCAATTGGGTTCACCACTTGCAAGGTCCTTGTAGAAGGAACCTGACTTAAAGAAAGTAACATGAAACTACAATCTTGACAGAACTCTTTTTCTGGCCACTGGTCCACCTGCAAGAGCAACCTCAAATGACCAAAAAAAAAAAGTGTGCCATCAAAGAAGGATGGATGCAAAGAAGAAGATGAGTCGGTAAAAAGTTTTTCTATGTAAAGTTTGTTCACAACCACAAGAAGATTTTGAAGGATAGAAAAGGAGTCTTAATTTTTATCAATTCATTAGAGAAGGAAACAAATCCCTAACCTTTTGAAGAAAAGAAAATAAATTAGTTCAGTAAACTCATTAAAAAATTAGGGCTACAGAGAAACCTTCTGGAGACTAAAGAGTTCAATGACCCCGAATGGACCGAGAACCAATGAACCAGCACATGGAAAGAAAATCCATTGGGTGTCCTATTCCTTTGAAAATGAGATAAGGGCAAGAAGATTTAGAGAATCCAAAAACTAGCGTACAAAAAATGTGAAAAAAAAAGAAAAAAGAAAAAGAAATTAAGAATGGCCTCCTGAAGAATTGGCCTTTGAATGGTGTAGAAAATACCTTTGAGTGATGAAGATATCAGGAAAGATTAAGAATGGTCTCCCAAGAAGCTAGCATTTTAATGGGATTGAAAATCCCTTTGAATTAGAAAAAAAAAATATATATATATATATATATAAATATATATTTATTTATTTATATGAAGGGGATTAAGAATGGTCTCCCGGGGAACTTACCTTTGAAAAACGTAGTGAATAGGCACAAGAATGACCAGGAGATTAAGAATGGTCTCCCATGGAACTTACCTTCAAATTAATTAGGTCTAAGGATGACAAATCCCTTTGAATGGCAGGAAGTATAATCAAAGAGACTATAAATGGTCTCCTATTGAATTGGCCCTTGAATGGCGTAACAACCCCTTTTAATGAAAAAAAAAAAAAAAAAAAAAAAAAAACCACAAATGGCTCATGCAGAAAGGCACTAAAAGTGAACCAATAAATAAGAAATTAGTGGTATGGGAGAACCGCGCTCCTTTCACCAAAGCCAATAAAAGAAGTCACCACATTCTTCCAGAAACTATTCTAGATTGATGGTACAAAAGCCATCTCTCAAGGAACTAGGCATCTCCACCACAGGACTCGTGTGAGACAAATACGCAAGGCCATGGGATCTCAAGAATCGGCTAAGTCCCACCACATCTCTCATATTAGAAGGAACGTCCTGATCAAATCCAAAATACTAATGAACCTGGTAATGACCTTATCACTTCTCCCTCATTAAGTTTAATAGATTTCCCTTTTGTATGATATCTTAACTAGAAAAGAAGTCATGACCTCTTATTCTGTGGAACCATTAGAATGAATGCATGCTCATAGGATAGAGCACGATTTTTCTCTAGAAAAATAGATGCTACCTTTAATATTTTGAAAATTAGCTAGAAAATCATATACATTCTCTCAAAAGAAATAGTAATTTGTTCATATATAACATAAAGAGTTTTGAAAATGCAAAAAGAATGAATACAAAAAAAAAAAAAAAAAAAAAAAGAAAAAAAGGAAGAAAAGAAGATGAGTGAACCAATCTCTCACACATGCAGTTGTAAACAACCCATGTGCTCAGGGGGCTAATTTTGATACCCAAAAAATCACAACAACAAGCCCAACTCGAGGAACTAAACCATGGGCCTTATGTAAATACAAAGGACCCATTTTTCTATAAAGACACTCTTGTAAAAAAGGCTGAAGAGCCATGAAGAATGGCATAAAAGCCTATAAGTAAATAAATAGAGAAAATGACCTTAAATAACTAATAAGTTGCAAATGACCCAAGAAAATGGTCATCGAGAAGGGTCCTTGGAAAGTCTAGCAAAAATGGGGCAAGCCCAAAGGAGCCCACCAAGGAACCAACCAACATGATCAAGTTCCTTGGTAAGAGAAGAACGAAGGAGACGCACTGTGCTCTAAAAGGTATTAAAACATTGGAATTGAAATTGACTAATCTATAGGAAAAGATTCAAGGGACCTCGGTCGGAGGGGGAAAGCAAAAGAAGAAAGATGCTTAGGAGGCTTTCGGAGTTCACCCATCGAAAAAAAAAACATTTATACTACTTTCAAGAAAGAAAGCCATCAAGAGAAGTTGCTATCAGTCCAAGGAACCTTTGAAATGTCAGTTTCTTAACCTTGAAGAATGGGTAATTTCCTCATTGAACTCAAATGGCATCTGATCTACAACTTTGTATGAAGAGAAAATAATTAAAATACTTTTGATGTGGGTTCCTAGAAAAACAAAACAATAGTGGAAAGAGGAAAAAAAGGGTCACAAAGCTCCTTCAGATTCATGGCAGGAAGCCATGGTTGATCTAGTAAACTAAAGACTATATTGTTTCGAAGAATCAAAGCATACCCACTATAAAAGAACATCAAAGTGAAGAGAACGAGGAGGAAATACACTGAGCATCTAAGATCTGTACAGTATCAGGAAAATAATCAAGAAGCACCAGCCCAGGTGGAGGACCTTGGGAAGAAATATTGTGTGAATAGAAATTTCAACTTGTAGAAATACTTGGGAGCTCCACACTGATCTAAGGTCCCAGATCTCACAAGTCTTGTAAAGTTTCAAGGACCTACTTAAGTCTATGAAATTTGGGATTTATAGGCTTTATGGACTTTTTCCCTAAACTTTCTAAGAAAAAGGAAGCATTGTAGAAAGGATAATCTCTACTTATAGAATTTGTATTTTTGAAAACCACATTGATCTAGGCTTCCAAGCCTCACAAGCCTTGTGGATCCTAAAGGGTCTATTGAAGTCTGTGGAACTTGGGATTTAAAGGTCTTGTGGTTCTAGGAACCAATATTTTAGATTTCACAAATAAATAATAAAATCCATTAAACTATTCTTTTTTTTCTCTCTCTAACTCTTTTAGTTCCTTCATATACATATATGTATTTTTCCCTCTTGGATTTTTGGGTTGGTGTTTGCGCACAGGTTGGTTCTAAGAAATGGATTTATCCTCCGGGGTGGAATCAAACCCAACTCACCCATAACTCTATTATGGCCTTGGAAAGCCCAAGCCTTAAAACTAGAGTATGGGCCTAACTAATGACAAAAAATTGGCCTTCAACAAGGCTTAATTTTAGTTAGAAATTTAAGCATGCCTATTTTTATCAATTTTCATATTTATTTCATAACTTTTCAAACTTATTTTTATATTTATTAATCATGCAGTTCAATCGATGATCTACTGGTTGAACTAGTGACCTAATGATTCAACTCTTAGACTAGATTAACATTTGGTCCGGGTTAATAACTATGGCATTGTGTTTATCAAAAAAAAAAAAAAAATTCCTTTTTTTTTGTAACTTCTATGTTAAATGCAAGAAAAAGCTAAAAGCTAGTTAAAAAAAAAAAAAAAAAAAAAAATACTTTTGCCCATACTAAAATGGACCCTATGAAATAAGAATGATTTGCAGAAGTGGTGAAGGTAGAGGAAGTCAAATATTATGTCAAATTGTAGGGGTGTGTGGGAGTCGAATTGGGTCAGTTGATGGAAATTTTTTTAACCAATCTACTATTGGCATGTTGGAAAATTTCCAAACCTCCACCGACCCACCAATTTAGTAAATTTACAAAAATGGCGGCTCAATTAAAAATTTAGATGGTTTCAACTCGGCAAATTAGGCTGGTATACTAAATTTTAATTGTGTTGTATACTAAATTTCAAAATTTATTTTACCATTTACGAATAAATTTTAAAAGTATTTCCTTTAAACCTATAAACCATTGAAGGACTTGTAACAAAAACACAAATCATTAAAGAAAAGTATAGGAAGTGTTGACTTTCTCATAGATCAAAGTATACATGTCTTATGTTATAAGTATTTTTTAACTTTTTCTATTAAAAAAAAAAACTTTTTAGCATATCCATTTCATTATGTATGTTTATGAATATGTTGGAAAATTATCACATTTTAATATACGTAAATAATTGAGTTAATAAAATAAAAACTTAAATTTAATAGATATAGACTAAAAAGATATGAATATATATAGGCGGGTTGGGTCGGTTCTTGGCGATTTAAGAAAACTCAACCTATTACTTTAATAGTTGAACCTGCCCAACTTACTTGGAAATAAATATTAAATCAATGTGGGAAGGAGCAGGTTAGGTAGATTGATATGGTTGTTGCACAAGCCTATGTCAAAGGAACTACCAAAACTCTTTAGAAGTTCAAAGATTTAAAAATAAAAAAATGAAAAAATAAAAAAAGAGGAAGAAAAAGGAACCTAAAGGCCTAAATTGGTTTACAGGTTAAAATTAGAGTGTTGAGATTATACTTGTCTTCTATATATAAATTAAAATTTTCTCTTGATGTTTAAAATCTATCCTTTTTTTTTCTTTTTTGGAGGGGGGGGGGGGTGGGGAGAGAGAGTTTTTTTTTTTTTTTTTTTTTTTTTGCACTTCTTTTTGTTGCAATATTTTGATATTTGTTCTTATATAGCACTACGCCAAGTTGAGTGTTAAGCTCGAGCTCATGGCACAAATAGTTAAGCTGATTCTGAACAGACTAATAAACCTTGACTCAAGCTCATCCCAGACTAATAAACAACACATGCTTGATTATCCCTAAAAATTGTAACAGTCATGATCAACCCCAATAACATTGGAAATTTATGTTACAAGAGCTAATGTAGACAAAGAAATTTCATTAAAGTATTGATTTGTCAACTTTTTTTTTTAGTGAAATTTTTAAAAAAAATGGTAATATATATATATATATATATATATAACTGAAGTTATTTGAATTCTGATGATCTCTATTGAGGTGCATAAAATTTTGAAGCATCATAATTTCATGTCATTATTTTAATATATATTGTAAATTTGAGACAACCCCGACCTAATCGAGCCCACATTGCCAAGTGGCTAGAAGTTATCTGAGCACATAGGAAAGTATCCAAGATATGCTGAGAATAAGAGATAATGCCTTAGGGGAATCCATCTGCTAAGCAATAACCAGCGTCAGGCACTAGTTACTAGCTAGTCATGTCAACAACAGGAAGTTGGTCCCCTCTGACCGGTGATACGATACGGAGGGACCCAGTAACATGTTAAATATTTTCTCATCATGACAATCCCACTAAAAGGAGGATATAAATAGGGAGAAAGGGGTAGGAAATGGAGGTTGAAAAATTGGAGGAGAGAGACACAAGAAAGGTGAGGAAAAACACATTCCAGGGAGGAGGAAATCTTGTTCAGATTTCAAAGAGGGAGCTCGGTTGCTTGGTAGCCTTCACGGCCAAGCCAAAATCAAGGTAGTTTAGTGCTGAGGTTGAACTAGTACCCCATCAATGACACCATTAATCACTTTTTTGGAACTCCCATTGTGAAATAAGCCCAACCCAGAGTACAAGTAAATTAGGGTCTAGGCCCAACAACCCAAGGTTATTAGGAACAGACTACCACAAATACCATAATTATTAAATTTCATATTTAGAAAACAAAATAAATAAATAAATAAAAGAGAAAAAAACCATTAGGAGATACCATAGTTAAGCTAGAGCATTCACATTGGATGTTCTAAAAAATGCTACTTCAACACGCCAAAAAATTACTTTATCTATTTTAACATAGTATTTGACAATACACTAGACATTCGATCTCTTACTTTTAACACATCACCTATTATAATAACCTAAAATAAGATCAATCTTTTATTTAAAAAAAAAAAGAAAAAGAAAAAAAAAAACTCAACCACAATCAGCTAATCTGATGTTAACAACAAAAAACAAAAAATAACACAACCACAGGAGAGAGAGAGAGAATGAGAGAGAGAGAGAGCATTGAGCCACAATGCACTTCTACTATATATATATATTATATTTAGCAAATCTAGTGGAGGATGTATTTTGGTATTTGGCGTGCTAAAATGCTAAATTTTAGCATTTAGCACATCCAATGCTAGTGCTTTAAGAGCACTAGCATTAGGGGGTGTAAAAACTCCCTAGTTGCTATTTTACAACCAAAACGTTAAAAAACATGCTCCAATCAGGTATGGATTTCTATAATTTGTTACAACCTATGAACAGTTGGTTCTTAGTCTATCTTTAAGAAAGATAGTTGACTGTCTAAAGGGTTGGCGTAGATCTAATGAGGATCTAGACCTGGTATCTTCATATTCTATAGGAAGTGTCCTAAACCTAGATTGGTCAAAGCTAAGTCTAACCATTCCATCGGCTAACTGTTGGACAAAATCTAGATCTGGGTTCCTAACTGGGTTTTGGATCTGTAGATGATGATTTTCATTATCTATAGTCCAATGTGCAGGGAATGTGACTTTAGACCATTTCAGGGTTCTGGGTACCTGAACTTTGGATCTAACGTCTGGAATTTGGATAAGGATGGTTTCACTAGCCTTTCTTTTGTCTATTGCCTGGATAGACATGTTTGTTCTAATGCACTTATAATACACTCTGTATATAAGGCCTAGTTGTCTGGCTCTATGTAACATGAGAGTTCCATGGGTTTTGATGTTGAGGGTGAGAACCTTCAAGATGTGAGGGTCATCAAGTGCTACAATGAGATTGGGGAAACAATCAAAGTGGACTGGTCCGCCGCTCAAACTGGATTCCATGGTACCTAGGAGGCTATCATCAAATCTAGCATGACGAGTGTCTCTAAGGGCCATAAGGATTGAGTTGTTCAACCCTTCTCTGATCAATGGTTTTACTCCTACTTGGACTAAGCCAATATGGAGGAATTTATGATCTTCTTTCCTGTGAGCTTTCACTGCTGCAGGGGATAACAAGTAGCATGTTTCATACTCCTTGTTGATGCTATAAACTTGCTCTATAGTCCTAACATAGTAGTCTGTTTTGAAAGTCTAATAGAACCAACTGTTCATAGTAGATGTAAAAAAATATTATTATTTTAATTAAAAATAGCTGATGTTTCTCTCTCTTTCAATCACCTCACCTTTCAATCGCATTTCTCATCTTCCTTTCTCTCTCCCCTCTCTATGTTTTGGTGTCTCTCTCAGATCACCCTTTCTCTATCGATGTCGATGACGTGGATGATCGGCATCGATGACGTGGTGGTGGCAAGATCAAGGTTTAAGTTTTGATGGTTGCTTTGCTTGGGTCTCTTCCATTTCGGTCTCTTCCCTTTCCAAGCGAGTCGCTTTGCTTGGGTTGTTGAGTTTATGCTATGGGGTTTAAGTTTCAGTGGTGGCTGGGTTTTGTTCACGGTGGTGGTAGCAGCAACAAATGGTTTTGGTTTTGGATTTTGTTTGGGTATTTTGAGTTTTAGTTTTGGGTATTTTAAGTTTTAGTATGGGTCTTGGGTTTTGTTTGAGTTTGGTTTTGAATCTCGACAGTGGGTGGTGCTAGGTTAATCGGCGGTGGGTGATGCTGGTTGATTGGCGATGGGTGGTGGTGGTGGGTGTTTTGGGTTTTGGTGGTGGTTATTGACTGTAGTTTTTTGTTTTGGATTTCTAGCAGATCTCGGTACCTATGACAGTATGTGGCGATTTTTTGTTTTGGGTTTGTGGCAGATTCCGGTGGGTCTATAGTTTTGGTTGTGGTTTTGGCGTTTTTTTTTTTTTTTTTTTTTTTTTTTTTTTTTTTTTTGGGTTTGTGGAAGGTCTAGTAAGTCTGTGGTAGTTTTTTGTTTTGGGTTTTTGGTGGTGATTTGTGGTTGTTGTGGTTGGTGGTGTGGGTGATTGTGGTGGTTGTTTTGGTTGTTGGTAGTGGTTTCAATTTTGATTGTTAGTGGTGGTGATGGTGGTGGTTGAGTTTCGGTGGTTGAATTGATATGGGTTGTTCTATTCTAGGTTTGGGTTTGGGGATGATGAAAAAGAGAGAAAAGATACAGGGTAGAGGAGAGAAATAGGGTATTTTTATATTGATTTTATTAGGAAGTATATATTATTTTATTGTAATGTATGTAAAAATAGAAACTAGGATATTGGGTAAGTTGTAAAATGAGATGGTAAAATAGATAAAGTAGTGTTTGAGTATGTAAAATATGTGTTTTTTTACATCCTCCATTGCCAATGCTCTAAGGCACTTGGTCTCTTCTCTTCTTCTTCTTCTTCTTCTTTTTTTAATTTTTTTTAATGTACTGAGAAAAAAATAAATAAATAGATAAAATAAGCTTTTTTTTTTTTTGGTGCTTGAGAGGCAATCAATTAGCAAAGATTGTTTCTCACCCAAAAAAAAAAAAAAAAAAAAAAAAATTGTCATCATAATATGATGCTAGCATGTCAAAATATTTACTCCATATATATATGAAAAGCAAAGGATCATTTGGACAAATTGATCAAATGGCGTTAAGGCTAATCAACTTCATCACATATTTGGATTTTTTTTTTTTTTTAGGAGTGAATATTTGGAGTTAATTGATTCTGGTTCGAAGCAACCCTTATATAACTTTTTTGAGAATCACTCACAACCCTTATATAACTAAACTAAAGTCACAAATTATGATTTTCGTACATATAAAAAAAAGTCAAAATTTATGATAGGTAAAACATTATTTTTGCGTTGATAGAGGAAACCTTGTTTGATAAGCAGAGAGATGATCTGGTGGACGTAGACAAGGTGCATGCCCATGCAAACAAACCTAAAGAGAATACTCTTATAATCGGGGGTGCTAAGCAAGGATCATAGAAAAGGAAACCACCACACCAAGGAATTACGAACATGGTAGAGACAAATGCAGAACCTTTGGGGACAAAAAGAAAAGGCGTGACTTGTGAAGAGTTGACTGTTGGGGAAAAAAAAGGCAAAAGTTAGAACATGATATAGTTGTGCTTGGAAAGATGTTGGCAGAGAATTTTGGATCAGCGGTGGCTGCTAGGCAGCACCACTGGAACAAATGAGTACCTTAAGTTGGAACTGTCAGGGGCTTAGGAACCAACGAACAGTTCAAGCTCTCAAGAAAGTCTTAAGGGCTGAAGATCCCAAGTTTGTCTTCTTAATGGAAATGAAACTTCATAAAGATATTATGAACCGAGTCAAGCATGAGTTAGGGTATACACAGGGTGTGGCAGTTTCTAGTGAAGGAAATAGTGGGGATCTTGCGTTACTATGGAAACCTAGTACAAGGGTGGAGGTGCGCAAATATTCTCGTTGGTGTATTGATACTTTAGTTGACTATGAAGGAAATGGTGATGTGTGGAGGTTAATAGGTTTTTACAGTCATCCGGATACAAGTAAAAGTGAGGAAACATTGGAGTTATTGGAATCACTTAGCTCAATTAGTGATTTACTGTGGCTTTGCATAGGAGATTTTAATGAGATTACTAAGGCATTTAAAAAGGAGGGTGGAAATTTGAGGCCGCTACGGCAAATGTCTCGGTTCGAGGTGTCATCAACCAACGTGGTTTTACAAAATTAGGCTTCTATGGTCCACCGTTTTCATGGTTCAAGAATCAGTCTGAGGATGGTCGCCTTAAGATACAGTTGGACTGAGCTTTGGCTACTACTACATGGAGGCAGAAGTTCAGTGAAATAGTAGTTCAACATCTCTTAACTTGTGCATCAGACCATTCCATGTTGGCTCTTTGCATAACAAGTAAGGCTCTATTGAAAATCAAGCAAAAGATTTTTTGCTTTGAAGCTATGTGGGTTAAGGATCCAAGATGTGATGAGGTGGTAAATTAGTCTTGGCAAGAAGGACTAAACAAGTTCGAAGGGGGTCAATTTAAGAATTGTATTGATACTTGTAGAGAGCAACTGAAAGTTTGGAACAAGGTGGAGTTTGGGCATGTGGGAAGGAGGATTGCAAATCTCCAAAATCGGTTACAAATGTTGGAATCATGCCAGATGAGCAGTACCACTGAAGAGGAAATACAAGAGGTAAGGAGGAATCTTAACATTTGGCTTGTTGTAGAGAGTACGATGTGGAAGCAATGATCACGCAATACGTGGTTGGTATGTGGAGACTGTAACACAAGTTTTTTCCATGCAAAGTCCTTTAACAGGTTCCAGAGAAATAGCATTCATGGGTACTGTGATGAAACAAGTGCATGGCAGGATGATGATAAGGTCTTAGAGTGAATTGTAGTGGATTACTTCCACTCCATATTTAGGACAAATGGTCCATCAGAGACAGCAGATGTAATTACAGCTGTACAACCAGTATTATCTATGTCAATGAATGAGGCGCTAACAATGGAGTTTCGAGCTAAGAGGTGGCAAAGGTACTCAAGCAAATGCATCCAAATAAAATCTCCAGGACCGGATGGTATGCCCCCTTTATTTTATCAACATTATTGGTTTTTAGTTGGCAATTATGTTACCAAGACTGTCTTAGATTTTCTTAATCAAGGTATTAGGCCACCAAGTTTTGATGATACACATATTATCCTAATACCTAAGGTTAAGAACCCAACCAAGATAACCCATTATCACCCTATTAGTCTTAGTAATGTTGTTTCTAGGTTAGCTTCTAAAGTGCTAACGAATAGGTTGAAAGTGCTTTTCCCACACATCATTAGTGAGAATCAAAGTGCATTTATGTCTAATCACCTTATTACTGACAATGTTTTAGTAACTTTTGAAACTATGCATCATATTAGCCAGAAGAAAGGTGGGAAAGTGGGGAGATGGCCCTCAAATTTGATATGAGTAAGGCTTATGATAGGGTGGAATGGGGAGGAAGGCTTATGATCGGGTAGAATGGGGTTGTTTAGAACAAATCATGCACAAGATGGGTTTTCATACTCAATGGATTGAAATAATGATGAGATGTGTTCGTTCTATTACATATTCTGTAAAGATTAATGGGCAACCTCGAGGCCACGTTGCTCCCACAAGGGGTTTGCGGCAAAGGGACCCCCTCTCTCCGTATCTGTTTTTGAATTGTGTAGAGGGTTTATCTACAGTTTGTGCTTGGGGACTTGCAATTTCTCACCTATTCTTTGTTGATGATAGTCTCATTTTTTGTCGAGCAACAAAGGAGGATTGCTCTACATTACTTATCATCCTGGAGAAATATGAGATAGCTTCTAGCCAACAATTAAATCGTGAAAAAACATCCCTTTACTTCAGGCAAAACACTTCTCAGGTGATCTAGGATGATGTTAAGCACAAATTTGGGGCTTAGATTATCCAACAGCATGAAAAGTACCTTGGTCTCCCTTCTTTGGTGGGTAAAAATAAATGTAACACTTTTCACCAATTAATTGAGAGGCTGAATAACAAATTATTTGGGTGGAAAGAAAAATTGTTATCTACTGCAGGGAAGGAGATCTTGATCAAGACAGTGGCAGAAGCGGTTCCAACTTGCACCATAAGTGTCTTTAAGCTTTCTAATGCATTATGTGATGAGATAACAAGCTTAGTATGCAATTTTTGGTGGAGGCCAGCAAATGAGGAAAAAAATGGCTTGATTAAGTTGTGTAAGCCAAAGGAAGAAGGTGGTTTGGGTTTTCATGATCTTAAGGCGTTCAACCTTGCTCTCTTAGCCAAAAAAGAGTGGTGTCTACAGACAAGCACAACTTCATTGGTTCATAGGGTGTTTAAAGCTTGCTACTTCCCTAACGAAGACTTTCTCCACTAAGCTAGGGAACCGCCTATCATTTGCATGACGAAGTATTATGTCGGCACAATCAATTGTTCAAGATAGGCATAGGTGGCAAGTAGGTAATGACTTAAGCCTGGACATCTTGAAGGATAAGTGGTTGCCCCAACCATCCACATTCCAACTCACTTCCAGACCAAATGAGGTACCATCTGATGCTAAAGTTTCATCGTTGACTGACCCACATACTAAGGCTCAGAGAGTGGACATAATAAGATAATATTTCTCATCAGTTGATGCATCAACTATTTTAAGCATCCCTTTAAGCTCTAGACTACCCGCAGACCGTTTGGTGTGGGCTTATAACCCCAAAGGGCTGTTCACGGTAAAGAATGAATACAAAGTGGCTCTTGCAAGAACTCTTATTAGAGATTTTGGGGAAGCATCAAGCAACCAAAATAACAAACTCTTTTGGAGAACAATCTGGGAGGCTTAATGTTCCAAATAAAGTCAAGTCCTTTTTGTCGTAAGCAAGAATATATTACCAACAAAAGTCAACTTGTATAGTAGAAAAGTCATTAATGATTGTAAGGTTGAATTTTATCAACCATCTTGTTGGCTTTATTCCGTGTCAAATTTACTTGTATTTTAGCAATTAGTAACCCTGTATTTAGGTGAGAATCATGTAAGGGTGGTGAGTGAGAGAGTGTGAAAAAATGCTCAAGATTGTGCAAGGATGTAGAGACTCGGGGGTGACTCGCAACTGGCAAGCTGCCAAAGCTGGCACACGTGTGAAGCATGCAGGGGAGCTGAAGAGTCATGCCAACTGTTGTACTACAGGACAAAAGTCCCAAGCTGGCCAGGCCGTTAGCTCTCGGCTTGAACTCGCGACTCAGCCCAATCGCAAGGCCAAGTCACCAGACCACCCTATTTGGGAAAAACTGACTTTTCGCATTTCTTCTCACCCTACTATATATTGACCCTTATACCCACGAAATGTAGAGAGCTTCTAGGGAGAATTTTGAGAAAAACAAGATTGATTCATCCACAATCTTTACATAGAGACTCTTCAAATTCCTCTAATCTCTTCCTCTCCATTATCAAATCCTTGAGAGGTACATTACCAAAACCTTTTCTCACCATATCCATATCTATGAGAAGGCCATTTGGTGTTTGGGAAGCAATTAAGAAGGGACCAATTTCATATTGGTTGATGCTATGGTCAAGTAGTGGAATCCGGTAAGTTAAAGAAGAAATAGGTTCAGCGTAACCTCGTTGGAGTAGGAGTTAGGAGGGCTTAGGTACATTAGGTAGAATAGGCTTGGAGGGTCTTCTAATGTTTATGTATCCCAACTACATTCTTTAGTGGATTGTTTATTGCTTGGAGGGCGGCGGAAAGGTTTTACGTTGAGGGCTTCGGTTTCCTCTTCGATAATACATCATGTGTTGTCCTTGTGTTTGCATCTCTCTTCCCTTAATCTTTTCCATTTAATTTATGCTGTGGATGTGATTTTATTTGGTTTAGATTGTTTATCAATTCTGTTTTAAGCTTATGTTCATATTCCGCACATTAATTGTTTGACAGTAAGCTTGAATTACTAATTTGTAAATTGGGGGTCTAAACGTTCATAGTATTTTATACACTAATTGAACTTTCAATGATCCAATCTGCGAAGCATGTGGGGAGGGAGCTGAAAGTAGTGGGCATATATTCTGGGATTGTGTTAAGGCTTGTGAGGTTTGGAAACTTACTGGTATTTCTTTTGCTGCACACGGTATAGGTTTTTTTTTTTTTTTTGCTAATTTCCTATGGCACTTGAAGTTTGGCCTCTACTTGGGCAATGAGTTGCTGGAACTAATGGCTATGGTGGTGTGGAGTATGTGGTTTAGTCGAAATGAGGCTAGGCAGGGTAAGGCAAGGCAACAAGCGTCAGCAATAGTTCAAAAAGCTAGGCTATTGTTGGAAGAATTTCACACAGTCAATCTCAAGATACCTCAATCCGAAGCTGAGAATGAAGTCCACTGGGTCCCCCCCCCCCCCCCCCCCCCCCAAAAGCACCTTGGTACAAGCTTAACTCCGATGGAGCTACTTTTGCTATCATACATGCTGCTGGTGTTGGGGTAATGATCCATGACAGTACTAGTAGGGTAGAGGCAGCCTTAAGCAAGAAGTTTCCAACCCAACCGAGTCCTTTAGAGACTAAAGCCAAGGCTTTGGAGGAGGGTGTTCTTTTTGCTTTGGATGTCGGTATTCGTGAAGTTATTTTGGAATGTGATTCCAAGATTGTTTCAAAGGCCGTGAACGGTTCAAATGTCCCTCCAGAGTCAATTAGCAACATCATTGAAGGGATTCGTCTAAAATTGAGAGAGTTTAGGAAGGTACAAGTATCTCATGTTAAATGGAAAAGCAATCGCCTGCTCATCTCTTGGCTTAGCATGCTAAGGGAATTGCAAATTATGTAGCTTGGATAAAAGAAAATCCTATTATGATTGAGTTAGCTTTGACTCAAGATGTAATGTTTTTATCTTCTTCTTAATTAAGTTATGAGGTTTTCATAAAAAAATATATATATATATATATATATATATTATTTTTAATATATATTAATCATAATATAATATGTTGTAAAAATTGTTGTAAAAAATTTAATGTCACTAAACTTTTTTGTTATTTTTAATTTTAGTTTTTTGTGAAGAAGTGTCACTACTAAACTTATAGGCCTAATTCTAGAGAAATTATTAGGTCAGGGGCGGAGCCACGTTGCCCCTTGGGGGGTCCGTGGCCCCTGCACACAAAAAAAAAAAAAAAAAAAAAAAAAAAAAAAAAAAAAAAGTCCACCAGCCTATATAGAAATTTTAATTGGACCCCCCCAATGATGTACATCCGGCCCTCCCTCCCATTTCTATTCAATTCACTCCCAGGCCCAAGCATGCTTTAGTGTCAATTGTAGGCCTCTTTTTTCTTCTAATAAAACAAAACATGGCCCCATTATATTTAAATACCCAAAGGCATTACCCAACAAAATAACATTTTACCACCCATTCTCAATCTCAAAATCAGAACCCTTTCTTTTGCTATTCTTTTTAAAGAGGTGCTACGTTCACAAAATTTTTACAGCATTTTTACAAATCATAAGTGGTTAGTTGTTATTGGTTCAAATTTGAACTTAATACTAAAATTATTTTTTTGTTCCAACAATAACAACCAGTAACAACTTGCCACTTAGGATTTGTTGTAAAAATGTTGTGAAAATATTGTAGACATATCATTTCTCTTCTTTTTATTCTCTTCTTGTCTTCTGTGTACACGCCACCGCCCACTCCACTGGTACCAGCAACCCCCAAACAAACAAAACCTCAGCTCAGCCCTCCTTTCAAACTCAGTCCTCACGATCCCAAAAAAAAAAAAAAACCTAATCATTATTTTCTTTCTTCTTGCTTTCTTAATATAAATTATTCAGAGGGTGAGTTTTCAGTTTTCTTTTCTTTCTTCAGCACTACACTTTCATCTCTTTTTTTAGTGTTTTTTTTTTTTCTTCTTCTTCTCAACTATATACGCTTACTTAAATATTTACTTGCACTTTAATTTTTCATAGATTTTTAGAGAAATATATGATTGAAGGCATGGGGAGGTATGAATAACATCCATATAATTAATAATAGGAATGATGATAGGTTGACTGTTTAAATTACAGTGGAAATTTTGTTTTTTTCTTAAGTACGAATAACATCCATATAATTAAGTAAAAATTTCTAATTAAGATTTTATTTTTTAAGTTCTTTTCAGGTTGATTTTTGAGTCATATTCTTAAAGCTTAAAGAATTATGAGCAAACGAAAAACAATTGATGCATTCTTTAAGAAAAAAGATGTTAGCAATTCAGAATTTAGGACGCCTATGGTTGTAGAAACAAATGTGGCTGTAGAAATAAATATTGATACTTTAATGCCTAATGAACACCCTTCCAAATGTTCAAGAATTCAATCTGAAGAGATAGATCGTGATCCAGGATCACGTAAACAAATATGTGAATTTCCTATCAACAAACAAGATGAATCCGACAAGCTTATTTCAAAGAAGGTCCATATCAACCTAAAAATATAGACTGTCCATACAACAATAATAATCATCGTTGTCAAAAATCGGCCCCCCCATGTAAAAATTCCTGGCTACGCCCCTGTATTAGGTATCCTGGAGGACTACTGACATGATCCTCCTAACTAATAAAACATTGTCATTTATACAAATATAACATCACTTAGTATTTTTTATTTTTTGTATTTATTAAGAAGCTAACCCACATTAATTTGTATAAGTGGCATCATTTCATTAAGAGGGACCCACTTATGTCACGGTACAATTCGTATGTATATGCATATGCGGATTACATAGGTTTACGCCTCATCAACACTTATCAATTTTGACAACTTGTTAAAATATTTTTTCAGTGATATTTTCTTTATATTTTTCATTTGTTCAAAGCACCGTTTATCAATTTTTGCTCTTTTTTTTTTTTGGAACACTTTTAACAACTCAGCTATGTATCTTACCTGTAGTTATTTTGCATACTATGACAAGAATATTTTAAGCAATTAATGAGCAGATTTTTTTTTTTTTTTTTCTTTTTGTGGAATTTTGTGGGGACGTTTGAAGGAGAGGGAGATGAAGAGAATCTAAAACTTGAAAAAGAACATAATAATAATAAATAAAAAAATAAAAAAAAAAAAAAAACCCTTCTTAAAAAAGATGTAGCTAAAACAAGGAACAAAATCACTGGTATGATTTTAAAGAATCAATTAATTGACATTCTTCCATATACAGAGTTCTGACTTTCCCGCTTTCCCTCTAAAATCCGTTCTTGCCTTAAATGCAAAATTCAGCATATATGGGTCTTAAAAGTTAAAGGTAAAAACCCTTGTGTCATTATCATGCATACTTCCTCTCTCTCGAGATCTTTCTTTTTGTGCGGCTTTTGTTTTTCTTTTTCATATTTCCACACTATGGCTTTTCTTCGATGGTATTTTTGTGCATGTATTGCTCTCAGCCTAGGCCTAGCAAATGCTCAATTTTATAAACAAGTCGGCAATAAGAAGCTCCCTTATCAAACATTCACCGTTGATCAATCTGGCAATGCCAATTTCTCCACCATTCAATCAGCTATAGATGCTGTTCCTTCCAATAACAAGTATTGGACTTGTATTAGGATCAAAGCCGGCACCTATAGGTAAATTTTTTTGTGTGGTGATAATCGTGTTTATTTGCACTCTATATATGCTTTATTATTATTATTATGAATTAAAATCTATTATAGTGGTTTTGATGAATAAGTGCATGTGTACATATATATATATATATATATATATATATATATGAACAAAAATAAATTGTTGTGCATGTAGAGAGAAGCTCTTAATCCCATATGATAAGCCATACATCATCCTAAAAGGAGTGGCAAAGACAAAGACATTGGTCGAATGGGGAGATCATGATAACCTTGCCCAAAGCCCTACTTTTACATCTCAAGCAGATCATATCGTGGCAAAAAGCATAAGCTTCAGGGTAAGATATCACTATCCTTTGATCATATATAGTGTTTTTGAGAAGTTATACAGACATTGACTAGTCCATAGGTTCAGCCTAATTTTTTTAAAACTTTTTTGTTTTCTTTTACTTATTAACATAATTTTTCATGGGATTAGGTGCAAACATGCTTTAAAAAGTGACTAGTATGTCTTTATTATTTCTGCAAATTAAAACCTGTGAAGATGACTCGATCAGTGGCAAAAGGTTACTCCCTTGTATTAGATTTGATTAACATCTTGAGTTAAAACCCTCTTGAATTAAATAAACTCTGTAAGGATGCCCAACAGTTATCGAAACCTTGGTGGAGATGAGATTAGATTATAGGCATTGTCGGATTCACAATAGGGCCGGTAGGCCGAAATTCATTAAAAAAAAAAATGCATGTGTATAATTTTTTTTTATAAAAAAATATTATATATATATATATAAAAGAGTTTAGCTTGCCTCCAGTACTTCCACATTACCCACTAATAAATAAAGAAAATGTGGAGATTAAAACCTATTACTACTTGTCATTGTGTATTTAAAACAAAATGAGACATTCAGTTATAAAGATTTTTTTTTTAAATACATCTTCTTCTTCTCAAATAATTGCGTTTATAACACTAAATCTCAATTTAAATTAATATTGTATCTATAAATTAAAATTAACTTTTTAAGTATATAATTTTATAAGAAATATTTTTTTAACAGGTATAAGAAAGTATTGGGTTATTCATATTCATTTAAATAGTCATAATTGTTTTTGTGCACCTAATAGAGTCACAAATTAATTAGTGATAAACGGTATATGCCAATCATTTAAATTGATATAATATTCATAAATATAATGAACCTATGGCTATTCTAAAAATTATTTGTAATAATAAATGAAAAATATATAAGGGGTTTTACTCCTAACACTTTATGATTTGTAGTTGACTGATGATAGATTAAGGTATCAAATATTTTTGTTAATATTTACACAATTTGATAAGTTTAGTAAATATATTAGGTTATAAATTATTAATTTTTTACTTGTTTTATAGTACCATGCATTAATGTAGGAAATATTTTTATAAAAAAAAATTACTTGTTCATCTTATTTTTATTTAGCAATTATATTGAAAGTTTAAACAGCTAAATCATAGTGTAAATTGATCCGGCATATCTTTACATAACATTTTGGCTTTCTATGATTATTAATAAACAGAATACATACAACAATCCAGATTGGAATAACCCTAAAAGCCCTAGACAAGCAGCGGTGGCAGCCATGATCAGCGGTGATAAGTCTGTATTCTATCGATGTGGGTTTTATGGATTGCAAGACACTTTGTGGGATGTTCAAGGACGACATTACTTTAACAAGTGCACTATCCAGGGTGCTGTTGATTTTATCTTCGGTGCTGGCCAATCTATTTATGAGGTTTTTTTTTTTTTTTTTTGGTCTCATTTACCATAATTTTCATCACCAAACAACTCTATTTCATAGTAAAACTAAATAAAAGAAGTTCGTAGATTGTTTTCCAACACATTAAGGTTGTTACAAAATATAGGAAAATAAGATAATTTTATAGAAAATAATTTTAGAAAATGATTCATTTTCTAGAAAATTTTAAAGCGTATTAGTCGTTTAAGAACTTAATCTTTTAGACTTTTTTTCATTGTCATTGTTAACGAGCACATTTTTCATGAAGTCCTCTTAAGTGAAGGATTTCCAAATCCCAAACTCTAGTCTTTTGAAGTCAAACTTTTACTTCAAACAAGCAGTGGCATTTTAAATTTCACTTCAATCAGCTCGCAAACATTAATATGAGAGCTTAATTAGAGTTTGAATTCTATTCAAGCACATTCATCTAATAAATTTTATTTTATTTTATTTTTTTGAGAATCTAATAGTTACCTTATATAATAGTTTAATTAAGAATTAAAATATTATTTTATTTGATATATACTACATATACGAACTAAAATTAGATAAACATGATACCATAAAAATTTGTGTGCGCCCCAGAATGACCCTGATTACTTTTATGTGTAGAAATGTTCGATATCATTTTTGGGACAAGCTGTGGATCCAGGTTATATCACAGCACAGGGAAGAAGCGGTCCATATGATTCAAACGGGTTTGTGTTCAAGGAATGCATTGTGCATGGCACTGGTTCAACTTTCTTGGGAAGGCCATGGAGAAGTTATTCCAGAGTGATTTTCTACAACTCAAATCTTACACACATTGTAGAGCCAGAAGGATGGAATGCATGGGGCAGTGCTGGCTTTGAGTAAGCTATTTATTACATAATAATTGTTGAAGCACTTGTAAAATGTGATCTTACATATGCTATATATTATCTTAATTAGAAATTTCCATACAGATTGGTTCTTTTTTTTTTTTCTATCAAATTTCTTCTCCTTTTTTTTTCTTAAATTTTGTTTGGTCACCGTCACTGTTATATTTCAATAATAAATTATCTACTCAAAAGTTTTTTCAGTCATATGATAAGAAATGAATCACACTTTGTAACCACGATTTTGATTATGACTAAAACATACTCACAATTATATATGTTTGGCATGCACTGTTCAATATTAGTCGATTGACTAATGTTTTCATTCCATCAGCATGATATGTCTTAATTGTTAGAATAGCCTTTTAATTGATTTTTTTTTTTTTTTTGGGCTGCATTGTTCGAATAACCAATTAATATATGTATTAATCATCAGGAAATCCATTAATCTTGTTTTAATGGGATTGTTAAATAAATAATCAGGAAGCAGTTAACATTTGTGGAGCATGGCTGCTATGGACCTGGAGCGGAGACTTCCAAACGAGTGCCATGGATGAAGACACTGAACTCAACCGATTTGGAGCAGTTTACTAACATTAGTTTCATTGATAATGAAGGCTGGCTCAATGCACAACCTTTTTAAATTTGTTTTTGCACTTTCTTTAATTAACGCTTATCTTCTTTTCTTTTCATGGCTTGACGGATTTTTGTGTCAATTCTTTTGTTTTGTTTTTATTTGTTTTTTTTTTTTTTTTGGTTTTAGGATCGATTTAATTGTGTGTAACGGCTCCGAAGTATTAAGAAAATTTTTGGTATATAATCTATGTTGAAAAATGGCTCATAGTTTATGCCAAATTAGAGGTCTCTTTATTAGGAATTTTTTTTATAGCAAAATTTGCAATAAGTTGCCGGCTGAAAGGTATTTGATGAATCATGAATAATTTTGTATAAATTGACGGTCGTACTTCATTTTCATTACTGAATATCTATGGAAACGGAACATTTCTACCATGATAAAAGATGCTTCATTTGTAACGATACATGTTATAATTAATTGTACACTACTTATTCTAATTATAAAGTCAAATGTTTTGTGATTCATACGAAAGGAATTGCTACCTCCTTCCCTTGTCCCCATAGCTTCTGAATCCTCGTATCAACGCTTGTGAACTTGTGAGTTGTGTCATGTTGGAGTTGGCTCATGTTTGGTTTTGTTTTAACTGGCCCAATGAGACACTAGAATCATGGGTATGAAATATATATTCATTGTTGTAACTCTAATTTCTCTCGGGAATAAAGTTATGGACACAATATTTTTACCATGAAAAACCTAGTCCTTAGATGCAAGTTTGAACAGAAGCTTTGGCAGCTGCTAGAGCTATTTCTTTTGCACGGGGGCTCGGCTTCACTTCATTCATTTTAGAGGGAGACTCCGCAAATATTATTAAAACACTAAAGTCTGAAGAAGCATCTCTATCCTCCTTTGGTCATATTCTCAGCTCAGCGAAATCCATGATGGCAGATAGCAATATTAGATTCTCTCATGTGGGTCGAATGGGTAATATGGTAGCACATAAACTAGCTCAACATGCTAGACATGTTAGGGGTTTTTCGATATGGACGGAGAATGTTCCTCCACACCTTTCTCATGTACTTTGTGCTGATCACGGCTGATTTGTTTCTTTTACCTTAATAAAGTTCAAGTTCTTGTTTCTCAAAAAAAAAAAAAAGGTGCAAGTTTGAAAGTGACACTCCATTAAATAAATCCGT
Source organism: Quercus robur (assembly GCF_932294415.1). Taxonomy (NCBI): domain Eukaryota; kingdom Viridiplantae; phylum Streptophyta; class Magnoliopsida; order Fagales; family Fagaceae; genus Quercus; species Quercus robur. Next base: position 31,321,535 of record NC_065539.1, on the reverse strand, counting down.
AGAGCAAATGACAAAGAGACTAAGAGATGGGAGGGTTTTTCCAGGAAGTTGGGAGAAATTAAACTATACAAGAGGGTGTTAGGAACCAATGTTGAAAATTGGTTTGCAAAGATATGGTGCCCAAGAACTTATAAACACATGGTTAAACTTACACTTAGGGTGTGTTTGTTTTGTTTAGAAGTGAAATAGGATGGATGGAAAACTTTGGAGAGAAAATGGAAAGGAAAATTTTTTTGGAGTGTGTTTGGTTGGGTGGAGACTGAAAAGGGGAAAATAAATGGTAAGGTCCAGGTGTTTTCTTTCTAGGCCCATCAAAAATTTTTCTCTCCAAAATGTAGGGAAAATTGAAGGGAAAAAATGGGGTTGCTTAATAGACAAAAATGTCCTTATGCCTTTGCACATGGGTTTTGTCCGTACATTGCTCTTTTCACTTTTTTTTTTTTTTTTTTTCTTTCTTCCTCCTAGATGTTGCCCTTTTTTTTCCTTCCTCTGGACGTTGTCTCCTCTTTTTCTTTTTTTCTTTTTTCTTTTTTCTTATTTCTTTTTTCTCTTGATTTAAGTGTACATTGCTCGTATTTTTTTTTTCTTTTGCTTTCTTTTGTGTTTTTTTTTTTTTTTTGGTTGTTTGTCACTTTTTTTGTTCTACTTGGGCATCATTTTTAACAAAGGTGCATGAGTAAATTTATACAAACTCACTTTTTCTATTCCTCAACCTTTTCAATTCCAACCAAACAAAAATGAGGGAATTTAAAATCTTTCCTATTCTTCCACTTTTCCATCCTCCCACCATTTTCTATCTCTCACTTTTTCACTCCTCCAACCAAACGGATTCTTAATTCATGTGGGATACTAGGATTATAACAAAGGGCATATTATTAAAATTCACGTAACTCCTTATGGGTGCCTTTTATGTTAAAGGGTTGAGGCCTATTTTGCTATACTCAGGCCCGTTCTGTGGTGTGTCGAAGAGTTGGGCTTGGCCCACTATTCTAGCAGGACCTTGCTAAAGGCTAGTTTGTGCACAAGCCCAACATCCCAAAAGTAAAGACAACGAATATTGACAAATATAAAAACAAATATTGACAAAGATATGTATATTAATTGGCAAGCGCTAGTACACTTTTTGCAAATATAAAAGTAAATGTCTTATAGTAGAAATGTTAGCTATAGCAGATAAGTTGGTTACAGTAAAAAGGTCAGTCAACGAGATAACTAGTACAGCTAACATAGCAAGAAGTTAAAAAATACAACAGATTGTAAGACTGCTATAACAGAATGTAAAATGATGGATCTTCCCGCAAAAAGTGAACCAAAAAGAAACCTGAACCCCAACTTGAACAACCTTGCTATTGGGTTATACCATCAAGGTTGTGCATTTTGGGGAATGGGCCTAAATAGCTACTTGTTGCTACTTCTGTGATTTTAAAGAGTGGTTTTCTTAAGAGAACGAGAAAAGGTAACCTATCGATGCATGTCTTTCTGCCATGTTTTCTCTCTTTTTCTTTTACTTCACCTTTTCCTTTCTCTCTATTGTTTTTGTTTTCAATTCTCACTATTTTCTAGCCTCAGTTGCTATCCCCCCTTTACATTACAACTACTATTTCTATTTATACTAGGCTATCCCTATGAGATTTCTCCCTTTTACCCTTATGGCTTACCAATCATTTTTGTTTGGTTACTCGGCCACCACCAACTTTGGGCATGCCTAGTACCTTCTCTCCCTTCCACTACCCATTCCATGACAAGTTCCAATTCGTTTGGTTCTGTCATGAGCCCTTCCCTCTCCCTTGGACGGATAAGGCCATGGGTCTCTCACTACCTACCTCCCTACCATGCATCAAGTGGTCCCAGCCACTTACTACCTAGTTTGAGCAATGATGTCATCCCAACAAAGCATCTCCCAAAGCTAAAAACCTGAAATAGGTCATTTTCCCCCCTCCACCAAACCACACCCTCTGTAAATCTTTTGATTGAGAGCCCACCTCCCATGCTAGCTGGGTACAAGTTAGTGGTGCTCCGGTCATAGCATGGTTGCTCCACTACTCTGTTTCTTTTTGTTTTCTTTCTTTCCCACGCTATTTCTACCGTTCATCTTTGTTTCATTCTACTCCGTATCCCTTTTGCCTATTCAAATCCTTTATGGAAGGATGGTGTTGGCTTCTCGAGTTTACCATACTTTTGTCTCTTCATGGGCCCGTAGGCCTGACTACTGCCATTTCCTGCTGAGCTGGCCTATTGGGCCTTGTTTCCTTCTTTCTTTCTTTACAACCCGTTATTTCTACTTTGTTTCACTTTTTTCCTTTCTTGGGCCTGTGGGCCTGCCCGCTGTTTTTTCCTGCTAGGCTGGTCCATTAGACCTTATCTCTTTCTTTCTTTCTTTTCAGACTTTTGTGGCCCGTTTGCTCTTGCCATTGCTTATCAATCTCTTTCCTTTATTTCCTCTTTGCTCGTTACTAGGCTTTTCTGCTGTTAGACCCCTTTCCCTCTCCCTTGTGTGTATGTTTGTTTCTAAAAATAAATAAATAAAAAATAAATAAAAATAAAAAATAAAAAATAAAAACGAATAGGGAAACATATGGGTATATTATGAATTTGAACAAAAAAATTGGTGACTAAAATACAGTTATATAGGCCAAGTTATTTCTTTTGTTATATTTCCAGTTACTATCATAATTATGTTATTTTAACATAATTTTATAAGAAAAAAATCAACTAATTTAAGCATGTAATATATATATATATTGACTTCTATTATTATAATTTAAAATGATTTTATTTTATTTTATGTAAAATCTAATATACATATGTAAATATTATATATGACAATACCTAATTAAGATACGTTATTTTCGTAAATTTTTTTTTTTTTTTTTTTTAAGCGTAAAATTGTTTCTAGTGCTAAAACAAATGTCACTTTAAGTCTATCTCCTGCATGCAGGCAGACCTTCACACCACACAACGACAAATGCAAAAATAAAACCACAGAGAGAGAGAGAGATCCCTGTAAACTGTAGCTTATATATCATAAACTGCATAAATAGACATGGAACTCCTGCTGGGCAAGCTTTATGAACGACAAAGGTTGGACCAAAAACAAATCTTAAAATGTCTATAACTTAGTAAACCTATGTTATGCATAAGCCAAGTGCTCAACCTCTGCATATCTCGGTTCTCATCCGATTCTCAAACAAAAAATATATCTTTGGTTCTCATCATGTGCATGCAATGCATATATCAATTCCCCTTGACTGATGTGTTTATTCTCTACAATGAAAAGCAACTCCTCTATGCAGCTTTCACCACTTGCATGAATAATGCACAGTCCACCCGTCCTCCAAAAAGTAATTTGTGAATCATATCCAATCCAACTATAGACACCCTCTTGTATGAACTCAAACAAAGAGAACTCCATCGTGCACAGCCTAAATCATTTCTTGGATGCCAACAGAGCTCTTAATTTATAAAACAAACCTCCCTTCAAAGGATACAATGTAGACTGCCTAAGCACTGCCAAATATCAAGAATTTATTGTAGAGTTAACCAACCATCTATTTAATGTTATGTGTTGGAACACTCAGATAAAATTTAGTGTTCTTAAAGTCATCAAGAAGTGGGTTGTATCCATCCTTCGTTCTCGTCTTCGTTGGCAATCCAAACTCCTCCATGAATGAAGAAGTATCAAGCTACACCAAATCCAAAATAATTGAGCAAAACATTAGCAATTAGCTATGAAATTTTACACCAATATGAATTCAGAAATGCAGACATGGCAGAAAATGTCACAAAAATTGTTAGCTAGATAAGCATCAAGGCTGATTTTATCACAAGAGTAAGGACATTTCCAGAAAACAAATGCGACTGTTTCACTCTGCAGTTGGTTAGGCTAGCGTATCTTTGCTAGCAAATTCTATGATAATATAAGGTAAAATGAAGTAGCTGATATTATTAGTGGATGCCTTCCAGAAATGTTGGCTACGCAGGTATCTTTTGCCTTATATAATGGATATATTTTCAATTGATTATGGCATATACCCACATTACACATTCAATCATAGACCTTCATCTATTAGCACTGAGAAATTTCTCAATGATTTTTAAAAATAAAAACAAACAGTAAATAATCTCCTTATGGAACTCAAAAAAAAATAATCTCCTTATGCATTTAGAAGAAAAATAGCAAAAAAGATGGATGGGATTACCACTTTAGAACAACTGTCATTCCTGCCAGAGTTCCTAAACAATGTCAATCATGGCACCATATCCACATCCCCATATTGAGAATTAGTGTGGCAGAGAAGGGCAAAGTATAGTAAATAAAATGATTCTCCTTTAGAAAAAGACATCATTTCCCACATATTTCTTAAAACAAGCCAGCCAAACAAAATATAATTTTCTCCATGTGAATATTTATCTTGTAGTGTGGTTGTGAGAAATGTAACACTAGAATTTAAGAGAATCAAACTTACTGTAATTGTTCGCCTCTTCTTCCCTTGCTTGGATGAGTTATCTTTGTGCATTTTTAACTGTCCAGAACAGTAATGGTCAATACGTTCCAAAAGCCAAAAGTCTGTGGGGAAAAATATGTCTGCATCACCCTGCAATAGAAACAACTTTAACTCAATTAATTGGATTTTCTTAGTATTTGAAACCTAGGTATGTATAAAGACCAGATATGAATCTGCAGGAAAATATGTTAGAGTGACCTTAAAATAAAAAATGAAAAGAAAACAAGAAGAAAGATTGCAATTTAGCAGTTTTTATTTCGATGAAGCTGTTGACATGTAAATAAGTTTATCATCAACTAGACCCTTATTGTTTTTTGATAGGTACCATAAGTCATGTTACCGGAATTTTTAAATGGTTCTAGCTCTCCAGATTTACTTGGACATTACTTATTAACTGTCACTACTAGATTCATCCATGTAAATTTTCAGATCTTGTCCAAACTTACAGGATTCTACTTAGTCAAAGAAAAAAATTGGCACTCATCAGAAGCAGTATATTTGTGGTCATTTATGGCATTCCATACAAACAATACTTGAAGTAGAAATAAGAAAAAAGGAAAGAAAAATAATAGCATTCACATACCTTTGCATCCAAATAACTGCCATAATCCAAGCTGCTGCCATTTTTCTGCAGATCCAAAATCAAACAAGGCCAAACTAAAATTATTGAGTGGCATTCAATGTATTTGTTATACTCTAAAGAAGCAAACTGTGAGCCTGTGATGACAACAAAATATGAAAGCAGGAATTTCCAACAGTTATTTTCTACTTTCAGGTTCAAGGGGGAAAATGAGAACTCCCAAACTTTGTAATTTTGATGTCCCATAAACAAATTGAGCTATTAATTCCAAATATTATTTTAGCATGAAGAATGACGCAGCAGTTGCTAGATTATCCTTCATTACTTTTTGGTTCTTGCTCAATGGATATCCTTGATTACTTAACAATGTGAATGTATTATTGTTTCACTGTTTTGCTAGTTCAATGTTTAGGTAATTAAGCTTAATAAATGGTCTTTTCATCAATATGAATATGGAATCTTAATTCTTGAACTCACTGAATACTGATTGATTATAGTCATATGTACTGACATGAATGGAAAAACCCAGCTCTTCTTTTTCAAGCAATATGTAAGACTGACAGATATAGCCGGCTTACAGATTGGCATATGTAACATGAGCGGATAGATGGGCAAAGCCTTCAGTTCACAGCAAATATAAACAAATTCTTAACACCTTTCATATTTAGCGACAAACCACATATATTAGCACCTGTTCCAATGATGTAACACCTATAAAGTTGCACCAACCAATGCAGTACACACCCAACACCCACCCACCCTCACACACACACACACACACAAAGAGAGATAATATAAGCACAACTAAACCTTAAGAACATTACAACAAAGCATGAGCCTTGCATAATAGTTACCATAAGAAAAAGAACGTACCTTGGTAGAAACCAATGGAGCTCTCTCACCCGGTATCCTCACATCAGGTAGGTAACTAAAGTCTGAAGCAATTAAAGACATCTTTGGTAACACCCCATGCAAAACCTCTAGTAGTCTCTGCAATTATGAAAATAGTATTTCTGTCAGAAGTAGAATATATTGAAGAAAAGAGAACTACAAAACATTTCTCTTACCAGGCAACCAGTTGGTAGCCAACATCTTCGAGGTTTAGGAAAAACTTTAGACCAAATGCTTCTTGCCATTGACACTGAACCACTTTGGTTGCTATGATCTTTTTCCCAGTCCATGATCTCAACACAACGTGTTATTAGGGAGTCTTGTAATGGCTTAAACAACTCAGAGTGTGTTTCCCTATTAAAGGAAGAAACCAGGATCAGTGTGGAGATACAAGCTGTACCACAGCTAGAAGAAAACAGGAGGACATGCAAGACTGGACATGACTTTCAGGTGTTAAGCAAACAAAATTGTCAAATACCCTTCAAGAATGAACTTAAACAGAGAGTTTATACCACTCCTGGTCCTGCTTTTATGGATAAGAGATAATTGACTCAACAAAACAATTCTAGCATCCTTAGTTGACTAGATTGCATGGCAAGTCACAACCATGATCACACGCTTGACTTCTGCGGCAAAAGCTGCAGATATATTTTATTACTCAATTCCAAAACACTTTATTAGCTGTAACTATTAAACTAGAACGCGGAGGAGGCATTATAAAACCTCAAAATTCTAACCCACTTCCTAGTATATTAGAGTTAATTCATCACAATCATCAGTAGTATTTACACATCTAAAATGCTTATTAAAAGATGGGATAGCTCTACAAATTGTCCAAAAAAAAAAAAGAGCCAACACTAAAGCTTTAGCAAAGAACTTCTCTTTCCACAAGAGAGGTACGTTTGAGAAGAGCCTCAATGCTACATTCATTGCACTCATTCCAAAGAAGGAACGGGTGAGAGATGTAAAGGATTTCAAACTTATTAGCATAGAACTCAGTGGCTACAAAATCCTAGCAGAAATTCTCCAAAAGATTCAAGAATGCGATGGATGAGTTGTTAATTTGTTATTGAACACTCATAAAGAGTGGTAAGCTTGAGAAAATCCTGAATGCTACATTTATCGCACTCATTCAAAAGAAGGTAGGGGGTGAGAGATGTAAAGGATGTCAAAACTATTAGCCTAGTAGTTTGTGACCATCTAAACTAGATGTTTCTCTTGTATTTGTTGAGGAGTTGTGGCTTTGGAGGCAGAATTTTATTGTTCTTTGTGTATCCACAATCCGGTTCTCAGTGTTGGTGAATGCACTCCCAGTGGCTTCTGTGCAAGCACAAGGGGCCTACACCAAGGCAATCCCTGATTCCCTCTCTTTTTGTTTTTGTCATGGGGGTTCTAAGTAGGCTGATTGCCAAGGCAGTGGATGGGTTTTATTTTTTATATTTAATTATTATTATTATCAGGCTTCTCTATAACATGGAAAATAATGCTCGAACAAAGATCTCTCATCTTTTACAGTAGATGATACACTCATCCTTTGTGATACAGAAGCTAACTAGATTTCAGTTCTTGCATTGCCCCTGATTGTATGTTGAAGCTATGTCTAAGTTGAAAATAAACTTGGAGAAGTCAAAGGTAGTCCCGGTGGGTGATGTTAATAGATGAGTTGGCTTGTATTCTTGGTTGTAAGGTGGCTCATCTTCCACTTAAGTATTTGGGTTTACTTCTCAGTGCGGAATTCAAACTAAAATCAATTTCAGATGGAATTCTAAAGAGGTTGGAAAAACTAAAGAGGATGGAAAATGCTTGGCAAGATGGAAGAAGATTTACCAAACAAAGGGAGCAAGGCTTACCCTTATCAAGAGTATGCTTTCTAGTCTCCCACTTATTATATGTCTCTATTTCCTTTAGCCATTAAAGTGGCTTATAGAGTAGAAAACATTCAAAGAGATTTTCTATAGGGTGGAATGGGGGATGAGTTTAAATTTTATTTAGTCAACTGTAGTTCTGTTTGTACCCCTATCCAATTTGGTGGTTTGGGGATTAGGAGGTAACCATTATGGTTGTGGTGGTATATAGTGGAGCCAGATTCCCTGTAAAGAAGAGTTATAGAAAATAAGCATGTAATTAATGGGGTGGATGATACTTGGATAGGGAGGGGTCCTTATGGCATGAGCTTATGGAATTGGACTAATTTTGTAAATTACATTCATTTTGAGTGGGCAATGGAACCAGGGTCAGAAAAATCTTTGGTGTAGTGAAGACATCTTTAAGCATAGGTACCCAAAGCTATTTCTAATAGCTACAAACAGAGATGCAATAGTGGCAGGTTATATGGATGTCTCCACAGGCAACAATCAATGGAATCCATCTTTTCTTCATGCAATACAAGATTGTGAATAGAGTGCACAGATTCCTTCTTGAATGATTTGTATGCTGTAACGATCAAAATGAGAGAAAAGCATAGGATGACATGGTCCCTTTCTAAGAAATAAGGATTTACAGTAAACACTTATTATAAAATTTTGAGTATAGGGGAGATGCAAATTTCCCTTGGAAAGCAATATGGCAAGTCAGAGCTCTGTACCTTGTAGTTTTCTTTGCTTGGACAGCAACCAAGGGTAGAATTAATAGTGGATAACATGAGAAAACAGGGTATAATAATTACTGATTGGTGTTCTGCGTGTAGATCCAATGAGGAGTCTGTGGATCATCTCTTCCTTTATTGTGAAGTAGCTAGAGATTTATGGTTGCTTGTTTGGCATTTATTCAGGGTGGGTTGGATGATGCCAAGGACGGTGCTTGAGCTATTGTCTTGTTGATCAGGTTGTTTTGGAAAAAAAATCAAGGTTGGACTATGGAGGGCTATTCTAATGTGTTTGATGAGGAGCATTTGGAAAGAAAAGAGCAATAGCACTTTTGACCATGAACTCTCAATTGTAAAGCTAGGCTTCTGTCTTGCAGTCTTACATGCATGGCAGTTGGATGCTAATCCGTCCACTTCTTCAAATTTGTTAGATTTCAAATGTGTACTAGGGTTGCACCCCTTTTGTGCACTTTAATGAAGTTATAGTTATCTATTAAAAAAAATTGGCAAAGACTATCCTGGTATTCTACAGAAAAAATGATGTTCAGTTAAATGACCTTCCTTTTATCTGTGGTAATTTATACTGTCCTAGTTATATGTATGTAGGACTACAGGTCTACATCTTTGCTATATGTTCAAGACAGTAACAGTACAATGTACATGCCTACAAATTCATGTAAAACATTAAGTAGTTAAAAACCATTTGAACATGAATTCTCAAGCAAGAAACTCTACTGGATCTCTTTGTATACTGAGTTTGAGTTGCAAGACAACGCAATTCAGTACCATGGCAACACATGAAACACAGTAATACAGAAGTTGAAACAAAGCATTATAGAGATTTTCTTGGCACCTGCACACTTTATGCCTACCTATCATGTTTCTTCCCAACCCATACTTCCATCCATGGAGAAACTTGATTTTCTGAATAGATGAGATCATGTGGAAGATTATCAAGAACCTGTAAGGACTAAATGAATAAGTTTGCTCATGGGACAAATCTGATCAACAATGTCTACTTTATTAAATGCAAAAGCATGAAAAGCCACAGCCTTCACCCCACATCAGGGGCAGTGCCTCTACACATCCACACATGCACACACATCAGAGAGAGAGAGAGAGAGAGAGATCCTAATGATAAACAATTTCATCAATGGGGCAAGATAACATAATGTCAAGAGAATTAGGTGTATGGTTTAGATGTCCTTCGTGATATTGCTTCAACTCTCTAAAAGTGATTGCGTGCTTCACATTGCTTCAACCCAAACCAGCATTTTGCTGTGGGGGACGATTGATTTCCCTCTTTAGAGTTGACTGGAGAAGCTCAATTTGGCTGGATACAGATAGGCATCAGTCATATTGTGCAAATCAGGGGGAGTCAAGACCATGTTGGTTGGCTTGGGTGTAGCTGGTACACTTGTTTAAGGCCAGTGGTTCTAATTTTAGCTTGCATAGCAAACAGATGGAATGTCAGTGTAAATGGACATATGGTACCTGCACTAAACTGATTCAAAATAAACAAGTGCAATTTTGGATCTAGGAAATGGAAACAAGTGGCGAGAGCTCGGTTTCCCTAGCTGCAACTAGAGTTGGTTCTTTCAACAAGGTTTCAAGGTAAAGTGCATGGTGCTGTTCTTGCTGGGGCACTTGAGCAAGATGGCTCTAATGTATTATGGCAGAGTGGCGCATTTACCAGAGAAGAAGGTTAATTGGCATGACTATATTAGAGTAAAGGTTGGAGATTGTTATAGTTGAGACATGGAAAATTGATGCAGAACAACCAGAACAAAACTGAAACAACAATAAAATAAAGAGATATGACCTAAGAGTCAGCACCTAAGTCTTGCTTGGAGTTAGCACCAAGCAAGGAAACCACTAGGAGTCAACACCAGACCAAAGAAAAACCAAACGACCATTTTTTTTCATTCATCAAAATATCAACTCCCTCCTCAAGGAGTACAATAGGTTGCTTATAAAGGATTGCTAAACCCTAGTTCTAATTGGTTAGGAAACCCTAATTGCCTTATTACAAAATTAACCTTGCTTCCCAAATTAAAATAGCCCAATAAACTACTACGACCTAAAACATAAGAATACAAATTAAAATACTAATAGCCCAATAAACTACTAGGACCTAAAACATAAAAATACAATTGACTTGCAAACATAACTAATATTAAACAATAATTTTCTTGCATCTCCCGCATCAAAAATATTCATGTAACCAAAATGTTTTGTTGTAGCCAGTTAATTGTGTTTATCAACTTAGAATTCTTTGGGAATTTACTCTATAGCTACAATAACAATATGAAGTGGTGAAGAAGATTTGGGTGTCAAAATGTCCCCCTTGATATTGCTTCAAATTTAAAAAATAAAAATTAAAAATTATCACCTACTTCACATGTATCAAGATAGTTGAAGCATGAAGCATGAATACATGATAAAACAAAACCATTTGCCAGGAATAAATAAAGTATGTTTATCAACTTTGGATACTTCAAAATTTTCTCTAATGACTCTAATAGCAACACTTTTTCACCTCGAAGAAACTGATGCAAATCAAAGATAGATCATACCTCAAGCATTATTACCCAACATGGTTGTTGGTCCACATCCCCTGTTAATAAAGGGAAACTAGCTTTAATATCTAAATTCATGATAGATGTGGAAGGAACTGCACATTTTGAAGAAAAATATACACATGAAGCATATAGAAGAACTGGTAACCGTGCAATTGCAGGAGACTGCTCAGCAAGGGGGATTTTGTTTAATTGATGAGTTTTTTGCTTGTTTAAGCAATAGTGGGATTTTAATTTGTGATTTCATGTCTGTGCTTCTAAGAGGAGGTGTGCCTGTATGCTTTTGGAACCTTGTGGATGCATATGCATCTTGAACTGCTATATTCTACTTGTTCTTTTGACAAAGAAAATTTCATAAGTGCTCACATCTACCATGAGAAAGACTACTGACAGAAATTAATCTATGTTTATGAAACAAAAAATAATTGGAAATTTTTTTTTTTTTTTTGGCTTACAAGTTTTTTTTTTTTTGGGGGGGGGGGGGATTTGAACCCAGCTTCTCTTCCATGGGAGAACTAGGTGGTGCCATGGAGCCACAAGGCTCTTGGCAAAATACAGTAATAACATTTTGAGTATTATAAGTTAAAAAAAAATTAAAAAAAAAAAAACCCAAATGGCAGTCTTTGAAGTGGGATGACCAAGCTTAAGTCATAAGAAATCTAACACACATGATAATGTGAGAAATAGAAAGGTCAGAGTAAATATACCAATTATTTTGATAATGATATAATATGTTTATTACTTCTTTGAACTTTAAGTAAACAAATAGTGCAAACTCAGTCCTATCAGAAGCATTGAAAGTAAGGTACAATATGCAAAGACAACTTACCCCATCCACTCCGGTCAGCAGCATCACGGCATTCTACTCTAAACTTTGACAAGTGAGTACGAACTTCTCCAACAGTTTGTCTTTGTATCTCAGCCAGTGAAGGACTGATTTCCACTGATCTGCAGTTACACATGTGATTGAAGTCACTACTAAATATACAAGATAAAACAAGAGTACAAGGATAAATGTATAGAATGGAGGGAGAAAGAAGAGAGCAGAGTGGAGAGGGGAAGGTGTAGCTAGAAATACAAACGTAGGTAACATTAAGAGATTACAGACGCAGGTATATCACTGGCTTGATTAGGTGAATCCAAATTGAACTAGCTCCCACATGCATGCTCATTATTACAAAATATTAGAGTTTATCAAAATTGTAACTGAATAATCTCAAATTTAAATACTCATAAATTTTGAACGTGATAAAAGAGCTCAATTTGGGTTTAGGTGTATGGGCCTGATGACACTGGACAATCAAAACTTGATGCAACATGAAAATTAAAGAGCATAAACAATAAAAATCACCAAGGAGTTAGTACCTAGGGTTACTTGGAATCAGCACCAACAGAAATAGAAAACCCAGGAGTCACAGCACCTATGGTTGGCAGAATCAACACAAGACTGTTGGAAAAATTCCATGAGAAATTCTTATTAATCAAGGAAGCTGTAAATTGTCTCCATAGGAGTACATTACTGTGCTTGTATACACTACTAAAACTAATCCCTAATTCTGGTTGACTTAGAAAGCCCTAATGGGTGGGCTGCAGCTTGGGTAGGCCTGCCTAGGTTCAAATCTTGACTTAGGGAGAGAAAAAAGAAGAAGCAAGACTTGTAGACAAAAGCAAAATTACCCCAGAATCAACTCCTATCCGCACAGAATTATTGCTTGAGAATTTAATCTTGCTACACAACTGGTATCACTAATACAAAACAACTTAGAATTTAAATATGCATCTTTAGATTTTGAAATAAAATGGAGGATCAATAGGAAATCAATCACATTCAAAACCAAAAGCTTCCTTTCTAAATTTCTGAAATTTTATGAAGACTAAAACATTGTCTGGAGAAAACACATAGAGGACATGTATCATGATGATGGCATGTATAAACTTATTGTTTGCATCTAAAGAGCTAATTTATTGATGGTATAAAGAACTATGGTCAAAGCACATACATGTAAGTCATATTGTTGTAAACTCTGGTCGGCGCATTCAACATTATGTAGTCCAGTATACCCTTTGCGCAGGTTCCTGATCCACCACCAATTTCATATATCTGAGTGCACATTATAAAAGAATGGAATCAACTTTTAGACTTAATGTATCAAACAAGAAGATAAATGCAAAAACAAAGAAAATTCGGAACCATTTAATGGATGATGATTTCCAACACGAAAAAAGAATGTGACTAAAAATTTTTAAAACGTTAATTTTTTTTTTTTGATAAGTAAAAGATATATTGATAAAAAAGGGGACACCCTAGTGCACAGGAAGTGTACAAGGGAAAAGAAATCAAACAAGGTGATGCAAACAAGAAGAAATTATGAAAGGGAGGAGCTATTTTCTCTATGTTCCGTCATCCCAATCCATTCCATATATATATAAGCGTTTACAAAAAATGGATTAGAATATTCTGATGGTGACAGCTAGAATAGGGACACCTCACCAATGGTGTCTTCATTCTCTCTCTACCAATAAATCCAAAATCTGGAAAGCCGGTCACAGAAACAGAAAGAAGTTTAAACAGAAGCATACTGTTTATGTTATTGGCTAATAACTAAAGTTCTTCACAATTATTATTATGTTTCTCAATCCTTTGGGATTCAATAGGCTCCAGAGAGCATTTTTTATCATATGCTTGACTGTAGGAATTGGTTAGGTAACCACTCTTCAGACATCTGGAATTTGGTCTAGGTATGCTTGATGTGGTCCATATGGAAGGAACGTAACGGGCATACATTTGAGGGTGTGGAGAGTATGGGTAACCAATTATTGGCCAATTTTGTCAGTTCTACTGTTTGATTGGTCTCATGCTTGGGATTTTATGAATTGTGATTCCATTATGATGTTTAGAGTCTTTGTCTTGTACAAAATCTTTTTAATTTTTAAGTCTTTTTTGTACATATAGTAGTTATTAAAATAAAAAATTATTCTAACTTATCAAAAAAAAGAGGGGGAAAATTACACTTTACCTTTTTAAACTATATCCCTTTTTCACTTACCCCCTAAACTATGAGAATGCACACTTAACCATAAACTATTACCCGTGTAACACTTTGCACCCCATGCCACGGGTAATAATTTAGGGAAATAACTGTGCATTACCATAGTTTAGGGGGTAAGTGTAGAAGGAATATGGTTTAGGGGAGTAAAGTGTAATTTTCCCAAAAAGAATTTGTTGGTAACAAATAACTAAGTGGTCCACAAATATGCTACCATGCAGGACAGTAATATGTGGAGAGACATAACATACCCAAAACTGAAGCTAAGAATATAGAAGAGATGGCATCTACCTTTTCATTTTAAAAGGCAAATATCTGATATTGTCACCAAAGTATAGGTTATGACTAAAACTGAACTCCTTGTTTCTGAACATAAGACTATAGACCTATGCATCTATGGCAAAGCCCCTTCAGCAGCAAAACTATTAGCTTACCTCCAATCCTCTATTGCTACAGTCATGCTGGCTAGGCAGCAGTGAAGACCTAGCTTCACTTAGCATGCCCCTCACACCCGTCTCATCAAGCAATCATAGTGGGAAGAATATGCACCAAAATAATAATGAGCAAGTGCTGCAGTTAGGTGATAATTTCTGGCCTATAGAAACAAGCTGATATGTACACAAAATGGCTATCAAAGAAAGTAACCTTTAAAGGCATCATTAAACACCCATGCAGTTCTTAATATTTTGGTGGGGCATAAACAGTTGCATCCTATAGAACAGATACGTAATCTAGAAATAAAGCTTTCTTTCCAAATATTGTAGACTGGTCTCAAAATATGAATTTTGAAATAGATACTGAATTTCAAATCAAAATAAAAAGTAATAAGAATATAATGTAACAATATGTACAAAGTCTGAGTTGATTTGTGCAGTGGAAGATTATGAACAAAAGGGAGCTTACTTTTAGTGGAACTGAAAGATTAGCAGTCCGCATTATGGATTCCGCAATTCCATGTGCATACCAAGGCTACAAGAAAGAAAGAGTTCATAACATAACTTAGTAAAAAGCAAATACATATACCTAAAAGGTCTAGAAAACAAAAATAGTTCCTTATCCCTAATATGGACAGATCTTGGTTTAATAGATATAAAGCACAATGAAAGATTTCATTCATTAGTGACCACTTTAAAGCATAGCAAATATGTAAATGCCAATCAAATAATCATGTTCCAGGTTTTACTCCCATGATTGCACCAAACCCAACCATATAAATACAGAATTCCCTGAAACTCAGCCAGACATCACCATTTAAATACTGTGATTCATTACAGAACCATGTTAGGTAACTCCAACCAACATAACAAAGAATGTGGATTTTTATGGTGTTTAAACTTTAAAGTCAATTACTTCCTCTGAGATAATGGTGGGTAACATTGTAGAGTTTATATAAAGCAAATAGTTAGAAATAATAGTGTTGTTTTTAAGACTGGATTTTTTCCCATTCAATATATCTTATTTTATATTCCTCATCATAATGGTGTTTATTTTTTTTGATAGGTAAGAAAAAATATATTCAAAAAACTACTAGATGCCAAATAGACCCAGCATAACAAAAGTACAAAAAAGAAAAGCAGAGAACAAAAACAAAAAATATTAATTACAAAGAAAGAGAGCTAAGGAAAAGAGGAAGAGAGTCACTAGATGTGAGTCCCCAAGCCCTAGCCCAGTCAAACAGGGAACTAGAAAAGAAAGCAAGCATTTGGTCCTCAGATCTATCCAAATCCTCAAACGTCCGCCGATTGCGTTCCTTCCAAATACACCACATCAAACACAACGGAACTAAGTTCCAAATGTAAGATGAATGCTTTCCCAACCAATTCCACCAACTAAAAAGAAAATCTGACACCGTACATGAGAGGACCCAAGAAATCCCAAAAAGCCGAAAAACAAAACACCACAGCTGATAAGCCTTTCCACAATGTAACAACAAATGATCCACTGTCTCACCACAGCAACGACACATAATGCACCAGTCAACAAAATCAAAGCCTCTAAGCCGCAAGTTATCACCCGTGAGGATCCTATCCCATGCGGCTGTCCAAACAAAGAAAGAGACACGCCGGGGAGCCTTAACCTTCCAAATACCTTTCCATGGAAAAACAGCAAAAAAAGAGCCATGTAACTTATGATAAAAAGAGCGGATAGTAAAATCCCCATTTTTTGTCAACTTCCATCTCAACCAATCACCATCAGTCCCTGAAGGTAAATTGGCTGCCAAGAGCCGAAGGAAATCAACCACCACATCTGCCTCCCAATCATTAGGACCTCGATTGAAACGAACATCCCAAGTTCTCCCATCCCCTGCTCCTTGACATATCAAAGATGATTCTATAGAAGCCTCTCTGTTTGCAGCAAAATTGTACAAGACTGGAAAAGCCAGTTGGAGAGAAAGATCTCCACACCACCTATCTGTCCAAAATTTCACTCTATCCCCCACCCCAACCTTATACTGGACATTTTTGTTGAAAATTTCCCAGCCTTTCCTGATACTTCTCCACAAACCGCAACCATGAGCACCCCTTCCCAACTTAGAGGTCCACCCCACCCAATCTTCCCCAAATTTCAAAGCTACCACCCTCCTCCAAAGCCTATTCTCCTCGATCCCAAAACGCCAGAGCCACTTTCCTAGCAAGGCTTTATTGAAAGTGGTTAATTTTCTAACACCCAGGCCACCATAAGCAATAGGCAAACACACCTTATCCCAACCCAATAAATGAGTCTTAGAGTCTCCCCACAGGAAATCACTTTGGAGCTTCTCAATTTTGTTTGCCACATGTGTAGGGATGGTGAATAGAGATAAAAAAATATGTGGGAAGGCTAGATAGTGTGCTTTTAAGCAATGTCAACCTACCTCCTTTCGACAAATACAACTTCTTCCACCCAGCAAGCTTCTGATCGACTTTTTCCAAAATAGGGTTCCAAATAGAGGGGGACTTATGGGACATCCCCAGCGGCATACCAAGATAAGTCATTGGCAAAGCCCCAACCCTACAACCCAATATCTCTCCCAAAGCATGCACATTATTTACCTCCCCTATAGGAACCATTTCACTTTTAACTACGTTAACCTTTAAACCAGTCACAGCCTGAAAACAAAGTAAAAGCAATCGAACATGAAGGACTTGCTCCACCTCTGCATCACAAAACAATATAGTATCATCTGCAAATAGTAAATGTGAAACACTTTCCCCTCTGCCCCTCCTGCCATCCGCCCTAAAACCATTAAGTAGACCTGCCCCCTCCATTCTCTTCACCATCCTACTAAACACCTCCATAATAACTAAAAATAATAAGGGAGACAACGGATCCCCTTGTCTCAAACCTCTAGAGCTACCAAAGAAGTCAGCTGGGGTCCCATTGTTTGATGTGGTGCATTTGGCAAGGGAGAAACAACCGGTGTTTTGAAGATTCTGAAAGGACTATAGCTGATTTATAACTTTTCATCTTTAAAACTCTATCAGATTGGATGTCTATCAAAGGAAGTCATTCTATTTTTTCAGTCTATGATTTGATGGATGCTTGTAATTTATGTATTTGATTATTTTGTTCCCCTGTTGTATACTTCCTGTATACTTGGGTGACTAATTATTATGTCTTTATATAAAATTTTCCTTATCAAAAAAAAATATATATATATATATATATCTTATTTTATATTCCTTGAGGCTCTCTTAATATTATCCTTTACACGCAGAAAATATTATTTCACTTCTAAAACCATGCTTAATTAGATTGGCGTGTGAAGGAACACCACTTATCTTTCCCTACTGACATCTATTTTTAAGTTTAAAATGTTTGTGTCCCAGACTCCCCTCACTGCTCCCAAGGAATTAATCACTCATAAGGTATTCTATAAGGAGCTGTAATAACTTTTTATTAAGTGATCCCATCAGGAAAAAAAAAAAAAAGCACCATAAAAAATTTAAAAAAAAAATTGAGTTCCCAGACCCGGCGTGTAGGTCTTTTTTTGTCTTTTGTACCTCCGCACAATAGAAATTGCTGAAAAGATAAGAAACTAACTAGTTGAAGAATATAGATTGGGATAAATTTGTTTGGCAATTATTCAGGAAATCATGTTAGACAAGAAAATAATTATCTCCTTAATCCTCATTGATAACAGAGAAATGAAAATGAGAAGAGATTTGACACCCAATTTTCATATAGGTTTGGATTTCTCTATGCTGTCACACACGCACAGAGAGAGAGAGAGAGAGAGAGAGAGAGAGAGAGAGATAACCTTAAAAAGTTCCACTGGAGTAAACCATGCTATGTCATTCTGCTTATATACATTATCCAAGTACTTCATATAAGCTTTCCTACCTGAAGTGGAGAGGAGAACTTAGGTCTAGTCTAAAAGAAGGGTTTAAGAAGAAACTCCAGCAACAAACAAGATTAAAGCAAAGAAAAAGATAATAGGATTGAAGCTCGAACAATCAAATATCAATTTCTAGGCTCAAAGAGTTCAAGAACTATTCGACTCTGAAATTTCTTGAAATAGATAAGAAAATGGAGTCTACAATATCAGAAATTTCATGAAATAGATAAGACAATGGTGTCTATAATGACTCAAAAGAGGCTATGTATAATAGCCTTTAGTAGCCCAATGCCATCCAATTAAAGTTTAAGGCCAAGGTCATAATTCTTTTGCCACATCAAAATATTTTTCTTTTTTTAATAAGTAATGAAGTTTTATTGATGAACACAAAGAAGAACAAAAGACTCAAAAGGAAAATATAAGGAAAACTTGAAACTCTAAAATAGAAGAACACTTTGTAAAACCCCAAACCTGGGACCAATAAAAAAGAATACAGGCAAACCAAGCTTTCAATTTATCCAATGAGCTCTCCATGTCTTCAAAAGTATGTCTATTCTACTCCTTCCAAACAAGTCACATCAAAGAAGCCGGCACCATGTTCCAAATATCTAAACCATACTTACCAAACCAATTTCTCCGGCTAAATAAGAAAGAAACGACATTCCCTGGCAAAACCCACCAAATCCCAAGCATTTGAAACAGAACTCCCCACAAAGCAAAAGTGATGTCACAATGGATTAAAAGGTGATCCACTGATTCCTTGTTGCTTTGGCACATACGACACCAATTAACCAATGGCAGACCCCACTTAGTGAGATTATCCAAACTGAGGATCTTTCCCAGTGCTACTGTCCACAAAAAGAATAACACCCTCTTGGGACCCTTAACAGACCAAATACCTTTCCAAGGGAAAGGAGCTGAAGTGGCACCCCAGATCTCCTTGTAAAAGGATTGGATATCAATAATCCCATTCCCCTTAAGGACTCCATTTCATCTTATCCACCCCCTCACCCCCAAGAACCAGAAAATACATAAGATTGAAGAAGGATAGAATATCATCCAACTTTCAATCATGAAAGTTCTTGTGAAATCTCAGGTTCCAATTCCTTGCTTCCCCAATCTATTGAGAGCCCAACACATCATAAATGAAAACATCCTTGTCCATTGTACACTCAAACAAATTAGGAAATAATGATTTCAAAGGGAGTTCCCTAGCCCAACAATCATGCTGAAACTGAATATGATTCCCCTCTCCAACAACAAAGGCCACATGCAATGATAATCTGTTCAAACCTCCACTCAGCCAGAAATTGCACCCATGAGTACCTCCTAATGGAAAACTTCATGCCCAAACCGCAGTAACCACTTACCAAGCAAAGCTTAATTAAAATGCACAAACCACCCAAGGGCCAAGGGCCAAGGCAGCAGTCCATGTAGCATAAGCAGGAGTTTAGCACTCCTTCCAAATGCTCTTCGAGGGAAATGTACATCCATCCCCAGTATAGTATAGTATAGATTACCTAATAAAACAACGTCACCTCAAATATCCCACTCTTTGTTGGTCTCCAACAAAACAAATCTGGTCCTCTGCATCCCTTGTAATTTTTACTAAATAAATGAGATCCATAACATAAGATTATTGGCTAATAATATTTGTACACACTCCCAGCAGAATAGTGTTCTCAGCAGTACTTGCCACCACCTCCCCCAAAAAGAGAAATTGGAGTTGCTAACCCCATTCTAGCTAGAGCTTATACATATGATATAAACATTTAAGCTTTTTTGTTCTTGAAATCAGCAAAACCCAGATAAAATAAAGAAAAAAAGTTACCTTGGAGGTTTTTGAAGCTAATGGTTTTGTGAAGCACACCAACAGAGGCGGGACTTTGAGAGAAGTAGCCATGAGTGGGGTGGTAAAGGGCGGAATGTATGAAGTCCCGAACCTATCTCAAAACCACATTTCTTTTCTAAGAAGAAACCCATTTTATTATTTTATTATTAAAAAAAAAAAAAAAAAAATAGAGTGGGCTTACGAGGATGGGTTTGTCTGGCACAATATGCGTGGAGAAGAGAGCTTCAATCAAGAAATGGAAGCAGGATCAGATCAAAAGAAACGAAGAATGAGAGTGAGAGAGAGAGTTTGTGAGAGAATGTATACCTTTGCCTTTGCTAGTGTGGAGGAAGAGCAGAGTGCGAGCCAACATTTCTAATTTCTTCACTTACAGTTATCAATAAATATCAATGTGGGGTTTCAAAACAGCTGCTCAGTGTGGGTTTTAAACGAAAAATATGACTTTATCTCAAATCCAGATAATAAACATGGACACGCAAATCTTAAAAATGCTTCAACCTACATTTGAGTGAGTTTCAACACTCAACTTACAATTTAGAGAAGTCAAGCCCACATATCAAATTTCATGTTTCAAACCCTATGAAGCATGGGTGTGTTTCCGAATTCGGGTGCGAGACTCGGCAAATTTTGAAAATGTTAGGTGCGGGTGTGGCGGGGTGCGGCAATTAAAAAATTATTAAAAATATTTTTATTTATATTTTCTATATATTTTTACTATTAAAATATTCTTAAAAAACTTATTACATTGCCTTGATTCACAAAATAAATAAAGAAGAAGGCAAGAAACACAAAACAAAACACAAAACAAAAAAGAAAACACAAAAGAAGTAACAAATATTCACAATAAAATTAAGGAATGACATATTTAGGATGTTTTGGCCTTATTCAAAGCCGATTTCAGTTGTTCCGACATGATTCAAGGCTAATTTCAACTTGTTTCAACCATTTCAATCTGTTTCGGCCGTTGGCCAATACAACTTGATTCTGGCCAAATCTGCTCGGTCCGGTGCAAATTGAGCCAAGTCGATGTGAATCCGTGAAAAAAGAAAAAAAAAAAGCTCAGACACGGCACCAACGCGTTGGCAACCGTCAGACTCTGATGCGGCACCCTCCCAACCGCATCTGTGCTTCATAGCTCAAACCATATTTACTTTAAATAACTCGAAAGCACATATATCAAATTTCAAGTTTCAAACCGCTTTTTCTTGGGAGAAAATCAAACTTCCAAAACAAATGTTTGTCAAGTCCAAAACTTGAAAGAAAGGCCTTAGTAAAAGTTAGGGATACAAATTTGTTTTTTTTTTTTTTTTTTAAAGGTTCGTTATGTTGAAAACTCAAAACAAGTGTAGAGAAGACAAGTACATGTCTCAATTGGTCAAGTTTTCAAGTAATACACACGAGGAAAAAGCATCAAAAAGGAGTTTTAAGCCTTTTATACCTTCTTTTCATAACCTAAACTTGACCTATGTTACAACCTACAAAAAAGACATCCTTGAACTTTTACTAGGTTTAGGCACACCTTTAGCGTTTGTTGTATTTTCTCTTAGATAAAGGAAAAAAAATAATATATATATATATATATATATATATATATATATATATATATACTGCATAAATCACTACCGCTACTATTTATAGCAAAGATACTGGGCCAAAATGGCCCATTAGCATTAATTTTTGAAATATTTAGCAACAGAGCACTGTTTTGGAAATAATTAGGGAAATACCACTTTTTCTGGTACTCGAGCATGGTGAGCTCGAGTACCATCTTTTCATTGGTCAAACATCTTCTCAAAAAAAAAAACGCCGCTATAGGGCCCGAAAACGTCACTATAAGGCTTAAAAACAGCACTATAAGGCCCCTTAAACCTGTTATGGGGACTCATAAAAAAATTTTTGCAGGAAAACGCCGCTATAGAGCCCAAAAACGTCACTATCGGGCTTAAAAACGCCACTATAGGGCCCCTTGAACCTGTTATGGGGACTTATAAAAAAAATTTTGCAGGAAAACGCCGCTATAGGGCCCGAAAACGTCACTACAGGGCCCTTAACCTGGTGTGGGGGGTTTAAAAACGCCGCTATAGGGCCCGAAAACGTCACTATAGGGCTTAAAAACGCCACTATAAGGCTCCTTGAATATGGGGCGACAGTGGATTAAAAAAACATGGTACTCGAGCTCACCAAGCTCGAGTACCAGAAAAAGTGGTATTTCCCTAATTATTTCCGAAACAGTGCTCTGTTGCTAAATATTTCAAAAATTAATGCTAATGGGCCATTTTGGCCAAGATACTGCATAAATCACTTTTGTCCATTCCTCTATGCTATCTCCACAAGCCTCATCTTGGCTCTTAAGCTAGATGTCCAATATAGCAAATAAAAAATAATGTCCAATATAGCCTCTCTTTTGTTGTGTTCATAGGGGACTCCATTTTTGTGATTGGGAAAATTCTTAGGTAATCTTAGCCAAGCCAATAAGAGGACGCTATGGTGATAAAGATGAATTACATCACTATTCATGCCATGTCAACCGAATAAGCATTGCTGCTCCAAACGTCTGTTAGTCCCTGTGGACACAATGGGAAGTCATCACCTAGTTTTTGTAATGGTCTAGAAACCATATATATAGCGTTCTCTCGAGAAATGACCATTGATCTTACTACCAGAGATATGAGTTCGAAGTTAAGGAATGGTTTTGGGAAGATGTTAGGCACCCAAAACCGCCCAACCCTAAGGTTGGCTTTCCCTTATTGTGTCTTATGTCTTAACCCTATTAAAGACATATTCAATATTTTATCTATACTCACACATTCTAGCATTCATCTAACAATCAACATAGCATCAAACATCCCTAGCATGACATAGACCCTAGCATGTTACTATCATACATGTCATCCACCTAACATTCATCTAGCATACTTCTCATCACACCATATTACATCATTCAAGGCAGCAACATGTGAACACTAAATCAAGGCAGTAACACAAGCGTAAAAGGATCCAAGCAAACATGTGATTAAGCATAACTTTTCTAAACAAACATGTTCAAATCTATCATTAAACAAAATCATATTCAAAGATACTTGTTCATATGAATGCATGACTTACCTCACTTACCTTGTAGCAACTCAGCACCTATGGCATTCATGCATGGACATGTGAATGCGTGTTCATGGTATCAAAACAATAAAACACTAGATGAACCCTAATCTAAACATGTGAAAAGCAAACCAATAAACAAGCATGCGAAATATAAGCTCAAAAGTGTGAATATATATAAATAAAAAGGAACTAAAACAGAAGCATATTATGCAAGGAAACAAGAAATAGAATTAGAAAAATTAGGTTTAGGGTTTCTGGTAGGATCATGCACATGCATGAACAAGGCTGCATGCACATAATCAAGCTTGCGTACGTAGCCAAGATTATGCACACGTGGATTTCAGCCCAAAAACCCTAGCAACACAGCAAACAGAGCAAAACTTCAAAACACTAAACCTAACATCCTAACATGCTTTTAAAACATAAAACTACATAAACCTAAGCTATATAAACTTATTAAAATACAAAACAAACAAAGAAACAAGATAAACAATAAAATTAAAATAGAAAAAAGAGAAAAGAATTTAGAACTCATTACCTCAAAACAAAAACTCCTAGGCTTGATTTTTAATCATTTCCCTGAGTCAAATCTATTCACAATCAATGAAAATGTGATTAGTAGTCTTAAACTCAAAGATCAAGGCTAGAAAAGGCCCTAATCAAAAGAAAATTGACTTGAGAATGTTTTGTAAAAAACTCCCTCTTTGATTCACTATTTCTAGTGAATCTTAGTGTTTTTCCGTGGGATTTTTGCGTCTCTTTGAAAAGGTACCATGTATGGCTATTTATATTAAGAAAATAGGGGTTTGGAACGACTCCAGAATATGTGGGATTTGTTTCAAACCTCAGCATTAATGCAAAAAACTTTCATTTTTATGTTTTTGGAACCCTTCATGCGCATGCAAGATCAGGCCTATGTACGCATGCAACATGGCTACGCGCGCAGGCTGATTCCTGCGTGCGCATACCGAGGGTTTCCTTGGTTTAATTTTCCAAAAATAGACCTATTTACTCATTAATATTTATATTTTTCATTTTAACATTTCTCAATTAAATTTCACATTTGATTGGGCCCTAAACCAACCTTAGGTATTAGAATTTCAACATCATTAGGGAACGGGGACCCAAGTCGTAAAGGGTACAAAATGTGATGTCTACAGATGCCCTTCTTTCGATTTGTGAGCTTCGCTAATAGAATCAAAAGAATAAGAGACAAAACATTTTTTTTTGACGTACAGCTCGGGCCTAACCCACACACACGACACACATCACGCATACATGGGGCAGAGTGCAACTTCGAAGAGTTGCGTGGGATTTGTATGTCCAAACCACCTTTGTTGCTTGGGAAACGAGCAACAACAGATTCACTATCTTAGAACCTGTTTTGCCAATTGCAAGCAAAAGGCGAGTGACTCCTAAAGTCACTAAAAAAGAAAAACAAACAAGGCCAACGGCTGCAACCATCAACCAAACAAACAAGGGTGCTCTTACGAGCTTAAAAGGATATATATTTGTGGGGTCCATCTGGGGCTCTTGTCTCAAACTTTTCTAGGTGGCTTGCACCTTTGGGTAATACTTGTCTTCTCCATCTCTATCTCTACCTATTCTGATGAGGCTCTTGCCTCGGGGTGACCTTGGTCTCTATCTCTATCTTTACCTCTTTCGTTGTGCTTGCATATTCAACTCCCTCGGGATATGTGACAAGTTCTATATGATGTGCTTGCATGTTCAATTCCCTCAGGATATATGCATAAGTTCTGAGTGATATGCTTGCATGTTCAATTCTCTCGAGATATGTGCACAAGTTTTATGTTGTATAGGATCTGTGCTTGCATATTCAATTCCGTCGGGATATGTGCATAAGTTCTATGGTATTCCTTTCTGACTTCATAGAGGTTCGTGCCTGCATGTTCAATTCCTATAGGATATGTGCATGAATTTCGTATTGCATGTTCAATTCCCTCAGGATATGTGCACAAGTTCTATATGATATGCCTGTATGTTCAATTCTCTCGAGATATGTGCATAAGTTCTATGTTGTATAGGATCTATGCCTGCATATTCAATTCCCTCGGGATATGTGCACAAGTTCTATGGTATTCCTTTATGATTTACATGGGGGTTCGTGCCTGCATGTTCAGTTCCCGTAGGATATGTGCACAAATTCTGTATTCTGACTTGCTTAACTATTTTTTCTTGGATGAAAGATCCACTAGGGATGCTAAAGGACTCACTAGGGAGTATAATTCTACTAAGAAGTGTTTTGGTGATGACCTCCAACAAAGTCTTGATGGTGTACGGCCCACTAAAGGGTAGCTTACTGGGGATCTTTCCTCCACTAAGGAATAATTATCTTCTTCTTTCTTATGACTCACTGGAGATTTATGTTAACTCCACCCTCGAGGAGTTTTTACCAGACTCTACTCGAGAAATTTTATTTTGCAACTCTCGAAAGGGCTGCTTCTACGTCTTAGACCCATGAGGGAGTCCTCCTGTGATACTGAGATTCACTTGGGGACTTGGTTGATGATCCTAGCTCATGATTATTTCTGATCCACTGAGGGATGTTTTTTATGCTTTCAATTTACTGGGGATATTTTGAGAGTTTCGATCCATTGGAGATGCTTTTGATGCTTTCAATCCACTAAGGATGCTTTTTATGGTCTTTATGTTCCTTGTCTACTAAAGGCATTCCTATCATTTTTGGATGAATTTTTTTAATTTTATTTTGCATTTCTGGCCTCTTGCGAACTTTCTAGGGGTATTTGGATTTTTTTTTTTTTGGTGCTAAACTACATGTAGTTTAGCAGGGAGGTCTAACTATATGTAGTTTAGCCATCAAGTGTGTTCCCGATGTAGACACCACATTTTATACCCTTTACGACTCAGGCCCCTGTTCCCCAGCGATGCTCAAACTCTAAGGACCAAGACCAATTTAGAGCCCAATCAAATATTAAAATGACTTGAGAAGTGTTAAAATGGAAAATATAAGCTTTTAAATGAGCAAAAATCTATTTTTAGAAATTAAATGACCAAAGTGGCTCTCGGCCTGTGTAGTGAGTCGCGGCCTGTGTACGCAAGCTAAAGCCTGCGTACGTAGGCACATTCTTGTGTACGAAACTAGGGTTTTAGAAGTATAAGAAAGACAAGTTTTTAGCAATAATGGCTGAGATTTGGAATGAATCCCACATCATCTGGGAGTCGTTCCAAACCCCATTTTTTCAACTATAAAAAGCCTTACATGGTATATTTTCAAAACACACAGAAATCCTACGAGAAAAACCTAAGATTCACTAGAAAATAATAAATCAAAAGATAGTTTTTCATAAAACACCCCCAAGTCATTTTTATTTGATTGGGACCTTTTATGGCCTCAATCCTTTGAGTTTAAGATTGCTAATCACTATTTTATTGAATTGTGATAGATTTCATTGAGGGAAACGGTAAAAAATCAAGTGCAAGAACTTTTGCTTTAAGGTATCCTTTTAAACTTTTCCTTTTCTTTTCTGCCTTTAATCTTTATTTTAATCCATGTTTTGTTTAGTTTATGTTTACACATGTTTGTTTAGGTTAGTTTTAGGTTTTCTTTATGTCTTTAAGCATGTTAGGTTGTTAGATTTTACGTTTTATATTTTGTTTGGCTTCTGCTATGTTTCTGTGTAAATTAGGTTTTCAGGGTAAGGATCTGCGTACGCATGATCTAGCCTGCTCATGCAGGCTGAACTCATGCGTACGCAGACCTATTCTAGCGTGTATGATTCTGTTACCCAAAAACTCTAATTTTTGTTTGTTTTGTTTCTGCATTCATATGTTTATTCTGTGTAGCCTCTTTTTCATATGTTTTTAAGCCTCATAATTGCTTGTTTGCCTTTTAACATGTTTGTTTGTTATCACATGTCTAGATTAGGGTTTCTTAATGTTAATACCATTCATCCACATGTTCATGCATGGATGCCATAAGTGTTGTGCTGCTGAAAGGTAAGTAAAGGATAAGCCATGCATTAGCGATGTTCATGCATTGTATTAGGGTTTCACTTTGATGATATGATAGAACATGCTTAGATGTAAGATTAGGGATTTGTAATATTTTTGCTTGCTGCCTTGTTGTAGATGCATGATAGGTTTTTACATGTTAGATGAATGCTAGGGTTTCTTTAATGTGTTTGGCTCCTTTCTGTTTGGTTAGATTGATAAGTATGTGTGTTTTGGGATGAAGGATACCATGATTGTATGTATAGATGTATGTTAGTGTGTGTGTGAGTATAGATGCAAGTGTTGAAAGTGTTTTTAATGAGGTTAAGGTATAAGACACAATGATGGGAGGCCAACCTTAGGGTTAGGCGATCTTAGGTGCCTAACACCTTCCCAAGAACGTACCTAAACTCCAAACTCAAACTTTGGTAGTAAGATCAAAGGTCCTTCCTCAAAAGAACGCTATATTCATGGTTCCTAGACCATATAACTAGGTGACGACTCCATTCTGTTGTGCCCACACCCGCCTCTTCATCTTTTTTCTCCAATGGTTATCAACCGTTTCTTTTCTTTTTTTTCATTCTTTTCATCTCCCTCATCTCTTCATATTCCCTCTAACTCTCTCTACAAAAACCTCATGTCTCTCTCTAATTCCCTCACAATCTGACCTTCATTTTCTTCTTCAATCTCAACTTCTCTCTCAAACTCTCTTATCTCCTTTAATGGCACCCAAGTCCAAAAAGAGTTCCTACATCCTTTCCATTGATGCCTTCCATCTCACCCACTAGAATGGGGTGGTAAGGCTGATGATGACTCCTTCCTTGACCTACAGATCACAACAACCTCTTTCGGAAGGTGCAAGGGCCAAATTGGTGAGTTTCATCATTTTTTTCCATTTTCGAGTTTTTCCTTTGATCTTCTGTTTTGAACTATTTTTAGGCTTGTAAATGCTTGGGCTTTGCTGTGGGATGAGTTTAGATGAAAACTTGACACTTTAGGAGGGGTAGAAACATGTTTAGGTTAAGTTTTGATCGAGAAAACTTTGAAAATGTCGAAGAACACCCCTCTGTGTTCATTCTTGCATGCGCAGGTTCAAGCTTACATGCGCAGACATGTTCTTGCGTACTCAGCCTATATTTATGTGTACGCAGGCTTGTTCTTGCGTGCATGTATCTATTCTTTAGTTTATGCACGTGCAGGTTCCAACCTGCATACGCGTGCAGCTTTTTACGTACGCAAGATCCTTCTTGCGCACGCATGGCACCAGGCAAAAACCCTAGTTTGGGCATTTTAGCTCCTTTTTTCATCTTTTTGCAATTTTAAAATCATTCCTCACCATTTTTGCATCTCACTATATGCCTCACCTCACATCTCACTCTATTGTGAATCCAGTATCACTTTCCCACCATTCTTTCCACCTAATCATGAATTTAATTTCATTCTCTTTTGTAGGTTTCAACCCATATTCTGGTAGGGGAAGTACTAGCCAAGTATTGGTGTGGTACAACATCCTTACCAAGGAGACTTGGGGCCACATATGTGCTGCAGGTTTTAAGCTTGTCCTTCGCTTACTGCCTAAGAGGTTTGCGAGTGCTGTCTTGGCCCAGACCTTAGCTGAGAGGTGGTGGGACATTACTGACACCTTCCATGTTGCTGATCAGGAGATGATTATCACCCCTCACGACTTCCAATGCAAGATCGCCCTGCAGTTTGATAAAGTCCCGATAAGTTTGGAGGACGAGTCGAGCACTCAACTGGGTGCAAAGCTACTCGGGTGGAGGTATGCTATTGAGATGATCCGCTATACCAATCTAGAGGTGGACTTCATGCATTGTCCATAAGGGACGGCTGAGGAGGGTACCTAGATGGCCAAGGTCTTTTTGCTATATCTGTTAGAGGCGTACTTATTCGCCAATGGTGGGCAAACAAAGTCCTTGAGGTGGCTGGCTCTTTTCCGAGACTTTGAGAGGGCTCAGACTGCCAACTAGGGGCAGGTATGTTTAGCCTACTTTTACTCCTCCTTGGACACACTCAGTAGGGGGACTCTGTGCCAACTAGTGGGGCCTTGGAAGCTCCTCGAGGTTAGTTTCTTTCCTTTTCCTCTTGTAGCTCATGCATTCTCATCCTTATGGTCATATGTCCACATGCCATCTAGGTTAAGACAATGTACCATATTCTTGCCAATTGCATTCATACCCATATCTTGCAATCTGTCATTTAATAAATTGCCATGTCTGTGCCTTGCAAACTGTATCATAACCTCTTGCAAACTATCATCTTGCAATATCTGAATCTTGTAAACTGTCATATCTGAATCTTACAAACTATCATCTTGCAAGCTGTACCATATTCTCTTGCAAACTGTCATCTTGCAAATTGTTATATCTTTTCAGCATTGGGCCACGGAGTATGGTCTCATTGCTTAAGAGACTTTGGTGGACTTGAAAAGCCTTACCTCGATTCAGGCCAACCTCGACAGGCTCTCGCCCGATGATGTAAGTTAGGAATATATTGTTTCCCACTGTTTGCATGCTTCTTAGGATTCTCTTTCTAACCCCATGTGTTGTCATAGATTATATAGAGTCCCTAGGCCGGTGCTAATCCTATAGCGGACCTAAACTTGAAGGCAGCTGTTATCGTTGCTTCTAGGCTCTCCTAGCCCCTTAAGGGCGGTGGATTGAGAGTGATCTATTTAGCGAAGAGGGTATGCTACCAGCTAGCTGGTGAGGATGTGCCCCAAGTTCCAATGGACCCTCTAGTGTTCATGCTTGCCCCTCACTCTATGACGAATACGAAAAACGACCTGTAGGGGCCAAGCATCCCTTTCACCAAGCGAGTCACGACTGAGCTAGACTATGAGGAGTTTAGTGGGACTCGCCTTATGCCTTCCCTCATTGTTGAGGTATGTGTTCTTGCTTCTCTCATTTCTCTTCAATCATTCATCATCTACATTCTTGTGCATTGGTAACATTCAAACGAAACACTTGTATCAGACTGGCTCTGCTGCTAGTGCATTCATTGACCCTCCTAGTTTGCCGTGGTCAGTCTATGTCTATGGCCCTGATGGCTTTGCTCGGGAGCAACCTATTGGCCGCAATATCAATGTCACAAGCTACCCTTTTCCTGATGGCACACGGACGGTGAGTTCTCTTTCATTCTTCTTTTACTTTTCTTGCGTCAACACTTGTTCTAACAATTTTTTCTTCAAAATTCAGCCCACTATTCAGGAGTACGAAGAGCTCGTTTAGCTTGCAGGAAATCTCAAGCTAGAGTTAATTGAGTATTCCCGACAGTTGTACAGTGGTGAGGATGTCGGTGATGAAGACGATGGTGGTGGTGGTGGAGGTTTGGAGTCGACTCCAAGTCATTAGCTAAGGAAAAGGCGCTTTTGGTGACCCTGCAGACAAACAGACAAACACAGACACAACATAGCATACTTTCTTGTTTTTTTGCTTTTATTATTTTTCTCTTTTTAGCATACATGCTTGCACTTTAGATTTGTTTTGAGACATTGGGTTGTATTTAAGAACATCTTTCACATTTATGCTTTTATTTGTGATATGTACTTAAATTACAAACATGTGGAAACTTTGCACTATTCTGTTATTCTTGGTCTTTGTTACTTGGAAATTTTGTATTTGAATTGTGCCTTGAGTAGTCCTTTAGGTTGTACGACTTACAGGAGAAGCTTTTGGGAGAAAACATACTCAAACTTGGTTTTGCCTGCCTTCCTTCATCTCTTCTAGTGCCAAAGTCTCTCACTCCTTTTGGTTTCCCTCGCATCCTTCCTATATCATCAAGTCAAAGTGAGTGAATCCTTTTTCTCAATCCCTAATTTTTGCCTAGGTCTTTGACCTAGCGGGATCCCTTTAACTTTTGCATGGATTGCCTTTCAGTTTTCAACCCATCAAGACTCCTTATATTGTCTTTGAGCTTATTATTTATTCTTTTTATTTTTTAGTCTCTCTTTCTTTTCCTTTCTCTCACGCCTTCTCTCCTTCTCTCCTTCCTTTTCCAAACATGGTCATATGAAGGGTTCCAATTATTTCATCCCAAGAAACGACTTAAGGCTGTCATGAAATGGGTTTACATGGTTGAGAAAGCTTACAAAAAGTCCAATCAAAAGAAAGAAAGACTAACCAACCACCTTGATGTGCCCCAAATTTTACTTTTCCGCACTTTATAATTCTCATGTCTTTTCTTATGAATTTAATAAAGGGTTGGAATGTTCCACATCCCCTATAGAAACAATTCATCATCTCTAAATTTGAGCAATGAGAGAACCATCCATTTATTATCTTTGCTTATTGTCATTATTTTTCTTTCTTTTTCTTTTTCTTTTCTTTTTTCCATGCCATGTAATTTTTGCCCTTAACGTCCTTTGAGTAATTTTCGTCATGCCCATGGTCTTTGCCCCTATCTTTTGCCTAGATTGCCCTTTCGAGTTTTCAACCTAGGGGGGTCCTCTTGCCAAATTTTTTCCTAGGCCACCCTTTTGGGTTTTTAACCTTGCAGGCTTTTCCTTTTTTTTTTTTTTTTTTTTTTCAAATGTTGTATCTTTGGAGTCTATCCATGTTGATTGGATGAAGCAAAAGGCCCAGACCATCTTGACTTCATCTTCCCTCTTGGATCAAAAGTTTCATCTCTAAGCACTTTTAGAACCAAGTCCCCTTCTTTAAGGTTTCTAGGTCTCACCTTTTTGTTAAATGCTCTAGCAATCCTCTTTTGGTATCCTTGTTCATGGTACTGTGCCCTAGCTCTCTTCTCATCTATCAAAGCCAATTGCTCATATCTTTGTTTCACCAAATCTTCCTATAGGACCTTGGTTTCAGCTAGCATTCTCAAAGATTGTATCTCCACTTTTATGGCAAGCACCAGTTCACTACCATAGAACAAAAAGTAAGGGGTTGCCTTAGTCGATGCACAAATAGAAGTTCTATAACCCCATAAGGCAAATGGAAGCTTCTCGGTCCAATCCTTGTATGTCACTACCATCTTCTCTAGGATGTTCTTGACGTTCGTATTGGCTGCTTCTACGACCCTAGTGGTCTGCAGTCAATACGACAAAGACTTGTGATGATCAGTGTTGTATAGTTCCAAGATTGTTCTAACCTCTCCCTCAAAGTGAGAACCATTAACGGAGATAATCTCATGGGGTACTCCATATCGATAAATGATGTTATTCTCTACGAATCAAGCCATATGCTTGGCTTTTAACACGGAGTAAGAGGCTGCTTCCACCCGCTTGGTGAAGTAATCAATTGCCACTAGGATGTATTTGTGTTCGTTCGAGGCCTTAAGGGCTATTCTTCCAATCACATCTATGCCCCAGACTGAGAAAGGCCATGGAGAGGTCATGCTGTATAGTTCATTAGGTGGTACGTGGTTCAAGTTTGCATGTGTTTGGCAATCGTGGCAGCTCTTCACAAAGTCTACATAATCAGTCTCCATCGTATTCCAATAGTACCCTATCCTCAAGATCTTCTTGGCTAATGTTTTCCCATTCATTTGAGGATCACAAATCCCTTGATGGATTTCTTCCATGACCTTCTTAGCTTCTTCTTTCTTTAGACAACGAAGATGTATACCATCATAGGATCTCCTATAGAGCTAATCTCCACATAAGATGTATTGCATTGCCATCATCTTAATCGAACAACTCTCTCTCTTATTGGCACCATCTGGATATACCCCCAACTCCCAAGAATTTCATAATGTCATAGTACTAAGGAACCCCTTCCTCTTCTATAACTAAGACTAAAGCTTCGGCCTTCTTTTTGTGTACCATCCCATAACTTTGTTTAATCTCTAAGGGTCTTGTCCATACTCCTTCGGGTATTTCAACCATGGAAGCTAAAGTAGCCAAGGCATCTGCGAACTAATTTTGAGCTCTAGGGATGACTGTATATTCAATTTTGTCAAAGGTTTTGGTCAAATTCTCTAAATATTGTTGATAGGGCTTTAAGTGTTCTTCCTTCACTTTCCACAATGAAAGTTCAAAAACGTGTACAAAAACACTTTTGAACGTTTAGACCCCCAAAATCCAACTTAACCAATACAAGCAATATGTCAAACAACTAGTGTGCGGAAA
The DNA here is from genome assembly GCF_932294415.1 of Quercus robur. NCBI lineage: Eukaryota > Viridiplantae > Streptophyta > Magnoliopsida > Fagales > Fagaceae > Quercus > Quercus robur. The sequence continues at coordinate 31,288,017 of NC_065539.1, read as the reverse complement.
CTTAACATATGCTATAATATGAAATTGGTTATAAACTATCTAAGCCATAACAAAATAAAATCCACAGCAGATAATATAAAAGCAAAGATAGAGAGGAAGGAAGATGCAAACACAAAGACAACACGCGATGTGTTATCGAAGAGGAAACCGAAGTCCTCGGCGAAAAACCTCTCCGCCGCCCTCCAAGCGGTAATCAATCCACTAGAAAATACAGTTGGGATACAAGGACAACAATAGACCCTCCAAGCCTAATCTACCCAGTGCACCTAAGCCCTCCAAGCTTCTTGCTCCAACGAGGTTGCACCGAACCTTTTTCTTTTCTAGCTTCCCGGATTCCGCTACTAGACCGTAGCATCAACCAATGAAGATTGGCTCCTTCCTAACTGCTTCCCAGAACTCCAAACGACTGTCTCACAGAGATGATGATGGTGAGAACCAGGTTTTGTATAATGCCTCTCAAGGATTTGACAATGGAGAGGAAGAGAGTAAGGGAATTTGAAGAGACTCTAAGGTATAGATTGTGGGTGAAGCAATCTGGTTTTTCTTTAGGGTTTCTCTCTCAAAATTCTCTCTGGAAGCTCTCTTTCAATCGTGGGTTAAAGGGGTATTTATACTGGAGTGGAGAGGAATGTGAAACGTCAGGTTTTGGCAAAACAGGGGTGGCTCGCGGCTTGACCTCGCGGCTTGACCAAGTCGCAAGATCCAGTCGCGAGTTAACCGTATGGCCAGTTGTCCTGTTTTGTCCTGTAGTGCTCCAGCTAGCATGACTGTTCATCTTCCAGCATGCTTGGCACGTGTGCAGCTTCTGGCGGCTTGCAGCCGCGAGTCCACCTGCGAGTCCCAGCCGCGACTCTCTGTTTTCTTGCACACTCTTGAGCAATCTTCACTCTATCTCACTCACTACCCTTACAACAAACCCACCTAAATACAGGGTTACTAAATGCTGAATTACAAGCAAATTTGGCACGGAATAAAGCCAATTAGATGGTTGAATAAATTCAACCTTACACACAACCTTCATGTTTGAGCTATAACCAATGTTAAATCTCCAAAGACCTCGGCCTCTTTCACCTCTAATTCTTGGAGAGCTTCCATTCCGGCGATACAAGCCTCATATTCTGCCATGTTATTGGTTGCCTCGAAGTTCAACTTAATTGCCAAGGGTACGTGAGATCCTTCAGGAGTGATCAAGAGCACTCCTATCCTATTTTCATATTAGTTCACAACTCCATCAAAATACGTCTTCCATACCCCTAGCTTAATGTCCAAAATATCCTTGTCCAGAAAATCTTCTCTACCATCCTCTCCTTCCAGAAGGTTCTCAGCACAAAAATCTGATACGATACTCCCTTTTATAGTCTTCCTTACTATATACTTCAAATCGAATTCATCCAATAAGATCAACCACCTTGAAAACCTTCCACTCAAAATAGGCTTCTCAAACAAGTACTTCAATATCCTACCTATTACCCATATCTGGAAGGGTAGGATAATGTGTCTCAACTTCTATATGGCCCATACGAGAGCAAAGCATGATTTTTCTATGGGTGTGTATCTAGTCTCATAGTCATGGAACCTTTTGCTCAAATAGTGCACGGCTCTTTCATTCTTATCATCATCTTCTTGTGCAAGCATATTTCCAATCGCATCTTCTATGATAGAGAGATTGAGGAGATTAGTTTTCCGTGCATCGGGGGTGTAAACACCTCATTTTGTATCTGGTTAATAAACTTTAGTTCCCAATCCCAATGATGAGCTTGACATGTCTACAAAAGGTAATTGAAGTTATTTTGATTGTTTAGAAGTAATCACAACTCAAAAGTGCTCAAATCACTTTGAAAACGATGCTAAAAAATGACATTTACACACTGTTTTGGCCATAACTTTTGATCCACAAAGAATTTTTTAGTGAGGTTTGTCTTATTGGAAAGTAAACATCCTAGGCTTCAATTTGAACATAAATTTTGCCTTATTTGGGCTTAAATTGAATGCGTTATGATTATTTGAAATTGGGCTAACTGGGCAGTTTGATTTTCTGGGTTTTAAAACTTCATTTTAAGGGTCCAAAACATAATGTTTTGATGTGGGCCGGCCCATGGACCCTTGAGAACGTCCAAAGATTATTAAAAACTCTTAAAACCCTAATTTTAACTTATAAATACTCATCTTATACCTCCAATCAAAACCCTAGCTAGAGAGAGACATTTTTTAGCCTCCATCTTCTCTAAAACCCTAATTTTCTTTTCTAAAACACACACACACACACACACACACACACAGTACCTTTGCACATTTTTTCCAAATTAGAAACCTCTTTTTAGTTAGTTCTAAGGTAGAAACTATTTTCCCAACTTGATTTCTCAAAACCCTTTTCAAAACTAATCTTGTTTTTGAGTTGTGATTACCTATAAACTATTGAAGTCTTCTTTTGCCTTGATATCTCATTGAAGCTTGTTGTGTAGACACTAAGGGGCTGGTTAAATATCAATCAAGTTTGTATTCCATAGCAAGTGAGTCTCTCTTCATGGCTTTTCCTTGATTTGGTTCTTTTATAATTTGTGTTTTGTTGTTCTTAGTTAATTTATATGTTATTTATGCTTAGAAATATGTTTTTTTTTTTTTTTTACTCATCATGTTTTTATTGGAAAGTTGATATGATTTGTTTTGTTTATCTTTGATATTTGTTCTTAGTTTAGGTTGTGTAGTTTTTATGTTTTAAAGCATGATAGGTTGTTAGATTTATTGTTTTGAAGTGTTAATTTGTTTTCTGTGTTGTTATGTTCGTGGGTAGGGTTTCTAGGCTGAAACCCACATGCATGCATCTTGGCTGCATACATAGGTTGGATTATGTGTACGCAGGCTTGATCATGCGCATGCATACCACTGCCCAGAAACCCTAGTTTGAGTTTTCTGCTTTGTTTTATTCATCTATTTCACATATTATGCCTCTATTTTGATCCATTTTTATAGGTATGAGTCCTTGTTCTATGTTTGTTGTTTGTTTGTCTTTCATATGATGAAATTAGGGTTTATCTTGTGTTTCTTTATTTTGATGTCATGAACACACATTCACATGTTCACGCATTCACATAAACATGCATCTCTGAATATGATTTTGCCTTGATGATAGAGATAAACATGTTTGTTTGGTTGAGTTCTTCTTGAAGTATAGATGCAATCACATGTTTGCTTGGATCTTGCAATGCCTATGTGCTGCCTTGGATATGATATGTATGATAGTAATATGCTAGGGTTTGTATATGTGTGGTTTGGTCCCTAATGCTTTATGGATGGATATGTATGTGTTTTGGGATGATGATGCCATGTTGTATGCTTAGATGTATGCTAGTGTGTGTGTGAGTTTAGGACATAAGTGTTGAACATGATTTTATCGAGGTTAAGACGTAAGACACAATGATAGGAGACCAACCTTAGGGTTGGGCGGTCTTGGGTGTCTAACACCTTCCCAAGAACGTACCTAAGCTCTAAACTCATATCTCTGGTAATAAGATCAATGGTTCTTCCTCGAAAGGACGCTATATTCATGATTCCTAGGCCATTGCAAAAACTAGGTGGCGACTCCTTTGTTGTGTCCATAAGGGGTACCAAGATAGGTGGATGGAGGAGATATTCCTTAATGAGCTCAAAAGCTTTCTGACATTCATCATTTCATTCATGAGGTTCATTCTTTCGTAGAATCTTGAATATGGGCTCACAAGTGGAAGTGAGTTTGGCAATGAATTGGCTGATGTATTGTAACTGGCCCAAAAATCCCCTTATCTCTTTCTTGCTCTTGGGTGGAGGCAATTCTAATATGGCTTTAATCTTTGATGGGTCAACTTCTATCCTTCTATCACTCACCAAGAAGCCCAATAACTTCCTTACGGTTACCCCAAAGGTGCATTTTTGCGGTTTCAATCTTAGTCTATACTCGATTCTCTCGAAGAACTTCCTTAAGTTAACGATGTGACCCTCTCTCTTCTTGGATTTCACAATCATATCATCAACATACACCTCTACCTCATTGTGCATCATATCATGTAACAGGGCTATGGCCATCCTTTGATAAGTTGTTCCCGCATTCTTAAGCCCAAATGGCATCATGGTGTAACAATAAATTCCCCATTCTGTGGTGAAGGTAGTCTTGGTCATATCCCTAGGAGACATCTTGATTTGGTTATATCCTGAGAAACCATCCATGAAAGACATCAAGGCACTACCAGATGTGTTATCCACTAAAACATCTATGTGTGGAAAAGGGAAATCATCCTTAGGGCAAGCCTTGTTCAAATCCCTAAAATCCATGCACATTCTTACCTTTCCATCTTTCTTTGGTACGGGCACAACATTGGCTATCCATTCAGCTTAGTGTACGATTTTGATGGACCCTAACTTTAATTGCTTGGTGTCATCTTCTTTGATCTTTAGAAGCCATTCAGTTCTCATACGTCTTAACTTTTGCTTGACGGGTACCATGTGAGCATGAGTGTCAATGTGATGTTAGGCTATCTCGAGATCAATATCAAGCATATCTTCATAAGACCATGCAAATACTTCTTGAAATTCTGTGAGTAAATGTTTAAGATCTTTCCTTTATTTTTCATTTAGGATTGAGCCAATTTTAATTAAGTGTGGACTCTCATCATTGCCCAAATTAAGAGTTTCAAAAGTTGGTTCCATAGATTCAATTTCCTTTTCCAATTACTTATTAATTTCATTTTCAAATTCATTAGAATCATTTAAGTGTAGAATTTCAATATTATGGGACAATCAAAATAAACCAAATCAAAATTCATCTTATTAAAAATGTTGAAAAGTACATTGGGACTTGCATTACAAACTTTCTTTCCCACATTGTCAAAAAACCCAACCTAAGTCCAATTATTAAGTTGCCCCACAACAGGCACAATGAATTCCGTCTTTTTTCTTCTTTAGGGCTTGTCGCTCTTCTTCTCATCCTCCTCTTCGAACAAAGTCTTTAGTTCAGCAAACCAATCCTCGTCTTTCAAAGGCCTCTATAGGGGCTCGAGCCCAAGTGACCCAAAATGGCCCATATGTAGGGGTTTAGGCCCAAGTGACTCAGAATGACCTAGGTGACCCAGGTCAGATCAAGTAGCCAAGGCCCACTGTCGTTGGGCCAAGACCAGTTCACTAGTGGATGTGCTAAGGTCTAATCACAGCGATTGGGAAATGTACCACGTCGGGACCAATACAAACCAATGACCAAGAGGATTCAGCAACTGGACAAGGTTGATTTAGGTCAATAGCCAATCATAGTTAATGCCTTTGGGAAATCCGCTACTAAACACTATTTGACATCTGGAACAAGTTTTGAGAGAATCTTTAGAGGATATGATTGTTCTGGGGATTAGACGTGAAAGTGGGATTGCATGGAACCCAACGAAAGGTAATCATTTCAACCCCATTAAGAGGAGGCTATATAAGGGACTGAAGCACACAAAGCTAGGTTGGAAAAAATTGGGGAGTGAGAGATAGCAAGGAAAACACAGGGAAACACTGGGGAACTGAGAGAAACTAGAGGAAGGTTCTTGTATTAAGGCTTGGAGAAGACAAACTAGGCGAAGTTTAGGGCCTGATCTATAGGATTGTGACACAATCCACATATAAATAAATTGGGGGCCCAAATACTAACACTTGAGCAATCTTTGGTGACCATAGCCCCCATATGCACATAGCCTCGATTATGTCATACAAAACCTCACCCTCATTGGGGAAATATCTTCCTGCCTTGTAGAAAAACCAGTCGCTATTATCTTCACTCCAATAGCTAATCGCTCCATCATCTCCTTCCTCTTCTTCTTCATCTTGAGTTAGCACAAGGTTTTGATCGTCATCGAAAGAAGGATCCATGTGGCGTTCAAGCATAAAGTGAGCTAAGGTGACTTGAGTTGCCCCTATCGTCGAGGTCTATTCCGGCTAGCCATGATCTTCCCAAGATCCTACATCCCTTGATTCAAAGAAGTCATTGACGTGGGCTCTCTTGAAAGTCCTTGCTCTGGGAGTGCTCTTTAGTTGCGACATGAATTCGGGTAGGAGTAGGCAGACCTTTCCTTCTATCATCATTCGATTGATGTCTTCTTGAGTTAGCTTGCTTCTTTCATAATCAGCCTTGTCCCCTTCATCCCATTTTTCTCCTTCCTTTAGTTCATCTTCTTCTATCTTGGAGAGTTGGCTTATTACATTCTCAAGGACTTCACCCTGTGCCTCCACACGCTTGAGTAGCTTTTGCATGAGGGCTTCTTCACTTGAAGTGTTCATCCTTTCTTCTTGAAAGGTTTCGTCTTGGAATGTCTTGCCTTCCATTGAACTTTGAATCAGAATGGGGACTTAATTTAGATCTTGGTGGTGCAATGATGCCTGAAAAGAAGTCCTATTTTTCATTTAAGTCCATGTCACAATTAAAAGATTCCTTTTATTTTTAGATGTTCTTAGAAAGTCTTTAAGTCCATTTTAACGATGGCCCAATTACAAAGTCACTCACTTTCCTCTCATGAACCATGCCCCTTGTTTCATTGGGCTTTGGTCCATTTACAATAATACTCTCATGGGCTTTCATTAGAATGTACTTAGAGATTTTCAACCCTTTGTCTCAAACATGGGCTTACAATATATTCATCACCTTTGGGCTCTTCTCTTTTCATTATTATTATTATTATTATTATTTGAAGTGGCACTCCTTTAGCTAGAATATATTGTAGCCTTCCTCTCAAGGTCCATGAAGTTCTCATCATTTTGGGCCTAGGCATACAACAAAGAGGCCCATGATTAGGGAAATTCATATTGACTTTATAGGATTTTGGACGCTAAGTTCATAGCATACTTGTTATCTTAGACCCAAAGTCCTCTTTTTCAAAAGGGCTTTTTGATTTGGGCTTATGATAGCAATTAGACTATGATCTTATGAACCTTTCAAGTTAAGATATACCTTTGGATTTAGGGATAAGCCTCTTATAAGTGAGAACTTCTTTTCTTTTATCCCAATTGTCTTAGGGTATGTCATAACTTTAGGGTCATCCTTCCATTTTTTACATCTTTTATTTATCCTTTTAGAATTAGCTGATCACAAGATATATGGTTGAACAAACAAGAGATATATAAAGGGTGTCCTCTTTTGGTAGGATCTAGGATCTCTCTAACTATGGGTAAGCTCCTTAAGGCTAAAGGGATAGATAAGTAGTTCACTCACAACTAGGTGGACCATGACTCCAATCGAGGACCTAAATGGACCTTGGTGGATTGGTGGCAAACTTTTAACGTACTCAAAACCCATCATAGACAATGACATCGATTGTGAGTTGGTGGGATGAACTTTGAAAGACTTAGGCCCAAATGGAGCCTTCCATCTTCCCACTCATCACCAATCGAGGTAAAGGGACAATAGAACCAAGTGATGTCTGTACAAACAAGTATTGAATAATCCTTTATTAAGGTTAAGATATAGGACATATAGGAATTAAACTCATTATCCCCAGCGGAGTTGCCACTATGGACACAATGAGGAGTCACCACCTAGTTTTTGCAATGATCTAGGAACCATATATATAGCATCCTCTCGAGGAAGGACCATTGATTTTACTACCAGAGATATGAGTTCAGAGTTAAGGTACGGTCTTGGGAAGGTGTTAGACATCCAAAACCGCCCAACCCTAAGGTTGGCTTTCTCTCATTGTGTTTTATGTCTTAACCCTATTGAAGACATATTCAATATTATATCTATACTCACATACACGTTAGCATTCATCTAACAATCAACATGGTATCAAACATCCCTAATCATACATCTATCATGCTTGTTAAATCAACCTAACATTCATCTAGCATAGCATGACATAGACCCTAACATGTTACTATCATACATGTCATCCACCTAACATTCATCTAGCATACTTCTCATCACACCATATTACATCATTCAAGGGAGCAACATGTGAATGCGTGTTCATCTTTATCACCGTGGCATCCTCTTATTGGTTGGGACTATAAGGCTAGCAAGCTAACCTTGTAGTCACGAACTACCTAAGAATTTCCCCTATGATTAAAGTACTATAGCACATTAGACTTGATTATTCCTTTTTTGCCATCGGTTTTAGCTTCCCTAAATTTCCGATCTTGTTGAGACTTTTATTTTGTAAACAAGAACATGAACTGTTTAGCTCACAATATAGTTTGATTGGCTGCGTATTGTAAATGGGATGAGTCTCCAAACATCTCATCTCTTCCTGATTGAGTCTCTTTCCTAGGTTCTAGAGATGGTTTTGAGCCAAATGACACAGGTCCTGGCGTGGGGTCAATTCTCCTTAGATCTACAACTAAATTTACGTAGAAATAAAATAAGAACTTGTCTGTGTATATATGGTGCTATTTAATTGATTTATTAATGATGTATAAACGACTACAGTATGATTACTAACTGTTTGGCTTTGGGAATATATACCAAGAGATGTCCATTTCAGGATACATTTTACTTTACATGCTAATTACAGTTGGCTTAGAGCTTCAATTATTGCTTGGAGTATCTTTTTCCTTTCTCTTTTCAGAATCTTTCATATTTTATTAGCCACTCAGATGAGTTGAGGGCGGTTCAATTGACAGCACCATGTGATGTGATACACTTTTATGGTATTTTTTTAACATGAAAGGGCTCGCAAATTTATGCGTACTTTTTTTTTTTTTGGTAAAGAATTTTATGCATACTTATTACACTGAATAAAAGGATATATAGGGTCTGTTTGGATTGAGTTTATTTTTGTTGAAATTGAAAATTGAAACTGAAAACACTGTAGCAAAATAATTTTTACATGTGTGAATAGTGCTGTGGGACCCATTTTTAATGAAAAAGTTACTGAAAAGTGGAATTTGTGGGTCTGTAAACAGTGCACGAATGCACTGTTTACTGTGCAAAAGTCAACAAATGCGGGCTGAACAAAAAAAAAAAAAAAAAAAAGAGAAAACCGCAGAACAAAAACGCAGACGCCACGATAATTTGAATCCAAACGGGCACATAGTATTTGTTTGGATTCACGTTTGTGTGTGTCAGCGTTTTCACTTTTCAGAGTTTTTTTTTTTTTTTTTTTTTTTTCACGCATTTCAGGGAGACAATTATCACTATTTACACACTGTAGCAGCATTGTTAATAGAACCCACAGCCACTTTATTCTGAAAAAAATATTAAAAATGGGTCTCACGGTACTATTCACACATTTAAAAATTATTTTGCTCCAGTGTTTTCAGTTTCAGCAAAAATAAGTTGTATCAAAACGAACCTATATTGCTCCACTTTAGTTTTCATTTTTGCCCTCTATTTTTTTTTTATCAGAGAAAAAAAGAGTCACACCGACACGCGTGTGATCATTGATATACTAACATACACCATACAATGTAAAAAATAAACTAATTTTTTGAAGGTAAAATAAAAATAAAAATATACATATATATATATATATATATATATAAGCCTCGTATCATCAATCATTCATAATGTATGTTTTTTTTAAGTGGCTGTGATTTTTATTATTTTTGAACTTTAATGGTCTATATGGCTAGAGTGAAACAGAGAAGATATAAAATAGAGAAAAGAAAAAGTAAAAAGAAAACTAATTTTATAGGTGTTTGATTGAAGAAAATAGAAGGATGGAAAATTCGAAAAACCAGGTTTTTTCTCCCTTGGCCCATCAAAATTCTATCTCTCTAATTTGGAGAGAAAATGGAAGGAAGATGAATAGTTGCAGTCAATAATTGAACTAGTCCTCCCACTTACATAAACCTAATTGTTGCTTTTTCATTTTTTGTTGGGGGTTTAGTATGCTGGGCTTAGACATTTTCAGTTTTCATTTTTCCCCCTTCCTGGACACGTGAGGCTTCTCTTCTTTTTTCTTTTTTTTTTTTTTTTTTTTTTTTTTTTTTTTTTTTTTTTTTTTTTTTTTTTTTTGCTTTCCTAGGCATGAGGTTTTGTTCTATTTATTTTCTTATTTTCTTTCTTTCTTTCTATTTATTTTTTGGGGTTCAACTAGACGTGTTTTTAAAATTTTTTTTTCTAGGCATGATATTTCTTTTTTAATAAATTTGAGTGATTGTCTTTTTTTTTTTTTTTTGGTTATTTGACACTTTGTTTTAATTGAGTATATTTTTTGAATAAGGCCATATGAGTAAATTTATACAATTTTTTTTTTTTAATTCATCTCTTTACTTTTCCATCCATAACTAAACACAAATAAGGGAAACTAAGGGCCTTTTTAGAATATAGTTTTTTTTGTTTTGCAATCCATAAAATGGTGGGTCCCACACTTGAATTTATTGTTGGCTATATTTTCTAAATTAAGTTTTCAAAAAATTGTATCATATTTTCCAATGACATAGTTGTAAATAAATTGAAAACAGTGGACCCTACATATTTGTCCAAACTCTTTATCTTTTTTATCTTATTTTATTTTATTTTATTTATGAGAATTCTTTTATTTTTTAAATTAAGTAGCTTATTTTTATCATAAAACGAAGGGTAATTCTACCGTACCCCCCAAAAAAGAGGGGGGGGGTACGGTATCCACTAGTAGGAATGGCAACGGGTCGGATTCGGGGCGGGTTTTTTTATACCCGAACCCAACCTGCGGGTCTGTCCTGAAAACCCGAACCTGGCCCGTTTACTAAATGGGTTTTTTTTCCAACCCCATACCCGCCTCGTCGGGCCCCGCGGGCACAATGGGCCCCGTTAGCAACACAAATCACAGCAACACAAACAACAAAATCTAAGGAAATCTCAAACCAAAATCCACCATACCCATTGATTCACAGAATCCAAATACATTTGAAATCAAAATCCAAACCAAAGCACATGCAAGCAACAACATCAGATCTTAAAAACCAAATCTAAATCCCCAAACCCAAGAGAAAAGAATTGAAGAAAGTGAATAAACCATGGTTTTGTTCATGGTGGCAGCGGTGTTGAGATGATCAAGGTTTGGCCATGGGCTTTACGAGCAAAACCATGATGGCAGCAGCGCTGAGACGATCAAGGTTCGGCCATGGGCTTTACGAGCAAAACCACGATGGCAGCGGCACTGAGATGATCAAGGTTCGGCCATGGAAGCTTTGAGGGAGGTTCGACCATGGAAGCTTTGAGGGGGAGTGAGGGTCTAAGAATTAGTTTGACAGGTGAGGAGTAGGAGATGAGAGGTGGCTGTTGAGGAAAGTTTGAGAATAGGGTTAGGAATTTAGGTTAGAATAAGTTTCAATATATATATATATATATATATATATATGAGGTTTTTTTAGTAAATTACATTTAAACGGGTCGGGCTTGGGTTGGGTATCATAAAAACCCATACCCGACCCGAACCCGCTTCGGTTTTAATTTTAAAAACCTAGACCCGACCCTATTGTTTCACGGGTCGGGTACCTGCGGGTCGAGTACATGATGAGCGGTTCCATCCTCACATTGTGCAGTTCCAATATCAAATGTAATAGTTTTTTTTTTATCACATTCTGCAGTTCCAAAAAGAATTCCCACACTTCAAATTTGAAACTTATCATTAAAAAAAAAAAGTACATGATAAGCTCTATTCCCTCATTATTATCCACAAAAAAAAAAAAAAAATGTAATCTACAAATTCTACACGTTACTTTTTGTAAATTTTTTTTTTTAAAATCTCAAAAATAGAAATGGTCTCCCGAACAATTATTTTTTGTTTTTAGTATTTTGATTTTTTTTTTAAATGAGAGTCAAACACATATAATATATAAATTATTATCTAAAAACAAAAAACAAAAAATTGAAACAAAAAGTTTCAATTTTTTGAAAATTGTTTTTATACTGTTTTGAAAACAAAAACAAAAACCCTCCTACCAATCAAACCCTAAAATTTTTTCTATCCTCCCACTTTTCTATCCCTTCTCAATTTTCTATCATCCCACTTTTTCATCCCTCCTTCCAAATGGACTCTAAGGGGCTAATTTAATGTTTTATTTTTTTATTTTTTTTATTCAGTTCATATTGGATTCAAAATCTCTGGTTAGCATTTTGGGTCATCCCCAAATGGATTTGATCTTTGTTGTAATTATTTACTAGAAGAATAGTCAGGAGACCCTCGTTAATTAGCAAAATTATCATGCATTGGCTGATTGGCTTGTAGTCATGGATTCAAAATCTTTCTTTCTTTTATTAGTAAGTAATTAAGTCAATCTTGAGTTAAGCTATAAGAAGATGTTGTTGCATCATGTTTAACAGACCTATTCTCACATGTATGGGCAGAGCCAAAGGGGCGAGAGGGGGCAAAACAAATCCTCTGACTCCTCCTAAATTAAAAATCCTCAAATATACTAATATTTAGTAACCTTCTTAAAACTCAAATGCTTTGCCCCCTCTCAGCCTAAAAATAAAAAAGGAAGTCCCCAGTTAGTGTGTGTTTGGATACCAATAAAAAATTAAAATGATTTTACCATTCATTAGCCCCATTGCACTTTTTGGTAATATTCACGGGCCTCACTGTACTATTTCAACTAACTTTTACCTTTATCTACAGTACTTTTAATATTAAGTTTTCAGTTTCAGCAAAATAAGCAGTATCCAAATAGACCCTAAGTAGAGAATTGTCCTGTTACTGAAAATAAGGGGAAAAAAAAGTTCATTGACACGATAAAACACCAAAGACTCAAAGCTTAGTGTTTTACGTTTAGCATTTTCACTATTCACGTAATTTTGGCACTTGTTTAGGAAAGAAAATGAATCATTGAACTTTTTACGGCACTTGTATATCGTTGTTGTTGTTTTTTTTTCCCCAACATTTCAGTTTATAGGCCTTATATTTTACTATATATATTTTTTTTTTTTTTAAATCCTACCTAATGTTCTTATACCGTACTAAAACAATAATAGAAAATGAAAGGTTGAATTCTACATTTATTTTAAAAGCAAACATGGTAGAGTGATATGTACACAATTTTGCAGGAATATTGCTACACTTTTGATGATGCCGAAAAATCGTCAATAAGTCACACAATCTTCACGTGCTTAAGACAATACCTGCATAACACAGAACAAGAAGATCTTAGGAAAGTACTGGTGTGGTACCGGCCAAAGATCCTCCGAAGGTTAAGTTAGAAAACTTTCACAACTCTAGAGTGCCAGAACTGGGGGAAATTATGCGTACCTTGTTTATGAGGGCTTGGTGATTTTTATAGTAGTGTAGAATCGACTTCTATTTCTTGAGCAAAAAGATCTTCGCCTTATGGAAAAGATTCTAATAAATGTTCGTATTTTGCAGGATTCATTCCATATGGGGGGTCTCTATTGACCAAGGGCTATTGTAGGGTGCAAGGTATTTCCATTTAGGATTCCTTGGAGTTCACTCGAGTCATATGGGTGCCACGTGGCCATGGTATCCGTCAGCCTCGGGCCCATGAACATAGAATTCGTCCATATAGGGGGACCTTCTGTCACGTGATCTTATCTGTCCAGTACCTCAATTCGTCATCTTATTTTTGATAACCCATTAATTCTGTACCATCCGATTTATTTGAATCGATCCGTCAACCCTAATTTTATCATCTTTAGTTGCCCCCTCACTTCATGGGTCCGTCACCCTTTTTTATGGACGGACCCGTGAAGTGACGATCTAACTCAAGCCCAGGGAAATGTGCTCTGATTGACAGGCTAGCCTAGGGCCATAAATGCCATAGGTACATGTGGCACATTTTTAATGGTCAATTACTCAAACCGAAGTGTCCCTTCGTCTTCCATGTCGTTACCTCTATATATACGTGCTCCTTTACCCTCATTTTCACTTTCTACAACCAATATACAACCAGAACGCTACCGTCCTCTTTACCAAATCGTCATATCGTCTACTTGGTGTTATCTTCTACTTGGTGCTCTGTCAACCATACCTTTTTTTGTTACCTTCTCCGCTTTGCTCAATCAGTAAGTATTTGTTACCTTATGTTGAATTTCCTTTGTCATTTATTTAAATTTTTCCCACCCATTGTCTATGTAGACCATCTACGTCTTAGGGTTTATCCGTCATGTGTAGGTGACAAATGTCTAGTGTGTCGAGTGAACAGTCGTTTGTCCGCGAGGGGGCAGGCTACAATGAGGTGTATCCATTAGGTCAGGACGACCTGGCACCTCTTTTGACGAAAAGGTCTCGTACACCAACTCACCTTCCATGAAGGATGATGATTTAGACATAGACGGATCAGAAAGTGATTCAAATGAAGACATAGGAAATGATGAGCCCCCCATCTAGTCCGTCATAGGCCCTGATGGATTCAGGGAGTTCATTATGCTCCCGTTGTGGACGATAAATGATTTCAACTCGTCTATCAAACAATAACACTTTAACACACTTAGGGAGAAGTATCAGATAGCCATCAACATTCCAATGCGTCTACCCCTTAAATGTGAAAAATGTTACTACAAGGGTGTAAAAGACGTCGGTTTGTATGAGCAGATGCTGAAAGCAGGACTTAGGTTTCTTTTAAGTTCTCTTCACTATCGTCTTCTCCAGTATCTTGGACTGGTCGTCACCTAAATCTCTCAGAACACCTGGAGAGTATTTTTGGGCGCAGAAGTGCTATACGGGGTGATGACCGATGGTGCATGAAGGATGACGGTGGAAGAGTTCTTCCATTGCTACCATCCATCTGAAGTCACTTAGTCAAAAGGCATGTACATTTTCATGCCAAGGAGCCCGTTGCTTAGGCTAGTGTGCTACACTCCCAACACTAATAGGAACTGGAAGAGTTGCTATTTCTTTATCCAAGGTGACGAATGGATGTGTCACCCTGGTGACCAAGAGTACATGTCTGTGGACAAAACCTGGGGTATTATGCCCTCGTCTAGTATGTATCTGTTTGTATTAGGTTTTTACTTGTTTACTTTATTTGATATTCTAACCGTCTCCTATTGTAGCTCGGGATTGTCCAGAAGTCACACTTGAGGAGTGGAGCTTCTTGGAGAAGATTTTCACAACTACCAAGCTGTCCGAGAGGTCATGGACTAAGCTCGTCACCTTGGACGCCCTCTACTAGTATTGTGATGGTCCTAAACCAAAAGAGGCTGCCCGTTGCTATGACAAACAAGTTCGAAACGTAAGTTCATTGCCCAATACCCAGATTTCTTTCTTTGCTTTCAAGTTATAATTTCTTATACCCGTCCGTTTGTATGCAAAAATGGAGCAAAGTAGGAGAAGAGCTTACATCAAGCAGCAAGCTATTGTTAAGAAGAAATAGGAGGGGAGCTTACCTTCTAAGGCGACGGGTCAGGCTAACCCGTCAACAAAAAGGAAGCCTTTTAAAAAGGTGGACCGTCCACCGAAGAAGCCAAAGGTGGTGATGGGGCCGATTGTTGGTGAGACCCCAGACACTAGCAAGCTACCCCCTAAAATTGGCCCTGGTAGGGGGAAGGGCTTGATGAAGGGTGCTGACCCCGTCGTGGAAAAATGCCCTATCCTCCTCCATGAAGACTCAGGGTATGCCCTCAAGCAGTTGTCGACCATTATCAAGGACAACGATGACTATGAAGACTTGGGCAATCATGCCACTGAGGCCATGGGGGAGAAGGTTGAGGCGAGGGATGCCGAGCTGAGGGAGCTGATGGTTTGGAAGGAAGTTCAGGTCAATAAACTGGATTTGACCAAGCAACTCTTGAAGGAGTCGGAGGCGCAAGTTAAGGCGCTAAAGAAGATCCTTAAGGATAAGGAGGCAGAGATCTCAGAGGCAAAGCTTCACCTCTGTCAGGCTAAGGAGGAAGTAGTGTGAGATTACCATGACTCTGACACCCTCCTGAAGGAGCTTAGGGGCTCCTTTGCTAACGGTTTTGACGACTGCTTTCGTCAGGTCAAAGCTTTCTTGCCTGACCTGGATCTTTCTCATGTTTCCATCGATGCCTAAGCTCAGACTCCTGCCAAGCCCGTCTACTCCAAAGGAACCGACGAGCTCTTCGCCGATAAGACCAACCTCGACCCTCAAGTTGACGGGGATGCTGCTCAGGTTGACTAAGAAAAATCCGTCGAGGATGCTGCCTGTCACCTTGAAGGGGATCATATCGTGGAGGAGAAGGCTGAAGATACCCCTGCCGTCTAGTCATAGTTTTCTCTTTTTTACTTGTAAATTTCTAGCTTTTGATCTTTTGAGGGAACTGTACCCATTTTCTTCTGTTGACTCAAGATGTAAACATTTGCCTTCTTGTGGGCTTTTATCCATTATCTTTATTTATCCATTGTTTATATTTGTTTATTTATATGTTGCTTTCTATTTCCAAACTCTGAGACATGTTCTTGCTTGTCAATTTAAGGAACTAATTATTCGAGAACTTAGCATACCCATCCACCTATATTTCCTTATGGACTTCACAATATTCATGTTACCCACTGGGGTGGGCCTGTCTACTTGTGGATCTAACCCTCTTTTGATCAATCCTCCTTGATGACCCCGTCCTATTATGACTTTGATCATCCTTTAGGATGAACCCATCCATCTTGTGGATTTATAATTTTGACTCACCCTTTGAGATGAACCCGTCCACTTATGTGGACTTAATTTGTACTTATCATGTGGGATGAACCCTGTCCACTTATGGACTTTATACAATCTTAGATCACCCCCTAGGGTGAATTCGTCCACTTATAGATTAGTTTTTAGCTCAATCTTTGGTGAACCTGTCCACTTGTGGACTTAGTAATCTTAGATCACTCCCTAGGATGAACCTGTCCATCTTATGGACTTCATAATCTTAGATTACCCTTAGGATGAACCCGTCCACTTATAGATTAGTTTTTAGCTCAATCTTTGGTGAACCTGTCCACTTGGGGACTTAATAATCTTAGATCACCCCTTAGGATGAATCCTTCATAATCTTAGATCACCCTTAGGATGAACCCATCCATTTATGGACTAATTTTTAGCTTATTTTTTGGCGATTTCGTCCACTTATGGACTAGTTTTCAGCTTACTCCTTGGTGAATCCGTCCACTTATAGACTGAATATAATCTTAGATCACCCCTTAGGATGAACTCGTCCACTATGAGCAAGTAGGAAATTGGTTGTAGACAGGATTTTGTAGAGATGCACATATATTTCTGAAAAAACTCCTTTTATTATGTGATAAATATGTGTAGATAATTGTTTTAAAAAATAAAAATGAAAAAGAAAACTGCCGTTCGAGCTTAAAAGTGCTGTAAATAGCAAAAATTGATTAAAAGGAAATAAACTAGAAATGAGGAGTGTCGTCGTCTTTGCTACTGTCTACCGGTAGTACTTCTTTAGGTGCTCTGTGTTCCAAGGGTGATGCAGCTTTTGCCCATCTAGTGTCTCTAGGTGGTAGGTCCCCTTCCTGTGCCATGATGCAATTCTGTATGGTCTTTCCCAGTTAGGTCCAAGCTTCCCCTGGAAGGTGTCTGTTGTGGCGCCCATCACCTTTCTTAAGACAAGATCTCCAACTTGGAAGTCTCTGTGTCTGACTTTGGAGTTGTAGTGCTTGGCCATGAGGTTTTGGTACTGTGTTAATCTTTGCTTGACAGTTGCTCTGACCTCATCTATCAGATCAAGTTGCAGGCGCATAGCTTCATCATTCCTACTCTCGTCATAATTTCCTACTCTGTAGCCTGTGAGTACTAATTTGGCCGGGATGATTGCCTCGCTTCCATGTGCCAAATGAAATGGTGTCTCTCTTGTAGGCATCCTTGTAGTCGTCCTGTAAACCCATAAAATGCTTGGTCATTCTTCAAGCCATATCCCCTTTACCCCCTCGAGCTGAGTTTTGATGATTTTGAGCAAGGATCGATTCGTAACCTTAACTTGTCCGTTGGCTTGAGGGTGGACGGGTGATGAGCAGTGATTCTTGTTCCCTAGTTGTGAACAAAAGTCTCTGAACGTGTCATTGTCAAACTGTTTCCCGTTATTTGAGACCAGTACTCTAGGTATACTGTACCTGCAGATGATGTTTCTCTAGACAAAGCTTAGCACATTCTTCTCTGTGATGGTAGCTACAGCTTCGGCTTCTACCCATTTGGTAAAGTAGTCTATATTGACCACCAGGAATTTTAGCTATCGAATTGCTATTGGGAATGGACCCATAATGTCCAATCCCCACTGCGCGAAAGGCCATGGGGCCGACAATGGAGTGAGTTCTTCCATTCGCTACCAGATGAGGTTGGTAAACCTCTGGCACTTGTCACACGCTTTGACATAAGTAATGGCATCCTTTTGCATGGTAGACCAATAGTATCCTGCTCGGATGAGTTTGTACACTAACAACCATGACTCGGAATAGTTCCCACAGACTCCTTTGTGAACTTCCCGCATGACATAGTCTGCCTCTTCGGGGATGAGACACCTTAGGTGCGGTTGGGAGAAGCCCCTTTTGTATAGAACATCTTTGATTAGAATGAAATGTGCTACTTGAACCTTCAACCTCCTTGCAGCCTTTTTTCCGTCAGGTAATATGCCGTCCCTTAGGTAAGAGATTATTAGTGTCGTCTGATAGTTCTCAACATATTTCCCATACACTGATGCCGTCTATTAATGGTGAGATTTGAACGAAGGATAGTACCTGATTGGGAATGGACATAGGCTCTGCTGATGCTGCTTTGGCAAGACAGTCAGCGTGCTCGTTCTCCACCCTTGGGATTTGAACAAACCTTGCTTGAAGGTTGCTTACCCGATTCTTTACCTGCTCAAGGTACTTTTTCATCCGTTCGTCTTTGCACTCATAGTCACCATTCACTTGGCTGGTGACTACCTGAGAATTGTAGTACACTACCACATCCGTGGCTCCTTCTACTTTTGCAAGATCTAGCATTACTATCAAGACTTCATACTCTGCCTCGTTATTTGTCATAGGGAAATTGAGTCTGATCATGCATTCGACCTCGTCATCTTTAGGGCTATGGAGTACCACACCAACTCTGCCTGCTTGTTTGGTGGACGATCCATTCGTGTGGATACTCCATTAAGGGACCTCTCTTGCCCCCTGGCCTTCTATGTGCGTGAATTCTGCAATGAAGTCAGCGATAACTTGCCTCTTTATGGCCGTGCGGGGGCGATAATGCACATTGGACTCGCTTAATTCAATTGCCCACAGCGCCATCCGTCCGGCCGCCTCGGGGCTACTCATTGCACATTCTAGAGGTTTGTCCTTTAGAACAATCACCGCATGAGCTTGAAAGTAAGGTTTGAGTTTGTAGGTTGCTGTTATCAGGGCAAAAGCTAGCTTTTCCATTGGTGGGACCTTTTCTTCTGCACCCCGGAGCGCTCAGCTCGTGAAGTATACGGGCTTTTGAACTCCGTCCTCTTCTCTGACTAAAGCTACACTAACAGTGGTTGGGGAAACAACTAGGTATGGGAACAATTCTTCTCCTGGTTTAGTAATGGCAGGGAAGAAAGATATCTCTTCAGTTCCTCAAATGCTTGCTGACACTCGGTTGTCCATTCAAAGGACTTCTTAAATGTGCAGAAGAAAGGCAGGCACTTATCCGTTGCTTTTGAGACGAACTTGTTTAGTGCGACTATCTTACCGTTCAGACTCTACACCTCCTTGATGGTTTTTGCTGCAGCTAGCTCCATTATGGTCGGTATTTTATCCGGGTTGACCTCAATACCCCTTTGTGATACCATGAACCCTAGGAACTTCTCGGCGGTCACTCTGAACGCGCACTTGCTTGGGTTCAGCTTCATGTTATAAGACCAAAGGGTGTCGAAGGTCTCTTAGAGGTCGTTCAAGTGGTCATCCTCCCATATGCTTTTTACCAGCATGTCGTCCACATAAACTTGCACATTCCTCCCAATCTGATGTGTGAACATTTTATTCATCAGCCTTTGATACGTAGCACTTGCATTCTTAAGTCCGAACGACATCACTTTGTAATAGAAAAGACCCTGGCTGGTGACAAATGAAGTCTTGATCGGCCTCGTCCAACTTGATCTAGTTGTAACAAGAGAAAGCGTCCATGAAACTTAGCAGCAGGTGTCTTGCTGTTAAGTCCACCAAGATGTCAATCTGCAGTAGAAGATAGCTGTCCTTGGGGTAAGCCCTGTTTAGGCCTGTGAAGTCCATGCACATCCTTCACTTTCCGTTGGCTTTCTTGACCATCACCACGTTGGCTTGCCAGTTGGGGTAGTACATTTCTTGGATGAAGTCTACTTCCTTTAATTTGCGAACCTCTTCTGCTATGGCCTTGTCGCACTCCTGTGTGATCACCCGCTTTTTCTGACGGATGGGAGAGAAGGGGGGGTGACATGTTTAACCTGTGGACTATGATGGATGGATCAATTCCGGGCATGTCCTCATGACTCTAGGCGAACACGTCCTAGTTTTCCCTTGGAAATGTCGTCAATGCTTGACAGACTGGCGGGCTAGCTAGAATGTCGATCTTAGTTGTTCGTTCAGGCCTGGAGTCATCAAGGAGTACTTCTTCCAATCCTTCCACTGGTTCTGCCACCATCCGCTGTTCTTCTATAAACATAGTATGCAAATGATTGTCCATTTTCAGCATAGCAATGTAGCATTCACGCACCGCTACTTGATCTCCTTGTACCTCTCCTACATCGTACTCCATGGGGAACTTAATCATCAAATGATATGTTGAAGTTACGGCATCCACGAATTCAAAGTAGGACAACCCAATATGGCATTGTAAAAGGATGAACAGTCAACAACCAGGAACGTGACATCCCTAGTGATTTGCTGTGGGTAATCTCTGACAGTTATGGACAAAATGACTGCTCCTAGGGGGTGTACCATTATTCCTCTGAATCTGACAAGTGGCGCGTTAACTAGAATCAGTCGTTCCCTATCAATCCTCATCTACTGGAACACTGGGTAGTAGAGGATGTCGGCAGAGCTCCCATTATCCATAAGGACTCAGTGGGTGTTGTAGTCTCCCACCCGAATGCTAACTACGAGCGCATCGTCGTGAGAGTGGTGGAGACGCCTGGCATCTTTCTCTGTAAACCCAATGACAGACTTGTTAATCCATGCCATCTTTGGGACGAATCTCATCAACTGGACGTTCTGAACCATCCGTAGGTAGGTTTTACGTGCCTTCTTGGATGAGCCAGATACTGTGGTTCCTCCTACGATCATTCTTATGTCTCCTAGTGGGGGTCTAGGATGCTCGTTTTCTCTTCGGGTAGGTGGTTCTTGGGGCCTGTCCTTCCTTTCCTTATCGATGAACCTTTGCAACTTCCCTTGCCTGATAAGAGCTTCTATCTGCTGCTTTAAGTCATAGCAGTCAGATGTGTCATGACCGTGGTCATGGTGGAAACGACAGTACTTGTCTCTGGACCTTTTGCTAGGGTCTCCTTTCAACTTACTAGGGAATGTCAAGGCTCCTTCGTCCTTGATCTGCATTAGGACTTGATCAATTAGGGTGTTTAGCGGGGTGAAGCTTGCAAATCTTCCGGTGGGAGGCTTAGAGCATCTATCTCTCATCCTTGCTATCTTTCGTCCCCTGTCCTAGCGTGATTCCTCATGTCTTTCTCTCTTCTTGGGCTTCTCTTCGCAAGCCAGCAATGCGTCTTTCGCGTTCATGTACTTAGTAGCCTTGTAGAGTACATTTGACATAGTTTTTGGATTGCTTTTGTATAAAGAAAATAGAAACTTACCCTTCCGTAGCCCATTCGTGAATGCAGCCACAAGTATCTTGTCGGTAGCTTCATCAATTGAGAAGACCTTTTTGTTAAAGAGGGCTATGTAAGACCTCAGCGTCTTATCTTCTCGTTGCTTAATGCTTATCAGGCATGCAGTGGACTTCTTATACTTGTGTCCCTTGATAAAGTGTGAGGCAAACTAGGCATTTAACTCCTTAAAGGTACTAATGGAGTTGGGCGTCAACTTATTGAACCAAACCCTTTAGCGTAGTGGAGAAGGCCCTGCACATGATCTCGTTCGCCATTCCTTGCAGGTGCATCAATGTCTTGAAAGACTCCAGGTGATCTAGTGGATCCTTAGATCCGTCGTAGCTCTCCACCTGTGGCATACGGAATTTCAGTGGAAGGGGGAATAAAGTGACGGATGCGGTGAATGGTAAATCAGTTCGATGGACCAAGTCATCGAGGTCGCTAGACACCCGTCCTCTAAGGGCGTTCATCATGAAGTCCATTTATTCCTTTATCATCTGCATCTCCGCGACCATATGAGGTGGAACTACGTCTGCGGCGGATGGATGGCTCATGTCCTGTCACTCTGGTCTGCTTGGGGCGTTGCTACCTTCTGGCCCCTCTTGGTCCCTTCTCTTAGCGCTGGTGCCTTCTTGATCCTCCTCCTGAGTATTAAGCCCTGCATTCTTCTAGCGCAGCTGCTTTTCTAGATCATGGTTTTGCTTGGTGAGGCATTCTACCACAGTAGCGAGAGTTTGAACCCGTCTCTCGAGTATGGTGATGTGTGGTTTGTCTCCTTGAACATTGTTGGCGGTCGCCATTGAGCGAGAAAGCACCATGCAACTCTTTGTTTGGGAAGCGATAGTATGGCTTACAAGTCATGCGTTCCTACAGACTACGCCAACTGATGATTCCGAAAAATCATTAGTAAGTCACACAATCCTCACATGTTCAAGACAACACCTGCACAACACAGAACAAGAAGACCGTAGGAGAGTACTAGTGTGGTATCGACTAAAGACCCTCCTAAGGTTAAGATAGAAAACTTTCACAACTTTAAAGTACTAGAGCTGGGGAGAAATTATGCGTACCTTGTTTATGAGGGCTTGGTGATTTTTATAGTAGTGTAGAACTAACTTCTATTTCTTGAGCAAAAAGATCTTTTCCTTATGGAAAAGATTCTAATAAATGTTCGTATTTTGCAGGATTCTTTCCATATAGGGTCTCTATTGACCAGGAGCTATCGTAGGGCGCAAAATATTTCCATTTAGGATTCCTTGGAGTTCACTTAAGCCATATGGGTGCCACGTGACCATGGTATCCATTAGCCTTGGGCCCATGTACACAGAATCCGTCCATATAGGGGGGACCCTCTGTCATGTGATCTTATCCGTCTAGTACCTCAATTCGTCGTCTTATTTTTGATAACCCATTAATTCTGTATTGTCCAGTTTATTTGAATCGATCCATCAACCCTAATTTTATCCTCTTCAACTCTTAATACTTATTTTCTCAATTTAATTTATGGAACCAAATTAGATGCCTAAATTTTATATATTAAGATTTTCTCTTAATTTTATTTTTAGTAACTATGAATTGGTTATTTTTGTTTTTTATTTTTATTTTAATGATATGAAATATACTTATTGAAACTATAGAGAATCTTGAGCATAATAATGAGAGTTCAAATTGAATTATAAATGAACTTGTATCGAGGTAGATTATCGTTTTTGTTTATATTATATTTTATATAATAATTATAGTTGTTTACAATTATTTATTTATTTTGTCATTAATATTGATGAATATTGTTTTGATTTTTTTTATATATATATATTGTCTTTCAATCTTGCTCCCTCTAGACTAAAATCCTAGCTCCGCCACTATGATGTATCGATGAAATTATTCACTAGTCAAATAAATTAACATAACCTTAAAGTTTCACATATCCTAAATTTTACTTTAATTGTTTATCCAAATAATTATATTTTAACTAACATTTGAACGGAAAAGAATAGTGTGTGCATATTTTAAGAATAAAGGGTTCTAAATTAGATTCTTTTAGATTCTAAAATTTGAGTCTACTTTTGCATCATGTGTCCCATATAATTTTTAAATTTGTGTCAAGTAAATTATAGGATGCAAAACCCGAAGAGTCCAATAGTAATGAATCTTTAAAAAACCAATCATATCTACTCAAAAAAAATTTCTCAAAAAAAAAAAAAAAAATCTACTCAAAAAATATCACCACACTAATAATCTCACAAGGTGCCCGTGCATCTTCTAACTCTAAGGATATGCCTCGTGAATTTTTTTCTTCCTAGCTTACTCTTAGAGCAATTCCATGGAGGTCATGCCAAATACTCACTAACATCTTATGTTTCATTTTCATGTGCAAAAGGTTTAGTTTTATTCTAATTCATGTTTGGTTGGACTTTTTACGAGGTAATGAATTACTTCTCTTCGTTGTTCTCCTCCTACAATTAATAATGCATTCCTTACGATAGTAAATAGTTGAAAACAAATATTTTAGCCTTTTGAATTTTACTTTTTTTTTTTTTTTTGGTTTCCAATATAACATATTTTGTGTAGCTATTAAGATGGCACAATAAAAATTCAAATTAGTTTTAATTGTAGTCTAATTTTTTGCCACATGTCCAATCTAATTTTTAATTTTAATTTTGTTGCTGAGTGCCCAATTTATAATACTCAACATGAAAATTAAGATGACTATTTCACTCAGCTAAGTAAGACAACTTTCATCATTACTTTTTTAGAAAGTCTGTGTGTAAGCACATGTTACAACCTATTATTTTTTTAGTTTGTAGTCTCTAATGAGTAATGAGTCCTTAATTTCTTGAATGTCCAAATTAAAATTTTACAAAAACCCTTGAAAACATACGATGGTACGTGAATCTAGCAAATTTGAAGAGGTGAAACCCATTCAAATATCATTAATATATTGTATAAAACATTTAGACTGAAGATGCATATATAAAACATTTTTTTTACATGAAAAGAAAGAAAGAGGTGGACATAATCTGTATATATATATATATATATATATATATAAAACCGAAGCCTCTAAAACTCCCACAATTTTTCACATCAACACAATATTTAAAAAATAAAACATAAAATTAAAAACTCTTTTCACTTAAAAAAAAAAAAACCCGGATACTTATTTAAAGAAACAAAAAAAAAAAAAACCTAGCTTAACCTGATTCCTCTCTTTCAAACCTTATGCATTCAAATTTCAAATGCTTTCTCTTCCCTTCCAATTATGCTTTTCCTTCTCCTTCAACAAGTTCAACCGTTCTCTCTTTCTTTCTTAAAACCAAAAACCGTTCAGTTATTTTTCCGTCAATGGCAGAGAGAGAAAGAGATTTGAGGGCTGCCACCATGTCAAACCATCACCCCACCTTCAGCCTAGCCTCCACCCATATACCGTTGGAACTGCTACAGTGCAGGTATTTTTAGACAAGAAAAATTAGTGTTAAATATGATTCAAGTTTTGTTATTTTGGGTTAAGTGTCTTATTGGGTTGATGGTCTTTAATTTAGGCATTTGGGTTATTGGTTTTAATTACAAATGAAAAGAAGGCGAGAATGGGTTTTTTTCAGTATTGCTTTCTTTTGAATTGTATGTACTAGTTGATTTTTCTGATTGATTTTGTTGAATTTTGGTCTGTGTATGTGGTTCAAATTTGAGAAAATTTTTAGTTGAAATTTCAGATACAGTAGGTTTGGATAGATTAGTGGTTGATTAGAGTTTAAATTTCGTGTTTTTGATGACCAAGTTTATGGATACCCAAATTTGTTTTTATTTTTTATGGATGACCAAGTTTGTAATTTTTTAGGGATATTTATGGTTTTTGCATGTTGGATTATATTCTCAAAATTTTAATTAAGCTTCTATTTAGGTGTTGAGGAGAGAAAAACAATGAAGCACAAGTAAATGGAAGCTCAATCAGTTGTGAAGGGTCTTTTTAGATACATTGGTGAATTGTGAGTTTTGCTTTGTTAATTAATTTGTCAATTGTGGATTACTTTATAGGTTTTGGTAGATAATTTGTCAATTGTGGAGTGAACTATATCTTTGCTGTTAATTTTTTTTCTAATAAATGTTTCCTTAATGTTCTTTCTACTGCAAGTACCTGCTACTATATGAATCCATATCTTGAGTAGGAAAATTAAAGAAGAAATCCCAACCTTTATGAGATTTTTTACCCCAATTATGTGTTAGATAATTTTGTGATTTTGAAATTTATGCTGATAAGTCTGTTTTGTATTCTAGAGTTGATTGAATTGTAGTTTTAGTTGTGTTTCTCTTTGTATTTGTAATTGAGTTTGTGCACACACTTATATAAGTCTTTGGGTTTGGAACACTTATATAGTTCTTGCTTATCAAATAAATATTTGACTTTTGACGAAAATATTTTTTGAAGTGAGTCACATCTTCAATATTTTAAATAGATATTAAAATGGTGATAATCAATTTGAATATATATATATATATATATATATATATATATATATATATATATATATTGTGGAAACTGAGCTATGGGTTTGAATTTGTTTAGTGGAAACTGAGCGAAATTGATGTGGAGTACGTTGGTTCTGGTGGAGTTATCAGCTTGCTTTCATCACACAACATTCTTGATAATTTTAGTGAAATTGGTGTGGAGTACATTGAGGTTAGACATTTATATATTTTTTAGATTGTGTGTTGCAGCACAATCTAAATTTTATATGTTGAGGATGCTATGCTACCCTAGCCTATTGTGTGTCTAAGACTGCTTCATTAGGTAAGGGGAATGCTATCCCTGTAGTGTAGCACATAGTCATATCGGGATGCATAACTTTTCCCAAATCATATATAAAATTGGATATAATTTGTAGAATTTGCTTTTTGTGGAGTAATCTCTCTCTCTCTCTCTCTCTCTCTCTCTCTTGAAAATGATATGCACCATTTATAAGGTCAGCCTTTTTATTATGGCTCAGTGCAAATCACAAACCCCATGTAGCTATAGGTATTATGACAATGTACAACAATGGAGATGACAATGGGAGAGAGATTTTCCAAAGATTATATTGTAATTTTATTGTTTAATAGATTGTGGTGATTATTTTTGGAACCAATTCTTTTTACGTAAATAATTGTATTAGAGAGTACTTATTATTGTCACTATCCAGAATAATTTGTGCATCATGTATCTTAAAGAGCTTAATTGGCATCATAAATAAAACTGTCTTTTTAATATATATGTGAAGACTTTGGGATATCATGGTCATAATTTCAAACCCATTGCTAAGGAGAGCTTAGTGTTTCAACAAGCCCTGGTGGTTAGTCAGCTAATTGATTCCATGAGTTTCATAAAAATCTGCACTACACTGCACTGTTTCAAACTTTCTGCACTGCACTATTTCTCTTTTATTAATGTTTCTTGAATGTTGGCTGAAAATTGAATTCTTACTGTTTTGCAGGTAGGGATTTGGAATTTTGTTATCTGGGTTATTTGGTAATACAACTACAAGATGAGGACAATCAATTTGTTATCTAGATTCTTACTGTTTTGCAGGTAGGGATTTTCAATTCAATTTTTTTGGATTTAATTTTGTGAATTCTTATCTAGGTTCATGTATGGCTGCCAATGTCTAAATTCAGTTTTGATTTTGAAATTTATGTTGATGTTAGGGGTATTCCTGTTTCTGTTTTGTATTCTAGATTTAATTGAATTGTAGTGTAAATGAGTCTTTGGGTTTGGAACAATTCTTGCTTATCACATAATTAAGCTTTGTCACTTCAAGCATCATGGAAGGTTAATCGATAGTAGATGCACAAGATCAATTTTCACATCATGTATACCCTCTGATTTGTTGCTCTCTGAGTTGATCTTTCTCATCAACTAGTGGGAAGTCTTCCTTCTCAATAGTAAACAACATATCTGATTCTTCATCAGGTTGACTTTTACGTTTGAAGTTTGTACTGTGTGTAGCATAAAAAAGATACAAAAAGAGTAATTATTTTACATCAATTTGGTTTGTGTTACTTGATGGATGCAATCAGGCTAAGACAAACAAGTTTTGCTCCTGACAGCTTAGGTGACATGGGGGAGGCATTGCTTACTTGAGTGGCAATGCTTCTGCTTTGTCCCTGTGTTGATACTATTTCATGTGATGGAGATCAATAATGATTATTCTAATGAAGCCACAAATGTCATTGCAGAAAATTTTATTAATTTTGAATAATATAGCTTTTCAAGTAGTCATGGGTTATGCACCTGGCTTCATTTTGACCCAAGGGTTCTGATTCAAGAGTACTTCACTACATTCAAAACTGAATCAATATATTTTAGAAAACTTGCAGATACAAAGGCATCATGTCTGCATCCGAGTCAATTGGAAACAACACTCAGAAAAAGCTTATAAAAATAGATATCAGTTCAGACACTATGTGTCCATGGTGCTTTATGGGCAAAAAAAATCTTGACAAAGCTATAGCTGCATCTAAGGATCACTATGACTTTGAGGTTTGCTCTGTGTGTGTGTGTGTGTGTGTGTGTTTCACGCATAGGTTTGTGTTTCCACTCTCATCTTTTATCAACTACATTTGCAGATTAGATGGCATCCATTTCAACTTAATCTTTCTACCCCAAAAGAAGGCATCAATAGGAAAGAGTATTACAGGAACAAGTTTGGATCTCAAACTAAGAGGATAGAAGCTCGGATGTTAGAGGTTTTCCAAAAATTCTCTGAATCACTTATATACATATCATTGAATTGCTTGCATTAAGTTTGATTTGGCTGGTCATTGTATGCAATAAATAATTATGACTGCTTTGCAAATTTTCAAGTTTTTAGGGGCCATGGATTGGAATATAACCTTTCAGGACTCACGTAAGCATAAAAATAGTTTTAAATATATGGATAACTTTATATAGGTGAGGAAGCTATGAAGCGACCTTAATCTATTGGAGATTCCACTAACATTGTCTTAAATGCATATGGGAAATATTCTAGACAACCACAGGCTTATGCATTTCGCTGGGCAACAGGGTCTTGATAAGCAACATAATCTTATGGAGGTGCTCTCTCTTGGCTACTTCACTCAGGAAAAATTTATTAGTGTTTAAGTTGGGCTGTAACGTTTGATCTTTATATTTTCTAAATGTTTAGGCTGTTTGCATAAATTTTATTTTCCTGTAAAAGATTCTTAAAATTATTTTTCTTATAGATTGATTTTTGTTTAACATGAATACCATGTAGAATGCACCCCTCCTCCTCCTCCAAAAAAAAAAAAAAAAAAGAATCTGTCAAAGATCATGAATTATTAGAGACTAAACAACTGGACAGATCTTCATTTTGACTTTAGCTCCACATGTTCAACTCACTTATCAAAATAAAATTGTAGGAAATTTATTGATTTCTAGAACCAAAATTTCTGCAATTACTGACCATGCTATTTTAGTTTGACATGGCACTAGCAGTCAACTAAAACTGCTGGTCCCCAGCAGTTTGTGCAAAGAGTCACTTCTTTGCATAAAATATAGATTAAAGCTTCTTAGATTGTGGAAGAATCTATTGCAGAGAGATAATTAGAGTCAAAGCAATTATGTTGCTGTTGCAATTCTTATAATTCTTTTGAATAAGAGTATGAAATTAAAACTTTGAAAGTTTTTTGCCTATTTGTTGTTGGTGCTTCTAACTACCAGAAAATTTCATTTATTGTTGTTTTGGTTATCATCAGTTGTCTTATGAAAGAAAAGCTTTAATCAATTTGAATATTTTTAGTGGAAATTGAGCTATAGGTTTGAATTTTTTATGATTCATATGTTAGAAATTGAGATTGGTATTGCTGGTGAGATAGGTTTATATAGTAGAAAGGAGATTAATTGAATTATAATGGTCTCTAAGGTTATCAATTTGAAAGTTTAAGGGATATTGATAAGTAGGTTTGATTTTTTAATGATTAGAGTTTTGAACATAATGGTTTCTTTTATTAATGTTTCTTGAATGTTGGCTGAAAATTGGATTCCTATGGCTAGATTGCTGAATAAATATATTGCCTCAAATTCATACAGATTGTCAAATTGATTGCTGCTCATTCTCTCTCAATTGCGTGCTATAGTCTGCCCCCTCAATCTTTGCCTTTTATCAATGCCACCACCAACGTTTGCTACTTTCCTCTAATTTTTTTTAAAAATTTTCTAGCCTACTTATGTATAAAATATATGATAGTTGGCCATCACGAAACCTTCTTGAAGGTTGTCCAAAAAGGATTTCACTATTGGGTCTATGAATCTCTGTCAAAACTATTGAAAAAAGATGGAACTTTTCAATCAAATATTATTGGCCTTCTCTTTAAATATTGTTGCAGCAAAGGATTGAGCACACATGTTGTTGATACAATCAACTTCCAAGGAATGATTTATAATTTATTGGTGAATCTGTCAAATATCTGCAAAATTTTCACAATCACTAAATCAGTTTTGCTTTCGACCATTATGTATAACATTTTATCCTTCAAAATAGTTAGCATTCATCATTAAGTTTACTTCCAATCAACAAAAAAGTTCATACATACCTCATTATGAGACATCCATAGGAAACATGGATCAGTAGAACTCCCATTTATTGCTATGAACAATTTTTTTTTTTAGTAGAACATCTTTGTCCAAGTTTTACTTGAGTGTACAATTTGAAAAATATTACTTTTGTTAGGTGCCTGAAGAAGTCATCCTTCCTGTGCAAATAGAAAATCTGAATGGAATAGAATTTGTTTTCCAAATACAACTAAATGACTATAATCTTAAGTATGGATGGGAATTCTACACTGTCAAGAAAGTTTTTGAATCTTCTGAAAATATTGACAAAGCAATTTAGCTTGATAAAATGTTAGAAGTACGTATTTTTTAATATAGCAAAATTACAAATTAGATATTTAATTTGTTTGTGTTGTAATACATTTATCAACCTATTTTATTGTCAGGCTTACATTAGTGATACTTCAAATGAATATAGTAGCAACTTATCAAGTGAACAAGGTGGTGATTCTACAAAGTTTCAAAAAGTTGATGTTCAAAGCAATGTGCAACTCACACCAACATCTGTACACAAGGAAAACAAAAGGACATATTCAATGACTATTACAAAGCAACAAAGGAAGAAGATACAAAAAACACTTTTTAAAGTTTTTTTTTTAATTTATTTGAAATATTGATTAAGTAGTTCTTTAAATTTGTGTTTCATACATTTTATGGATAATTGAGGATGTTAAAGATTTAATTCTTCATTTTATTTTAAACTTAAGTTTGATTACGTAATTTAATGTTTCATATCAAAGATAGGAAACTATATGACTGGAATTCTAATGTACAATCACAGAGGAAGGGAAAAAGAATAGTTTATAGCTTTATACACAATAGCTTTCCTACAGTAATTGTATTGTGGCAATTAAAGGTTTCTCTGCAACTAAGAAAAGCTTTGTCCTTCCAGCTTCTCTTAGGTAGTAGAACAGAGTGTCCCTTCTAGTAAGGTGTTAGGTCCCTACGATAATAAAGTTATTTGTAGGCTTGTGGGCTATTGGTTTTTTGGGGTGGGGAAACACGAGTGGGAGTGAAATGAGGTCGGCAATGGAGAGTCTTACGAAGCACTGGAGTAATCTCTCTCTAAATGACAGAGAAGGTGGTGGAGTCCATCTTGGAAAGGATAGGGGTCTGACTGAGTTTATAATTGCAGCGAAGTTCTTAACAAAACGGGCACTAAGTATTGATGCAATCATTCGTACTTTCAACCGGTTATGGAGATCTAAACACGGGTCTGAAGTTTGAAATGCAGGTGATCATATAATGCTTTTTGTGTTCTCTGATAAGGAGGAGGTAGGAAAGATTTTTGCGGCTGAACCGTGGAGCTTTGATAGGCACATAGTGTTGCTGCAACGATATGAGAAAAAGTACTAGTTCGTGAGTTGGTTTTTAAGCAGGTAGCTATATGGATTCAGATTCATGATATTCCAGCACCTTATATGACATGTGAGGTGGCTGAAGATATATGTGGAAATGTTGGAATAGTGGATAAGACGACTTAGCTCTCAGAGATGGTAGGTGGAAGTTTCATGAGGGTGCGAGTGGTAACCGATGTATCTCTTCCCCTGTGTAGAGGTAGGCTGATTTCCTTTGATGAGGGGGGCGAAACGTGGGTATCCTTTAAGTACGAGAGGCTGCCCAACATAGGTTACTGGGTGGATAGAGAGTGATGGAAGCCTCAAGAACGACGACAAAGAGTACGGACCTTGGATACGAACCACCACGGCAGCACTAAACAAAAAATCCGTCATTCGTGTACCAGGTTTTTTTAAAGCTAGGAAAAAGAAGCAACAACCAGTAAACCAGTGGGGTGGGGCTGACACTTCAAGGGCGGCAATGGGGTGGCAAAAACTGCCAGTCACGGTGGAGACGTAACAGGTAGAAACAGAAGCAGATTTGGCGAAGGAATTTAATGAGTGCATTAATTTTGGTGGAGTTAATTTTGCCCACTCAGTGAGAAAAATGTCTAAACCTGATTTGGAAAAGGACAGCCAGGAAAGGAAGTTAAAGGAAAATGATGAGGAATTAAGGAGACGTGATTTAATTGAAAAGATTATTGCTGCTGATAATGCTAAGTCGGTATAGAATCAAGGAGTAACAGAAAGTCCTGTAATTCAAATCAAGAAGTCAGCTTGTAACGTGAAGGAGAGTGGGTCATGCATCAACGTGCCACCTAGGATTAATGATTACATGAGCCCATGTGAGGGGAGCTAAGGAAAAAACCCTAGACAGAGAATGTGGAAAAGGTTATGCCTAGAAACAACTAACAAAAATTCTGAAGAGTATGAGGGAGCTTTGCATGCCGTTTTGCTTGCAAAAAGAAACCTGACTGAGAATGATGGAGGTTGGGGAGATCAAAACAAGAAGAAGAAGTTAGAGTTACAAAATGGATGTGCAACAACAGATTCATTGGCGGAGGCTGTTACACAGCCTTGCCAGTCCCAATGAGTCTACTATGTTGGAACTGTCGCTAGCTTGGGAACCCAGAGACAGAACAAGAGCTTGGAGATTTAATCTGGGCACAAGATCCCTCAGTCATGTTCTTGGCCGAGACATGGCTGACAAAAGCTAGGCTAGAGGAAATATGGGCACGTTACAAGTTTGGAGGTATGATCGAAGTCTCTAGAGAAAGTAGAGGAGGCGGGGTGGTTGTTTTTTGGAAAATAGATTTTGATTTTTCAATGGATACATTCTCTCCCAACCATATTGATGCCATTGTTAACAAAGGAAAAGAGGATGCGTAGCGGTTCATAGGGTTCTATGGTGAACCGGATACGCAAAACCATCATATTTCTTGGGCAAAGTTATGCAGTCTAAAAGTTAGGCACTCTTTGCCTTGGATTTGCGTAGGTGATTTCAATGAAATTACAAGAGCACATGAAAAATTGGGAGGCCGTTTATGCCCATTTAGGCAGATGCAAGATTTCAGAGATGTTTTAGATGAATGTGGGTTTAGAGATTTGGGGTATGTGGGAGGAAAATTTACATGGTGCAACGGACAAAGGGATGGACACACAATTTGAGAAAGGATTGATAGAGCAGTTGCAACGATTGATTAGATTGAGAAATTTCCGGATACAAAAATAGTGCACTTAGAATGTGGCACTTTAGATCACAAGTTGATTGTGATTTTTCCATTAGGTATACCAAAGAAACTTCAAAGGCCATGGAGGTTTGAACAAATGTGGATTGATGAAGAAGGGTGCCAAGATTCAGTGGAGTTGGCTTGGAGGCAGCCAATTCGTGGAAATCTGATGGAGCAAGTTGAAGGCAAATTAAAAAGGTGCCAATTGAATTTGACATGGTGGAGTAGGAACTCATTTGGCAATGTAACAAAACAGTTGAAGGAAAAGAAGGAAAAATTAAGAAGAGAAGAGGAAGCAGCGATTAAGGGTGGAACAGTGGAGGGTGTGTTGAAATTAAAAAGGGAGATTAGTGATTTGTTGGTGAAAGAGGAAAAAATGTGGAAACAGAGGTCTAGGGCACTATGGTTACATGAGGGAGACAAGAACACTCGCTACTTCCATAGCCAGGCAACTCATAGATATTGACGTAATAAAATCTGTGAGCTTAGGAATCCAATGGAGCAGATGTGTACGGATGAGGAAGAGATTGCACAAATCCTAATCAGTTACTATCAAGATTTATTCACTTCGGCCTCTCCATGCAATTTGGTTCAAGCTGTGGAAGATATCCCATGTACAGTCACAACTAAAATGAACAATATGCTCCAGGAGGTGTATACTCAAGAAGAGGTGGATAGGGCAGTGTTTCAAATGGAAGCTTTAAAGGCACCAAGACCTGATGGAATGCCTCCATTATTTTTCCAACACTATTGGAAAATTATTGGTGATGAAGTGTCGGCATCGATTCTAAATTGCTTGAATTCAGGTTCCTTCCCTCAATCTTTAAATAATACTTTCATTACACTTATTCCTAAGGTTAAAAGCCCTTCTCTTGTATCTGAATTTCGCCCTATTTCTCTTTGTAATACTCTTTATAAAATAGTGTCAAAAGTTGTGACTAACAGGTTGAAAAAGAATTTTACCTAACCTCATATCGGAGTCTCAGAGTGCTTTTCAGTTAGATAAAGACATCTCTAACAACATATTGGTTGCCTTTGAAACCTTAGATCATATGAAGAATTAGAAGTAAAAAAAAAAAAGGGATTCCTGGCTTTGAAGCTTGACATGAGTAAGGCATATGACCGAGTTGAATGGGGGTTTCTCAAAAAAGTCATGGAGAAGATGGGATTTGGTGAAAAATGGGTGAAGTTAATCATGGAGTGTATTAGTACGGTTTCCTACTCTATCTTGGTGAATGGAGAACCAAAGGGTGATATTAAACCTTCTAGAGGAATAAGACAAGGTGATCCTCTATCACCTTACTTGTTCTTGTTGTGCTTAGAAGGCTTAAACCGGTTGCTTCAAGCGGCAGCTAGGGAGGATGAGATTAGCGGTTTTTTCTTTGTGTAGGAATGGACCACAGATCAGTCACTTGTTCTTTGCAAATGATACCTTGCTCTTTACTAGAGCGGTAATGGGTGATTTGGTTAAAATACAAGAGATTCTGACTCTATATGAACAAGCTTCGGGGCAGCAAATAAATAGAGGGAAGACGACAATCTTTTTTAGCAAGGCTGTCACTGAGGAAAGAAAAGAAGAGATCTTAAATTTTTTAGGGGTTGAGGAGGTTAAGGAGTATGAAAAATATTTGGGCTTATCGGCGGTGGTGGGAAAAAATAAGAGAGCAATCCTAAACTATATTAAGGAACGAGTATGGAATAAATTGCAAGGGTGGAAATAGCAACTTTTATCCCAAGCAAGTAGGGAGGTTCTTCTAAAAGCCGTGGTCCAAGCCATTCCAACTTTTGCCATATCTTGTTTCAAGCTTTTGGTGGGCCTTTGTCATGACATCGAGATGTTAATATGGAAATTTTGGTGGGGGCAAAGAGGGGAGCAAAGGAAAATTCGTTGGAGAAATTGGGAGGTAATGTGCCAACCAAAAGACCAAGGCAGTTTGGGTTTCAAAGACTTGGTAAAGTTCAATGAGGCGATGCTTGCAAAACAGGTCTGGAGGTTGTTGCATGATCAGTCTTCTTTATTTTTCCGGGTATTCAAAGCCATATATTTCCCCCATGGGATGGTGTTTGAAGCAAAAAAATCATCCGGGTCGTACGCATGGCAGAGCATCTTAAAAGCTAGATCAGTCATAGAAGCTGGTTTCATGTGGAGAGTAAGGGATGGCTTAACCATTTGGGTGTACTGGAATGAATGGATACCTGGAAATTTTGCCTCAAAGATTAGCTCACCACAAAAAATTGCCCCTAGAGATGTGCGAGTTGCTTACGTGATTGACCAAGATACTAAGTAGTGGGATGGTGCGAAGATTAACCCCCTCTTCCTATCGTTTGAAGTAGCAAAAATAAAATCCATTCCTTTGTGTACCACTAACCAGGCTGACTGCATTGTTTGGCCAAGGTGTAGGGACAGTGTCTATTCAGTAAAGTTCGGATATCAATTACTTTGTGAGCTGGACGCTCAAAACAGAGCATCAAGATCAGATATGACAAGCAAGAAAGCTTTTTGAAGGCACCTATGGAAGATGAAGGTACCGAATAAAATAAAAAATTTTCTATGGCGTGCATGCTCTGAAGCTCTGCGCACAAGATGCAATTTACTCCGGAGGAAAGTGCTTGACGATCCGACATGCCCATAGTGCGGTACTGAAAATGAAAGCACGTTGCACGCGTTATGGGGGTGCAGTCAGCTACGTTTGGTATGGGATAAGGTCTTTGGATGGATTTTTAAAGACTACCCAAGTGTATCGCAGGTCACTGATCTGGTCGCCCTTGTTGCCAAGCACGCAAACCAACTGGAATTGTTTGCTATGATAGCGTGGTTTATATGGGGCCGAAGGCATAAGGTGAGGTGTAATGAACCAAGTGTACCACTGGGAAAAATATTGAAGAGTGCCGCTGCTCTATTGAGGGATTTTCAAAGCCAATCCCGGTCTGGTATGAAGGCTTCGACACAGCGAAACACTAAATGGAAACCACTAGAAGGGGCGGTAGTGAAGGCAAATTTTGACGGTGCTATGTTTGCTGAATCGGACTAGGCAAGGATTGGGGTGGTTGTCAGAAATAATAGGGGGTAGGTCATGGCGGCTTTAGTAGAGAAGGTAATCAAACCAACGTCCACAAAAGTACTGGAAGTCTTGGTAGCACGTAGAGCAGTCCAGTTCGTGCTTGAACTGGGTTTTGAGCATTCCATGTTTGAAGGTGATGCAGTAATGGTTATTAAGGCACTTGCTGATGGAAATTGCTCTGTCCCTAGCTTCAGCCACATTGTAAAAGACATTGAGTCTATTAGTGGTTTGCTACAAACCAAATCCTTCTCTCATGTTTGGAGGCAGGGAAACACCGTGGCCCATGCCTTAGCATAGAGAGCGAGGCTTTCTTTTCCTGTTTTAATCTGGATGGAGGATGTTCCACCAGATATTTATCATTTTGTATTTGCTGATTTTCCTAGAGCTTAATAAAATGCTACCGAGTTTGGATTCTCAAAAAAAAAAATAAATAAATAAAGCTTTCCCGTGCATCACACAAATTAGCAACTAAAAATCTGTGAAAAACCAAACTAGGCTTATAATCGATAAGCACATGCACATAATATGACATATATGCCATTTAATAAACCATACCAGGCAGGCACTAATAGCTTAAACTCCAAACTTTCTGAAGTACGTCAACGATTAAAAACTATGGCCCTTCTTTTATTCTGCCCATACCCGTCCATTTATTTAATTAAGAATTGGTGAAAGATGGTTTATTCATTGCATATTTAATATGTAAAGTTGAGAGAAAATTCAATTAGATTTTAAATTGGATTCTAATTGTTGTCTAATTTTGAGCCACGTATCCTATTTAAGTTTTTAAAATTTTTGTTCTAATTGAGTTAATGAGGTGCAAAAAACGAAGGGTCTAATATAAATAAATCATCAACATTTCAATAAACAAAAAAGAAAAAAAAAACAGAAAGAGTAAACTCACGTGTATATCCAAAAGAAATTAAAATAAAATAAAATAAGAAAGAGAGAGTATAGTTTAAGAGAGAGTATAGTTTGAATCCATATATGTGTGTAATTATAAATTTTTTTAATTGTACCGTGCATATGTACGTGTTATACACTAGTTGAAATAAAGGTCGGCAATTGATGATTATAGAATTAGGGTGAATATTGTATTAATTGTAACACACACATATATATATATATATATATATATATATATATATATATAGTATTATATTAATTAATTGGTTATAGCAATTGGTTGGTGGCCCAGGCTGAAAACAATAATTAAAATAAAAAAGGATGGAATTATCAGTCGGTTCATCATCATGAGTTGAGAGTTGTCCTCTCCTCTCGATCTCATGGCTTTTTAATTAATTTGTTTGGTTGACTTCATGACCATAATATATATAATATGTCACCCCTCGATCTCTCTCTCGGTGACTCGGTCCTTCTTAATTCTTATACGTACAAGCTAGCTAGCACCTTTAATTAAAAGTAATAATAAGAAGTTGCTTTCGTTGAAGAGAGAGAGAGAGAGAGCAACCTCCATTATTCACTAATGTCTTATTCTTTTCTTTTGAGAGCAACGTTACGTTACTACCCCTTTTATTTTATTAGGTGGAGAGAGAGAGGACCCTCCTCAATTGCACAAGGATACATTTCATTTTGTTAATTTTTATTTTTTATTGGTCACTTTTTTTTTTTCCTATAAAAAAAAAAAAAAAAAGTGAAAAATAAGATTTGCGTATGCCATTAATATATATTTTTATTATATATGGAGATTGATTGGTACACTAAAACAAATGTATAATACACCATTGTATGATCATGATGCAATGCAATAGAATATGTAACTTGGCTGCCGGCCGGATTACTCCATGCCTCTTCCTGATGTGTTTATATATATATATATATATATATATATATATATATATATATATATATAAAAGAGCAGTGACAATGCCCAACCTAGACACATTTTTCCAAAATGGTTTTAACATATAGTATATGATCCACTTTTGACCGATTTGGTTCATATTAATTGGAACTGAAAATGCAGCACCTTATTTCATTACCGCCACCCCTCAAATGCTTGAAGAAATTAAGACAACCAGGCTTTGGCTGTCATTAAACATATATATATATATATATATATATATATATATGTTGTTTATATTATTTATAATGTTCCTTTCTCCAAGTGAGTTCTATAAATAAATGTTATTTTTTTAATTAGCCCAAAATAATAATAAGGTTCTATAAATTAATGTTAAGCTCCTCCTAATATATATATATGGATAGTGGTAAGGTGGCCAATTACATGCATCTCAATCAATTGTTTTGTTAATGAATTATCAATTATTATCTGCATTTTTATCTCCTGTCCTCCTGCCCCTCCTCAACACAGAAAACAACAACTTATTTTTATTATTTTCCGCTTATTTTAATTGTATGGACCACATTTATACTAACCCCTTGATTGTGCTATCTATGAAAGCTACCTTGGCTTCAATACGGCAGTTGTACAAAATTTGTTCTCTAATTCGCAGCCTAACACTTTCCCAAAAAAATAAATAAATTGCAGCCTAACAATGGCTTAATAATTATCTTTATTATATTTTAGCTGTAGCACTTTATTTTTTTAGTTTATTTTTTCGGACCATCATTTCATTAATTCATGAACTTTAATTTTCATGTTATGTTTATAATATTTTTACAATAAATTTTAAGTGATAAGTTGTTAGTTTTTGTTATGGATGGGTAAAAAATTAATTTAAATTGTGTATTTAAATTAAAATTGATGATGCTGTAAATATCACCAGTGAGTTACACGATCCTCGCACGCTCATAACGATATCTGCACAGAAAAGAGAAGACCTAACAGAGAGCATCGGTGTGGTGCTGGTTGAATACCCTCTGAAAGTCAAGTTAGAACTATTTTCACAATTCTAGAGTGCTAGAGAAGGGTAAATTATGCGTACCTCGATTTGTGAGGGTATTGGGGCTTTTATAGTAGTCGAAAGTTGGTCTCTCTTCCTTGGTGTAGAAGTCTTTTCCTTATAGGAATCCTCTTGAATAGTCTCAAATGTGATGGACAAGACATTTCCTTGTAGAGAAGATCTTCATTAATGCGCATATCTTCCGGAATCCTCTTTGTGCTAGAATTCTATTTACCTTGGGATTTTATGGTGATTAAGTGTGTGTCACAAGTATTTCCCATCTAGGGTTTCTGCTGTATCTATCCACATCAGACCTTTGCATAAGTTGGGCTTGCCCTCTATCGGCCCACGGACATGGATCCATCAAGCCCATTTAATGGAGGTCCGTCAGGCTATATTTTTACCCTCTTCAGTTGCCCCCTTCACCCCATGGGTTTGCCATCTTTGAGTGGAAGGACCCGTGGGGTGGCGGTTCAAGGTTCTGGGGATGATGGTTCAAAGGCCTGTGGGTCGATGGTTTCAATACGGATGCCGTGGACTGCACCAACGCCTGACAGGTTGTCCAGAAGCCATTATGACGTATGACACATGTTGCTCTTCGATTGGATTTTACCTCGGATCGAAGCATCACTTCGTCTTCCGTGCACTTCCTCTATAAATATATACTCTTCCTTTCTCATTTCTCCATTTTCAGTTGAAACACACTGTCAGAGCGCTACTGTCATCCTTGTCAGAGACCATTCCGTTCAGTCGCTGTATCCGTCACCAACACACTTCCTTCGTTCATTCACAAAATTGGTAAGTACTTTCTTTTTTACAAGTCTTTTTTACCTGTAGATATACTTTTTTATTTTCTTAGACTTTATACACTTGTCATCACTTCTAGATCCATTAGAGTCTTAGGTTTTGTCGTCACGTGTAGGCAATGTCTAGTGCGTCAAGTAACCAGTCAGTTGTCCGTGACGGGGCGGATTACGAGAAAGTATACCCGTCCGGTCACAAAGACCAAGAGAGTCCAAGCGAAGAGAGGAGTCCGTCCTCCTCTTCCTCGTCCTCAACAAATAAGGATATGGAGATGGTTGAACAAGAGGAGGTTTCTGATGACAGTAAGGAACAAGCACTAAAATCCGTCGTAGGTGCTGATGGACTTAGGGAGTTCATCATGCTACCGGAGTGGACGATGAATAATTTTAAGTCCACCATCAAGGAGAAACACTTCAACACTCTTAGGGATAATTTCCAAATTCCAAATAACATCCCCATCTGTCTGC
Source organism: Quercus robur (assembly GCF_932294415.1). NCBI lineage: Eukaryota > Viridiplantae > Streptophyta > Magnoliopsida > Fagales > Fagaceae > Quercus > Quercus robur. The sequence continues at coordinate 31,247,532 of NC_065539.1, read as the reverse complement.
CCTATAAGTCAGAGAAATGCTACTATGAAGGGGTAGAAAGTGTCAGGGTGTATGAACAGATGCTGAAGGCGGGACTTAGATTTCCACTAAACTCCCTTCACCACGAGCTCCTCAAATACTTGGGCCTATCCGTCAACCAAGTGTCTCCAAACGCCTGAAGGGTCTTCATAGTGATGGAGGTCCTGTACGATGCTATTATAGATGGTGCCAGGAGGCTGATGGTGAGGGAATTCCTTCACTGCTACCATCCAGATGAGATAGACAAGTCAATGGGGATGTATAGTTTCATGCCTAGGAGTCTATTGTTGAAGGTTATATTTGAAATACCAGACTTCAATAGGGATTGGAAGAGCCATTATTTCTTCCTAGAAGGTGACGAATGGATATGTCGTCCAGGGGACACGGAACACATGCCCATCGACACGACTTGGGGCATATTGCATCCGTCTAGTATGCACCAGTCTTAGTGTGTGAACTTTTCACAACCATTCAGTTTATTATAACTTTTCCAACAATTTTAACCGTTCTTCTTCTTTGCAATTAGACGGCACCCACAAGTTGAACTTGAGGAGTTCAGCTTTCTTAAGAGAATTTTTCCTAAGACGAAGTCGGAGGAAAGGACTTGGGCAAAATTAGTTACACTTAATACCATCCATTGGTATTGTGACGGACCTGAGCCAATGCCAGCAGCCGTCAAATACGAAGCAAAAATTCGCAGACGTAAGTCCGTCGTCCACATTCTATTTGAACGGTCTTCATTTTTATCTTAGTAATTAACTTCACTCGTTTACCTTTACAGAAATGGACGACGCTAAGAGGAGAGCACTAATTAAGGCGCATGCTGCCAAGAAAAAGGAGACTGGCGATATAGCTCCAAAGGGAACGGGCTCGAGCAATCCGTAGACAAAAAGGAAGCATCTGTCCAAAGGGGACCGTCCTCCCAAGAAGCCTAAGGTCCCTTTGGAGCCCGTTGTAGGGCTAATGGCTGAGGGTGCAAAGACAGTCACTCTAGTGAAGCATGGGGCAAGCAAAGGCCCTATGAAGGCTCCGTCCACCAATCAAGAGAAGCCACCCGTCCTCCTCTGCGAAGACTCTAAACCTGCCTTGGAGCAACTCTCGTCCATCATTTCGTTGAAGGATTATGAGGACTTAGGCAATCACTCCACGGATGCCATGGGGGAGACGGGTCTTTTTGCAATCGCTTAGGTAATCATGCCCGTCAACTTTATGTTCATCCTTTTTAGTTGGCTTTCCATCTAACTCCCCTTTTTCTTGTGTTTCAAGCCATGGTTATGATGAAAGGGCTGATGGGACGGTGTCTTACACATGAGACGGCCTTGGAGCGTGTACGGGCAAAGGCAGAGCTGATAGAGGATGAGCTGAACCAGCTCCAAGGCTAGAAATCCAAAATGGAGAAAAAGTTTGAACTTTTGGAGAGGGTGAGAAAAGAGCTCGAGTAGAGCACGGAGGAGGCGAAGAAGGCCCTTGAGGCTAAGGACAAAGAGGTACAGGACTTGAAGGATAGGCTCTGTCAAGCTAAGGAGGTGGTGATATGTGAGTACCGTGACTCCGACGCCTTATTGTCCGAGCTGGGAGACTTTTTCCTGTAGGGTTTTGACGACACCCTCCGTCAGGTTAAGAAGGCCTACCCCGACTTGGATATTTCAAACATTAAAGTTGAAGATCAAGCTCAAACCTTCGTCGTGCTCGTCGCCTCAGAGGACACTGACGATCTTTCTGCTGAGGATGCAACTCAAGGCGACGGAGAGTCAGCTCAAGCACATAATGCCCAAGGTCAAGTTCAAATAAACTGGAAAAAAAGTGTTTGTAGAAAAGTACCTACCCCTTTGGGCTTAAGAAGAAACTTAAAGTATTGTAGCAAAAATTGTCTAAGTAAAACTGGTAATTGTAGTAAAAACTAAATAAACTGGAAAATAAAAATAAAAAATAACGTCGTTGCTCTTCATATTATCCCTATTGGTAGTATTTCCGTAGGTGCTCTGTGTTCCATGGGTGCTGAAGCCTTCGCCCATCCAGCGTCTCGAGATGGTAGGTGCCCTTCCTCTGCCATGATGTGATCCTGTAGGGTCCTTCCCAGTTGGGGCCGAGCTTTCCTTACGAAGGATCTCTAGTAGTGCCCATTACCTTCCGTAGTATAAGATCTCCAACCTGGAAATCCCGATACCTGACATTGGAGTTGTAGTGTTTCACCATGAGATTCTGATACCGTGCCATCCTTTGCTCCGCTATCACTCGTACTTCGTCCATTAGGTCGAGCTGAAGGCGCATGGCTTCTTTGTTCTTATCCTTGTTGTAGTTCTCCACTCGATAGCTTGTGAGCCCTACTTCTGCTAGGATGACAGCTTCACTTCCGTATGCTATTCGGAACGGTGTTTCTCCAGTTGGTGTTCTTGTTGTAGTTCGGTATGCCCATAGAACGCTTGGTAGCTCGTCCGGCTAGATACCCTTTGCCTCCTCGAGCCGGGTCTTGATGATCTTGAGCAAGGATTGGTTCGTGACTTCAACTTGTCCATTGGCCTATGGGTGTGTGGGCGACGAGTAGTGATTCTTGATACCTAGCTCCGACCAAAAGTCCCTAAATACGCTGCTGTCAAATTGCTTTCCGTTGTCAGAGACAAGCACTCTGGGTATCCCATACCTGCAGATGATATTCCTCTAAACAAAACTTCTAATATTCTTCTCCGTGATAGTGGCTAGGGCTTCTGCTTCCACCCACTTAGTGAAGTAGTCGATGCCAACCACCAGAAACTTTAGCTGCCTAACTGCTGTTGGGAAGGGGCCCATGATATCTAGTCCCCATTGAGCGAAGGGCCAAGGGGCCGTCATGGGGGTTAGTTCTTCGGATGGTTGCCTAATGAGATTACTGAACCTTTGACACTTGTCGCAGGCCTTGACATAAGCTTGTGCGTCCTTCAACATTGTAGGCCAATAGTATCCTGCTCGGATCAACTTATGCACTAATGATTGTGCCACCAAGTGGTTTCCATAGATACCCTTGTGGACTTCTCTCATTACGTATTTTGCTTCCTCGTGGCCTAAACACCTCAGGTACGGTCGAGAGAAACCTCTTTTGTATAAAACATCTTTTATCAGCACAAATTGTGATGCTTGGATCTTCAACTTTCTAGCGACGTCATTCCCGTTTGGTAAAATGCCAGTCTTCAGGTATGATACCAATGGCGTAGTCCAATTGCTTTCAGAATTTACTTCCTGCACATTTGTTCCGTCATCAATAAGCGAGGAGACTTGGACAAATGACAATACCTGTTCGGGGACAAGCATAAATTCTACCGAGGCTGCTTTTGCTAGTCGGTCGGTGCATTTGTTTTCCCCCATTGGGATTTGAACGAATTTGACTTCGAGGCTGCCGATTCGATTCTTCACTTCTTCTAGATACCTCTTCATCCTTTCATTTTTACACTCGTAGCCGCCATTAATCTGACTTGTTACTACCTGTGAGTTGCAATGCACGACCACATTTTCAACACTTGCAGCCTTTGCGAGGTCTAGCCCTGCCACCAAGGCTTCATATTCGGCCTCGTTGTTAGTTGTGGGGAAATCTAGTCAGATCATGCACTCGATCTTATCCCCTTCCGGGGTTTGGATCACCAAGCCAGCCCCTCCCGCTCGTCTACTTAAAGATCCGTCTGTATAAATATTCCACTGTCGCGTCTCCTCTGCCCCCTGGCCGTCCTCGAGGGTGAATTCAGCGATGAAGTCAGCCACTACTTGCCCTTTTATAGCTGTTCGCAAACGGTATTGTATGTCAAACTCGCTAAGCTCCACTGCCAACAAAGCCATTCTGTCAAGACCCAAATCCATGGAACATGAATTCAGATGCATGACTAACTGCTAAACTTATATAACTCCATAAACATAATTAATCCAAAATAAATTAATAATCCAAAGAAACAATACTCTTAAAAATCTCTTACAAAAATCTAAACTCCACAAATTGGAAATAATCTCCACTGTATAAAACATGAATTACAAAATAAAGGTAACTAAAATTCTATAAGTCTTCAAGTAATACTTAAATCGCCTACAACTTCCATGCTCTACCTTGCACCTTACAAAGCGATCCAAAGGTTCTATATTCCCAACTACACTCTAATCTGAAAATTGTAATTGATGGGGTGAGCCACACATCCAGTAAGTAATTATACAGAATACACAACAGAATAGAGTCAAGCAAAGCACAAGTATTTTGATTTTTCACAAACTCATTCAATGATATCAAAATAATTATTCCAAAACATATAATGAATCACTTAATACATATGTAATCGCATCTTAAAGTCATTTGAAATCACATACATATAATTGATCAGAGCACAGTGTCACATATACACATCACATATTCTCACATACAATCCTGTGAGCGGATACCAACATCTAACCCCTGCTGGTGAGGGATCAACACATATTCTCACATACAATTCTGTCAACGGATTTACACATATATCCGATATATCTAATCAATTCTAAAAACAATTATTTTGAGTCACATATCACAAAGCAAAGTTTATACAAAATATAATAATTTACTTGATAATAACAATTTCTTTTCAAATACAGAGGCAAATCAAAGATCACAATATCGAATAGAACATAAATCAAAGGATGCTTGACTTTCTTAGAGAGTGAATAAGAACTGAAGAGTTTATATAAATATTTTACAATTCTTGAGTAAGTCTGAAAGCTCAATTTTCTAAAAGAAAAGTTTCAAACACCATTTGGAGAATAGGAATATGACTTTGAAATCACCTGGTTTTACACAATTTAAAGAACAAGAACCTTTTTCGAAAACTTACTTTGAAACTCAATTATTTTTAGAAAATAGTTTAGTTTAGAAATCATCTTTTAAATGAGAATGGGACATTCAAAACGTCATTTAAAATTCGAAGTTTCTCTTTAAAACATTGTCTAAAGTCGAAGTTTCTCTTTCTATAATATAAAAATAATGCTTTTCATAAACTTTAGAAAACGTAAGCTTTAGAAACATAACTTTTGAAAACCTTTGACTTCTAAGAACCTAAAGAATAAAACTTGTGCATATTATGCATAATTACTTACAGCACTTGAATCACTCTGAAAGTCTAGCTGAAACACCCTCCAAAAAGTCTCAAAATACTCTTAAATAAGACCTATAATCAATCATGAAAATTACTTAATATCCTCCACAAAATATAAAGCTTATAGAACTATACAAATAGACTCACTAGGGTTATACTTTGCTGAACTAATAACACTTTCAACACTAAATTAACGTTTCACTAACTAATGGTATTCTAATCAATCATATGTCCTTGCATTAATCGAAACTCATTTATCCATGAGGAATGCAGTAGCAACACTTTAGGATTTAATATATAATCCCAATGCAACCGTTGGGCCAAAACCAATATGACTTTCTCATGAATTTAACATTCATTGACCCTACGGATTTAATATGAGAATTTTGGTATGAAAAACTCAAATCTGTCCTTATCCTTTTAAAAAATATTTGTAGACGTTTTGAACCCTTAAATGGTTCATTGTGTTTGGAATTTAGTCAACACCTAGACAATAGACTACCAAAGCCATCAATTCATCCGTCAGAGAACTTGGACCTTGACACAGGTGAGAGCCAACTAGTGGCACATGGTGGGGTCGGGTGCAAATTCTCCAGCAAAACATAATTAAACCTTATGGTATAGATCAGTAGCCCATAAGTTCTTATAGCCTTAGAAAAGTGATGCAAGTCTTATGCATAGATTTAATATATAATAATCCAACGAAACAACGTTTAAGCCCTCCTGTTATGTATATATATATTAATCCACAATTGAAATTTTACAGCCGTGTTCTTGAATTAGGATTTGAAATTCCATGAATCTGTTCAAGAACCCACATACTGGGCAGTGGGCAATCCAAGATTTAATAGCGTAAACAACAATTCTAGGAAACCAAAAAGAAACCCCTTTTTAACAATCTACACATCACTAAAGTTTTCCATGATAAATTCTAACTCCTTAATTATTTGTTTCTAATAGTGAGAAATCATACCTTGAACAATTGGTTGCCTCTTCAATTAACTCCAAGGAAAAGTACACCTCCTAGCCTTCTTAGTGATGAAACCCTTCTTATGAAAACCCTAATTATCTTTTCCTTCACCTTATATTTTAACACTTAAGAGATGTGGGCTTGGTGGGGTAGTGGGCTGGAGTTTAAAATCCACTTGAGCTTATCTCTTTAGTCTCCAAGAAGCCCATAAAACATCTTCATCCTTTTTATTTATTTATTATTTTAATTGCCGCACCAAATTGTATGCACTAAAATTTTAATTTTCTCACCTATTTGTAGCACCACAAAATTGTCTACTCCCATCTTTCTGTGCACACACATATAGTATCTCAACTCTATATTAAAATTGACAAGGTACAGTGATAATCATAAAATCAAAATTGGGGTATTACACATTCGTCCTACATCCTCGGGGCTACTCATGGCTCTTCTCAAGGGCTTGTCTATCAAGACAACGATGGTATGTGCTTAGAAGTACGGTTTGAGTTTTTGTGCTGTGGTTATCAACGCAAAGGCCAACTTCTCCATCTGAGGGTACCTCTCTTCTGCTCATCGGAGCGCTTGACTTGTAAAGTAAACTAGTCTCTGAGATCCATCTTCCTCTCTCACTAAAGCTGCGCTAACAGCGGCTTGTGAAACAGTTAAGTATAGGAAAAGCTCTTCTCTTGGCTTGGATGGACTGAGTAATGGGGGAGATGAAAGATATGCCTTTAAGTTGTCAAATGCCATCTGGCATTCATCCGTCCACTCAAACGACTTTCTCAGAGTGCGGAAGAAAGGCAAACATTTATCCGTTGCTTTCGAGACGAACCTGTTCAGGGCTGCAATTTTGCCATTCAAACTTTGCACCTTCTTGATTGTCCTCGGTGGTTCTAACTCTACTATGGCCCGTATTTTCTCTGGGTTAACCTCTATACCTCTTTGGGATACCATGAAGCCCAAGAATTTCCCTACCGTCACTCCGAATGCACACTTGCCTGGATTCAGCTTCATGCTATATGACCGGAAGGTGTCAAAGGTCTCACGGAGGTTACCTAGGTGATCATCTTTGTGTAGGCTCTTCACCAGCATGTCATCAACATAAACTTGTACGTTCCTCCCAATCTGGTGCGCGAACATCTTGTTCATTAATCTTTGGTATGTCACTCCATCATTTTTGAGTCCGAATGGCATCACCTTGTAGCAGAACAGTCCCTGGCTGGTGACAAAAGAGGTCTTCTCTTGATCGGCTTCTTCCATTTTAATTTGGTTATAGTCTGAGAAAGCGTCCATGAAGCTCAAAAGCTGGTGTCTTCCGGTTGAGTCTACTAAAGTATCTATCTGAGGGAGTGGATAGCTGTCTTTGGGGCAGGCCTTATTGAGGTCTGTGAAGTCTACGCACATCCTCCATTTTCCATTAGCCTTTTTTAACCATGATGACGTTTGCCAACCAATCGGGGTAGTACACTTCTCGGATGAAATCTGCCTCAAGCAACTTTTGTACTTCCTCGGCAATGGCTTTGTCCCGTTCCTGAGCGAATACTCGTTTCTTTTGCCGGATTGGGGAAAATGAGGGTGATACATTCAGCTTGTGAACCATAATTGAGGGGTCGATTCCTGGCATGTCCTCATGACTCCAGGCGAACACGTCTTGATTGTCTCTTAGGAATGCCGTGAGCTCTTGGCGTACTGGCCAACTTACCAGTGTACCCACTCTAGTTATCTGTTCTGGCCTTTAGTCATCAAGGATCACTTCTTCTAATTCTTTAACCGGCTCTGCTACTGTCCTTTGTTCTCCTATGCACATTGTTTGCTGATGATTGTCCATCTCTAACATAGCAATATAGCATTCTCGCGTTGCTACCTGGTTCCCGTGTAGTTCTCCTATTCCATACTCCGTAGGGAATTTGATCATTAAATGGTAGGTTAAAGTTACAGCCTTCCATGAGTTGAGGGTGGGTCATCTGAGAATGGCATTGTAAGCAGAGGAGCAGTCGACTACTAGGAATGTTACGTCCTTTGTGATTTGTTAGGGGTAATCACCTACCGTTACTGATAACGTGACGGCTCCAATGGGGAAAACTCTCATTCCTCTGAAACCAACGAGAGGGGCATTTACTGGGACTAACTGTTCTCTATCAATCCTCATCTGCTGCAAAGCCGGGTAATACAGGATGTCTGCCGAACTGCAGTTGTCGACTAGAACCCGGTGCATGTTGTAGTCTCCTACCCTCAAGCTGACAACAAGCGCATCGTCATGCAGGTGGTGTAGCCTTCGAGCATCTTCCTCTGAAAATCGATGACAGGGTTGTCAATTCGTGCCATCTTGGGCATAGTGGCCGTAAGCTGGACGTTCTGGAGAGTTCTCAAATAGGTCTTCCGAGCTTTTTTGGATGACCCAGAAGTTGCAGTGCCCCCTACGATTATCCTTATGTCTCCAATAGGCGGCCTTGGGCGCTCATTCTCCCGTCGCAGAGCCTACTCTTGGGATGGATCTGTTCTTTCCTTACTAACGAACCTCTATAGCTTCCCCTGTCTTATAAAGGCCTCTATCTGCTGTTTTAGATCGTAGCAGTCAGTTGTGTCGTGCTCGTGGTCTCGATGGAAGCGGCAGTACTTGTCCCTCGGCCTCTTGCTGGGATCTCCCTTCAACTTGCCGGGGAACATCAGGGCTCCTTTGTCTTTGATCTGCATTAAGACCTGATCTATTGGGGCAGTTAATAGGGTGAAGCTTGTGAACCTCCCAGTGGGGGGTTTGGAGCGTCTATCATCCCGACGTTCTCTGGTCCTAGCCACCTTTCGCCCCCTATCCTACCGTGTGTCCTCCTATCTTTCCCTTTTTTTGGGCTTATCCTCATGGGCCAGCAATGCGTCTTCTGTGTTCATATATTTGGTGGCCCTATAAAGCACATCCAACATGGTCTTTGGATCGTTCTTGTATAGAGAAAATAGGAATTTACCCTTTCGTAACCCATTAGTGAATGCTGCTACGAGTATCTTGTCATCCGCTTCATCAATTGAGAGGGCCTCCTTGTTGAAATGGGTTATGTAGGTCTTCAGCGTCTCGTCCTCCCGCTGCTTAATGTTCATCAGACATGCAGAAGACTTCTTGTATCTGTGCCCTCCAATGAAGTGCGAAGTGAGCTGGGCACTCATCACCTTGAAAGTACTGATAGAGCTAGGCGTTAACCGACTAAACCAAATTCTCGCAGCACCCTTTAGCGTTGTAGGGAAGGCCCTACACATGATTTCGTCTGCAACTCCTTGACGGTGCATCAAGTTCTTGAAGGTCTCCAGGTGATCTAAAGGGTCCTTGATTCTGTCGTAACTGTCTATCTGTGACATGCGGAATTTATGCAATAGAAGGAAGCAATTGACGGAGGCAGTGAACGGTGAGTCGGTTCGGTTGATTAGGTCGTCAAGATCGCTAGATACTCCTCCCTTGAGGGCGTTCATCATAACTTCCATCTGCTCCTTCATTTTCTGCATCTCCGTGACAGTAGGTGGAGCTGTATCTATGAGGGTTGGGAGGCTTATGTTTTGTCGCTCCGGTCTACTTAGGGCATTACTAGCCTTCGATTTCTCCTGGTTCATGCGATTAGCACTGGCACCTTCTTGATCTTCTTCTTGGTTTCCCATCACCGTGTTCTTCTGTCGCAACTGTTCCTCTAGGGTCTGGTTTTGTCTGGTGAGTTGCTCCACTGCCGCTGTAAGGGTTAGGACTTGTCTCTCCAGGGCAATAGGTTGTGACTTGTCTTCCTGAACGTTGTTGGTGGTCGCCATCGAGCGCGTAAGTACCATGCAGCTCTTTGTCTGGGTAGCGTTTGTATGGCCTATAAGTTGCAATCAGGATTCCCACAGACAGCGCCAACTGATGATGTCGTAAATATCACCAGTGAGCTACACGATCGTTGCACGCTTATAACGATATCTGCACAGAAAAGAGAAGACCTAACAGAGAGCACCAGTATGGTGCCAGCCGAATACCCTCCGAAGGTTAAGTTAGAACTATTCTCACAACTCTAGAGTGCTAGAGAAGGGTAAATTATGCGTACCTCGATTTATGAAGGTATTGGGGCTTTTATAGTAGTAGAAGGTTGGCCTCTCTTCCTTGGTGTAGAAGTCTTTTCCTTATAGGAATCCTCTTAAATAGTCCCAAACATGATGGACAAGACATTTCCTTGTAGAGAAGATCTTCATTAACGCGCGTATCTTCCAAAATCCTCTTCGTGCTAGAATTCTATTTAACTTGGGATTCTATGGTGATTAAGTGTGTGTCGCAGGTATTTCCCATCAAGGATTTCTGCTGTATCTATCCACATCAGACCTTTGCACAAGTTGGGCTTGCCCTCTATCGGCCCACGGACATAGATCCGTCAAGCCCATTTAATGGAGGTCCATCAGGCTATATTTTTACCCTCTTCAAAAATCAATAACAATTTACCGCGAAAATATTCTAGATAGACAAACACACGTATTACTTCTCTTCAAATTAATTTTGTCAATAGCATGAAAAAGTATACCTAGGTTTCAGGATCTTTTTCTTCTTTTGTTTTTGTAACTTTTCTTAAAAATAAAAAATAAAAATAAAAATAAAAGAAGAAGAAGAAGAAGAAGAAGAAGAAGAAGAAGAAAAAAGCTTAGTAAGGTTACATAACTTGTTGTGATGTCCTCGCATTGCATTGCTATTTGCTGCACCAATTATACAGTTTGGCGTTCAAAGTGGATAGAGGCCAGGTGCGTGGTCTCATCAATGTACTAGACTAAGCAGTAAGCAGCAACCCCACTCGTCACTGCAATGCCCCTTCTGCTATCACTACATTGGAAATTTGCAGTACATTTTTGTTTGTCAGCTTGTTTCTATTTATTTATTATTTAAATTTCCAATATATGTCTGCATCAGTTTCTCTTCCCATCCCATGAATAGGAATATGTGGAGAGGTCTAGACTGGCCGCTCCTTTGTCTTCTTGGCCTTCTATCCTTTTGGACCGGCTTTGGCTCTCTTAAGAGCACTAGGATCTGATAATGCAAAAAAGTTCTATTTTACATCTTTAAAATCTATTTTACTATCTTATTTTACAACTCACCCAACATCTTAGTTTCTATTTTTACGTACAACTTATTAAAATAATATAAACTACACTAACAAATAATATAAAAAATTCAGTTTCTCTCTTTTCTCTTCCATCTCTCTTTCCTCTCTACCTTTTTGTCTATCTCTCCATCATTCCCACACAACATCTTCCACTAAAACTCACCCACAAACACCAATCCTCACCACCAAAGTTACCCAAAAAAAAATCTATCACCACTAACCATTGAACCAACCAACTAGCCACCACCACTGAAAATCCTTACCAACACCGAAACAATCACTGCAACACCCACAAACCCAACAAACACAAACACCAAATCCCCACCAAATCTAACCCAAACTCTAACCAATCTCCACCCACAGTGAACCCATCCCACCACCACCATAGCAACCCCCACTGCCACCACTAGAACTTGCAATTGCACCAATACCCACAACAAGAAATCAAAGCAAAACCAAAAACCCAAACCCAATCTAAGACAGAGAATCAGAGTGAGAGAAAGAGTGAGAAGGAGAGAGAATTAGAGTGAGGTTGCCTCCAGTCTATCGATGCTGATCTCCAATCCTCACCGTCGACATTGATCTCCAGTCCACGCTATCGATGATATCTCCAACCACGCTGTCAATGACATCCCTAGTCCACGCCATCGACGCCATCTCTAGTCCACACTGACCTGAAAGAGAGAGCAAAAGAGGGAGAGAGAGAGAGAGAGAGAGAGAGGAAAATGAGAATGATAGGAGATCAAATGAGCAACCATGTGAAGTGTGATTGAAAGAGAGAGAACAAGGAGATATTTTAATAATATATATATATATATATATACATATATTTTGTTTACATCCTCAACTACTGTAGGTTCTATACATAAGAACCTACTGTTCATAATTGCTAAAATTATTTAGAAACCCATACTCGGATGTTGTTGATTTTTGGGAGATTTGGTTGTAAAATAGTAACTAGGGGTGCAATGCCAATGCTCTTATTCACCCAACCAAACCAAATAATACTATAAGTCATTTTCATAGTGATATATAGTTGTGAGAGACCGTAAAGGGGTGCTCTCAAAAAAGAGATTTGGATGCTTAAGGCACCTTTCTTTTGGGTAATTGTGTGGAGTCACCACTTACTTTTTATACAAAAAATAAGAAAAAATAAAATACAGTTACATGTCTAAAAATTCCTCAAATGTTATTGATGATGTACGAAAATCAGTACGCTGGAATACTTTGGGCTATGGTGATGGTTGGTGGCCTTGAAAAGATAGAAATATCTGTCAAGGGTGACTGGTGTAACCCGGCCATGGACCCTCCAACAGTTAAGTCAGTTTTCTCTCTAGAACACAAGGAAGGGAAAAATAGTGGATGGTCGGACTTACCTTGGGTGAATAGAACTTGATCCTTTTATAGAAATTTGGAAGTGGGTCTACTTGTTTGGATCCACCACAATCATGGGTGATGTGGGTGGTTAATGGATGAAATGGGGAACGTGGAGCAGACTATGGGGAATTCTCTCCACGTTTTAGGAGGAGTGTATTATGGCCTGATTACATGGAGCCTTATTAGAAGTTTTCATGTAGAATTCACCAAGTATTCTATGGTCGTCCATGCCCTTGTGTCAATCCTGGACAATCACCATTAAGTGGTCATTACCTTATGGACGAGTATAGGTCATACTTGATACCATTATTGGGCTTTTCTCCTCTTGAGGTTTTCTAGGTGCAATCAGGTTATGGTTGTGATATGATTTCTTGGACGAACACTATGGATGAACATTGTTAGACAAGCCCTATCAGTTATTAATTGACTATGGAAATACAATTACATCATGGTAGAATAACTTTACAGGGCTTTGGTCCTAATACAATCTATGTAAAAATTACAAAGCTTTGATCCTAGTTAGAATCTACCAAAAAAAAAAAAAAAAAAAAGACAAAACACTAGTCCACCTATCCAAAAACCTAACTTCGGGGGCTAGGTTATGGAATGGAAAGGTGTTAGGTACCCATCCCACCCAGACGAAGTCTGGTCTTCTAGACTCTAATGACCATTATATGCCCTTTTGTATGACGTTGAATGATATGTTGTAACACACATAACAAACACTTGGAAAAAATTAATTTAAACAAGTTTGTTTTATGACTATGCCCTCTTTTTGAAGAAAAATCATATCTGTTTTGAAAAGTATAATAAAAAAAAGAAAAAGAAAAAGAGATTTGAGATTTGATTGATAAAAATTAGATTTTTTTTTTTTTTTTTTTTTTTTTTTTTTTTTTTTTTGTAGAGGGTAAAAAGAAAGATTTTGTGAAGAAAAATCAGATCTGTTTTTTGTAAAGTTAAAAAAAAAAAAAAAAAAAAAAAAAAAAAATGAGATTTGATTGGTAAAGATCAAATCTGTTTTTTTGTAAAGGGTAAAAGGAAAGATTTTGCTAAGAAAAATCAGATATGTTTTTTGTAAAGTTAAAAAATTGAGATTTGATTAGTAAAAATCAGATCTGTTTTTGTAAAAGGTAAAAAGAAAGATTTTGTTAAGAAAAATCAGATATATTTTGAAAAAAATGACATTTTTAAAAGAGGACTCATATTCATAATTCAAATCTATAATGCATGCATCACATATTTAAAAAAAAAAAAGTTGGCCTAACTCTTAATTCATTCTTTGAAATTTCAAAATCTGCAATTTTAATTAATAAGAAAAAACTATTTCAGAAAAAATTTTAGATTTGTATTTAATGAAAATACAGATTAGTTTTGTGACCAGAATAAAATTCCAGATCTGTATTTAATGAAAATATAGATGGTTTTGTGACCAGAAAAAATTCCAGATCTGTATTTAATAAAAATACAGATCTATTTTGTATTTTAGGAAAAAATGTTTTGGTGATTATTAGTAGATTTTGAAATCAAAGAAAAAAAAATTAAAACATACAATCAACTAAAGAACATATCAAAGAAAATTCTAACTAAGCATATGAGCATGACAAATATGAATTAAGAACAAGACATAATACAATCAAACATATTAACCAAATTTATGCAATGAACAAACACAACATGCTAATAAATGGAAAAGAAAAATAGATAGAAGAATGAAACTAAATACCTCTTGCATGAGTGTAACCTTCAATAGAAGAATATTTTAGAAATCAAAGAAATTTTCATTTCTTTGAGGTCTAAAATACTTTACTTAAAAAAAAGAAATTCTTAAAGCTAAAACTTCCAGAACGTCTTTAACATAAGGGGAGCAGAGAAGTCAGAAAAGAAGAGGACCCTGAATTTTGATCTCTTTCCTCTATTTATAGAGGCTGGGATGCTTAAAAAATAAGCTGAATAAGATCAGATACGAATTGGAACGCGTTCTTATCTCTAAAAATCTGAAAAAGATAGGTTTTATCTTAATTAGGAGGTTCCCGGGCCAGATCGAGCATTTGGACCAATCCGCACTTAGGAAGTGCCAATCTGCACTTGCCATGTGTTGATTGGCACTCCAAGAGTGCTAACAAGCCCTCTTGGGTGCCAGGCTCGCTTTTCAATTTTGGTTTGATTTGGACTCATTTTTTGGGGATTTTTTAGCAGGAAGTTGCACCTAGACACGTTTTTAATTTGTATTCTAAAAATTCATCCTTTTTTCTTGATATTCAGGTCTTTAAAGTAATAATTATCTGATAGATAAATATTCTAAAAAAACTTAATTATCCATAATTTCTTTGTTATCTGATCATCCACTTTATTCCCATGCAAGTAGGCCTATTTTTGACACTAACCAACAACCAACAACCAATCACAAAATTATTTAATTAATTTTAATTATTCAACCAATTAGAATTAATTCAAATTAATCATGCGTGATCGGTTCCACCCAAACAAAATCCATGCAGACCATGAAAACTTGATCATGTGATATCTTTCAATCCGACGGTCTGATTTAAGAATCAGACATACCGTCATGACCGTTAGAATCTCAAAATCATTTTTATAATATGCAATGAATGAATTAATGCATGTAATGCAACTCTAAATTTTGGGTATATGAATGGTCACTCTAGTCATCTTCCAAGATTAAATTATGGGTGCAAAATCAAGTGTCTACAGAATGCCCCTCATTGACAGAGCTTGCAAAGCGAATGTCATTGTAAAACAAAGACACTGATTTTAGCAGCCATGATTTAATTGAGGTTGACTTTTCAAAGATTATCTAGCCCTATAACCTAAAACGTTAGGACATAGAACTAGTGTTTTGTTGTTTCGAAAAATGAGAATTGTGAATTCTTAATCTACTTGATAATTGATAAACCTAAGGTGACTGAGAGGCTTCTCTATCTCAGTCTGGATCTAGGTGGATTGAGAGGCTTCTCTATCTCAATCTGCATGTGGGGGTGACCAAGAGGTTTCTCTATCTTGATTTGAATGGAATGTAACCAAGAGACTTCTCTATCTCAGTTTGAACTTGGGACGATTGAGAGTCTTCTCTATCTCAATCTAAATCTAGGGGTGACCAAAAGGCTTCTCTATCTTGATCTGAATGGAAGGTAACCAAGAGGCTTCTCTATTTTGGTTTGAACCTAGGGCGATTGAGAGGCTTCTCTATCTCAATCTAAAACCCAAGGTGACCAAGAGGCTTCTCTATCTTGATCTGAATGGAAGGTAACCAAGAGGCTTCTCTATCTTGGTTTGAACTTAGGGCGATTAAGAGACTTCTCTATCTCAATTAGAAACTGGTGGCGACCAAGAGGCTTCTCGATCTTGATCTGAATGGAAGGTGACCAAGAGGCTTCTCTTTCTTGGTTTGAACTTGGGGCGATTAAGAGGCTTCTCTATCTCAATCTGAAAATGGAGGCAACCAAGAGGCTTTTCTATCTTGATCTGAATAGAAGGTAACCAAGAAGC
This sequence comes from Quercus robur, assembly GCF_932294415.1. NCBI lineage: Eukaryota > Viridiplantae > Streptophyta > Magnoliopsida > Fagales > Fagaceae > Quercus > Quercus robur. The sequence continues at coordinate 31,231,486 of NC_065539.1, read as the reverse complement.
TTCTCTATTTTGGTTTGAACCTAGGGCGATTGAGAGGCTTCTTTATCTCAATCTGAAACTGGAGGCAACCAAGAGGTTCTCTATCTTAATCTGAATGGAAGGTAACCAAGAGGCTTCTCTATCTTGGTTTGAACTTGGGGCGATTAAGAGGCTTCTCTATCTTAATCTGAAACTGGAGGCGACCAAGGGGTTTCTTTATCTTGACCTAAATGGAAGGTAACCAAGAGGCTTCTCTATCTTAGTTTGAACCTAAGGCGATTGAGAGGCTTCTTTATCTCAATCTGGAACTGGGGGCGACTAAGAGGTTTCTCTATCTCAATTTGAATCTGGAACGATCAAGAGGCTTCTCTATCTTGATCTGAATGGAAGGTAACCAAGAGGCTTCTCTATCTTGGTACCTGAGGTGATTGAGAGGCTTCTTTATCTCAATATGAAACTTGAGGCGACCAAGACGCTTCTCTATCTTGGAACCTGAGGCGATTGAGAAGCTTCTCTATCTCAATCTGAATTTGGAATGATCAAAAAGCTTCTGTATCTTGATCTGAATTTGAGGTGGCCGAGAGCTATATCTGGCTCAATCTGAAAATTTAGAATTTCTCTGCAATAGAAAAAATTCATATTAGATCTTAATGATCGAGAACTGAAATTTACTTAATAGATTTATCTTTTTTCAAGATTTATGTTCAGGAGATTTATTAGGTTTTTTTTTTTTTTTTTTTTTTTTTTTTAACTTGTTCATGGAGATTTGTCCTTTAAAGATTTTTTCATGAGATTTGTTCATTTTCATGAAGATGTGTTCATGGAGAATTGTCATTTGGAGATTTATTCAGGAGATTTTTCTTTTTGAAGATTTGTTTAGGATATTTTTTCATTTTCATGAAGATGTGTTCATGGATCTTTGTCCTTTGAAGATTTGTTCAGGAGATTTTTTCTTTTGAAGATTTGTTCAGGATAGTTTTCCCTTTTTCATGAAGATGTGTTCATGGAGATTTGTACTTTAAAGATTTGTTTAGGAGATTTTTTGTTTTGCAGATTTGTTTAGGAGATTTTTCCCGTTTGAAGACTTGTTCAGGAGATTTTTCCTTTTATGACGATGTGTTCATGGAGATTTGTCCGTTGAAGATTTATTCAGAAATTTTTCCTTTTGAAGATTTGTTCAAGAGATTTTTCCTTTTGAAGCTTTGTTCATGGAGATTTTTCTCTTTGAAGATTTATTCATGAGATTTTTCCTTTGAAATTTTGTTTTGGAGATTTATCCTTTTAAAAAATTAGGAGATTTATCCTTTGAAATTTTTTTAGGAGATTTGTCTTTTTGAAAATTTGATTTTAGGATATTTTTCCTTTTTGAAAAATGTTTTAGGAGGTTTATCCTTTTGAAAATTTGTTAGGAGATTTGTCCTTTGAAAATTGAAGTTCGGGAGATTTTTCCTCTTTTAATTTCCAGCAAGAAAAACAAGAATTGATTTCTAGTCAGTTAATTTGTATAACTCATGAACTACCACTCTTTGATCTTTGTATTTGATGACTTTGATATGTATGGACTTATTCTTGTAAGAGCTTGATTCAGAAAAGTTTAGAGTTTACCTGATGAAGCTTTGTGGTGTAAAGGTTTGAATTTACCTAACAGGTTTCGACATAGGTGATCTTACCTGAATGAGGCATAGTTGGATGCCCCTAGTCTGCAAATTGAAACGTGATTTTAAAAACCTTGACTTTTGAGTAAAAGATGATTTCTTTTTTTTCAAAATGGATGAAGCATGGCTAAATGCCCCAGTTTAAAAATAGATGCATGATTTTTGGAAATCTTGATTTTTTTTTAAAAAAAGATGATGATGATGATGATTTCTCTCTCTCTCTCTCTCTCTCTCTCTCTCTCTCTCTCTCTCTCTCTTTTGGAAAATGAATGAGGCATGGTTGAATGCCCCTAGTTTGTGAATTGATGCATGATTTTTGAAAACCTTGATATTTGAGGAAAAGATGATTTTTTTTTTTCCAAAATGGATGAGGAATGACCGAATGACCCTAGTTCAACATTCAATGTGAATTTTGAAAATCTAATTGTGTAGGGACCTTCAATAAAGCAAAATTGGAGTAAAACAAGATCAAAATCACAAAACTGGGCAGAACAAGGATACTGGGATGATGGGCCAATGGGCTCTGTTGGAGTGCCAATCGGCACATCTTGAGTCTTCTCCAGTTGTCGGGTTTTCAACCTTTTTTCTAGGAAATATGGTAGCATCTAAACTGAAGATTGATGGTGAATGTTGAGTATTTAAAAGATCCATGTCCACCTGCTACAAAAGATTCTTTCCATGAGCTTGTTAGTAATCAGTTATTATAAAAATGTTTTGGGCCAATACCCCTAGTTTAGACATACTTGCACAAAACATTTATGATATGCTTGCATATTAAAAACAATGGTAAATGCCCCCACCGTAGATACACTTGATGCAAAACAGATGCTCCTAGACTAAATTCACACAAAGAAATGTCTTGATTTTGAGCCTTTGAATTTTTTTTTTTTTGAGTAATTGTGACCGGACCTTTAGAAAGGCTGCCTATGTACCTTTCTCATAGAGGATCAAGTCCAAATGTGGTTCGAAAAAATTTTTTTGAAAAATTATTTTTATTTTTGAAAATTTTGAAATGTAGATTTTTTTTTTAGTAATTGGGACCGGGCCTTTGAAAAGGCTGCCTACGTACCTCTCTCATAAAGGATCAGGTCCAAATGTAGTTTGAAAAAAAAAAGTTTTGAAAAATCTTCTTTTTTGAAATGAAGTTTCTTTTTGGGTGATTGTGACCGGGCCTTTGAAAAGGCTGCCTACGTACCTCTCTCATAGAGGATCAAGTCCAAACGTAGTTTGAAAAAAAGTTTTGAAATTTCTTTTGAAAAATAAAATTTTGAAATGAGCCTCTTTTTTTTTTTTTTTTTTTTTTTTTTTTTTTTTTTTTTATGGAAAAAAGCAATTTAGTTAGAATGAGACTTTTTTGACAAAAGGTGATCCTTTGGACAACCTCTTTGACCAATCATAATGCTTAATTGTTAACTCGATCTCATTGGCTAGGAAGGGTTTGAAATCATTAAAAGCATGTAATCAAATTTGCTTCTTCATTTTGAAAATTTGTAGATTAAGTCTTCAAAGACAATCAAAGAAATGAATAGTGAGGACTCTTGGAAATCCCATATGTTGGGAACAAGCAAGCAAGGGAAAAATCCTAAGTTTGAAAATTTGAAAATTTTGAGAATTTTTTTTTTTGGAAATTTTGTTCTCTTGAGAGTTATTTTTTGTTGGAAGCAAACAAAGGGAGTGTTTGGAGCTTAGAATTTTTTTTTTAAGTCACTTGAGAATTTGTGAAATTTTGTCTTTTAAAGATATCAGCCAGTGCGGCTTGATAATCTTAAGCAGTTTTCCTTCTTAATCCAAGAGAAAATATCATCAGAGCTAAATGTGTGCTTTCAATTAGCAGGACTTCAAGGAGGGCTTTATTCAAAGGTTGTAATGTAGGCCGGGTTCAGGTTATTGAAAGCAAGGATATAAAAGGCTTAAAACCCTTATGATATTTCCCAAGTATGCAATGCTTTAAATTCAAGCATTGGAAGATTTTTTTTTACATATTTCATCATTGACTCTTGTGCTAAAATCCTTGTCATGCTCATCATCTTTTCATTGGTCTTCGTTGATTCCTTTCATTTGGTCTTGATTTTTTAGCTTGGCAACTTCCTCTTTCGGTCTTCTTAGCATCATATTTTGTGGTCAGATCACTCACTCTCATTTTTGTTTTTCTCCTTTTTTTGAAAGAATTTTTTTTTTTGCCCTAATTTTTGCCTAGACCGCCCTTTTAGGTTTTCAGACTAGCAGGCTTTTTTTTTTCTTTTTTCTTTTTTTGGCTCTAATTTTTGCCTATACTGCCCTTTCGAGTTTTTAGCCTAGCGAGCTTTTCTTCTTCTTTTTTTTTTGAATTTTTTTTTTTTTGGAATTTTATTGGCTTTCACTCAACTGCATTTTTTTTTGTTCTTTCTATTTGACGGACTTCCATCTTTCCTAGATGAATTTGTATTTCTCCTTGATACCCTCTTATTCTTTCTAATGGACTTTCATCTTTCTTGACTTGACTGAACACACTATTTTTGTTGTTGATGAAATGTGTCTTACTTTTTCTTTTCCTCATCTTCCTCAATTTGATTAAATTTCTTCTCTTGATGAATTTCATTTTTGCTCATCCTTCTCAACTTGAATGATCTTTTGTGGAATCTCATGTCTGTCGTGTCTTTTTGATGAATCAATATTCTCTCACAACTTGATGAAAATTCTTGCATTCACTTCTCTCTTCTTCTTTTTTGGTTAAAGTCTTTTCTAGCTTGATGGCCTTCTCTTTTTTCTCACAATTTGATGCTTTCTTAAAAACTTATCTTTCCTTGATGGATTTTTTTTTCTTCCTTCCTAGCTTAATGAATTGAACTTTCACTTTTCTTTGATGAACTCTCTTTCCTAAACTTGATGAACTCTTCATCTTTTTCTTCCTCGGAACTAGTCTCATTGTCTTTATTGAGGACCTTACCAAGTGGTGCTGAATCCATAAGGTCAACACTTCCTCATCTTGAGATTTAAGCATGCATACTTAATTTTCCCATCCAAGGTTTAAGTTTTTAGTGGATTCATTGAAAAATAGGCTAACTGTTTAAAGGCTCAAGTTGACTAGCAATGGATAATTATTGTAATAAGTGTCAAGGAATAATATGGATTACCAAAGATGGCCTCCTATTCCTAGTGATGCTTTCTTGTAAGCACAGTGACTTAAACTCCTTTAATAAATTCTTCTTGGAATAGAAGTGTAAATGCTCCAATGATGTGAAAAATTCTGTAGAGATTGGGATTGAGTGTATGTGGTTTGAGGAATTTGGATGAATGGATAAATTTCTTTGATTACCTTTTAGGACCTTTTCTTATCATATTTTGAATGTTTAGCAAAAGTCCTTACATGGATTGAAGTTAAATCCCTCTTTGGAACAAATTGATTGGTAGAACAATTAATCATCATGATTTGGAAGAAACTTTGCCAAATGGATCATCTTGTATTCTCTTGAAAAGAAGGCTTTGAAAAAAAAATTTGGATTCTTTGAAAGGGAGGCATTGGGAAAAATTTTGGAGTCTTTGAAAGAACAAAAAAATGTTTTTAGAAAAAGGTTACTAATTTTTTTTTTTTTTTTTTTGAAAATGAATTGAAATGACTTGAAAGCCCAAAGCCCCTAGTCCAAAAGATTTTTTTTCTTCTTCTTTTTTTTTTTTTTTTTTTTTTTGAATTTTTTATGTACATATGAACAACATGATGAATCAAATGCATCAAACACAACATGGATTTTATTGAGTAAATGACCAACTAGAAAACAAATGCTAAATAAACAATAAAACCAAAGAGCCAATCTAAAAACTTGTAAGATGAAATTCAAGCAAAATCTGGATGGCTGGCTGATGATGGCAGAGTAATGACTTGTTTGTCAATTAGATTTTGAATGGCATGTTGCAGATTGATGCATTTGTCTATCTGATGGCCAGGTTCTTGATGATATTTGCAAAACTCATGTGACTTGTAACCTTTAGGCAGTGGGCTTGGAGGAGGTTGAGGTTCAAGTGGGCTAAGATACCCTTCAAGTTTGAGCTTTTTAAACAATTGACTCATAGGCATGTGGAGTTCATTGAACTTCATTTGAGGCCTAGAATTGATGATGTTTGGGGAACTACAAAATTGATTTCCTCCTCATTGGTGGTGTGGGTTGCAACTTTCTCAAAAATGAAGCCTTCTTCTTTCTTCAACATGCCATTATTGATAGCATCTTCCACTTGAGTACCAGCTATGACCAAGGCTTTGAAGTTTGGAAAGTATTGGGCAAAAAGATGCTTGTGGAATATGGGTAACAAATTCTTCACCACCATTTGGATTTGCTCTTCTTCACTAGGTCTTGTGATCATCTGGTCAGCCTTGTCTCTCCATTTGGTTATGAAGGTAGAAAAGGACTCCTGCGACTATTGTTTAGTGGTCTCCAAATCTCTCCTCATCACATCCACTTCTATGTTATACTTGTACTTGTCGATGCTGGCCTTGATCGGCTAAGCGGAAAAACAGCTGAGACTGCGCCTTCGTTTGACCACCTGTCGTGGCGACAGCTCCCGCGCGCACGGGGCCCCGTTGGAGGACCCTTCTTGATGTGTATGTGTGTGTTTCACGCACAGCTTCGGGTGCTCTCTCTCTCTCAATGGAGGAAGGTAGGTCTACCTTTGGTGTTATGGCAGGAATCTGGGCCAAATTTTAAGGGATTACCAAAGGTAAGTGGAGTCGCCACCAATTATTGGGTTTTTCTAAGGTGTGATTAGTCACTTGTTTCTAGTTGATTTTATTACCAATCCCAGGCTAAGAAAACGGTCATTTTTCCTAATCTAATATGGATGGCAAAAAAAAAATCTTGATTCTTAGGTCTGGAAGTTTGGTTACGTGTGGCAAAAGTGTTAGGCACTTTACAAGGTCTGTCTAAAGGACAATCCTTTGTTTTGATAAAACTTTAATTTTTGGAGATTGGCAATAAAAACATGATTTTGGCATTGGCTTTCAGGGCTTTGCATACATGGGGGCTTTGAAGTTTGGCTTTTGAAAGGGTGTGGTCCCAATCTATGCTTTCCTATGGCATTCGAGCTGAATACCAAATTTCCATGGTGAAAATCCGGCGACACATCTAGCCATAGGCATGGCAACACGTGTATGGGCATGTGAAAGCTAGCCCATAGACATGGAAGAACATTAATTGAAGCTTATAAGCATGTATGGATGCAGATCTAAGCTAAAAACATGGCAAAAAGCATACAAACACATAGATCCAAGTAAACCATAACCATAGACATGATATCAAGCATGTGAGCACATAACCCTAACATCAATGCAAAGCAAAGAGAGGAACGAAATAAAGGAAACATGGCATAAAAGCATAAGCATGAAGATCTAAACATATAAGCATGAATGGATGTAGATCTAAGCATGAAACATGGCATAAAAACCCTAAGCATGTAGATTAGGACAAATAAACATGTGAACAAGCATAAAAGAACACAGATCTAAGCTAAAAACAAGATAAAGCAAGAAACATGTCAAAGAAAGCAATAAAACATATTATTCTAGTAAAGAAAGATATATGCTAAAAAAGAGATCTAGAAGGTTAGGGGTGTGGATGATAGCTAAAAAAGCTACATCCACACCCCTAAACCCTAAATCCCAAGTGTAGAACCAAGGAAAAGAAGATCGGGTGCAAAAGCAATACCTTGTGTTCTTGGGGAAGAGGGAAGAATCAAGAGATTTTGATGTGTTTTTTTTTTTTTTTTTGGAGTGTTTTTGGGCTTTTTTTGGTGTTTGGAAGAGGGAAAAAACGTAGAGAGGATCTGATAGGTGCCTAGGGCTATTTATAGCCCCAAGTGCGTTTTTCGAGGCGACAGCCATTGTAGGGCCGCTAGCCTTAAACCCCCTCCGATCAGGCTGATCTTGACACTTTTGGATAGATATTCATTTTTAGTTTCTAAAAATGTATGGAACTAAAAAATTCAACAGTCGAATCAAAAGTTATGCCTCTCAGAAGTTTGCAGTGCAATGATCAGTACATCATCCCGGTTTTTGTGATATCTCGGCCGTTCTAACTCCGATTTTGACTTATGAATAGTCTTTGGAATGAGAATTTGATGATCTTCTCAATGGCATTGGTTTCAACCCGTTCTGGCAGCCAGATCAAAATTAGGATTTTTGGGCCCACCCAAGATCAACTTCAGGTCAAACATAGTTAAAGTTGCTAAAAATCTCCGAGAAGCTCGAGTTTGGTGTAAAACTATGAGAAATGTTGTTTTGTGGAAGTTTGGACCTTGTTTGATCTTCGGTCAACCCTAGGGTCGACCAAGGGCATTTTGGCTAAAAAAGACACTTCAGGTGCTCCAGTCCCTAAACGGGTTACGCCACATCACTCTAGATGTTCTTATGGCCCCGTAAAGAGAAAATGATATTTTTGGCTTTTTCGGGGTCCAGCACATAAATCGAGGGCAGACAAAATACGGTATCAACAGTTGCCCCTTCTTTATCTAATATCTTGAGTGCAATGAGAGGTGTTGGATAAACAACGTGATTTCAAATTTTGTTGCCCCCAAATTTGTGTGCGGAGACTGTTCATAGACCGAGATCGGACCTTACATGCTTAGCCTAATTTGATATAGCTGCTATTGCCCTTTTTTTTTGGGTTTAACTGGGTCTGGTTGCAGTGGCCTATATAGGGCCACTAGGCAGCCCAGGCCCTATAAAAGGCCTTTTGGGCCCTTTTTAGCTCATTTCAACTCTTTCTCTCCACTTCTTACTTTCCACAAATTTTCCTAGAGGACTTATAGCTCAGCGGGTTCGTGCTTTCAGCTTTAGTCCGCCATTTCAATTAGCTATTTTTGTCTATTCCACGCTCGAGGTCAATGTCCATTTTTCTTCTTCTCTTTATTTTTTCTGCAAAATGTTAGTAGTAGTACGATTAGAGATGCATCTAGTGTTTATTTTATATTTTTGGAATTTTCATAATCATATGTATTTTTGCCATTATTTATGCTATGCTATCTTAGGAATATGCACATGTATATTTTTGTTTTTGATATATGAATGCGGGATGTGCGGGAATTTAAATTTGAAAATAATATGCGGGATACAAGAAAGGGTACTTACCGAGTAGTCGGGGATAGTGGGAAGGTGAGTCATACGGGGGATTCGGGTAGAGATAGAGGATATTCGAATAGCAGCCCCAGGTAGTAGAAACTTGAGAGATTTTCAGAATTTAGTGTCAAAATGCTGGTGAGACGTACGGCATGGCCGCTAGTTAGCCTCGAAATTTGGGAAATCGAGGTAGAGACAGAGGATATCTATCCCGGGTAGTGTTAGGTAGAAATAGAGGATATCTGAATAGGAGTCTTGGTCTTAGGCCAGGTAGAAATAGAGGATATTGGAAAAGCAATCCTGAGGAGTGTCAGGTAGGAACAGAGGATATCTAAAAAACAGTTTTGAAATTTGTGAAGTAGAAATAAAGGATATCTGAATAGCAGTCCCGAGGAGTGTCAAGTAGGAATAGAGGATATTTGAATAGCAGTCCTAAAATTTGCCCAGTAGAAATAAAGGATATCTAAATAGCAGTCTATGATGGAAAAATGAATGTGCGCAGCGGAAAATTAACAGATCTACTTCATTCGAAATTGATAACATGTGCTATGTAAATTTCAGAATATGAGAACAAGAGAGTGTACCTTGGTGTGATGAATTTCAAAACAAAGATTGAAAGCACTTGAAAATACTTTTAATCTTCACTCCAATTCCACTAACGCCCAAGATGTGTGGTCTCTCAATCAGTAATGTGAATTTGTTCAAGAGAGAATTAGAGAGTGTCCAACCCTCACATCCACCATTTCATGCAAGTTGTTGGTTTTAAAAATCTGTATGTTTCTCTCTTAATAACTGATTATCTAATTGGGCTAGCCTTTTGGGCCTTTCAAATTGGGCTTTAGTATGTGGCTTGGAGTGGGACCAAACGAGACCAATAAGACACTAACTCCAATGGGCCTTGGGTTTTTCTATCAACTCTTGACAAGTCCAAAGTTATCATTAACTATATAAATATAGTTGCACTCTAGGTCTTATCTATAAATTATATCCCAAGACTTTATTGTACATGCAAACCCTTCATAAAATATTCATAGTAATACAAAGTTATAAATGTAGACTGCCACTTTGTAGATTACTACATCTTAATCCTTGAGTACCCGGTTTAATCCTTTTAAGTTATTCATCATATATTCATATATTCATATATTCATGGATATTGTGTTATCCTAAAAGACAATGTTGTAATAAAGAAGGATAGTGTTTATCTGTTTTGGCAATATTGTGGATGGTCTTTATATTTTAACTCCTGATAAGCATGAATTATATAATTCTGAATTAGATAATAACTCTCATGTGAAATTATTAAAGAGAAAGTTTCCTTCTACTAGTGATGCATATCTTTGGCACTTGCGTTTGGGTCATATTAATTCAAATAGGATTCAAAGACTGATCAAAGATGGACTTTTAGAGCCCATGGACTTTGATGAATTTCCAGTTTGTGAATCTTGTTTGGAAGGTAAAATGACCAAACGGCCTTTTAATGCAAAAGGTAGAAGAGCCCAAGATTTGCTAGAGCTAGTGCATTCTGATGTATGTGGTCCTATGTCAACCCAAGCAAAATGAGGCTATGAGTATTTCATCACTTTTACCTATGATTACTCAAGATATGGTTATGTGTACCTAATGAGACGGAAGTCCGAAGCCTTTGAAAAGTTCAAAGAGTTTATGGTTAAAGTTGAGAATCAATTGGGTAAACGCATAAAGGCCATTCGATCTGATTGTGGCGGCGAATACCTTCTTGGGGATTTCAAGGATTACTTAACTCAAAATGGGATTGTATCCCAATTGGCTGCACCTGGAACTCCCCAACAAAATGGTGTAGCAGAAAGAAGGAATAGGACTCTTTTAGAAATGGTTAGGTCCATGATGAGTTACTCAACTTTACCGATTTCTTTTTGGGGTTATGCCTTAAATACAACAATACATCTTTTGAATTTAATTCCATCAAAATCTGTTCCCAAAACACCCATGGAATTGTCGAGTGGGCGTAAGCCTAGTATGAAATATCTCCACATTTGGGGTTGTCCTGCACATGTGTTAAAAGGGAAGCCTGATAAATTGGAACCAAAATCAGAAGTGTGTTTGCTTGTAGGTTATCCAAAAGAAACTAGGGGTTATTTATTCTATAGTCGTAAAGATAACAAAGTTTTTGTTAGTACAAATGCTAAATTATTGGAAAATGACTATATGAATAATTTTACTCCTAGAAGTAGAGTTGTGTTGGCTGAAATATACCTGTAAGAGAACAACCAATGGATGAAACTAGGGATAATGTGGCTGTATTAGATACACCACAAGATACTACTCATGAGACGTTTAGTACATAGGTGCGTCGTCGTAGTGGGAGAATTGTTCAGCCTCCTATAAGATTCATAAGTTTGGGAGAAACTTATGAAGCTATCTCAGAAGAGGCTGAATCGGATCCCTACACTTATGAAGAGGCAATAAATGATATAAATGCACATCATTGGGTCAAAGCTATGAAATCTGAATTAAATTCTATGTATTCCAATCAAGTTTGGGATCTTGTAAAGGCGCCTAATGGCATTAAACCTGTTGGTTGCAAATGGGATTACAAGAGGAAGAGAGGGATAGATGGAAAGGTTGAAACCTTTAAAGCAAGGCTAGTGGCGAAAAGGTATACACAAAAATAAGGTATTGATTATGATGAAACCTTTTCTTTTATCCATTGCTACTCATTTTGATTATGAGATTTGGCAAATGGATGTCAAGACTGCATTTCTTAATGGCAATCTTGAAGAGGAAATCTATATGATGCAACCGGAAGGTTTCATAGCAAAGAACCAAGAGCATTGAAAATGTTCATTTATGGACTTAAGCAAGCATCTAGGTCATGGAACATCGGATTTGATCGAGCAATCAAGTCATTTGGTTTTGAACAAAATCTTGATGAACCATGTGTGTACAATAGATATCGAGATAAAGTAGTAATGTTCCTAGTGCTTTATGTTGATGATATTCTACTCATTGGAAATGATGTAGGGGTAATGTCATCAGTAAAGGTTTGGTTGTCAATCCAATTTGATATGAGGGACTTGGGTGAGGCTAACTTTATTTTAGGGATCAAGCTATGGCGAGATCACAAGAATAAAATGTTAGGCTTATCACAAGCGGGATATATAGATAAGGTTCTAGAATGGTTTAGCATGCAAAACTCCAAGAAAGGATTACTTCCTTTCAGACATGGAGTTCCTCTGTCTAATGACCAAAGGCCTAAGACTCAAGAGGAAGTAGATATGATGAGACAAGTTCCTTATGCTTCTGCAGTGGGAAGTCTCATGTATGCCATGCTTTGTTCTAGACCAGATATCTATTATTCAGTTGGCATGGTCAGCCGATATCAATCAAATCTAGGACCAAAACATTGGCAAGCTGTAAAGCATATTCTCAAGTATCTTCAGAGAACGAGAGATTATATGTTTGTTTACTGTTGTGAGGATTTGATTCCCATTGGCTATACAGATTCAGATTTTCAATCGGATCTAGATTTCAAAAAATCCACTTAAGGATGTGTTTTCACCTTGGGAGGTGGAGCCATAAGTTGGCGGAGTATTAAGCAATCTTGTATTGCAGACTCCACCATGGAGGCAGATTATGTTGCTGCTTGTGAAGCAGCAAAAGAAGCTATTTGGCTCAAGAAATTCCTTTGGACCTTGGTGTAATGAGAATGGAGCAAGTTCCAATCACATTGTTTTGTGACAATAGTGGAGCAGTTGCACAATCTAAAGATCCAAGGAATGACAAGAAAGGAAAGCACATTGAGAGGAAGTACCATATCATTCGAGATATTGTTGCTCGTGGAGATGTGGTGGTAGCAAAGATTGAAAGTGCAAATAATCTAGCAGATCCATTTACTAAAGCCTTGCCTCAAAGGACTTTCGAGTCACATTTAGAGGGAATGGGAGTTAGATTAGTGCACAATAGTCTTTAGGGCAAGTGGGAGATTGTTAGGATTAGTGCCCTTAAATCCTATTATATGATGCTATGTATCATATTAAGTATGACATTATGTATGGCTTAATATTATGATTACTAAATTTGTTTTTATTATTATCTGAAATAATGGTAACATGAATATTCGGACATTATCATATAGTCCATGAGATGCATAGTATGTGATTTATGTAATTTAGACATAGAAGATATAAGTCACAAGTTCTTTGTAAACTCAGAATTTTAGTTCGTAGTCGGTGATAAAATTGGGCATTTCATCTGCGAAGACTATAACATATCAACTATGATGATTTGTCTTGATCATGGAAGTGGAGACTTTTAGTTGATATGTTGATACGTTTTAAGAGTTAAGACATATTGAACTGGACCGCTGTGAGATTTATTATTCTCCTAATGACTGTCAAATGAATAATAAGTCTCACGACTTATATTTTCATGAACTCTTAATCCTGAGAGAATAATGGACTTGATCATAAAGTGTAGGTTACTTTGATATATCAGGAGTGAGATCTAAAGTAACGGTCAAAACCTCAGTATGTTGGGCAACCACATTTAGTGTTGATGGAACATGTATTCTCAAGATGGAATGCATAGTCTCTTAACGGAGATACAAAATATTCCCTTGAGATAAGTTTAATGGGTTTGTTATTTAGAGAGTTAGGCCTAACCACTTTGGTAAGAAATTACTAAAGTATATATTTATGAAATTGGATTTCATAAATATATGATGAATAACTTGAAAGGATTAAACCGGATACTCAAGGATTAAGATGTAGTAATCTACAAAGTGGCAGTCTACATTTATGAATTTGTATTACTACAAATATTTTATGAAGGGGTTGCATGTACAATAAAGTCTTGGGATATAATTTATAGATAAGACCTAGAGTGCAACTATATTTATATAGTGGTATTAAATATAGTTAATGGTAACTTTGGACTTGTTAAGAGTTGACAGAAAAACCCAAGGCCCATTGGAGCTAGTGTCTTATTGGTCCCTTTTGGTCCCACTCCAAGCCACATACTAGAGCCTAATTGGAAAGGCCCAAAAGGCTATCCCAATTAGATAATCAGTTATTAAGAGAGAAACATACAGATTTTTAAAATGAACAACTTGCATGAAATGGTGTATGTGAGTGTTGGACACTCTCTAATTCTCTTTTGAACAAATTCACATTACTAATTGAGAGACCACATCTTGGGCGTTAGTGGAATTGGAGTGAAGATTAAAAGTATTCCCAAGTGCTTACAATTTTTGTTTTGAAATTCATCACACCAAGGTACACTCTCTTGTTCTCATATTCTGAAATTTACATAGCACATGTTATCAATTTCGAATGAAGTAGATCTGTTAATTTTTCGCTGCGCATATGCATTTTTCCATCATCAATGTCATGTTCCAACTCTATTGTCTCATTCATGTCATCAATATCCTCGTTATAGCAATAGGATGATGTACCCGCTTGGGAATTAGAATAGATCCTATAGAACGGAACATATACAAGGAAACATAAGATAATTTGTACGCGCATATTCATAAGAAAGCAAGTAAAGAGATAAATGCAAAAACTTCCTGAATAATATGCTGGATAATTTCATTAGTGGATTATAGATAGGAGGATAACAAAGTTCATGCTTGATAATGATAAAAGGGGGAAACAAGTTTTTGGAAAATGCAAACAAGGAATGCGGGAAATAGGAAATAAACATGCAAAACAAACTAGATATGCTATTCCAACTCTTTTAGGCAATTGGAGGACCCAACCACACGATAATGGAATACTTCTTACTCAACCGGTGCAACCACAAAGTAGGGCTCAACGGTCCAATGGCCTACTATCTCGCTTGGCACATAAGGCCTGATAGTAGTAGTCAGATCATCCCCTGGGGATATGATGGCATTTACTGAGAATTCTTCTGGACAAAGACGGATGAGGCAAGCCAGATCTGATTTCTCCTCATATGATTCATGTGCTACTTCTGATCTAATGACCTCAGTCGAAGCTGAAAAAGTGACCCTAATGTGGGGAATAGACATCCCTTGGCCAATGCACTTCCTCTTCTTTCCTTTGGAAGCTGAAAAAGTTCTTCATTGGAGGGGTCATAGCCTAGACCAAAACCTCCTTTGTTGTTCGGGAGTTCAACCAAAGAAGCCTTCCCGTGTCCTACAACACCGAGGCCTTGGCCTAACTGATAGCTGAATTTGAGCATCTCTTTGGTGGCCATTAGAGTAGCAAAAGGCCACGTTCACTCGAGTTTTGAAGCTCTGGAAATCAGTTCGAAACTATGAAAGGTTGCCTCCGAGAAGGCATTAGCGCCAATGTAAGGGACAGAAGTCTCTTTGAAGAAAGTCAGGGGTTCCTCAGCCATAATAGTGACCATCAGATCCTTGGATGGGAACTTGAGTCTTCGATGAAGAGTAGAAGCAACCGTGCCTACGGTGTGTAGCCAAGGCCTTCCTAAAAGCATGTTATAAGGGGAATCCACCTTTCTTGAATGGCCAACTGCGCCCGCGGAAATGATCATATCCTCACACTTTACTATAATGTGCATAGGCAAAGCGTGGTCCCTACCTTCTAGTGGTAGTTCATCACCCGTAAAGGAAATCTGGTTGGTGGCTAACACCGTTGAGACCATACCTTCAAAGGCAGATTTTGTAGCACTTGTAGGAACACGTGTCTATTTCAAGACCTTCAAGAGAGCATTGTGGTGGACCTTAGAGGATAGCAGTAATGCCAAGATGGAGGTCTGAGCTAACAACTTGTTTAGTTACTGAATCACATTGTACTTTGAGTTCCTAATAACTTTCAAGAACTCCTCGGCTTCTTCAGTCGTGACCCTATTCCTAACGGGTTTGGCTATACCTTTACCAATCTCTTTTCTTCTCTTTTCCAACTCTTCGGAAGTATAGCAATGGCCATTCCTAATGAGCCCAGATAGACTTGAAGAGATATTGAAGCAAACCTCCTCTTTTCTGGTTCGAGTGGAGATCAAGGACACATCGTATTTCTAGGGGACACGATGACTATCTTCATAAGGAATGGCTTCGGAATACGAATGATAACACCCTCCTGAGTTTGCAGATTGGGCGCTATAGAGAACGTCTTCGAATTAATGACCACCAGACTTGATAGAATAGCTTCACGGTTTTTTAAGCCGGATACCCCCAGAGATTCCTAAGGTAGGCTTTGGCAAAATAAGAGGATCAAAACCTCGGATAGCGGGAACAATGGCAGTCCCTTCCTGTACTGACGATGAAGCTGATCCTGTGACTGTAGGCCATGCGAGAACTTAAGAAGTGAATCCTCCAATGGCAGGCGGGGTTTGCCCTTTCTCTAAATCTGGCGACCTTAGATCTGTAGGTGATTCTACGATCTCCTCAATGACTACTGAAGAGGGAGGTGATGGAGTAATCTGGCCAAGGCGTTTCAATAAATATTTGTCCCACTCCTTCTTTGACCCAATTGATATAGCATTACAGCTAGCTCTTGACTGGACAGTTGGAGGACACAAGCTGGCAGCCATACAGTCACCTCTTCGCACAATTTCTCTTTCAATTCAGATGATACAGCATTCGACTAGACTCTGCACTTGTGCTCGGAGCACTTTACAATCAAACAGGGCATGACTGTCTTCACTGTCACAGAACGAGTAGATTCCCTAATCAAATCCTAGGGTTCCCATACCTTTAAGATCAAGGTGGCTCTCTTGGACCAAAGCTCGAAGCATAGCCTTCCATAGGAATGACGGTGAGGAGAAATCCAGAACCCTTTCTTTCACTATGATGATGGAATTCACATTCCCATCTTGATGGGAAGGCAAGGGGTTGGTGATGATATTCAAAGCGACTACATTATCGAACTATATCAGCTTGTTGTCAACGAGGTCCTGGACACAGTCTCTCAATTGGAAACATTCCTTCAGGGTATGCCCCTTGGCCTTAAAATGGTGTTTGCACTTCTTAGATGGATCAAATCCTGGTGGAGGAGGACCTTCTTTGGGCCTCGAAAATAGTAGGGTCACTAGCTTCCTTTCCAGTAGGTAAGCATAGAGATTTGCCATGGGCATGGGCAACGGAGTGTACTTCCAGTTTTCCCTCCTAAAGGGACGAGGTGGTTTTGGCCTCCCTCTATAATTAAAGGCTCTATTAGGTGCTTGAGCAGACTAATTTTGTTGCTGATAAGGCCTAGCAGCTGGGGGAGCATAGGTAGAAGCAACACCCCTAAGCCTTTCTGATGCATTATCGACTATATGAACATTGGCTTCCTTGGTTTTGCGACCAGTCATTCTCTTGACTTGTTATTCAACCATGGAACTCAGAGACTCGGCATCCATGATCTTCTTGCTCTTAATACCCCCGTCAATGCGCTTCCTAATAGGGATAAGGCTAGTGAAATGAGGGACTTGGGTGCTGATCATCTTCTCATAGTAAGGAGACTTAATGTTGTCAATGAACCACTTGATCATCTCATTTTGCATCATGGGAGGTTGCATTTGTGTGGCTAGCTCACGCCACCTCTGGGCATACTCACAAAAGGATTCCCCACTCTTCTTTTCTGTCCTCTAAAGAACTATGCAGTCGGGAGCTATCTCAGTGTTGAACTAGTAGTATTCTAGGAAAGAGTTGGCCATTTCCCTTCAACTTGAAGTCTTTTCCAATCTCACATACCATGTGACCGTAGGGCTAGTTAAACTATCAGGGAAAATTTGGCAAAGCTGAGGGTGATTATCCCCATAGGGAGCCATCTTCATACAGAACATACGCAAGTGCGCGCAGGGGTTTCCTATACCATCATACTTGACGAACTCTTGTGTCTTGAACTTGGGAGGCATAATGACCTAAAGGAAGTTGGTCAGACTATCTAGATCAACACTTCCATGGATGCTGGAGCCCTTTATGATACGAAGCTTCTCAGCTAGAGTTTCCACTTGGCTCTTGACTTGGCCATACCCTAATTCGGGGTTCTTGTCCTTTGAAGGATCTATCTCTTGGTCGTTGCCCTAGGGTGGTACATGGTGGCTCTGCTCCTATAATGGCAGAGGCTGATTTCCATTCTCAGCTTGGGGACCTCCTTGGCTATGACCGAAAGAGTTTTTCCTCCTCCTACAACTAGTTGTTGTACCATGCGCATCAGTTCTGACTTTTTCTCTTTCATTTTAGCGAACTCAACATGATCCACTTCGGGAGTTGAAGGCCCATTAGTAGACATCTCTCTTGCACAAGACCTAGTGATGATGGGATCACGATGTGGTGGTAGCTTAGACTGTTTCTTTTTAGCAATCTTTTGATCCTTAAGAAAGGGAAGTGAAAGAAACGGGTTGCATTTGACAAGGTGGAAACACAACACCATAATCTAGTTAGTTTATGCTCTTGGTATTTAACATGCACCTACCATTTTTAGAAAAATTTGGCTTTGCACCCTTGCTCGAGTATTTATCAATGTGAGTTTCTACTATGATGCAAGATTAATGCACAAGATAGGCAAGTAATCGAAACTTTCATGACATGCTTAACAATGCGGGAAGGACCCTTCCTTTGATTACAGACTTGTACAAAATTTGCTTTTACAACACTGGGTTCATCGGCTCCAATAATGGGCCTTTTGCAATACAAGAAATGTAACTACGAGGAAAAGCTCGACTTCTGATGATGTGGACCTCTCGAGGGAGCTCTTGGACACTTGGACCTCTTAACAACATGGATCTTTCGGACCTTTGGATCTCTTGGGGGAGCCCTTGAATTCTTGACATCTAGGACCTTTTGGCTATTTCAATATCTTGGCAATTCAAATCCCTTGGTAATTTGGACAACATGGGCCTCTTGGTAATTTGGATCTCTTGGAGGAGCCCTTGGATTCTTGGCATTTAGGTCTCCTTGGCAATTGTGACATCTTGACAATCTAGGCAACTTGGACCTCTTGGACCTTTGGATCTCTGACAGTTTTTTGGCAGCAGCTCCCCTTTAAACAGAGTTTCAGTTACTTACCACAAAATTTATCTTTGCACAATTAGGTGATGAAACCAATTAGTGTATGCATGAGTGCCCTTGTAGGGTTGTAAACCCTTAGGGATAGGATATGGTCTAGCATGTACTAGCAACGGGGTTGCTTTTCCTAGGGGTTTAAATATGAATGTTGTACAAGTAGGGTAGAACGAACTTGGAGTAGAGCACAATTTCTTTGGCGCAAGCAAAAAAGGCGCACCTGTTACAACATACTTTCCCTTGACCTTTAGCCTAGAAGGGTATCCTTTCCTAGGCTTGGATGTTTACTCTTTGGGCTTTTCCTAGTCCTGGTGGGCTCTAGCTTGATCTAGTCCTCACGCGTTTGACATAACTAGGCCAATTGTATGCAAAGGCTTAACTAGTAGGTGGTTCCTGTCCTAGGGTACTCAATCACCATACCCCTCCCTTCATGGAAGTTATGGGGTAGGAAGGATCAATGGGGCCTTTTTAGCAACTCCTGTCCACCCACGGACCCATAAGTGCCTACAACATCAGCCCCAAATATAACTATGGGTAACATTGCCGATGTTCTGTCCATACACCTACAAATGGGGTGATGAAATCCCCAAAAGAGGTGAGACCTCGCCAGCAATGCGGAGCTTGGGTTTGGCTCAAGAGGGTGTATATGTCATGCAATTCTTAACAAAGGGGAAAGACTTTTTCAAAGCACAGCATATATATATATATATATATATGGAAAGCGAATAAAGATGTAGTGGAAATTAAATTTTGCTACCCTATGTTTGCATGTGAAGGAATGCAGTAAAGCACGTGAGGGAAGTGGTAAAGCCCCATGTGGAAATACCTTAGAACCTCCCTTTTGACAAAGGATTTTTTTGGAAAAAGATTTTTGCACTTTTGAAAATGGTCTTCTAGGATATAATAGAAGCCTTTTTCAAAATAAAAGCCCCGGAGGTCAATGCCAATTTCTGTGTTTTTGAAAGCCAATGTCCAAAGATTATGGTTTTATCAAAAGCTTTAAAGGCTAAACTATTGTCAATCCTTAATGGAGTCGGCAATCTGTCAATGCCCAGCCTTGACTGGCCAAGTAGAAAAATCATCGTCACCGCACCTTCGTTCGACCACCTGTTGTGGCCACAACTCCCGTGGGCGCGAGGCCCCGTTGAAGGGCCCCTCTCGATGTGTATGCGTGTGTGTTTCGCACGGAGCTTCGGGTGCTTTCTCTCTCAATGGAGGAAGATAGGTCTGACTTTGGCATTATGGTAGGAATCTGGGCCAAGTTTTAAGGGATTACCAAAAGTAAGTGTTGCCGCCACCAGTCATTGGGTTTTTCTAAGGTGTGATTGGTCACTTGTTTCTAGTTGATTTTATTACCAATCCTAGGCTAAGAAAACGGTCATTTTTCCTAATCTAATATGGATGGCAAAAAAAATTCTTGATTCTTAGGTCTCGAAGTTTGGTTATGTGTGGGGAAGGTGTTAGGCACCCCACAATGCATGTCCAATGACAGTCCTTTGTTTTGATAAAACCTTAATTTTTGGAGATTGGCAATAAAAACATGATTTTGGCATTGGCTTTCGGGGCTTTACATACATGGGGGCTTTGAGGTTTGGCTTTTGAAAGGGTGTGGTCCCAATATATGCTTTCCTATAGCATTCGAGCCGAGTACCAGATTTCCATGGTGAAAATCTAGCGACACATCACCTTACTTTCGCAACGGAAATTAGGCATTGCTTTGCCTTAGGTGACATGGACTGTGACGATCACACCGAAAGGGGGGAACTGGTATATATACATACATCATGCACAATATAAGCACACAGAGCTAGAAAGTAAATGCCTACATCTTTAGAGCATGGCCCAAAATATTGGTGCAGGAAAGTAAACAGGGGTTGCCATACTCTAGAGATGAGGACGAATGGTACAAGGCATGATATACCTACTATAAACCATATAAAGGAGAAAGGGAGGAGGAATGAAGGGGTTTAAAAGAGTACATAACTAAAGGGAAAGCTAAACTCCTAAACCTACTGACTGCAGCGGCTTGGCTCATATTCGCGTGCTCACATCCTCGCCCCTTTTGCTTGTGTTCAGGAGATTGTGCCCTAGCTCCATGCGTCCTCGCTCTATGTGCGTACATGCAAAGGCAAAGACAAGAAATCAGCAGATAAGCTATGGAAGGAAAAAATACAAAAAGCACAATAAAGAGGCATAAAGCAGATAAACATGATAGACATGACAAACATAGAAACTAGGATGCGAGCAAAAAGGGAAACAAAGCAAGATAACAAACAAATAAGGGCGGTGTTCGCAAGGGACAAATGTAGGTTTGGATCGGATGTCCATAGCTTCATTGTGTTGAAGCATGGACGACACACTAGCAAGCAAGACTCATGCATGGACATGTAAGCAAGCATGTAAAGATGCGTAGAGAGCCAACGAGTGGCGCAAACAAGCATGGCAAGCATATCATTGCGCGAAGCGGAAAAGGGAAGGGTGAACATGGAGCAACCCAACATTCAGAGATACCTCCCAAGTGGTTACATCCAAACATGGCCTCCTGGGCATCGAATTCAACCAAACAACCACATACCCGCTAAGGGTGTCAAACGTGGCAAAGCCTAGAACAAGAGAGGCTAACACAAGCATGAAGCATAGAACCAAGCAAGCATAGACATGCAAATAAGGGTAATCCAAACCCTTTGATATGGGCCAAGGTGTATGGACGATGACAAAGACCACAGGGTCTAGATCGAGTCCGAACCAATAGGCCAAAACGCAAGAAAGAAAGGTAAAGCGACAAAAGGGCTACAATAGCAGATGGCAACACAAACATAGCCTAGGTCTAAGCACACAAACATGGTGAAAGTTCAAATAGTGTATAAAACACCCTTGAACGTTTAGACCCCCAATTACAAAATAACTAATTCAAGCTTTATAACAAACAACTAGTGTGCGGAAAATGAACACAAGTTATAAACAGAATTGGTAAACAATCTAAGCCAATTAGAATCACATCCATAGCAGAAAATAAAAGGCAAAGATTAAGGGAAGGAAGATGCAAACACAAGGACAACACAACGATGTGTTATCGAAGAGGAAACCGAAGCCCTCAGTGTAAAACCTCTCCGCCGCCCTCCAAGCGGTAAGTAATCCACTAGAAAATGTAGTTGGGATACATGAACAGCAATAAACCCTTCAAGCCTAATCTACCCAATGTCCCTAAGCCCTCCAAGCTTCTTGCTCCAATGAGGTTGCGCCGAACCTATTTCTTTTCTAGCTTCCCGGATTCCGCTACTTGACCATAGCATCAACCAATGTAAATTGGTTCCTTCCTAACTACTTCCCAGAACACCAAACAGCCCTCTCACAGTAATGGATATGGTGAGAAAAGGTTTTGGTAAAAGGCCTCTCAAGGTTTTAACAATGGAGAGGAAGAGATTAGAGGAATTTGAAGAGTCTTTTATGTGAAGATTGTGGATGAATCAATCTTGTCTTACTCTAGGGTTTCTCTCTCAAAATTCTCTCTGGAAGCTCTCTTTCTTTCGTGGGTATAAGGGGTATTTATACTAGGGTGAGAATAGAATGTGAAGAGTCAGGTTTTTCAAAACAGGGCTGGCTCGCGGCTTGGCCTCGCGGCTTGACTGAGTTGCGAGATCCAACTGCGAGATAACAGAACGGCCAGTTGTCCTTTTTTTGTCCTGTAGTGCTCCAGCTAGCATGACGCTTCAACTTCTAGCATGCCTGGCACGTGTGCATCTTTTGGCGGCTTGCAGCCGCGAGTCACCCATGAGATCCAGTCGCGAGTCTCTATTTTTCTTGCACAATCTTGAGCATTTCATCACACTATTCTCACTCACTACCCTTACAAAAATCCCACCTAAATACAGGGTTACTAATTACTGAAATACAAGCAAATTTGGCACAAAATAAAACCAACAAGATGGTTGATTAAATTCAACCTTACAATCTCCCCCTTTGGCTATTCCATGACAAAACCCTAAAATAGACTCTAGACTTAACATGTGAGTTGGGAATAGTTAAACAAAACTCACTCACACCTAACTCTAGAAACTATGAAGCTCTTGAATCATATGAACATGAATCTCCTGAAACACAACAATACACTATGATCATTGTATGCAGAAAAGCATGAAATGCATATAAAGTAGGCAATATGTGATCAAGCAAAGATGGAGTTAAGAAGCAAACCATGGCTTGATCAAACAAGCAATCACTACAAGGTAGTGACCACAATGCTCATTCACACTTGGAATGAATACTTGGACATACAAGCTAACAAGAATAATGCAAGTCACTTGTATGCCCAATACTCAACCAATGCATAATATACTAAGTATATGCATCTAGGAACAATCCTACATGGGCACAAGAGTGACAGTACTTAACAAGAAAATGCATGACATTTAGTTAGAAGTATTGATTTAACAAAGCATAAAGGCTACATAAAGCATGGTACAGACCTTTGATCAAGCTATCACTCCCCCTTTCAGTGTATTCCCCTTATGACATCATCTCCCCCTTTTTGTCATGGAATAGCTACATATCCTCTTCTAACTTCCTCTAAATCTGATTCAGTTGAGTTTGTAAAGAGGTAAACTTCATATCCCACCGAGTGCTGTGATGGTGTAAAGTAGATGTGAGTCCGGACATCTTGGTACTCAACTCGTGGATAGATGTCACAATGTTGTCGAGTTTTTCGTCAAAGGAGAAAGTGCTAAAACGCGAACCACTATGAGATGTGGAGGTTTCCGGTTTGACTCTCTTCCGACTATGACCAATGCTTGCGTTGAATGTACACATGTTGATTGGACTCGGTTTTGGGTAGGGAGATTCATCTGCTGTTGGGTAAATTCCTTTAAGCTTCAAGATCCTAGAAATGAGACAGCAAAAAGGAACACATATTCGTGACTCAGTTCGTAGAACTATTTTGCGCAGAACGTGAAAGATATGAGCATAGATGTTAATCTCTACATCAGAGATTAGGTCATGAAGAAACAAGGCATGTCCGAGGTTCATATACCCAATGCTGGATAGGGGGTACAAGTTGTGAAACATCACTATTGTAAGCACCCTCAGTTTCGGAGGAAGAGAGGAAACACTGACTGAGTTTCCCTTGGATGAGAATTCCAAGTCCTGTCCAAGACCATCCTTAAGTAGTTCCTTATCTGGACATAGATCATCATAAACCAGTTAGTGTTTAAGAATTGGCCGGTTGATGTGAAGGATTTTTGCCAAATATGCAGGAGAGACTGAAAAACTTTGATTTTTGCCAAATATGCAGGAGAGACTGAAAAAAATTTTCTCCTAACCCAGCACTTGAGTTCTTCTCCTTCCACAATTGCATTGGCATAAAATTCCTTTACCAAATTCTCATAAGCTTCATCCAGATCGGAGAGAAGGTAATTCCAATCCTTGTGGGCAAACCATTTTGGAATGTCAGTGTCATGAAGTGACGATTGGTTAACAGGTCTTTCCAGTAATGGTGTAGCATTTCGGAAATAATTCTCATGAGTCTGAAAGGCAGCATAGGATCTGAACTTGTTGGGATCGAACACTCCTGATGGAGAACGAGTCCTTTTTGTTTGAGGTGAGTAGTCATCGACATCAATGACAGGCTCCTTTCCTTTGGAACAACCTCCTTTCACAGCTGCTTTCTTGAATGGAGACATTTCCAGTCTACATCATGTAATAGAAGAAAGGAAAGAACACAATCCAAGAGACATTATTAGTAGAGGGTTAGTTTCAAAATATGAAGAAAACCCTAAGAGCTAGATGGGAATGTCCAGAAAAAGACAATGAGAGACAATAATGACCCAATGTTGTCACAATATAGAGTAGATCAGAATATAACCACCGAAAAACACACAATGAAGACACCAGACAATCAAATACCCAAACACAGTCAAGAGATATACAAATATCATAGAGAGCACAAAATCCACGAGGAAAAGGCAATAACAGTGAAAAATGAAGAGTAGAGGACAAAACTCATACCTTTCCTTGAAGATTGAGAAAATGGTGACAAAATAGTGGAAGATTTTGGATTTGACCATGGTGGTGTTGAAATATTGAAAGTGAGACCAGAAAATGAACAGTCACAGGATGCAAGAAGAAAAAAATGAAGACCCTTTTTGAGAACAGAGCTGAAAAAGAACTTTTTGCAAACCACGCGATTTTCGCGACTGAGGTAAGTCGCCAGATAGTCGCTAGTTACACCCGCCAAAACACGTTAAGCCAAAAGTTTTGAAAAATTTGCTAAGTGTTTTTCGCGACTGGAAGTCTCACTCGTAAGGGAGTCGCGAGCTGAGCCGTGAAAATCTCTGTGTACCCCTCGCGATTGGACCTTCCACTCGCGAACAAGTCGCCAAAACTGACCCGCGAGCTTGCGATTATAGTATACGACTTGACAGACCTGCGACTGAGTCGCCAAAACAGGGAAACACTGTTTTTGAAATTTTCTGTTTTTGTGAGAAAAAAAATAATTTCCAAAAACAACTAAAAAACACTTAAAAATCTTTTTGTGTTTGAATCAACAAAGATTGAGCATGTGAAAAACACATTTTATCAAGTACAATCATACAAATGAATATGGTATTCATTGAACATAAACTTGTGTGTTGTGTGTGGGTATCAACAATGAGATAGTCCTTAGTCTAATGTGAAGTTTCAATGATCAATTCAACCAAGGCATACACAATTAGCACTAGATCATGTGACCCATCTCAATTATAGAAGTATGCATATATGACCTCCCACTAGACTTGATTACATAATTTGGAGCTTTACATTTGACTCCACTTTCAATCATAACATTTGATCTTTTTGATCCTTTTGAAACAATCACCTCTCATTGTGAGAGCAATATTTGATATTTCACCTTGATGAGATAGCCTTTGGCTTTTTGAATAATCATACACTTTATTTTTGGTCGCTTTTCCTTTTTTCCTAGTCGAATACTAGTATGTGCGACAGGCTTTTGCAACTCAATATCTCTTTACATTTTGGAGATTTACAATTTGGTGAGCTCTTTTTAGCAAAAAAAATAAATAAATAAAGAGTGGAAAGATATATAGGCACAAGTCTATGCAAGTCTCAAGATCAACATAACCATTCACTAATCATTCATGACAAGTTTGAAGATCTATTTATAACAGTCACATAGATTTCAAGATTTCTCCCATAGTGATAAGAGTGCAAAGGAACAAGCTACGCTCATAAATGCACAAAGCCATTAGCACAAAGGTACAAGGCAAAACAAGTTTTGAGACAAGACTCAACAATGTCAATCAAACTTTTTGATTTTCTGCTTTTTATGTGGTTTATGGATTTTTGACATAAAAGAAGAAAAGGATTGATCAAAAGCAACAATGTAAAAACAACAAAAACAGACAAAGCAATTAACAACCAACAGAATCATGCTATACAAATAGCCAACAAAGTAGTGTATGCCCCAACAAACAAAATAACACAATATAAATAGGTGAAGCACACATCACACAAGAGATTCAAGGAATTGTACCAACACCAATGGTCTTACAAAGGGATTCAAACCGTGGACCATCGAGAGGCTTGGTGAAGATGTCCGCCTTTTGATTGTTAGTGTGTATGAATTCAAGACACACAATTCTTTCTTCTACCAAATCTTGAATGAAATGGTAACGTATCTCTATGTATTTAGATTTTGAATACTGGATCGGGTTCTTAGAAAGATTGATGGCACTAGTGTTATCACAGAAGACACACATTGTCTCTTGAGGAATTCCATAGTCATGGAGTAACTTCTTTATCCAAAGAAGCTGTGTGCAGCAACTTCCAGCAG
This sequence comes from Quercus robur, assembly GCF_932294415.1. Taxonomy (NCBI): domain Eukaryota; kingdom Viridiplantae; phylum Streptophyta; class Magnoliopsida; order Fagales; family Fagaceae; genus Quercus; species Quercus robur. The sequence goes on along the minus strand of NC_065539.1, from coordinate 31,204,988 downwards.
CTATGTTCAGCAGTAGAGAGAGACACGGAATTTTGTTTCTTGCTCATCCACGAGGCAAGATTGTTACCAAGGTAGAAGCAGCCTCCTGAAGTACTCTTCCGATCGTCCACACTACCAGCCCAGTCAGCATCTGAATACCCGACAAGGCAAGCATTTGAGTCTTTTGAATACCACAAACCATAGTCTGGAGTTCCATTGATATATCGAATAATTCGCTTAACCGCAGTCAGGTGTGATTCCTTTGGAGCAGCTTGATATCTAGCACAAACACCAACGCTGAATGCAATGTCCGGTCTACTAGTTGTAAGATAAAGTAGACTCCCAATGATACTCCTATACAAGGTAGGACTCACTTCCACTCTGGAAGAATCAACATTCAGTTTAGTAGACGAGCTCATGGGAGTGGAGGCATGTTTCTTGGAGTCTAGTCCAAACTTCTTGACAATGTTTCTAGCATACTTTTCTTGTGAAACGAATATGCCTTCCTTTTTTTGTTTGACTTGAAGGCCCAAGAAAAATGTGAGTTCCCCCACCATACTCATCTCAAATTCTTTCTTCATCTCCTCAAAGAATTCTATAGCCTGATCTTCAATGGTAGCCCCAAACACTATGTCATCAACATATACTTGTGCCACAAGGAGATAATCTTCATCAACAAAGTCCGGTCGGCATATCCCCTTTTGAATCCTCTATCCAGGAGGTAATGTGTAAGTTGATCATACCAAGCTCTAGGAGCTTGTTTAAAGCCATAAAGGGCTTTCTTCAATCTCAACACATGATCAGGAAAGTGAGGATCCTCAAAGCCTTTTGGTTGTTCAACAAACACTTCTTCATTCAGGTATCCATTTAGAAATGCACATTTTACATTCATTTGATAGAGTTTGAAGTTCATAGTGCATGCAATGGACATGAGAATTCGAATAGACTCAAGTCTTGCCACAGGAGCGAAGGATTCATCAAAGTCTACTCCTTCTACTTGAATATATCCTTGAGCTACTAATCGAGATTTATTTCGAATTATCTCTCCATCTTCATCGGTTTTGTTTTTGAATATCCATTTGGTGCCTATGACATGAACATTTTCAGGCCTTGGAGCAAGTTCCCACACATCATTTCTCACAAATTGATTCAGCTCTTCATGCATTGACTCAACCCAATTCTCATCTTGAAGAGCTTCTTCTACCCTTTTTGGCTCAAATTGAGCAAGGTAGCAATGGTATGTTACATGATTGGCCAAAAGGATGTTTTCTTTTCTGAGGCGAAGACCTTCATCTAGAGACCCTATAATGTTGCTCTTCGGATGGTTCTTAATCACTCTTGATGATGGCTTCTTTGATGTGGAGACTTCATCATTCCGTGAGATGGGAGGATGAATTTCCGGAGGAGTGAGAGGACTTGTTGTTCTAGACATTGATCTTGTTTCCATTCTTAGGTTCATGGGAGTTGATTCTTCTTCCGATGTAGCTCCTTCAACTTCTATATCAAGAGCTTCGACCTCAACATCGGGTTCTTTGGTGCTCGGCCCTTCTCCATCATCAATCATCTCTACCTTTGTTAAGGCATCATCAATCTTGACATTTATGGACTACATCACTGTCTTAGTTCTCTTGTTGAAAACCCTATACGCTCGGCTAGTAGTAGAGTACCCAAGGAAAATACCTTCATCACTTTTTGCATCAAATTTCCCAAGGTTCTCCCGATCATTTAGAATATAACACTTGCTTCCAAACACTTGGAAGTACTTTACTCTGGGCTTCTTTCCATTCCAAATCTCATAGGCGGTCTTCTTTGTTCCCACTCGGAAGAATATTCTATTGCCAATGTGACACGAGGTGTTCACGGCTTCTCCCCAAAACTTTTGAGGTATTTGCTTGTTTAGTAGCATAACTCTTGCCATTTCCTGAATCACCCGATTCTTTCTCTCTACCACTCCATTTTGTTGAGGAGTTTTGGGGGCTGAAAATTCCCTTTTGATTCCATTCTTTTCACAGAAAGACTCAAATTTTGCATTCTCAAATTCCTTCCCATGATCACTTCTTATCTTGGCAATAGGAACCCCTTTCTCGTTTTATAGTTTCTTGCAAAGGATTTCCAACTTTTCACATGCTTCTGATTTTTCTCTAAGAAATTCAACCCAAGTGTATCTTGAGTAATCATCCACAATGACCATAATGTACCTCTTTCCTCCTAGACTTTCAGTTCTTGTAGGCCCCATTAGATCAACATGAAGTAACTCTAAACACTGTGAAGTAGCAATCACATTCATCTTGTGATGGCTTGTCTTTGTTTGCTTTCCTATTTGGCATGCATCACAAATAGTCTTCTTCACCTTTCAAAACTTTGGAAGTCCTTCAACTACTTCAAGTTTAGACATTTTAGCTACTTGTTTGAAATTCGCATGCCCAAATCTGTGATGCCAAAGTTCCAACATGTCAACACAAGCACTTCTACATGAAATGGGTGCCGTAGGAACTACTCCATAGCAATTATTTGTAGTCCTATTTCCCTCCAAGACTTGAATCCCTTCTTCATTGATGATTAAGCATCCCTTCTTCGAGAATTGGACAAGGAAATCCTCATCACATATTTAAGTGATGCTCAAAAGATTTGCCTTCAGCCCTTTGATGTATAATACATCTTTCAATAGAGGTAATCCAGGTATCTTAATAGTCCCTTTACCGAGAACTTGAGCATGACTTCCATCACCAAAAGTCACATAGTCACCAACCTTCTCTTTGAGAGTCTTAAACGGTGATTTATCTCTTGTCATGTAACGAGAACACCCGCTTTTAAGATACCATAAGCATGAATTAAATACCTTCAATGAAGTATGCACAAATAAGCTCGCATGAGACAAACATTCTTGACCTTCAAATAGAATTTTATCTTCAATTTTCATGCTTCTGTTAGATTGACATTTCTTTTTTAGATTATCAATCTTCTCACACAACATTCTATTTTTTCTTTTGTACTTCTTAATCAAAGATTTAGATTCAGATATGCTATTGTGTAAGATGTGATTCTTATTTTCAAAGTACTTCAGCATGTGAACAAATATCCTAGCATGTTTCTTTGTTTTTAATAACTCTAAGAGTTCATTGTTAGGACACCCTTCAAACACACTCATAGAGTCATTATCACAAACACTTAAATCACAATTCAGCATGGCTTTTTCCATAACAGCATCCATAACAAAGAGGTCTAGGATCGCACTTAGGTAATTAAACCACAACAAGTGCACCTGCTCTGATACCAATTGAAAGTTCAAAGAGTATATAAAACACCCTTGAACGTTTAGACCCCCAATTACAAAATAACCAATTCAAGCTTTATGACAAACAACTAGTGTGCGGAAAATGAACACAAGCTATAGACAGAATTGGTAAACAATCTAAGCCAATTAGAATCATATCTATAGCAGAAAATAAAAGGCAAAGATTAAGGGAAGGAAGATACAAACACAAGGACAACACAACGATGTGTTATCGAATAGGAAACCAAAGCCCTCGGCGTAAAACCTCCCCGCCGCCCTCTAAGCGGTAAGTAATCCACTAGAAAATGTAGTTGGGATACATGAACAGCAATAGACCCTCCAAGCCTAATCCACCCAGTGTACCTAAGCCCTCCAAGCTTCTTGCTCCAACGAGGTTGCGCCGAACCTATTTCTTTTCTAGCTTCCTGGATTCCGCTACTTGACCATAGCATCAACCAATGTAAATTGGTTCCTTCCTAACTACTTCCCAGAACACCAAACAACCCTCTCACAGTAATGGATATGGTGAGAAAAGGTTTTGGTAAAAGGCCTCTCAAGGTTTTAACAATAGAGAGGAAGAGATTAGAGGAATTTGAAGAGTCTCTTATGTGAAGATTGTGGATGAATCAATCTTGTTTTACTCTAGGGTTTCTCTCTCAAAATTCTCTCTGGAAGCTCTCTTTCTTTCGTGGGTATAAGGGGTATTTATACTAGGGTGAGAATGGAATGTGAAGAGTCAGGTTTTTCAAAACAGGGCTGGCTCACAGTTTGGCCTCGCGGCTTGATTGAGTCGCGAGATCCAGCCGCGAGATAACAAAATGGCCAGTTGTCCTATTTTGTCCTGTAATGCTCCAGCTAGCATGATGCTTCAACTTTTGGCATGCCTGGCACGTGTGCATCTTCCGGCGGCTTGCAGTTGTGAGTCACCCGCGAGATCCAATCGCGAGTCTCTGTTTTTCTTGCACAATCTTGAGCATTTCATCACACTATTCTCACTCACTACCCTTACAAAAATCCCACCTAAATACAGGGTTACTAATTGCTGAAATACAAGCAAATTTGGCACGGAATAAAGCCAACAAGATGGTTGATTAAATTCAACCTTACACATGGCATGGAGGACACAAGCACATGGAAGATGACATAAAGCAAGCAGAGCATAGATCCGAGCACACAAGCATGTGAAAACATAGATCTAGGCATAGGCATGGCAATACGTGTGTGGGCATGTGAAAGCTAGCGCATAGACATGGAAGAACATAAATCCAAGCATATAAGCATGTACGAATGCGGATCTAAGCTAAAAATGTGGCAAAAAGCATACAAACACATAGATCCGAGCAAAGCATAACCATAGACATGATATCAAGCATGTGAGCACGTAACCCTAACATCAACGCAAAGCAAAAAGAGGAACGAAACAAAGGAAACACGGCATAAAACCCTAAGCATGAATGGATGTAGATCTTAGCATAAAACATGGCATAAAAATGCTAAACATGTAGATCGGGACAAATAAACATGTGAACAAGCATAAAAGAACATGGATCTAAGCTAAAAACAAGATAAAGTAAGAAACATGTCAAAGAAAGCAATAAAACATATTACTTTAGTAAAAAGAAAGATAAATGCTAGAAAAGAGATCTAGAAGGTTAGGAGTGTGGATGATTGCTAAAAAAGCTACATCCACACCCCTAAACCCCAAATCTCAAGCATAGAATCAAGGAAAAGAAGATTGGGTGCAAAAGCAATACCTTGTGTTCTTGGTGAAGAGGGAAGAATCAAGAGACGTGTTTTTTTTTTGGAGTGTTTTTGGGATTTTGTTGTTGTTGTTGTTGTTGTTGTTGTTTGGAAGAGAGAAATAACGTAGAGAGGAACTAGGTAGAGAGTAAATTTCAGAAAAAATGTGTGTCCCCCTGGTCTGATGGGTGCCTAGGGCTATTTATAGCCCTAAGCGCGTTTTTCGAGGTGGCATTTTTCGCATTTTTCAAACCACCTCTGATTAGGCTGATCTTAACACCCTTGGATAGATCTTCATTTTCAGTTTCTAAAAAGGTATGGAACTCAAAAATCCAACAGTCAGATCAAAAGTTATGGCTCTCGGAAGTTTGCGCTGCAAAGATCGGTACTTCATCCTAGTTTTTGTGATATCTCGGCCATTCTAACTCCGATTTCGACCTATGAACAGTCGTTGAAATGAGAATGGTGCTGGTTTCAACTCGTTCTTGCAGCTGGATCAAAGTTTGATCTTTAGGTCAACCTTGGTCAAACTTGGTCAAATTTGCTAAAAATCTCTGAGAAGCTCGAGTTTGGTGTAAAGCTATGAAAAACATTTTTTTGTGGAAGTTTGGACATTGTTTGATCTTCGGTTAACCCCAGGGCCGATCATGGGCATTTTGGTTGAAAAAGGCACTTCGAGTGCTCCAGTGCCCAAACGGGTTGTGCCACGTCATTCTAGATGTTCTTAAGGCCTTGTAGAGAGAAAATGATATTTTTTTGGATTTTTCGGGGTCCGGCACAGAAAATTAAGGCTGATAAAATATGGTGTCAATAGTACTGATTGTGAAACTCATAGTAGATGTCCTCCCAAATCCTTGCTCTAGCATCATCTAGGTTGAGGAACCACCTAAGAGCGGCTCCAGTCAAGGTATTTTGAAACATTTAAGCAAGTAGCTCTTCAATTGCTCCTAGGGACTGCATAGCCTTCATATACATCTTTAAATGGGACTTTGGGCAGCCAGTCCCATCAAACTTGTCCAAGGTAGGCAACTTGAACTTGGGAGGCAATCTCATATCTGGGAAAAGCAAGAGTGATTAGTAATCCATGAGGCCTTCCATCTTGCAAGCCTTTTTGATCATCTCTTCCACCTTATTTATCCTTTCATTAATCTTCTTCTCACCCTCCAAGATAGTGGGATTCTGATTGGTCTTATTCTCTTCTTAGCCATTCTTCAAGTTCTGAAACTGTTGTACGATAAGGTTCATGTCTTCCCTCAACTAGATTTGACTTGCTACCATAGTGTTCAGTAGCTCTTGAGTGTTTGTTGGCTCTTCAGTGTTTGGATGTTCTTCCCCTTCTACCATTGGTGATGGAGTCTTCGAACTTCTTGTGGCTTGGGCTATCTTGTAAGTCGAACACAGGATTGTGATGTTGCCACTGTGGAGTGCCTTCTATGCTGACAGGCCTCAATACTGTGATGGGCTTGGAACTGGAACTGCTAGCCTGAGTGTTGTCCTTGGATTCTCTTTGGAGTCTTCCCTTTAATCTTAACCAAATTCTCTCCTAAGAACAGGCTTGGTTAGGTCAAACAAAGCTAGGTCCCCATTTACATCAATTTATCAACCAAACAAACACACGCAAAATGCAATGCAATTTTGACATGGACCGGCCTAAAGGTAGGTTCTAAGTCATTACATTGTAAGGTGGGTTTGTTGTTTCATTGTTTCCCATAGTTAGGACGTTACACCTCCCAACTTGTAATGTAATGAACATTACGTAAGTCTAAATGACGCAGTATATCCTTTATAGTCAACAAGAAATGATCTAGTGACTTTAGGCTATGAGTTGGTGAGTTTGCCACTGGGTACCCGAATCTAATGAAGACCGATGATCCATGGTTACTACCACCATATGTTGAGATAGTGCATGCATATTTGTTTTTTTGATGGCATACACTATGACAGTTAGGGAAAGCTTTAACAATCAACATGGCAACACAAACAAAAAAATATAATCATACAAACATCTCAAGACATAGACAACCAATCAAACAACAACATCATACAAAAAAACAAGGGTATATAATTGGTCACTTAAAGTCTAACACGAAGTGTAGTACTCGACATCCCCAGTGGAGTTGCCACTATGAGAAACCGCAAAGGGTTGCTCTCAAAAAAGAGATTCGAGTGCTTAAGGCACCTCTCTTTTTGGTAATTGTGTGGAGTCGCTACTTACTTTTTATACAAAAAATAAGAAAAAATGAAATACAATTACATGTCCAAAAATTCCTCAAATGTTATTAATTGACTATGCAAATATAATTACATCATGATAGAATAACTTTACAAGGCTTTGGTCCTAATACAATCTATGTAAAAATTGCAAAACTTTGATCCTAGTTACAATCTACCAAAAACAAAAGAAAAAACACTAGTCTACCTATCCAAAAACATAAGCTCGGGCGCTAGGTTACGGAATGAGAAGGTGTTAGGCACCCATCCTGCCTAGACGAAGTATGATCTTCTAGACTCTATTGACCATTATATACCCTTTTGTATGATGTTGAATGATATGTTGTAACACACATAACAAACACTTGGCAAAAATTAATTTAAGCACATTTGTTTTATGACTATGCCCTCTTTTTGAAGAAAAATCATATCTATTTTGAAAAGTTAAAAAAAAAAAAAAAAAAAAAAAAAAAAAAAGAGATTTGAGATTTGAGATTTGATTGGTAAAAATCAAATCTTTTTTTTTTCTTTTTTTTTTTTTAGAGGGTAAAAAGAAAGATTTTATTAAGAAAAATCATATTTGTTTTTTGTAAAGGGTAAAAAGAAAGATTTTGTTAAGAAAAATTAGATCTGTTTTTGTAAAGGGTAAAAAGAAAGATTTTGTTAAGAAAAATCAGATATGTTTTGAAAAGTAAAAAAATGAGATTTTTAAAAGAGGACTCATATTCATAATTCAAATCTATTATGCATGCATCACATATTAAAAAAAAAAAAATTTTGACTAAACTCTTAATTCATTCTTTGAAATTTCAAAATATGCAATTTTAATAACTATTTCAAAAAAATTTCCATATCTGTATTTAATGAAAATATAGATCTGTTGTTGAAAAAAATTCAGATCTGTATTTAATGAAAATACAGATCAGTTTTGTGACCAGGAAAAAAAATTTCAGATTTGTATTTAATGAAAATACAAATCGGTTTTATGACCAAGAAAAATTCAATATTTATATTTAATGAAAATACAGATTGGTTTTGTGACCAGAAAAAATTCCAGATCTGTATTTAATGAAAATATAGATTTGTTTTGTATTTTAGAAAAAGAAAATGTTTTGGTAATTATTAGCAGATTTTGAAATCAAAGAAAAAAAAATTAAAACATGCAATCAACTAAAGAACATATCAAAGAAAATTCTAACTAAACATATAAGCGTGACAAATATGAATTGAGAACAAAACATAATACAATCAAACATATTAACCAAATTCATGCAATGAACAAACACAACATGTTAATTAATGGAAAAGAAAAATAGACAGAAGAATGAAACTAAATACCTCTTGCATGAGCATACCCTTCAATAGAAGAATATTTTAGAAATCAAAGAAATTTTCACTTCTTTGAGGTCTAAAATACTTTACTTACAAAAAAGTTCTTAAAGCTAAAGTTTTCAGAACGTCTTTAACGTAAAGGGAGCAGAGAAGTTAGAAAAGAAGGGGACCTTGAATTCTGATCTATTTCCTCTATTTATAGAGACTGGGATGCTTAAAAAATAAGGTGAATAAGATCATATATGAATTGGAACGCGTCCTTATCTCTAAAAATCTGGAAAAGATAGGTTTTATTTTAATGCAATTCTAAATTTTGGGTATATAACTGGTCACTCTAGCCATCTTCCAAGATTAAATTATGAGTGCAAAATCGGGTGTTTACAATAGTTCTAAGTAATATATGTGAATGACATATTAAATTGAATTGGATTAAATCTTAACTTATGGCCATTCTCAGCTAACTGCTCTAGATAGGCTATATTTTTTTTAATAGATAATTTGATAGTTAGGGAGTGTGGAGATTTAAACCCTAGATATTTTGATTGAATACACTAAAAAATGTAAGCCATTAAGCTACGAGACTCTTATAAATGGTTCATAAATTTTATTTTTTTGGGGGGGGGGGGGGGGGTTGTTAAGTGTTCTTCAAAGTGGTTCAGTCTATTTGGAACTTGACTTGTACTTTTGATCTTTAATGTGATTTTTCACCAATATCATTCTTGCATTTTTCTAGCCAATTGCAGCTTGAGAATTCTGTCTTTTATTCATTTAAAATTCAAACAAATTTGACATGAGTCTTGTAGTTCAATCACAAACATAACTCTCTCTTGTTAAAGAAAAAAAATAGAGTTTGAATTCTCTATCTCCCATTGTTGAAAAAAAAAAAAAAAACCCAACAAATTCATTTGAAATGTCCACATTAAAATATACACTTCAAGATTGGAGCTTCTAAAGAATTCATTTAAATTCAACATTATTCAACATCTAGGGGGCGAAATACGCACTATGCATCAACAACTACTATCACCCTTTGCATGTAAATGATATTCTTTTTACAGTTAGACAGTAGTGTCTTTGGAAATAGGAAGGAAAGGAAAAAATAGAAAAAATAATATATCTTTCTTCTGTTTTTTTTTTTTTTTTTTTTTTTTTTTTTTTTTTTGAGAAGCATCTTTCTTCTGTTTGGTTTGCAAAAGGAAGGAAAATGAAAAATATAGTTTTACCCATATGTCCTTGTATATGTATATTTAACATATTTTAATAATTTTTGTTTAGTTTAAAAAAAATAGAACAATTTTTTTGGGTATTTCATAAACTTTGAATGACATTTACAATCTGGCTTATCAAAATAGAAACAAAATTTGCTATTACCTAATACTTTGTATATGGTAAGAAAAAAACGATAGTTATAAAAGTCAAAACTAACCGAAAAATGATAATAGATGCATTATGATATTTATAAAACATAACCATAATATGCATAGAAGTCAAAAGAGGGGAAAGAAGGAGTAGTAGTAAAAAATGAGTGATGGAATTATAGTAATTTATAAGAAAAAAGAATTGGTTGTCAAGGAAACTCTTTCCTTCCATTTCATCTCCTTTTTCTTTCCCTTCTCACAACCAGGCAATGGAAATGATCTCCTTTCTTTCTTTATCTTTCTTTTCTCTTTTCCTTCCACTTATCCAAACATAGTTTAAGTTGTTGGAACAATTAAGGAGTGTGTATATGTGTTAGATTAGGTTGAGTTTGGAATACTTTTCAACTAAATTCAACCTTTTTAAGCTGAGAAATCTCCAACCCAACCCATAATATCTATAAAAACCAAATAATCTTAATATGTATTATCATGGGTTGCGGATCATTTTGTCATACTCAATAAAAAATTTGGACTTTCTTTCAACTATTTAAATACGCTATTCGATAATGATTATGATTTACTATAATTGAGCATAATATTTCAACTTAATTCAAATTAGGTCTCAAAACACTAAAATAAATCAAATTAAAATAATTTTCAATTTTAAAAATAAATCAAACTAACAAATTTAAAATACATGTACATTTTAAACTATGAATAAGGTTGACATTTTTTTCAAACCTAAACCAACCCAATCTAAGATTAAAAAAACAAATTAAAATATAAATAGAACCTAACACAATCCATCAATCCACAAAAATAACCTAAGGCATTGGGTTAGGTTGGATTTGTAAAAGTGGTGGGTTAAATACATAACCCTAGAAAAAACCTCATTAATTTGGCACCAAAAGACTAGATTCAATCTCATTCTACGTTAATTGATGAAAATCTATATGTTAGCTAACAAATAATGGGAGGGGTCTAGGGAAATAATCTATAATGGTTCATCTTCTTCATCACTTAATTGTTTTATTATAGTTGTATGTGAAAACTGATAAGCAACTAATAATCATATGATTTACATATTCTTTCCATTTTTTATAAATTACAATTGAACAATATGACTTGAAATTGAATCACAATAAAATTATATAATCTTGGGTTACAACTATGACATTCAATCTCTTTATCATGTACTAATAAATTACTGTTTATGATAAGAGATGAGTTATAAGTAGTTTAATTAGGAAAGTTTTTTATTATTGAATAAGGGATCTGTGATCAAATTCCTTTTTTTTTTTTTTTTTTTTTTTAATTGAATCCTGCTTAAACCAAAAAAAAAAAAAAAAAATCTATTGGTGTGTTGACATGATGGTAAAGAGAAATCATCATTGAGTGGATGTCATAAGATCAAATCCTCTGAAACTATTGAAAGAGAAGAAAAAATGGTGACGGATTTTTTTCCAAAATAACACCATTTTCCTAACAATTTCATTAGTTAGAAATGTTTCCAAATTATTTAGGAAACTAGCATCTCGAGTCTCTTAGTCTCGAGTTCATTGTAGCAACTCGAATCTTAGAAACTTGAGTTCCATGCTGGCAGAGTTGAAGTGGAAAATTATCCACGTGGAACTCAAGTATTAAAGACTCGATTTCCCTAATAAACAAAGCAAACCAGAGAAGACAAAAACAAAAACAATGAAGAAATAAAATTAACGAAGCAAGTCAAGCAACAAACTAGAAAAGCAACTGCGGCGATGAAGATAATGAAGCAACAAACCAAAGAAGTAATGGCGGCAGCGTAGGGCGAGGGAAATTAGCTCAGACTTAATGTGGGTGTGGTTTTTGCGCGGGTGTTTGTGAATTTGTTCCTAAGGTGGGTGTTCTTCTTCTTCTTCTTCTTCTTCTTCTTTTGCCGTAAGTTTTTATGGGTTTATTCCTAGGGTTGTTTTTGATTTGGGTCTGGTGGGTTTTTGTGGGTTTGTTCTGTGTTCTTATTCTTCTTCTTCTTCTACTGTGTGTCTTTGTGGGTTTGTTCTTGGGGTTTATTTTGGATTGATTTGGACCTAGTTGGTTTGGAGAATGAAGAAAAGGAAAAATAGTTGGGCCAAAGAACAAGAAAGGAACTTGAGTTCCACGTGGATTTTAAGTCCACCTTAGCTCTGCCAGCACATAGAACTTGAGTCTGTTCGACTCAAGTTGTTACAGTGAACTCGAGTTTAAGGGGCCTCAAGATGCTAGTTTGCTAATATGTTTTTAAAACCTACTAACTAACGAAATTGTTCTTAAAATGATGTTATTTAAAAAAAAATTCCGATGGTGACAATGGCAACAATGGCAGAAGAAAGATGGGAAAGAAGCAATGGCAAGCAAGACTTATGAAGAGTTAATAATCACTTTGTAACTATAGTTGTATTTTCTTGTAATTGGTTGTTGGCAATATAATATGCTTGAGTTTATTATCGTTTGGTTGAGATTTATATTTTTATTGATCTTGATATACAAGACCTAGATGTTGATTGTGTGGTGAATTGGGTTGCTTCTAATTGGGCTCTTTTAAGTTTTAAGTTGAAATGGTCAGTGAAGATTAGAGAAGAGTGATGGTGGCAATAGCAGAAGGAAGAGGGGGTAGAAGCAATAATGAGCAAGCAATAATAGGGGTTGATGATCTCTTTGTAATTATAATTGGGTTTTCTTTGTTGGTGACGTGATATGCATTTTTTTTATTATATTTTGCTTAGATTTATAGTTTTGATTGATCTTGTTGATTTGTTTCTTATTGGGTTCTCTTAAGTAGGAAGGGCTAGTGAGGATTTTAGATTTTTTTTTTAATTTTTTTTTATAACAAAATTAGAGGATTTTCAGATTTTGAATGTTAGGAGAGATAAAAAAAAATTAAAAAAATAAATAAATAAAAAAGGGAGAAATGTAGAAGAAGGAAAAAATGGCGGTGAGAAAGAAAGAAGAGGGCAATGGTGACGAGGGGAAAGGAGAAGGAGCAACTAGAAGCAAAATGACATGGAGAAAACAAAAAAGGAGTTAGGGGTAAAATGGGAAAGAAAATACAAAATTATGTCATTTAAAAAGATAACGAAAATTTAGTTAGTGATTGTAATAAAAGGAATATATTGAACTAGTTCCAAAATTTTGAGGATAAATTCAAAAGAAATTCTAACTATCCCTTTTGATTTCAATGTAATCCGCCTCTCAATTCCGCCTTAATCTAATGCATTGCTACCCTCGTGATGATACACAGATCAATACATAAGACTCAAGAACTCTCATCTCCTCAAGAGTAATGTTAGAGACAACATTTTAAAAAAAAAAAAAAATCACAAGTTTTAACATAACCTGTTGTTATTGGAGTAACATCACTTTCACTTAGGTCCATAACTAACCCCACTTTGATTATACACTAATTAACATGTCAAGTTAGCAGTTTTATTATTATTATTATTATTATTTTATAATTTTATTCTCTAAACTTATTGCTCCTAAAATCATCTCATTGCATTCCCAAATATATGACCGTTAATGCCATGAGACTTGAAACCCACCATCACAACATTGTGGAAATTAGTGTCATCATAATTACACAACAATATATAACCTTCATGACCTAGGGTTGCTACACCCTCAAGTCTAAAAAATTGGACATTCAAGGTGTGTTTGTTTGGAGGTGAAATAGGGTGGATGAAAAACTTTGGAAAGAAAATGAGAAGGAAAACTTTTTTTGAGTGTATTTGGTTGGATGGGAAGGAAGGAAAATAAATTGTAGGGCTTAGGTGTTTTCTCTCCGAACCTACCAAAAAGTTCTCTCCAAAATGAAGAGAAAACTGAGAGAGGAAAACTCATGAAATGAGGTTTCAAAAATACCTTTGGAATTCACCTCCAAGTCTCCAATGTTTTTGTTTTGTTTTGTTTTTGCTTGCTTTTGTATGGACATGTTGGCTTCTTTTCTTCGATTTTTTTTTTTGGTGCTCATATGATTATTTTCTCTTTAATTTTGGTTGGTTTTTGTTTTGTTCTTTTTTTTTTTTTTTTTTTTTAGAAAAAAGTTTTGGGTTAATTTCTTATGCTTTTTTTTTTTTTTTTTACTGAAGTGTCCATCTATACACAATTTTAAAAAATATAATGTGTTACTTTTTTGTTTTATTTAATAGGAACATGATGGTAAATTTATACAAACTTTATTTTCAACCAAACAAAAAAGTTTTATATCCCTTCACTTTTCCACTCTTCCAATCAAACATAAATAAGGGAAACTAAAATTTTTTCTATCTTCCCACTTTTCCATCCTCTCTTCATTTTCTATCCTCCCACTTTTCCATCATCCCAATCAAATGGACCCTTACTGTCTCACATATTGTTTTTCCACTCACTAAACACACAACACATGGCTACCCATTGTCATTGCCATCGCAATTTGTAACTTATCCACCTGAGTTCAACTAGCACATCCTCTTCTTATAAGTTATAGGTAGAGGGTGATGTCATTGGTTCAAAAGTAATTGGGTGCATGTATAGCTAAAAGAAGAAGAAGAAAAAAAAAAAAAAAAAAAAAAAAAAAAAAAAAAAACCTGGGAACTAGTAGTAGGCCTTAAACATGAAACAATAGCAAAGCTTCACAAAAAGAAAGACCAATTTGATCAAATACTCGATGAATCCAAAGAAAATCAAAGAAAAATAGGGAAGGGTAAGTGATGGAGAAAGGGATAGGCTAAGAAGAGAATTGAATTGGGTCCTTTAAAAAATTGTTGGAGGTGAAGCCCTAGGTCATGAGTTGACCAAAGCATTACTTGGCAAAGATGTCACGATTAATGATTATATGGTGGCAAATGGCTCTCAATAGCTTGGTGTTTGTGGTCGTTGGGAGAGAAGTTGTGGAAAATTAGATTAAGGCTGAGTTTTTTTTTTTTTTTTTGGAATAATATTACCTAGTAATTTGATCAGAAAATCTGATGGGATATTTTACTCAAATTATAAAATATTAAAGATAACTTGAAAATTATGGGAGCTCAAAAAACAATAATATTTCTAAAAGTAATTAATAAACATAAAATATTTTGTATTATGTAAATGATGAAGAATTTTATGGTACGTACATTTGTCTGTTTGTATGTACCATACTTACCTATTCTTAATGGTTGATCTATAATTTGTTAAATTAGTTTTTAGATTATATCTTATTAAACCAACCATTAAGATTAGGTAAAGGTGATACATACAATAGAATACTCCTCTTCAATGATATATGATCCACATGGAAATACTCAAAATGCATATGAGCCACACGGAGTAGTATATACCTCTTAATGTAGGATATCACATAGTCCTATTATTTTAATTTTATTTTATATTTTGAACTTTTGTTTTTGTCAGATTCTAAAAAAAAAAACTTTTGTTTTTGTTATCTTTAATTAATTTTTTTTAATGAAATTTTATTTAATATATATCATTTGAATTTAGAAGAATAATAAAAAGAAAAAGAAAACTAAGACTTGCCAACAGGATAACACGTTGCCAAATCTGATTAGCCTCTTTTATAGAAGTAGCTTCGTACAGTCACACTCTCCCACAGGCCACACAGACAGACAGACAGACAGACAGAGACAGAGACAGAGACAGAGAGAAAAATGTAGAGAGAGAGAAAGAGAAAGAAAGAAGAAGAGACAGAGACCCAACAAGACATCGCTGTCCAACCTCTGCGATGCATGCCCTTCCTTCCTACTTCCTAGCTTAAATTCACTCCTTAAATATATATATATATATATCTTATGTTATGTACTCTCTTTCTCTCTCTCACTCTCACAGTCACAGACACAGAGACACTACTGTATCATCTTTACTCTCTTTCTCTCTCTGACCAAAAAATCGGGGCTCCGAGCCCCGAACCCAGGTACCCATTTCCTCCCAATCCGGATCTTTCCCGTGAAGGAAAATAAAAAATAACGAGTGGGTTTGGTTTTCCTTTTCCAGGGAGAAATGTATTCGGCCATTCACTCGCTCCCACTGGATGTGCAGGGATCTCTGGACGGTACGAACCTACCGGGTGATGCTTGCTTGGTTCTCACTTCGGATCCAAAGCCCCGACTCCGTTGGACTGCGGAGCTCCACGAGAGGTTCGTCGACGCTGTGACCCAGCTCGGCGGCCCTGACAGTGCGTATACACTATTACTGTTACTATAAATTCTACTCCTACTTTTGTTTCTTGTTTATAATTTTTTTGATAAGTCTTGTTTATAATTTTTCTTCCATGCTTTCTATGCCCCTTTTGAGCTACAATTACAAATGTTGGGTTTTTGTGCTTCTTCATTGGGGTGTATTTTATTTTTGGTTGTGGGTCTTTGTCAAATAAAAATGATGTCAGCAATGGTCTCTCGTGAAAATGATGTTGCGGTGATCACAATTTAACACATCAAATCAAATGTTGTGAAAAATACAAAGAAAGAAAAGATGTGAAATACTTTCTTGGCAGGCCAGAGTTGTTATTAGTTCCATTTTTTTTTTTTTTTTTTTTATGGGAATTATAAGTACATGTTGTTTGGCTATGTTTCAAGTTTGGCTGCATATATAATATATAGTCCGTCATGTCATTATTGTCATCACTATGGGTTGTGTTGTAATGCAGCATGTACCTCATGAATTTTATGGCTACCACATGCTGATTCCTCTCAGTTATTATACCATTCTCTCTCTACTGGAATTACCTATCATTACTTTCAGTACATCTTTTTTTTATATAATGACTATATTTATGCATCAATAATAAAGCTACTCTTCAAATTTTTATTTTTATTTTTTGGTACGATATCTAATCCTAATTATCCAGTTACCTACACATTGTGTTTTGGAACCAATTTAGTTCAATAATTTTAGTGTACTAGCTTTTAAGACAAACTAAAGCAACCGCCAGGCCTTTTTTTTTTTTTTTGGAAAGAATATCCTATAGTTTATGAAGTCTGCTAATATGTGATGGTTCAATGGTAGTATGGAGATTTATGCTCAAATTCTAGTGTCTGACTTTCCAACCTAATAATGTGATTTGTATTGTATAGTTTTGAATAAAACAACAAATTTTTTTTTTTTAATTGGGAATTACCCACGTGCCGAGTGGTTCTTGAACCCATGACCAAATCCATTGCCGTACTTTTACAACGGGAGGAGGTGTTGTTCAAGCTAGAGCTCATGACGATGTTTGCTATCAGTTGTCGTCATTAACAAACTAAGAACATTAATAAGTGAATACAGATAAAAGAAAACTGAAATCATGATTGTCTCATTCATTAACATAGTTTCCCCAACCACGAACAAAGGACAATAGAAAAACCTGGCCAATTTGTAAGTCACTAGGCTTCACTTCATATCTAATCCTAATCATCATATTCCTTATCACTTTTAAGTTTTAACTTTTCTTGGCTAAAAAATGGGCCCTTGTATTTTCATTTTCACTTTTCAAAGTTTTAGGAACTCTTAGTAGTTCGGGAAAGCTTCACTCCTTTGTCTTTGGCACTACCTTGCACTAATGCATCACCACTACTCTCCTATTCTTTCCAGTGCCAGTCCCACCATTTGGATTGGCTAGAGCCACAGTGTACTTCTGCCATGATCACTATCACCATGCTGCTTCAATGTGGGAGCCACTGCACCACTTTGTCATGATGACTATTGTTGCTTACATAGTCACCACATACCACTAGTGGCACTACTGCCTCTGTGATACACTCCCAAGTTGACTACTTGCCTTTTCTAAATATATTTTATGTTATTGTCTTCCCTGCTCAGTTTTACATAGGAAAGACATAATATTTTCTTTTCTTTTCTTTATCTTTCCCCATTTAGAAATGAAAGAGAGTCTTTGTAAAATCAGAGATCGCAAGAAAAACTAAAAATAAATGAATTAAGAGGGAAAAAGTCGGTACTAATGGTTCAAAGAGGATCAATTGATTATTATAGTTATTTACACAATCATCAATAGGGAGGGAAGATTGAAGAGGATATTCCCTGAAGTGGGATGGATCAAACGACAAGATATGATATTTTTTGAAAGGATTCTCAGATTTTAAGGGACTCTCAGGCCTCAGCTCTCTGGCAAAACTATGAAGGTACCACTACCATGTTCTAAGATGTGGACATGTATAATGTGGTGTGACTGTTTTCAACACAAACTGCATGGTTGCACTAGTAAGATGGACTGATATGTTAGATGCACCACAAGAACATAATTTAACACCAATTTTATAGTCAATGTTTAAGAGAACCCTATTAGCCTTTGATTTCGGAGTAAAATGTTCCTAATTTCAACTGAATGGGTAGCCTAGTTGTTAACTAAGTCAGATACTATTGATGAGACTTTAGCTGAAGTGAACAGACTCCTGGATTTTATCTATTCTTGATTGTGGCCTGAAACCACCACCACATCCTTGCTTCCAGGATTGATGTAGCTGTATCAAATCACGGAACCTAGGATTTCGTGGCTGTTTCCTAATGCTATTCCTGAATTTGCTTTTCTAGTTTGACTCTTGAGTTCAATGGAAATTTGTATTGTAGACTTCAAAACTTTTGCAGCCTTCAAAGTGTAGCATAAATGTGTATGGGTAACTCACTGACTTATGTCAAACTGTTCTGTCAGGCAATACATAATCATTATCTTCTAAATGTTATGTTGTGGCTTGATTGAGGCTGCTCTCAATCTTATGCTGGAAATAAAATTAAGCTTGATTATCATCTAATTTGGGAAGTGGGACAGTATCTCCCAATCCAATTGTTATGATCTTAGTGTCTCACATTGCTAAGTGTAAGCTTAAACATGTGTTTATAAGCTCTTGGGCACCCTCCCCTTGCAAGCCAGTTTTCAAGGGTGAGTTCTACCCATGGGTTCCTAACATTTAGTATCAGAGCCAACTACCACCTTGAGTAATCGGATGTAACTTATTGAGTATGAGATCAAATGAGTTGTGGCTTTGTGGTTGGATCCCGGATGGGGCGACCTAGAGGTTAGATTAAAATAATTGATAGGTGAGTGGAGCCACCAAAAGAGAAAGGGTTACCATCAAGTCAGTGTCGCTAGAGTGAGCTGTCGTGGATGTCGGCTATGGAGCGTAGTGGTATGTTATGATCCTAGTGTCCCCCATTGCTTAAATGTAAGCTTAAACATGTGTTTATAAGTTCTTGGGCACCCTCCCGTTGTAAGCCTGTTTTCAAGGGTGAGCTCTACCTATGGGTTCCTAACACCAATCCTGTATTAAGATCACTTAGAAATACCACTAATGAATAACTAATAACAATATGTCAAGACTTAGTTTATGACCATTTGTTCAGGCTTATGGTTTTTGTTGCTCAATTTGGACCTAGGCTTATTGTTCCCAGCTTATCACATCTGCATTTATTTGGTCATAACTGTATGCTATATGACAGCTAGTTTTTTCTTTTAGATTTTGGAATTCTTGATAAATTTTGATAGCACTCTCTGGTGCCATGTTGATGTTCATTGCAGAAGCAACACCTAAGACTATTATGAGAACAATGGGAGTTAAAGGGCTCACCCTATATCACTTGAAATCACATCTTCAGGTTTGTTGTTATTATAATCTCTACTAATCGAGCCTTATCTTCCACTTATTTATGCCTTTTAAATGGGCATGATGATCCAAAAAAAGGAAGGGGAGAGAGATGATCATGTTTGAGACTTAGGGGGTACCAAAAATTTTGAGCACATGATTCTACACTCATACTGTATTTTGTCTTTGATCACCTCTGGGTCTTTTCCTGCACCATAACATGCAATTATTTGTTAGTGTATTCACAGCTTTTCCTGTTCTTAATGTCCTATTCTTGCAGAAGTATCGCTTAGGGAAGCAATCTTGCAAGGAGTCAACTGAAAGCTCTAAGGATGGTATTTATCTTAAATCTCTACTTTTTTTTATTTTTCATATTGGTGGAAATGGCAGATGATACTGGTGGTAGCTTTTGAAATTCTTGTTGATAAATAGCCATGCATTTGGGGTTGCAGCTTCGTGCATTGCAGAGAGTCAGGACACTGGTTCATCATCACCATCATCAAGAATGATGGCACAAGATCTGAATGAGTAAGTCATCTTTCCCTTATCTTGGCCAGAACTTGTTAGTGGATTTTCAATTGAGACTGCATTTTCATTTTTTAAACAGTGGTTATCAAGTTACTGAGGCATTGCGAGTACAAATGGAAGTCCAACGAAGACTGCATGAGCAGCTCGAGGTTAGTTTTCCTTTTCCGTGTCTGGTTGGCTACTAAAGTGCAGCTTATTAAGCATTTAGATTAGCATGAACCACTTTGAGCATGCACTCAGTTGGTTACCCACAGGTATGCACGAGCAATGATTGATGTCAAAAAGCAACAAACCACTTATTTGAAAATTTGATCATTTCTTTTTCAAATTCTTTAGGCTTTGACAACTTTACCTTTAATAAAGTTACATTATAATTGAAGACATTTGCATATGGCTTATTATAAAATGAGGAAAATGAAACTTACTGAATGAATGCAACCTTAACCTAAAAAATGTGTTTGGCTGTTAATTTGCTATAGTTGTTCATACCTTTATTTGGTTTTTTTGGGTATTGCTAAGTTATAATTTCTTTTAAGAAGCATGTGTATGCATAAAAAATCTGGAAGGGCTATGCCATGGAGGACAAAGGGGCTGTGGTTGGTTGATAGGTGAGAATAGGAGAGAGGAAACGAACATGGAGATCTGTCTGATGTGCAACTGAGAGTGCCATGTAAATGGATGTAAAAAGAACCCTTTTTACATAAGAGTAAGGGTATTTATAGGCAAGTCCACAAGTATGGCCTAAGCACATGTGCAGGTTTGTCCATGATATTCTCTCTAAGAATAAGAGACCTGTGTCTGGTAAGATTTACTTTTCTTCTTTGGGATAGGACCCACCAAATTAGGAGTCGTTATGGGAAAGCCCCTCAAAAATTGTATGTGCATGGTTGTCTATGATATTCTTGTGTGCCCTATCAAACCAGTTTCTTTGAAAATACTGTGTATGTGTACTAATCTAGTATGACATATGACATTTATCCATGTGGGAACCTTCACATAAGGGCCAATGCCTAAATATTTGCTAGCCTAGGACAAAGTATTAGTCGATGGTTTTCTTTAAAGCAGGTGCAGCGCCGTCTACAACTCCGGATTGAAGCTCAAGGCAAATACCTGCAGTCAATACTTGAGAAGGCTTGTAAAGCCCTGAACGACCAGGCTGCTGCAACTGCTGGGCTTGAAGCTGCTAGAGAAGAGCTCTCTGAACTGGCAATTAAGGTTTCCAATGAATGTCAAGGATTGGCTCCCCTTGAAACCATAAAAGTGCCCTCATTGTGTGACATTGCTGCAGCCTTAGAGAACAGTAACGCTTCCAACCTGCCAGCTCGCATTGGTGACTGCTCTGTTGAAAGCTGCTTGACATCAACTGGAAGCCCAGTTTCTCCAATGGGTATGGGTTCGCAGGCTGCTGCCTTGAAGAAGAGACCAAGGACCTTTTTTGGCAATGGAGATTCGTTGCCCTTGGAGGGTAACATGCGGCAAGATGTAGAATGGATGATGGCTAATATTGGATGAATTGTAGGACATTTCCTTATTGAAATGGAAACCTTTTATTATTTGTCTAGTTGATCCACACGTTCCAGCCTCTGTTAACTGTATCATCAGTGGTCTGTATATTCTTTAAGCAGATCTTTTGAATGTGGGAAATGCCTTTTTTTTTAGTTGGAAACTACCTTCTCTATCTGTTACACTAAGAGTTTGGTTTACATTTGACATTGACGTAGGTTATGTAACAATCGCAATGAGTAAAAGACACTTTTTATTGATATGTAGGGTAGCAGGACACTTGCAAAGTTCAGGAAACAATCCGTCTGGATAAATTATCAACTTGAAATTAAAAATAGGTTTACGAAATACCTAGCATATTGAAATCTCAGTGAATGCTTAAGCAACCTCTGAAATTTTGGTGACTCCTAAATTGAAAAATGAAACATTTGGTATTGTTTTCATGTCAAGAATGGAGAAAATTACTTCCTCTCACGACTGTTAATTAGAAGTGGTTTAATTTGACAGCTTCTAGGAGTAATTCTGAAGGCTTTGAGATTGTTTAAAGATATTTATTCTTCAAATATTCAAAATGTTAGTCATATAGAAGGTTTAAGTAAAATTTCTTCATACCAAGAGCTTTGTAGCTTAATTAACACTTTTTATTGTTTTCAATGGAAACGTTTAAGGTTCAAATCCTCCTCTATCCCCAGCAATTTATTATCAAATTATTCAAAAAAAGGGGAAAATTCTTCATGGTTTTATGGCTTGTATTTGACTGAATTTCGATGTTGTGTAATGAATCCAAGTCTAGTCCAACTTACTAGCATGACCCTTGGGTACATGTAAATTAATAGATACGATTAAAGTGGAAGAGCAAGACTTGCCTAGATGATTAGTTACAAAATAGCTTTTCTTGATAAGTGTCGTGAATAGGCACTAGCATAAAAACCTTGCAAATCACGTAACTCTTCATATATGATTAATAATACAAGTTTCTCTACTCCCTCTCTAAAATTGTCTTCTTTATATATATATATATATCAATTTTCACTCATTATCATTCTTTTCCCTTAGAACACAGCTGCTTCATTACATGTTGATGTTGGGAGATTCTTGAAGTTCTTCAAAGGCCTTGGGAAATCTTAAGGAACACCTTCTCAAAAGACTAGTAGGTGTATAATAGAAAAAAAAAAGTGTCAAATTTACATATACACACACACACACATATATATATATATATATATATATATCAATTTTCACTCATTATCATTCATTTCCCTTAGAACACAGCTGCTTCATTACATGTTGATGTTGGGAGATTCTTGAAGTTCTTCAAAGGCCTTGGGAAATCATAAGGAACACCTTCTCAAAAGACTAGTGGGTGTATAATAGAAAAAAAAAAAATGTGTCAAATTTGCATATTTAAGCTAAAAAAAAAAAATACCAGCATTAGTTCATCTATAAATGTGCACTCCCTAGGCTAATTTGCATGTCTTGAGTGTCAATCATTGGGCCACACGCTTTTTGTTGGTAAGTTATGGAAAACTATTATATATAGCAACTTATGAATTAAATTTATTAAAAAATTAAGCGACACATCATGATTTGACTCAAAAACCTTGAACCTCTCTCTTTTTCGATTTTTTGAATGGTCCAAGTTTCAAAATCATGGTTGCTTTGACTGGGTTTTCTACTTGTTTGGCTTCAAGGTTGCTAGAGGGGGTAGTTGGTTGTGGAAGATTGTTAAGGAAGAGAGAGATATGATTTGGGATAAAAATAAAAAATTGATAAAGAAAGCATTTTAATGAAATGTAGTGTAAAATAGATGATTTGATCATTTGATGTGAGATATTTTGAAAAGTAGTTATGTAAAATGAAAAAAAAGTAAGTTTACATGTTAAATGATTTAATGAGTTATGTGATTTATTGCACATTATAAATTGTCACTTAATGGGATGGAGGATCTTCTTCAACTCAATTTGGTAAAATTTTTTAGGTTTGAATTTAGTATAATCTATATTAAAATTTTAAGAAAAATATTTATTTTGGGATTAAATAACAATATAAATTTCTATGCCTATGTATATGGCAACAAAAAGTTTGGTATTAGATTCCAATCATATATATATATATATATATATATATATATATATAAAAGGGTCATTCTATGGTACCCTTTATTATTATTATTTTTTTTTTTTGGGTACGGTACCCACTAAAATCTAAACCACGCCATTTTATTGGCTTTAATCTTGACCGTTAATTAAATTTAATGGTTACTAGTTACCGGTAGAACATGTAAGCATATAAAAGCAACCAAAATTTTTTTGCATTCCTTCAATTCTGATTTTTTAGGCGATCCAAGGAAGGCGATGTTGATGCTCTTGAGAGTTGAGACTACTTCTGCAAACTCCAAGATGGGCAAGGCAAGGTGTGAACTCTTTCTTCTTATTTTTTTCATTTTCAACAATCAAAATCACGTTTTTCTTCTTTCTTTCTTTTCATATGTGGTTTTTTGTTTCTTGGATTTGAATGACTTTAGAACCCTAATGATGCGGGAGATGCAAGAAAATTATTATTTAATATTATTTACGTTTGCAAGTCAATTGTATTTTTATATTTTAGGTCCTATTAGTTTATTGGGTTATTAGTATTTTAATTTAGAAGTAAGGGTATTTTTGTAATAAGGCAATTAGGGTTTCCTAGC
This sequence comes from Quercus robur, assembly GCF_932294415.1. NCBI lineage: Eukaryota > Viridiplantae > Streptophyta > Magnoliopsida > Fagales > Fagaceae > Quercus > Quercus robur. The sequence continues at coordinate 31,180,814 of NC_065539.1, read as the reverse complement.
TAATTAGAACTAGGGTTTAACAATCCTTTATAAGCAACCTATTGTACTCCTTGAGGAGATAGCTGATATTTTGATGAATGAAAACAATGGCCATTTGGTCTCTTTTAGTCTGGTGCTGACTCCAGGTCTACCTTAGGTGCTGACTCCAAGTAAGGCCTAGGTGCTGACTCTTAGGTCATATATTTTATTTTTCCGTTATTTCAATTTTGTTCTGGTTGTCCTACGTCACCTAAACTCCCTAAGGATATGGTTTTGGTGTTCGAATATCATTGATTTTAGATCCTTCAGTTTTATTACTGAAGCAAAATATTTGGGCTTTATTCTTTTAATTTGGGATTTAGGCAAGTTGAAATCGAAAGTTTCAAACCAAAATTTTAATTTTGCTCTCATCTTCTCTAGATGTCAGATTTTGGGTTCCACTACTTTGCGCCTGATTGGATAGGATCATTTTATTTTAGTGAATCACAGTCAGGATATAGTTTTGATTACACAGATTTTTATATTTCAAAAATAAGATCATTATTATTTAATATATGTCTTGCTCTATAATGGTCATGATTCTAAATGTTTTATGTTTCCACTATTACAGAAAATGAGTTCCATGAGGAATTTGATAAATTGGGGGGGGGGGGGGGGGGTGGGGTCAAATCTCCTTTTTTTCCTCGTTGTTTAGGTTTGGAAAAAGTTACAAAGGAAAATCCATAGGAATGGTATTCAACTATTTATTATCAACTGTAAACATTATATTATTTATGTCAACATCTTCCCTATACATAAATTCTTAATAGTCAAAATAGTTCTCAAAGCTGCAGTCCAAATGAACCTACTGTGATTTAGTTGACAAATTGTAGAGACCATGTACTTAAATCACTGAGAAATTACTGGGAACATAAAGAATATTATTATCTTAGTTGATTCATGCTGCTCAAATGTTGCCTATGAGATTTGATGAAAATTTGGTGGTGTGGTGTCACAAAGAAAAGAGAGCTGGAGAGGCCAAGATGGTTAGAACTTATGTGATTTGTTGGCCAGTCGTGGTTACCAAAAACTAAAATGTCTCTTAAGGGGTAGACAACTTATATTATTATGTTTTCTCATTACATCTGGATTAACTTACTAAATAGTATGATTTCAGTAGAGGCGTCTGCTTCCTTAAACCTGGAGCATGCATGAAAAGTCATGTGGCATCAAGTGAGGGTTATTTTTTGTATTTTAGATTTGGTGTTGTTATTCTAGCAATTTTGTCTAAGTAGAGCTTGGCCTTTGCTTGGTACTTGCAATTACATTAACTGCTTTGAGAATCAAAAGGTGTTGATAGATACTGGTGCTCAACTGTCTTGATAACACTATACTGGTGAACACATGCCAAAGGGGCCCTTTTAGTGTTGGTCATTAAGAGTTAACTTGGAGTTTGCATGGTTAGAGACCTCTCTTATGGCTTTCATAAGGAATATCTTGAATAGGATCTTGGACTTGCATTGACAGTCTTACATGGTTTTTTTTTTATTTTTTTATTTTTTTTATTTTTTTTTATTTTTTATATGTCAAGTGTAAATTATTTTTAATTTTATGAGGCTTGATTCCCTTTCTCATTGGGTATGCTATTGCTATTAAAATTGTTCTTGCTACATTCCCCTTATTTTCCTTATAGCTTTCATTTTTGGGATTTGTTACATCCGATGAGCAATTCAATTCCACTCTTTCCTTTTACATGAGGTTTATGTCTTGGAAGATGGGTGCTAAATGTCCTTTGGAAGAAGTTGAAGTGATAATAAGAGAGAATATAAATAATGCACTTTGAAATCGATAGTCTTAGATTTACTTACCCTAAAAAAGGAAGAAAAAAAAAAGCCTTGAGATTCCAAAACCTTGGTCAGTGGTTCTAGGCACTGAGAATTTCTGTTGTGTTGGAAATTAGCATCCTTTGTGGTCACTGTGCTTCTTTAGGATGAGTTCAACATGTGCAAATGCTTCGAGGCCTGAAGTGACCATTGTACATGAGTGTACCTGCACTTTTTGAAAAATACCTTAGGCTATGTAGTGAGAGCTTGTTTTTCTATTGAAATTCTTGCTACATGTTCACGTTTCTTCAATCAAGTGTGATAGGTCTAACCTGTAATGTGTATAGATATATAGTGGCAATTTCAAGTATATGTTAGTGTTTTGAAGATATGGAGTGCACATCAAATCAATTGCTAACATCTTTCATTAGTTCTCTTCATGAGTGGTCCTCTGCTTTGGGTCTCACAAATGGTTTTTCTATTCAAAATTTCATAGAGTCAATTTATAGGTAAATATTTTTCAGTTATAATTCTTTAGGCTCCTTCATTTTTTTTTTTTTTCATGAAATAGTCTCTTTGCAATAAATTTATTTTTATGTATATATATATATGTTAGTATTTTGGGTCCAAGGCATTTGCTTATTTTTGTAGTTACTACCTCTATATTTGTGTATTTTAAATATAGTCTTATACTCTCTTGGCAACTCAGCATTGTAAAATTTTAAAATTTGTTAGTAGTGCTTTAACAATCAATCATCCAAAATGATTTGTTTTGGTTGAGGTCAACTCTCAGAATTTCTAGTTCTATCAATTTCTGAAAAACATCAAGATGATTAACCACACCTTGGATTCGCGCATATAATTTATGGCAAGCAAATATTGCAGGGTTTGCATGCAATCTGCCAGTTACAAAATTGGGAGTAGTACTTACATAGTCCAAGAACGTTCTAAATTTAATCATGAATTCTATTTTTACTCTCTTTTCTAGTTTGTGGAGACTGATAACTGATTCCCACATAATGTTTTTTTCTATTCAATAAACCGAATCCTTTAGTAACAATTCTTGAGAACTGTAAACCGGATCCTAACTGTTTTTACTCTCTTTTCTAGTTTGTGAAATTAATATGGATATATTATCAGTGAATCAAATAGCAAGACTATTGGAATTTGATTTTGGAACAGTGTTGTCACATAACAAAAATAACATTTGGTACATTAGGTTCATGAGATTCTCTAGCAGCTCGTGCAATTGTGAAGTGTAACATTTTTGGATTTTTATTTGCTCTTTCTTAATGAACCAAGCAAGCTAGAGTCTTTCTTGAGCCATATTGAAGAAATAGAGCTTTGTTCAATGTATTTATCTTTGAGCAAACTTTTTTGAATTTGTGGTGATCTAGAAGAAGTCTCATTTTTTTGTTATTTTGAATAACTGCTTTGCTTTTGTTTTATGACACTATCAATTTTTAGTTGATGCCAATAAAACTTTAATGGAAATTTGCAGGTTGTGTAACATTGGTGTTTTCTCTAAAGGAAGCCTATTCAAATTACCCTGCTAAAACATGTATCTGCTTGGCAAAAACATGTCTGTATTACTAGCAAGCTAATGCCACTAAGATGCTGTAAAGCATATCTTAAAACATATATAAATAGATATAAATAAATAATATGTCCCTATTAATCTCACACATTAATGCTAATTAGAAAAATATAGACATCAAGAAAGTAACCTCAACTCTGTTATTTTAGAGGGAGGTATGCCCTGACTGTGATGTGAGCTACCAAGGGAGATACGTAGAAAGTTAATTGGTATATTCAAAGATTTAAGGAAGAAACCAAGATAATTTTAGCTGATTTTTTTTTTTTTTATATTTTTTTTTGGATTTTGTTTTTATAAAGCATTTAGACACAACTTTGAAGTGGCCAGTTGTGATTAATAGAGATAAAGTGATGGATTCATATGAAAGTAATTGTATATCATTCACATTTGACTACTTCATCAAATTATGGTAAAAGTTGTGGTTTTAGCACTTCAAAAAAAAAAAAAAAAGTTGTGGTCTTAGAAGAGCCATTATGTTATGGTGGGAGCCACATATGTCTCTTGTGTGAAACAAATTCCTCCGTCAGAAGAATGAGATGATAGGGACTTTGCTAGCTTTTGTTTGATTCATGTTAATGAAGTGAATATTCAATGGCAAAAAACATTAAAATAATCAAAGTTTGACCAAGACCACAATTTTGAAATCCACTTATTTTGCTGAAACTGAAAACGTTTTCTTAAAAGTATTGTAGATAAAGGTAAAAGTTAGCTGAAATAATACAGTGAGACCCATGAATAGTACCAAAAAGTGCAGTGGGGCTTATGAATAGTAGAAAAAATAAGTTGAATAATAAAATAAGCTGGCTTTTTAATTTGGAGGCAAACACACACTTAGAGTCTATAAAACAACTTCATCAAGAAATACAAGAGCAAACATTATGTCTGAATTGCTTCTTCTCAAGTGGTCATCTACCGCATCATATTATTTATGATACTAATATATATGTCAATAGGTCTTGCTTGCACTAAGAAGTTAGTGTGGGTTACTGTAAGCTGCCAATGTGAATGAACAAAGTAGAGAGAAATGAAAATTGACCTTTTAATAGCCAATTATGTTAAAATTGACCTTTTGTGGCACTGATATGTCTTTAACAAAGAAAACATTTCATTGCTATTATGGCTCTCTTAGACTTAGCTAATGGAGGCTTTGCTAACTCAAATGAGGCTGACACTTTTCATTATGATCAAAATGATAAACTATGAAGGACAAAAATATTTAGTTTAAAATTTTTAAAAGGGTTGGGTTGTTCGTTTTTGTTAAAATTGGTTAATTGAGTTTAATTATTTTTAACTTTACTATTAGTAATTATTGTGGTTGGGCTAATTTTTTGGGATATTTATTTTGTTTTAGATTTTAGATCTAAATTTTTTTTAATAGCTTTTAAAATGAGGAAAATGCTAGAGCTACAATTTTTTTTTTTTAAAAAAAAATTGCTATTGTGATGAGCAGTTATTAGTGAGTAAAGAAGTAACTTTAGTGGTGGGCCCAATATAAAAGTACTATCAAATGTGATGTTGGAATGACACAATGTGATAATGGAATTGTAAAATGTGAGAAAAAAAAATAAGGGAACCACTGAATGTGACAAAAGAATTGTTACATGTGATGTTGGTACTGCCAATGTGATTATGAAGCTGTCAAATGTGAGAAAAAATTAGAGTACCAACGAATGTGACAAAAGTATGGTCATTTTTTTAGGTTCTAAATGTATTTAAGTAATTTTTTTGGTTACAGAGTCATTTTGGTCATTTTTTAGATTTCAGTGTCATTAAGTGCCCGTTTGTTTGGGCGTTTTGAGCCCAAAAAGCACGTTTTGCAAAAAGCTGGAGCAACTTGTGCATTTGGTTCAGCCCAAAATGCATCTTTTTGGAAAAAGTTGCGTTTTGGGCCAATGCTAATAACGCGCTGAGAATGCGCAAACCTTATGGAGCTGAGGAGGTCCATAAAACAAAAAGTCCAATGTGCATTTGTTACTATCCGTTGGCTCTTCCTTCAATTACCAAATTACCCTTGATAAAAGTCCTCAGTTCTCATGCCTGAAGCTCACTCTCACGCCTCTCATCTCATCTCTCTGCTCTCCCTTTGCCTTGAAGCTCACTCTCACGCCTCTCATCTCAAGCATAATCAAAATACAAACTCAAAAACATAATCTTAAAATTAATCAAACCACAACAATAAAAGCAAAAAAATTCTTGCTCTCATAAAACTGATATAATTTAAACAACAAATCTAAAATCAAAACAACAACAATAACAGCAGATCAAGAACAGAAAAAAAAAAAATTAGAACAACAATAAATGATCAAGAAAAAAAAAAAAAGAGAAGCCGATATGACCTCTGGTTGCATGCACTCTGTAGTGAGGAGGAGGAGCAGCGGTGGCAGTGTGGTGGAGTAAAGACGATTTCTCCTCTCTCCATGCGTGTTTGTGTGTGTTTGAACTTTGAAGATAATGACACCAAAAGGCAAGCAAGATTATGGAATCAAGTATCACAGAGAGAGCTAGAGAATTTATGGAATCAAGTAGAAAAAGAAAAAAGAAAAAAAAAAAAAGAGAGAGAGAAGAAAATGAGAGAGCCAGAGAGCTTCTGGAATCAAGTGGAAGTAAAGAAAAAAAAAAAAAGAGTGAGGAGCTTCTGGAATCAAGTGGAAGTAAAGAAAAAGAAAAAGGAGAGGATGTACTAATGGTATACGTGTGTGGTGGACAAAATGCAAGAGAAAAAAAAAAGAAAAAAAGAAAAAGGAAACGTATGGATGAAAGAAATGCAAAGAATTAGAAATCACAATTTAAAAATACTACCACAATATTTTCACAATAAATTTTAAGTAATTAGCTAATATTAGTGAGTAAAAATATAATTTCAGCGGTGGGTTTAAATTAGAACTACTAACAACTTTCCATATAAGATTTTGTTATGATTCTTGTGAAAGTATTGCAAAAAATATTGTAGATGTAACACTTTTTGTTGAAAAATATAATTGTTGAGAATGAATAGAAAAAGAATAAATAAATATTAAAAAAGAATAAATTTGATTAAAAAATAAAGATTAAAAAAGTGGGTAGGCAAAAGATAACTGTCACTATTGATTGTCCAAACAGTACAAAAATTTGTCTAACCTACTGGAGATGCTCTTATATATACATTGTCCTTTTTAGTAATTTATCTCTCAAACTGCCACTTTTATAAGTGCTAGCCAAACACTCAGCTTTTTCAAAAAGCACTTTTTAATAGTTTTTACCAAACACTCAGTTTTTTGAAAATGCACTTTTTCATTATTCACTTTTACAAAAAGCTGAACCAAATTCACCCTAAGTTATTTTTTTAGGTTTTAAGGGTCTTCTAGTAATTTTAAAGGGTTTCGAAGGTATTTTGGTCATTTTCAAGTGTTATGGGATAATTTTGGCTATTCTTTTAGGTTTTTTGGTTATTTAGATAATTTTTTTTATGTTTTAGGGTAATTTCAGATTTTTTTTCTTTTGGTTTTAGGGTCATTCGGTCATTTTGTAGGTTCTAAAGGTATTTGATCAATTTTTTAGGTTCTAAGGGTATTCCGGTAATTGTTGAGGGTTTCGGGGGTATTTTGGTCATTTCCAAGTTTAATGAGGTATTTTAGTCATTTTATAGGTTTCAAGGGTATATCAAAATTTTTAAGGTTTCAGGGTAATTTCGGTAATTTTTAAGGTTTTATGGGTATTTTGGTAATTTTTTAGGTTTAAGGTGCATTACGGTCATTTTTTAGGTTCTAAGGGCATTATTGTCACTTTTTAAGTTACAAGGTTATTTCAGTCATTTTTTAGATTTCATGGTCATTTAGGTTATTTTTTTAGTATCAAAGGGTATTTCGATTATCTTTTAGGTTTAGAGGGTATTTAAGTATTTTTTTAGATTTTAGGGACATTTCGGCCATTTTTTACGTTTTAAGGATATCCCAATAATTTTTGAGAGTTTTGAGGTTATTTTGGTAATTTTTAATTGTCAGAATGTGTTTTGGTAATTTTAGTATATTTGAGGGTATTTCGGAATTTTAGAGACTTTAGGAGTACTTTTATTATATATATTTGTTAATTATTATGTAATTTGGTGGGGTTGGGTTGGGTTGGTTATGTCCATATGTAATGTTGGTACAGCTTAATATGATGATGAAACTGCCTAATGTGAGTAAAAAAAAAAAAAAAAACCATTGAATATGATAAAAGTACGATCATATGTGATATTGGTATTGCCAGTGTGACAATGAAACTGTCAAATATGAAAAAAAAAAATTAGAGTAACACCGAATGTGACAAAAGTACGGCCAAAAGTGATGTTGATACTGCAAAGTGTGATAATGGAACTGTTAAATGTGAGAAAAAAAATAGGGTACCATTGAATGTGACAAAAGTACAGATAGATATCATGTTGGTGCTACCTAATGTGACAATGGAACCATCAAATGTGAAAAAAAATAAGGGAATCACCAAATGTGACAAAAGAACAGTTACATATGATGTTGGAACTACAAAATGTGAGGATGGAATCCTCAAATATGAGAAAAAAAAGGGAATCACCAAATGTAATAAAAGAATCGTTACATGTGATGTTGGAATTGCATAATGTAAGGATGAAATTATCAAATGTGAGAAAAAAAGGGAACCACTGAATGTGACAAAAGAACTATCACATATGATGTTGGAACTGCACAATGTGAGAATAAAACCGTCAAATGTGAGAAAAAAATATGGAACCACCAAATGTGAGAAAAGAACTGTCACATGTGATGTTGAAACCGCATAATGTGAGGATGGAACAGTCAAGTGTGAGAAAAAAGTTAAGGGAACTACCAAATGTGAGAAAAGAACTGTCACATGTGATGTTAGAACTACAAAATGTGAGGATGGAACAGTCAAGTGTGAGAAAAAATTAAGGGAACCACCCAATGTGACAAAAGAACTGTCACATGTGATGTTGGAACTGCACAATGTGAGGATGAACTCGTAAAATGTGAAAGAAAAAAAGAAAGTAAGAGAACCACCAAATGTGACAAAAGAATTGTCATGTGTGATATTGGAACTGCACAATGTGAGGATGAAACCGTCAAATATGATAAAAAAGTAAGGGAACCACCAAATGTGAGAAAAAAATTGCCATATGTGATGTTAGAACTGCATAATGTGAGGATGGAATCGTCAAGCGTGAGAAAAAAGTAAAGGAACCACCCAATGTGACAAAAGAACTGTCATATGTGACGTTGGAATTGCACAATGTAAGGATAAAATCGTCAAATGTGAGAAAAAAGAAAGGAAACTACTGAATATGACAAAAGAATTGTCACATGTGATGTTGGAACTATATAATGTGAGGATGGAACCATCAAATGTGAGAAAAAAAAATAAGAGAACCATCCAATGTGACAAAAGAACTATTACATGTGATGTTGGAACTACATAATGTGAGGATGGAACCGTCAAATGTGAGAAAAAAAGTAAGGGAACCACCAAATGTGAGAAAAGGACTGTCATATGTGATGTTGGAACTACACAATGTGAGGATAGAACCGTCAAATGTGAGAAAAAGTTAAGGGAACCACCAAATGTGAGAAAAGAATCGTCACATGTGATGTTAGAACTGTACAATGTGAGGATGAAATCGCAAAATGTGAAAGAAAAAAAGAAAGTAAGAGAACCACCAAATGTGACAAAAGAATTGTCATGTGTGATATTGGAACTGTACAATGTGAGGATGAAACCGTCAAATATGAGAAAAAAGTAAGGGAACCATTAAATGTGAGAAAAGAATTGCCACATGTGATGTTGAAACTGCATAATGTGAGGATGGAATCGTCAAGCGTGAGAAAAAAGTAAGAGAACCACCCAATGTGACAAAAGAACTGTCATATGTGACGTTGGAATTGCACAATGTGAGGATGAAACCGTCAAATGTGAGAAAAAAGAAAAGGAACTACCGAATATGATAAAAGAATTGTCATATGTGATGTTGGAACTATACAATATGAGGATGGAACTATCAAATGTGAGAAAAAAAATAAGAGAACCATCAAATGTGACAAAAGAACTATTACATGTGATGTTGGAACTACACAATGTGAGGATGAAACCGTCAAATGTGAGAAAAAAAGTAAAGGAACCACCAAATGTAAGAAAAGAACTGTCATATGTGATGTTGGAACTACACAATGTGAGGATAGAATCGTCAAATGTGAGAAAAAGTTAAGGGAACCACCAAATGTGAGAAAAGAACTGTCACATGTGATGTTGGAATTGCATAATTTGATGATGGAACAGTCAAGTGTGAGAAAAAAGTTAAGGGAACCACCAAATGTGAGAAAAAAACTGTCACATATGATATTAGAACTGCAAAATATGAGGATGGAACAGTCAAGTGTGAGAAAAAAGTAAGGGAACCACAAAAGTAAGGGAACCACCCAATATGATAAAAAAACTGTCATATGTGATGTTGGAACTGCACAATATGAGGATGAAATCGTCAAATGTGAAAGAAAAAAAGAAAGTAAGAGAACCACCAAATGTGACAAAATAATTGTCATGTGTGATATTGGAATTGCACAATGTGGGGATGAAGCCGTTAAATGTGAGAAAAAAGTAAGGGAACCACCAAATGTGAAAAAAGAATTGTCACATGTGATGTTGGAACTGCATAATGTGAGGATGAACTATTAAGCGTGAAAAAAAAGTAAGGGAATCACCTAATGTGACAAAAGAACTGTCATATGTGATGTTGGAACTGCATAATGTAAGGCTGGAACTGTCAAATATGAGAAAAAAGAAAGGGAACCACTGAATATAACAAAAGAACTGTCACATGTGATGTTGGAACTGTACAATGTGAGGATGGAACTGTTAAATGTGAGAAAAAAAAGAACCATCAAATATGACAAAAGAACTATTACATGTGATGTTGGAACTGCACAATGTGGGGATGGAACCGTTAAATGTGAGAAAAAAGTAAGGGAACCACTAAATGTGAGAAAAGAATTGTCACATATGATATTGAAACTGTATAATGTGAGAATGGAACTGTCAAGCGTGAGAAAAAAGTAAGGGAATCACCCAATGTGACAAAAAAACTGTCATATGTGACGTTGGAACTGCACAATATAAGGATAGAACCATCAAATGTGAGAAAAAAGAAAGGGAACCACTGAATATGACAAAAAAAACTGTCACATGTGATATTAGAACTACAAAATGTGAGGATGGAACAGTCAAATGTGAGAAAAAAGTAAGGGAACCACCCAATATGATAAAATAATTGTCATGTATGATATTGAAACTGCACAATATGAGGCTAAAACCGTCAAATGTGAGAAAAAAGTAAGGGAACCACCAAATGTGAGAAAAGAATTGTCACATGTGATGTTGGAACTGCACAATGTGAGGATGGAATTGTCAAGTGTGAGAAAAAAGTAAGGGAACCACTCAATGTGACCAAAGAACTATCACATGTGATATTGGAACCGCACAATGTGAGGACAGAACTGTCAAATGTGAGAAAAAAAGTAAAGGAACCGCCAAATGTGAGAAAAGAACAGTCACATGTGATTAGACATGGCAAAACAGGCGGGTCGGGTCGGGTCGGGTTTGGTCAAGTCAATTGGGTTGCAGATCAAACGAGTCACGGGTCAAAAAACAGGTCATTTTAAGCAGGTTAAAAACGGGTTCGGTCAATTGGGTTGCGGGTCAGGTCAGGTTAACCCATATTTTTCACATGAATTTTTTTTTTTTAATTTTATTTATAAAGAAAACAACATGTATTTGCCATTTGGAAAGTTATACAACAAATTACTTAATGTAAAATGCCTAATTTTGAACTTACCACTTATGTTAAAAATGAACTCACTTAAACTTATTAATACTTATTCAATAATTTTAAAATTATACAAATTCTAACATTACTATCTAAAACAAAATAATACAAAGATAAGTAAAACAAATACATAAGTTTTATTTCTACACAATATCAACATTCCAAAATACAAAACAAAATTACAAATGACTTATTGGATAACTCATTTGATAAAGAATAAAAACATATAAGAAATTTACAATCTTGAAAATTAATTTTATAATCTATTATCAATTGTGGTTGACACTCTATTTCAATTGAGATATACATTAAAATTTGATTGCTTACTTATTTATACATGGTTTCTTTTAAGAATATCATATCATTGTTAAGCAACACACACTCTAAGAAATATCATAATTTATTTTGAAAAACCATTTATTTTTTAATATAAATTATTAAAAAAAATAGGTCTAAGCATTCATAATTTATGCCAATTTGATACTTTGGTTTCACTATTTTCACACTTGTGAATGTTTCTCACACATGTCTACAATTTTTGTTAGGACATATGTGTTTCACATTAAGAACATATGTCATGATTTTATGTAATTGGCTTATCCTTTGACAAAACACACTTTACTTGTATTTGGGTAGATTTAGGATGTGTTTAAATACTTCAAGAAACCATGTTTTAAGATCAAGTATTGAAACCTTCAAGTCTATCCAAGAAAACAAGTTCATAGTGCAAAATCATTAAATCTCGACAACTAGCTCGACAGCTGTATCTATCGAGATTAAGAAAGCTGTTCAAAGATTCGGTGTGCTCGACAGCTGCTCGACACCTCCTATCTGTCGAGGTTTAAAAATTTCAGAATTCAAATTTGATTTTCTTAGGATCCGTGAATATGTCTTTAGGCTTTCTTTTCTCCTAACCTTAGACATATAAAAGGATTGTTTTAAGGGCCGTCAAACAGTTCACAAGTTGCACAAACTTTGAGCAAACTCTGTTCAAGCAAATTGTGACCGGAGACGAAGTTCTTGCCCTAGCTCATCTCTTTCTCTTGAAGAAGTTACTGTGTATGTGCACCGTAGGGTTTTGTGACCAAGCATCTTCTTGATCTTCATCGTGTGGATGAACTGAAGAACTTTGCAACCAACAACCTTCTTAGTTGGTAATTGAAGTCGCGTACTAGGATCCGCGCAATTGGTTAGTCACGTACTTGGGAGTTGTGCATCGAAAGGGGAACTGTCACTACAGAATAAGTCCAATTGGGTATTGGGGTAAGGGTTCAACTGTAGGTTGGTAAGGTACTTGAGATTCCTTTACTTGTAACCACTTGTTGTGATAATAGTGAAGTTTCGGGAGTGGTGACCTGAAAATCACCTGGTGAGGTTTTTGCCGTTAGGTTTTTCCCATTTATAAACAAATCACCGTATTATTTATTTTCCGCTGCATTATTAGTTTATTGGTAATTTTTTTGTGCTACCAAGCATTTGCATGATAAATTGATTAATTAATAACTTGACTAATTAATTAATTAATTTCTATCACAAGGGGTCATTCAGTTTGTGGCCTATCAATTTTAAATCTATATTTTTAACTCTTCTGTAACCAGATTATCTTGGCATATACTTTACTATTTGATATCTAAAAATCTTTACTCATTACAGAATGCTCAACCATTTATTTTTCAATTAATTTGCATGCAGTTATGTAAATGTATCAATTGTTTCCCTAAAACTCAAAATAAACAATTAAACCAATATTGTCTTAATTTTACTATTTTTTACCAAAAAAAAGTTTTAAAAAAATGGTTCGGGTTGAGTCACAAGTCGGGTCGAGTTGACTCGCAAAAACACGGATCGGGTCACGGTTCAACTCGTTTTTACTTCGGGTTAAAAAAATCAGGTTCGGGTCAGGTATTTTTTGGGTCGGGTCAGATTTTTCTGACCCATTTTGCCATGTCTACATATGATGTTGGAACCGCACAATGTGAGGATGGAACCATCAAATGTGAGAAAAAAGTAAGGGAACCATCAAATGTGAGAAAAGAACTCTCACATGTGATGTTGGAACTGCACAATGTGAGGATGAAATCGTCAAGTGTGAGAAAAAAATAAGGGAACCACCCAATGAGACAAAAGAACTGTCACATGTGATATTGGAACCGCACAATGTGAGGATGAAACTATTAAATGTGAGAAAAAAAAGTAAGGGAACTGCACAATGTGAGAAAAGAACTGTCACATTTGATGTTGGAACTGCATAATGTGAGGATGAAACTGTTAAATGTGAGAAAAAAAGTAAGAGAACCACCAAATGTGAGAAAAGAACTGTCACATGTGATATTGGAACTACACAATGTGAGGATTGAACTATCAAATGTGAGAAAAAAGTAGGCATAAATGCACTTTTAATCCCTACATTTTGGTTTTTTTCCATTTTGGTTCCTACATTTTAATTTTACCACTTTTAGTCCCTAAACCAATTAACACGTGTTATTTTCGTCATTTCCATCAGTCAACCGATGGAAATAACTGAGGTGGTTGCCAGAGGAATTAAAATATTATAAAAAAAATGCCACATCAACATCTATTTAAAAAATAATAATTTATCAATTTTAACTAAATAAAAAAAGAAAAATAGAATTAAAAACAATAAGAACACAAAGAACACAAAAACAAAACACAAACTCAAATTTAAAAACACAAATAACACAAAAACAAACAAAAAAGAAGGAATTCAAAATCCAAAATGGCAGAACACACAAGAGCACAAACCCAAAAAAATCATACAAACCCAGAAATGAAACACAGAAAAATCATAAAAAGAATATTGTAATAAAACTTGATTGCTTAACATAAACCCAGTTCAACCATAAACCAACAAAGAAATGAGAACAAACCCTAATTTAGACATGTTAAAGGTAAACCAACAACCAACATGTGAAGCAGAGACTCAAAACTATGTGCAGATACATAAGGGATCAAAGTAGCAGTATAGCATGTGAAACGAATAAAGAAAATAAAATAAAACATAAATTAGGGTTTCTGGACAACGACCTGCATACGCATATAGAAGCCTGCGTATGCAGGCCAAATACCTGCATGCATAGGATTTAACCTGCGTATGCATGCATAAAGCAAGTGTGAGTAGGGTTGTCAAAAACCCTAACCCAGGAACAGAAAACACAAAACAAGGCAATACTTAAAATTGTAAATCTAACTCCCTAACATGCTTTAAAACAGAAACAAGACTAAACCTATGCTAAACAAACATGTTATAACATAAAAAAAGCAAATAAACAAGGTTAAAACAAAACTAAAGGTAGAAAAGAAAGAAAAGTTTGAAATATATACCTTAAAGAAAAAAGCTCCTAGGTTTGATTTTTCACCGTTCCCCTCAGTCAAATCTATTCACAACCACAAAGAAATGATTAGTAAACTTCAATACTCGAGGATTAAGGCCAGAATAGGCCCTAATAAAATAAAATTGACTTGAAGGTGTTTTGTGAAAAACTCCCTTTTTGATTCACTATTTCTAGCAAATCTTAGGTTTTTCCTTTAGGATTTCCGTGTGTGTTTTGAAAAGGTACCATGTATGACTATTTATATTGTGAAAATGGGGGTTTGGAACGACTCCCAGACGATGTGGGATTCATTCCAAACCTCTGTCTTTAATGCAGAAAACTTGCATTTCATAGGTTTTTGAAACCCTACTTGCATGCGCAAGCTTTGAGGTTGCTACATATGGAGTGTCATGCTTGCGTATGTAGGCTGAGGGTTTCCTTTGGCCTTTATTTTCCAAAAATAGATTTTTTTCTTATCAAAAGTTATATTTTCCATTTTAACACCCCTCAAGTCAATTTGTAGTCTGATTGGGCCCTAAATCAACCTCGGGTCTTAGAATTTCTGCATCATTGAGGAACGGGGGCCCAAGTTGTAAGGGGTACAAAATGCGGTGTCTATAGTATGGCATCCATGATCTTAATCAGTTTCTTGATCAACAATTCAAGATGAAAGATTTGGTTCTTCTTAGCTATTTCCTTGGTCTTGAAGTCTCTTTCTTGTCATATGATTACTATCTCAGTCTAGAAAAGTACGCTTCTAACCTTATATCTCGAGCTGGTATCATCGGTAGTAAGACAGCCAACACACCCATCGAGTATAACAGTCATCTTACTCCTAGTGGTGGTAAACTTCTTCTATATGCAACTCGCTATAAATAGCTAGTTGGAGGTCTTGTTTATCTTATTGTCACTCGCCTAGACATCTCCTATGTAGTTCACATTGTTAGTAAATTTATGGCTGCCCCTCGATCCTTTCACTATGCCTCTATTCTTAGAATGCTTTAGTATTTGAATAGAACAATATTTTGTGGACTACAATTCTCTTTTAAGTCACCACTAATCCTTCGAGCTTACTCGGATGCATATTGGGCAGGTGATCCCATTGAACATAAGTATACCACCAGGTATTACTTTCTTCTTGGTAACTCTCTCCTCTCTTGGTGAAGCAAGAAACAAACTATTGTTGCTCGATCTAGCATTGAGACTAAATATTAAGCTCTTGTAGACACCACAACTAAGCTTTAGTGTCTTCGTTGGCTACTACAAGATCTTGGAGTTAACTGCTCTACTGCCATTCCAATCTACTGTGACAATCAGAGTGCTATTTAGATTGTCCACAATAACATATTCAATGAACGTACCAAACATATTAAAATTGACTACCACTTTATATGTCATTGTCTACTCCAGAGCGCCTTAGAGTTATAGTCAACTTCTTCCCAAGATCTGCTTGTTGAAATTTTCACTAAGCCTTCTCCACCAGGACACTTACATGCTTTAACTGCTAACCTCAAGTTGACATCACTTCATCTGACATGAGTTTGAGGGGGACTGTTAGAATATAAGCCCATAGTAGGTTAGGCTATAGTGTAAGTTATTTGTATATCACACATTGTCTACCTATATATAAGGTAGACCCTTATACTATATTACTTACAACATAATACAAAGTCGTTTAGACTTTCACATAAACTAAGAAAATTGTAAGGTCAGAAAACAAAAGAAAGGTCTCAAACTGAAGACTTGAACTTGAAAGTTTGGTTACATGTAGAGAAGGTATTAGGCACCCCACAATGTCTATTCCAAAATAGTACCTCATTTTGAATAAACTCTTAACATTTCATCATTTGGAAAATTACTCAAGTATTTGTCATTTGGTTTTGGAAAATTGGTTAAAAAGAATTAGTTTGCATACACATGTAGACATGCTTATATTACAAATCATTTGGCTAAACTAAACACATGCTTGATTATTTACACTAAGAAAGTAAACTGCATTTGAAAATTGAATTATGCTTACCTCATTCCTTTAAAGCAAACAAATTTAATTAAGAAATTTAATCTCCAACTAATTTCTATGCAAAATCACAACAAACTCCAAATGTTAGAATTGGAGGACGGGAGATTTTGTTGGCTTGATTGTTGGAGGCACATGGACTTCATGAATTTAAGCCATGGCCAAGCATCAATTTTGAAATCATTTTTGGAAACAAGATTTTGAAAGGGTTTCTTTTGGTTTTTGAAAACAATGTTTTTTGGAAAGATTTTCATTTGTATTTTTGGATTTTGAGACGTGTATTTTTGATGTTTTGTAAGTATGACTTGAAAGAGAGTATATTTTGGATTTTAGGTTTCTTGAAAAAGACAATTCTTTGGAAATGATTTTTGAGGATAGATTTTGATAAAAATCTCATGAGTTTAAGTTAGAAAAATTCCCTTGAAGGGTTTTTTATTTATTATTATTATTTTTATTTATGAAAATCTTATGAGTGTTTGGAAACCCTAGAAGAGTTTTTGGTAAAAATCTCATGAGTTTAAGTTAGAAAAGTTCCCTAGAATGGGGTTTAGTGAAAATATCATGAGTTAGTTTGAAAAAAATCCCCCCCCCCCCCCCCCCCCCCCTTGAGCTTAATTATGAAAATTCCTTCAAAAGGGAGTTTGGTGATGAAAATTCTCACGAGGTTTGATTATGAAAATTCCCTTGAAGGGTTTTGGTGATAAAAATTCTCATGAGATTTTACCAAGCTTGGACTAATGGGTTTCCATTGAGATTCCCTTTGAGGGTTTGAAAGGTCTTTAGAAAAAAATCTTTATTTGAAGAAACATTTTGAAAATAATTATTGAAAGATGCTTTAAATTAAGCCATTTTGATATGAAGCTTGGAATCCATAATACTAACCAAAGAGTTAGCATATGGACCCTTGTTTTGCATGGAGGAAGAGATAAGAACATAAACATCTGGCATATAACAATAAATCCTCAACTATCAAAATAAATAGAATAGCAATATAAGTCAACACAATCCACTATCTCATACATGATACAACAAGGATGTAAACTAGTGTAAATTAATATGAACAAGTTTGTTTCCCATCCACCAAATATCCACCCATGGACTAACTCTAATCTAATGGTAACACTTAGGCATGTAAATGAGTCTAACAAGGTATATAATACCTTCACATAGACATGTTGATATGGGGGAATAGGATGCATAGTCCATATGCATCCAAAAGGAGGATTGAATCAAAATAAGCATATTAAAGTTCATAAGTCACAACAAAAAATTCCCAAACAATAAATAGCATGCATAGAATCACAAATAGATAAACCATAGTCAAGTATAATTTATTCATAGCTACTTAAATCAACTAGTCGCTAAGTTTAATAAAAATTACAAATAATAATAATAATAATAATAATAATAATAATAATAATAATAATAATAATAATAATAATAAGTTTGGTCAAAAGTGCATATCACAATGCCACTTAAAACATACTTTAATCATCATGTAAAAGTAATGGAGTTAAAACAAATTGTTGACTATGTGTAAGATAACATTTTTGTAAATTATCCACACGCTTGAAAAAGCTCTTAAAAATGCTGGAAGAACATAATATTTACTTCAGTGATGCATTTATTCTCTTAAAGTGGTATAAAATTCTCAATATTCTGAATTTGCTTGATAGGAACTCATTGAAAGTGGTACACAATTCTTGAATCTTAGCCATATAAAACCTTTGCCTAAAAATTAACAACAATTTCATATCAAAAAGTGCAATATATGCACACAATAATAAGTACAAAGAAAATTGATCATGCAAAAATACATATTTGGCATCAAGATTAGACTCAACTTTCACTTGAAATTGAAACTTACCACAAATCCTTGCTAATATTAAAAATTTTTAAAATCTCATAAAGTAAGATTGTAAAGTTGTGATTTACAACTAAGTTTTATGTTGGCTTTATTCCATGACAAAAAGTGTTGTAATTGCTTTAATTTTGTTCCTTGTATTTTGTGGGATTTTATTGTATTGGGTTTAGTATTAAATTAGTGAAGACTCAAGCTTAATTGAAGATCAAGTGGATCTTGCAAGAAGTTCGCGAGAAGCTAACCTATGAAGTAGCCACGTGAGAAGCACATGACTAGAAGCTGAAGAGTCGTGCCAGGCTGTCAATTTCGCGAGTATCTCGTGGGTAAGGCCTTCCTGCGAGATAGTTACGAAACATTCTGCCTGGAGGATTTTTAAGTGTGACTTTCTTACCCTTCACCAATGTTATATATACCCTCATTACCCACAAATTGTAAAGAGACCATTTAGAGAGAAAAACTCTAGATAGGTTTTCTACAACACACACACCCATCTTTTGGAGAGAGAGCTACTCATCCTTAGTGAGAAATCATTGTAGCCTTTTCTCCTTCCCTCTCCCATTGACATACCTTAATAGGAGATTTGTACCCAAACACAACCCATGCCTTTTCAGAATGTAGAGAGTGTTTTGGAGCTTGGGAAGTTTTGGGAATTTGCTAAAAGAAGCCGGTGAGGCTTGGCGGATGCAATCGGGTGTATTGCGGGATCCGGAAAGCTAGACAAGATACGGTTCTGAGAAGCCTTGTTGGAGTAGGAGCTTGGAGGGCTTAGGTACATTGGATAGATTAGGCTTGGAGGATCTCTTGCTATTCGTGTATCCCAACTTATTGTCTAGTGGATCGATTTATCCCTTGGAGGGTGGTGGAGAGGTTTTTCGCCGAGTTCTTCGGTTTCCTCTTCTATAACACATCGCCATGTTATCTTTTGTTTGCATCTCTTTTCCTTTACTCTTGTGCTTTACTTTTATTGTTTGTTGTTCATGTTTATGCACTAGAGTAGTATCGGTTGATTGCGCTTCATTTACTCTTATTTCCGCACTTAGATAAGTTAGAGTAAAAACAATCTAGCTGTAATTTTTAATTGGGGGTCTAAACAAGCTCTTGTGTTTTCACACATTTTCAAGCTTTCAAAGACCAATACCAATTAACCAAACAACTGGATAGTAGAGAACCAAATTTAAGATACACAAGCCATCTTGCAATTATATTATGACTATTTGATAATCCTTTCAGATCTGTAATGAGGCTTCTAATCCTCTTTTTTATTAAATATAAGAAAGACATATAAGTTTAATGAAATCTAACTTTTGGGTCATATACGCTTAAGTTTTGTAGACAAACTTTATTAATAAAATTGATATATATATATATATATATATATGTATATATATATATATATATATGTATATATATACACACATATAAAGGCAAAACAAACAATGGTTTTTATGAATTTAATTAAGAAAAAACTGTATCTCACCAAAAGTCGGTTTGTCCATTGAGATTAAAATAAAATACTCTATTTATTGGCTGTACCTGTGACCTATTGAGATAAAGAAAGTATACCTTCTTTTATATATATATATATATACACAATTAAAGTTAAATTTCCTAATTGCTTAACTTATGTTTCATAATTGCTTAACTTTCCTAAAAATGAAAAGTGGATTAAACATAAATTCGTACCACATTCATATGCCAAACAACCACTTTCGCAATTATGCAAAACATTTACAAAAGTTGGATTACTTAAATTGGGCTAATTCAGATTGTAAGACTCATTCCAGAAATAAGATACCAACTTTTCTCTTTCTCAAAAAAGAAAAAGAAAAAAGATACCAATCTCTCTCTCTCTCTCTCTCTCTCTCTCTCTCTCTCTCTCTCTCTCTCTCTCTCTCTCTCTCTCTCTCTCTCTCTCTCTCTCTCTCTCTCTCTCTCTCTCTCTCTCTCTCTCTCTCTCTCTCAGAGGAGGTTGGGTATCCTCCAATTAATTTAGCTCATATCCCATTCTTGAACATAAGGAATCACTATAATTAATCTCACATTCACATGGTAGTTGAAAGAACCCCCAATTGTGAAGCAAACAAAAGATAGACAATCAAGGAAGCTTGAGAAGATGAGCCCCAATTTTGATATATAGCTTCTCTCTCAATTGTTTTGTTACAAAGTGTTTTGTACAAGCTAGATGATGATGACATTGAACTCTTTTATTTATTTATTTATTTTTAATGTATGCCTTGGTGTGCGTGTACACTTGTAAGGTGTGGCATGGTTGATCGACATTGGGCAAAAATTGCAAACTAACACCAATCTCTAAACAATTTCGTTAGTTAGTAAGGTTTTTAAACTATTTAGTAAACTAACATCTTGAGTCTATTAGACTTGAGTCACTATAGAAACTCGAGTATCAAAGACTTGATTTCTATAAAAATCTACATGGAACTCAATTCTTAAAGATTCGAGTTCCACAACACAAAATGAAAAAACACAAGTCTCTTCTTCTAGTCTCTTCCTCTTCTCAAAACAATCAAAGAAAAACGAAAGAGGTCAAAGCAAACAACCAAAGAAGCAATAAACCCCAGAAAACAACGGAGAAGGAACAAAAAAACTAGAAACGATGGAGAAGAAGAAAAAAAAAAAACAACCCACGAAGAACAAACCCAAACAGAATTCACGAAGAAAAAAACCAGAGAGATCAAACCCAGTGAGGACAGCGAACGCTCAAGGCAGCGGCGATGGCAAAGGTTTTCCTCTAATTCCTTCATTTTATTCTCTGGGTCTTTGAAGTTTCCATTGGGGTTTGATGATGCTTCTCTCTGGGTTTTGGTTTGTTGATGTCTGAGGGAAATCAAGTCTTTAAAACTCGAGTTGCTACAGTAAAATCGAGTCTAAAAGACTCGAGATGTTAGTTTGATAAATAGTTTAGAAATCTTACTAATTGACGAAATTGTTTGGAGATTGGTGTTAGTTAGCAATTTTAGCCATCGACATCGTCCTAGTTTTGTTAAGAAGCATAGAGGGCTTTTGGAGGAATATAAAGATTGATGTTCAAGTCTCTGTCCAAGTCCAAACAACTAGCAGCCATGACATCATATTCATATACATACAAGTCTAGATGGTGTGTGTATAAAATAAAATTTCTAATACTGTTGGTGTAGCCGTAGGATCGTGCTTGAAAGAAGATTCTAAATCAGCCTATCGTCTATCAAAGCTGCTAGGTCATATTTTGGAAGAAAAAAAATCATCTAGTTATTTTGAGGACTGTTCTTCTATCATTGCGAAGATACTCACTGTCTTACTTACATGGTCTGTACTGTGTAGTGTTTCTATTGAGAATGTATAGTTAGAGGAAGCATCCGTTGAGATTACATTACTGCTATCCTTCTTCTTCATCCATGTCTCATCTTAGTTAGTTGTGATGGACAAAGTTTGCCAACAAGTTTACAAACTTAGCTGATATGGATGTGAATTGTTTGATTACTCTTTCTTTGCAAAATTTTTAGAAGATTAAAAATAAATAGTTATATCATTAATCAAATTTTTTAATTTCAATTTTTTGTAATCTAAAATTATGTATAAAAAATAAGTTTATAAATCGAATAATAAATAAGATTCAGTTGGTACGAAATTTGGCATATATGTTACTGTAGGGACACGATCTTCAAACGGCCCAACGATGAGGTTGGACTGGTGCGTGATGGATCCCACACAATAAAATTTGTAGAGAGTGGGCTTTAAAGGCTAGCGTTTGGTCACGGGGCGTTGATCCAGGCCGGACCTTAGATAAACCTAGACTAGAAAAGGCTTTAGTCCGGGTATCCAAGCCCAATAACTTTATAAATTGAGGGATTGGACTCCTCGGATCATGTCCGAGGAGCACTTGTGTTTCTCTCCGGTTACCCGGCGATAGGTTTTTCATGGTGATGCACATATATTATCCGGGCATTCTCCTCCCTGGAGTTTTTCCCAGGAAGTGAGATGGGGGGGGATCCGTCCCTAATTAGTTTACCTTTCCTTTTATACTAGCCTACGTTTGTTGTCCCTCGTCCACGTGTAGGGTCAGTTTTTCCAGGACTGATATTTGTCCTGTCAATCCCATCCCAGCATTGTTGGGCATGGTTAATAAAGCCTAAGAATCCGGTTCTGTTAGGTGCAATGTCATATCAATGAGGGGTATTAAGGACAATTTCCCCGAGATATTTTCTGATCTTTTAAGTTTGCTTGTATGCCACTTTCATCAGTGAGACATTGGGTCTGCCGAGGACTAAGCCGCCCTCGGCTGTATCTTTGGGCCACTTTGGGCTTAATATTTTTGGGCTTGGACCCTGGCCTCCTTCAGTTTGGGGTCCGTGGACTCCCCATAAGCGAGCGGGCCGAACCCACAAACTATTTGGCCCCACAGTTACAAACATAAATAACATATATTTAACTATTAAAATTTTAAAATATGTGATGATGTTAACTTATTATTTTTTTTTAAAAAGTAAGAATTATAATTTTAAACTACACCTAACTACTTGTACCGCTGCTAATCTTAAATCACACTAAAAAGTAAAGAAGAGTTCTTGAAAAGAGAGGCATATTATATTTTAATTAAGTACTACCTCCTGTCAAAAGCAAAGGGCAAAAGCAATAATAGCATCTCCACTTTACAAGAACCATTTTGCTTCTCTTTTGCTTGTGCTTCTCGCTTTTGCCCGTATGCCTTGCCTAATATATATCATTATTCCTTGCAAACCTTTTCATCTCTTGTAAAAAAAAAAAAACAAACTAGCTCCTTCCGCTCTGACATCATGAAAGTTTTTTCACTAGGTATGTCTTTCTTTCTTTCTGTTATTATTATTATTATTATTATTATTTTTATAATAATTTTTGGGTGCTCTTCAAGCTATAAAATGGTTTGCTGTAATGTTAGAATAGTATTGGAAAGCCAAAAAATGGATGGAGTGTTGTTCTAATTTTATCTTTCTGAATATGGTTTGTTGGGCGAAGTGTGTGATCATATATTTTGGCCAGTTATCAATTGACATTTGTTTCATAGTATATGGGTGTATTTTCTTGTGATTGATTGACAAGATTCAGGTTGGATTGGATTGTATACGTACATGCACATATATGTTCACTTTTTATAAAGATGAAGAACAATTCATTTTTACCATATCTTTTGATGCTTGCTTGATAGGTTATTTACTATAATAAATAGTTTGGTGTTGGAAGAAACATAAAAAGAGAAAATAATTCTCAAATTTGCTCAAAAAATTCTCTTTGGTGTATTTTTCTTTCTGACATCCAAATAAAGGGTTGGGTTCTATGGATTTATTTTAAACTGGAGTAACTGAGTGTTAATGTTGAGATCAAGAGACATATTTCAGAGTTATTGGCTCTGGAAAATACATGGAAGTGGCTATATATGTATTCTATATCATGTACAGTGGATGATTCATAAATCTGGGTGGTCCGTATCCGTATGTGGTAGTCTAATAGTCTACCAACTATGGCCATGATTTCATATTTGGAATGCTCATCAATAAAATAAAAAGTAAATTATGGGTCTGTTTGGATACCATTTATTTTGCTGAAAACACTGTAGCAAAATAATTTTTAAAAGGCAAAATACTGTTGCTGCATTTTACTAAAGTTGGCTGGTCCGTGAACAGTGCCATGGGACCAGCCAAAAAAAACGCAAAATGCACAAACATTTGTTGGCAAACGCATGCTATATGTTAGTAAATGAAGAAATGAATTAGCAGCTCAGATTGCTGGTTCAGTGGAGAATATTAAAAGTTGGCATTTGAGCTTGCGGTACGAGATATAGATATTCATACTAAGATTTGGGAACTTAAGACCATCATTGTGATATCCTGGATTGTATGAATTTGGATTGTGAAGGCTTACACATGTTTATGTTGAGTCTCACATCGGGTGCATACTATTACTAGGTTGATATGGGTTATATAAGCAATTGTGGGGAACCCTAATTTTGACTAATCCTCTTGGAGTAATGCACATATGTGGCTAACATGTCCTCAACTGATGACAAATAACTAATTTTCATTAAATATGAGTATAGCTACAAGAGATTCATATGAAAGTTTGTGTTAAAGTAAGTTCCTCATTAATCATTGCTCAACATGGGGTAGTGCTGTCAAATTGTAATGTTGGTGAATTGTTTTCAAACAAATTTCTCAACTCGTAAATGAACATATCCAAAGTTAATGCAATAGCATTATTGGTTGTACACCTTTCTGAATGGGTAGAAAAGCTGTGGAGCTAAATTCTCTTGAAGATAAAACCATCCTCTGTCCTTACAATAAGCTGTGTGCTTCAACAAATGTGTTCTTTGACAAAGAGTCTCCTGTGTCTCTAGGTCATTCTGTTGGCTTGCAAATTCATGATTATCCACCCATTGAGTTAGGTTTAATCTATATGCAGATCTAATAGGAGCTGCAAGAGCCTTCCTGTTTTAGTCTGGGCTAATTCCCTTTATGGACCCAGTAAAGGGGACATGCCTCTTTGGTGTAGTATGGACTTTGACTTTTAACTTGAAGTTTTCTACTAGCTATTTTTTAAAAAGGTCGATAGGAATGTCTGTAAGTCAGTGTCTCATTGAATATATTTGGAAGATAAAAATAATCTTTATGTCCAAGCACACAGAGAATAGCAGATAGTTGTGTACTAAACTATTTTTTATTTCTCAATATTTACTTAATTGCATTTGATTGACACATATAATCAACAAATATGATAGGTCTCCTAACATATAGTTCTTTCCTTTAACAACATGGCACTCATCAGCTGAATTGATAAAGAAATGCATTCAGGTAATTCTCTTAACCAATTGTTCTTTTCTTGATAGACTTCTCCCTCTCTCTCTGCATTAAACGTGCGTGTGTGCGCGTGCGCGAGCGTGTGTGTGTACGGATAAAAAGTTTTACTTTTTGGCAAAAATGCTCGTTATTTACTTCTAAGAACAAAATTCTTCTAATTGCACAATCATCAATAACATACCACCACCCTCACTGTTGCTATCACCACAATGATAATTTTGCCAAGAGTAAAATTATTAACACCATCAGCATAATAACCAACATCTCTTTGCTTCCAGCGTAAGTACTCTTCACTCATCACACACATGCTTTGTGACTGCTGCTAAAATTGGCACTGAACACACACACACACACACATATAAGTTCCATGTCTTCTGTTTCATGACTTGCCTCAGCATCACTACTGCAATTGGCACAAAATTATCATCAGCATCATGACTGCTACTGGTGCCACATGATTGTCATCAGCTTCATAGGCTTTGCAATCTCCAATTCACAGTTACATTCCATAAATGAGCCAAAATAGTCTTCATTGTATTGCCAGACCATGCTGCTGATATCATAAAGTCAGCATGAATAATCTGTCATCATTTCCATTCTTGACGTCAAATGTGTGATTTTTGAATGTCATATGGCCATATATGCGATAAATCTGATAATGTAGCTGGTGGAACAATTAAGATGTAAGATATGCAGACATGAGCTGTGTCTCATCTTATTTGTGAGCTTTAAATTGATTCCTCCTGCTTGTGTCTCATCCAAAGGCACATCTCAGCCCTGGCCTTCTCTGAAGTCTTTGTCCAAAAAAGTAGGAAGCATGCTTTGCCGTGGTAGTTCAACAAGCAAGTATAAGAGGTTGGATGCAAAGCTTGAAAAGAAAATGGTTGAGGCAAAGAGAGGATCATCAGGATATCAAAATTTCAAGTCAATTAACAGTATAATTTTGAAATTCCCTCAGTTCAGAGAGGGATTGAAAAACATAGGATCTGTATTTGAGCAGTATGGTGAGTTTCAAGAGGGTTGTTTTCTCAACCTCTAAGCCTTTCCCCCTTTCAAGTTATGAACATTAACTTTTATTGTAAATTCTCTCTCTCTCTCTCTCTCTCTCTCTCTCTCATAGATGAGGACTCTAATGGAACTATTGACCGAGAGGAACTAAAGAAATGCTTACAGAAATTGCAACTCCATCTGACAGAGGAGGAGGTTGAGGATCTTTTCCATTCATGTGACATTGATGGCAGTGAAGGGATACAATTCAATGAGTTTATTGTCCTTCTCTGTCTTATCTATCTCCTGAAGGAGCCTTCTTCCAATCATACTGTACTCACAATAAACTTCATATCAATTCTTTTGTTTATCTCAGAGTTAAACATTTGCAGTGAATTTTTTTGCTAGTCCAATACATATATAATTTACTTCAGATTTTGTTTCAGACTTCAAGGTTGGGTTCACCACAGCTTGAAGCGACTTTTGATACCATAATTGAAGTATTCATGTTTCTCGATAAAAATGGTAATGGAAAGCTGAATAAGAAAGACATGGTCAAGGCCTTGAATGAGACATCTCCTTGGGAGAAATCCCCTTCACACATCACCAAGAGCCGATTCAGTATAAAATGCTTCACTGGCTATGCTTTAAATTTTATTTTGTTCTTGTTTTTTATTGCTAAATTTTTTGTTTTGGTTTGATCTTCCTCAGTTTTCCTTCTTTTTTCCCTCTAATTTTTGTTGATTTCCTTGTTTCCTTTTCAAAATATGCAGAAGAAATGGACTGGGACAAAAATGGGAAGGTCAGTTTCAGAGAGTTTCTCTTTGCTTTCATCAATTGGGTTGGAATTGACATGGATGAGGATATGCCTCTGACAGGAACTTAAAGAAATAGACGGCTGTGTAGAAATTAACATGATGTGAAGACTTGATGAGGTCAGGTTGATCAATATGTGTATATATCTAAGCATTTCAGATATGTAAAAACTTGAGTGCAAAAAAAGATGTAAAAAATAGATGTTTTCTCTAGTTTGTCTATTTATGGCTTCTTTTGAAATCTTAGAAGTCGGAGACTCGGAGCCATGTTATGTATCACAAAATAATTTCTTGATTTTTTTTTAATTTTTTTTTTTTTTTTATATATATATTATTCTAAATCTGTTCTTCATGTATTCTTTAGATTTTATTAGAAAATATTTGTATGAATGGTTCTTGGAAATGGATAGGCCAAAATTTTGGATATAACTATTGTACAAAAAATACACATGAAGACACGTTTCTTTGTTATGATACAAAAAAATCTAGCTTAAACAGCACACAAAAAGCTTAACAAGAAAGGTGTGGAAAGGGGAAAAAATAAAGAAAAGAAACGAAATAAAACTATTTCAGTTATCAGAATTCAGAATCCAGTTTGCATTTTATCTGCCCCTCTTTAATGTCAGTCGGTTGAGTATCATTGTATTCCCAGTGCTTGGATCCTCCTAATTATTGACAAAGAATATGCATTTCTTTCTTTCCATTCTTCCCCGATCTCCTTTTTGCCTTCATCCACAAAGCACTCATCATTCCCATCAAGTATACTTACAATCTGCCTCATGCTTGGCCTTAGTTGCCGGTTGGATCGTGTGCATGCAATTCCTAGCTTTACCATTCTCATCAGTTCTTTGTGATTGTACTCTCCATTCAACCTTATGTCAGCCAGTTCCTCCAATGGTCTTCTCCTTGCCTCAAATTCATGAACTCTCTTCACCAATAGAACCTCTGGCCGCCGAAAGTCAACCGCCATCTGTCCACTAATCATTTCAAGCACCACAACGCCAAAGCTATATACATCAGCCATGGAGGTTGCTTCACCAGACTCTATATACTCTGGTGACATATAACCAAATATCCCACGAACTGATCTGCTTGTGTTAGTAACTACATGATGCCCATGTTCGTTTCTTGTTAAAAATTCAGCAAGAGCAAAACAACTGAGTCTTGGGTTCAAGTCTGGATCAAGAATAACGGCAGAAGTGGTAATGTTTCTGTGGATAACTTGTTCATCCCATTCCTCATGAAGATAAAGAACGGCGGATGCAAGCGATCTGATTATGTTGTATCTGTGGTGCCACCGCAGGACAGAACGGTCAATTCTATTAATATGAGGAAAAAGCAGGTGACTTAGAAGGCGATTTGCTGAGTAATCGTAGACAACAAGCATCTCCCCTTGCTCAGTGCACCATCCACGGAGTTGAACCAAGTTTCGGTGGCGGAGCCTTCCTAAATTTTGTAGTTCGTTTGAGAATCTTGCTCTGAGTGCAGGGCATGTCTTCATGCCAAGCCGCTTCACCAGGACATGGTGACTGTCATCAAGGAAGCCATGGTATGCAGTTCCGAAGTCTAGCTCTGCTACCCTTCGGGATTCTGAGAAATTTTTTGTAGCGGAAATGATTTCCTTGAAGGATATTTCTCGCGGAGTTTCTACCAAGGGAAAAGTAGTTTGCCTGCGACGAGTGCTATCTGAAGAGTTGATGTTGCTGTTCCCATATTCAGCAGTTGCATATATGGTTTCTGCAGTGGCTGTCACATAGTTGGATGAGGCAGATGTGGTAGAGCTGGCTATCATTGACCCAGTGGTGGCAGTAGCATTGCTGCTGCTGCTAGAGTTTGTAGGGGAGGATAAAGAGATGTATAGAGGGTGAGACCGAAATGATGGCAGAGCAGGCAGTTTGCCAGACATGTTGCCTGAAAGTGTTTCCACCACCCATTTCATACTTGGCCGTGATTCTGGGCTGTGGAGTGTGCATAGGAGCGCAAGATGGATTAAGCGCTCCATATCTGAAAGACTGTAAGACCCATCATCTGGTAGCCGATTATCCCCTGCTTGAAGAAGCTTTCCTTCATCAGATAGCCTTCGGATCCAGTCAAGCAAGATTATCTGATCATCTGGGTATGTGAGATCTACTGCGCGCCTACCCGACACCACTTCTAAAACAACAATTCCAAAGCTAAAAACATCGGATTTTGCAGTGGCAACACTTCGTTTTTGGAAGCTCTCAGGGGGCAAGTATCCAATTGTGCCACCAATTCTGGTTGTCTCTGCCAGCCTAAACTGTTCATTTTGAATTTCTGTTCTGCTGGTTTGGTAATGGAGTTCATGTTCTAACCACCTTGCCAAGCCAAAATCACCAAGCCGGGCATTATAATGCGAATCAAGCATGACGTTGCTTGTCTTCACATCGCGGTGAATGATTTGTGTTTCTAACTGTTCGTGAAGATAGAAAAGTGCAGCTGCCAAGCCACTGACAATATTACTCCTACGCTCCCAACTGAGAGTTGGAGCTGACCCCATGTTTTCCGGTCTCCTGAAAAGTATGCGGTCAAGGCTCCGGTTGGGCATGTAGTCGTAAACCAATAACAATTGGTCTTCATGAACGCACCACCCTCTCAGCCGGACAAGGTTCCTGTGTCGGAGGTGAGCAACAGCCACCAATTCAGCCACAAAGGTCTTCTCAAACCGTTCCCCTCTCTCTGCCAAGCATTTCACAGCAACCACAGTTCCATCACTAGGTAAAACTGCTCTATAAACTTTGCCAAAACCTCCACTGCCAAGCACTTCATCCTCACTAAAACCATTAGACCCTATATAAAGCTCAGCAAAGCTGAAGATCCTTGGATTGTCTCCACCAACCTTGTCAGAAAGTTGTATACCAGCCGTGTCATGAAACACTACCACTCCAGAATGGTGTTTTCTTTTTGAGTCATGATGATGGTAACAAGAACTGACCCACTTTGAGTCATAAACTCTGCCTAGTAACTCACGGATTAAAGCCAGAATATGATTGCTGCAGTGACGGTAGGGGTGTTTCTTGACCTTCTCATCTGTGGGTTTTTTATGGACTTGTTCATCATCAACCGGCTTGATTTCATCAAAGTCGGCCGGTAAAATGAGGCATAGGTGGTTGAGCTGCATAGTAATGGGTAGCACTACTAAGCGGAGAACATGAATTGAAGGAGGTGCGGTGCGCGTGTGTTTTCAAAGAATAATGCTTTTATGCGCGTTATGTTTATGTAGTGCTTTTAGTATGGTAAAAATGCTTTTTTAGTTTAAGTTTTAATCTTTTTTATTAAGTGTTGTGCTCTTAAAATTCAACACGGTTAGGTTGCATGGTTGAATTTGTATTCTTCTATCAATTGTCCAAATTAGAACCTACCCCTTATGATGTCATCAATTTTATCTTTATCTTCTTCCTTAATACCCAATTCTTCTTCAGGAAAAAAAGATTCAAAATTTTCAACAGACTGTTTTCACATGACAACAAATTGCCCCACATAGTTTATGATTTATCGTTGAGCTTTCAATTTTGGCAGGTCAAAAAGTTCATGTATATCTACATGGCATGACAGCCTCAGAATATCAAATATATATATATATATATATATATATTATTTTTTTTCCCTATTTTAGACTTTCAAAATTGAGAGAATGTCAAAGAACTGCACCAGAAGAATTAGATTACAAGAATACTTTTAGACTCTTCTAGAATCGAAGGGTTCATTATATTATGGTTGAATTGTAATTATGTAAATGTATTGATGATCTTAAAAGATATAGGCGTTACGTTTGTCTCACCAATTATTATTATTATTATTATTATTATTATTATCATCAATTTTTTTTATTTTTATTTTTAATAATTTAGTAGTTACAATTGGTACGGAAGATTTAAAACCTAAAGGTCTCTATAAGAAATATCAAAAAAGGTGCTAACTAAGTAAGTTATAAGATTTTTGGCATCTCACCAATTAAAATAGAGTAGTGTTATTGGTATTGCAAATTTTATAATGTTAAACTTATAAATTAATGTGTTATCAATCATAAAGAGACAATTTAAATATTTATTTATGAAGTAGTTAAAATCTACTAATTATATTTATTATCACATCAATTTGTAAATTTCATATAGTAAAACTTGCTAAATTCTTAACATTTTCCATTATAATGCAATTTTCCATTATAATGCTTTGAAGAATGGTTTTTACTTGAATTTTGAATCAGATTTCTTTTGAACTGTGTGGGCAACTTTTATATATTATTATTATTATTATTGATAGCGTAGAATTTTTTATTATTTTTTTGAAAGGATTGATAGTGTAGAATTGAATCCATACTTTTGCTATATAATTAATTTTTATCATCATAATAAGACAATAATTAGTTTAGTTTGATTTATATATATATATATATATATATTGGTGAAATACCAATCCCCTCGACATTAATTTTATATATATATATATATATATATATAAAATTAATGTCGAGGGGATTGGAAGGCAGGTGATATTGAAATGTGATTAGATTTATTGATAGTGTCATTTATTAATGATTTGTGCATGAGCTTAGGATCAGATTGTCAAAAAGAAAGTACTTTTTAGGTTGGGTTTAGGTTAGGCCAGTTTTTTTTTTTTTTTTTTTGGGGAGAATCAGGTAAGGCCAGCTTTGTGTAGAGTCTGGACAGTTAGGGAGTGTTTGATACATGTTTTTAAACAATAATTTTCAGTTTTTAAACAACATTATATGTATTTCTAAATATTTTTTCAACTACACATATTTCCACACATATTTTCAAATAACAATTTTCAGTTTTTAAGTGCATATACCAAACACCTTCTTATTGTTCGTTGAAGGCTGTGGCCAAAACAAATAGCAAGACTCATTGGGTAAAAAAACTCCTAATAATGTTGTTTAAGTGTTGTGAAAATACGTATTGTGGTATTTAAATACAAAAAATTGTTGTTTAAACAGTCTCTCAATATTTGTAAAACACCAATGGCAGTGAGTGCTTTTGAAAACAAATCGGAAACACAATGAACATATGTAGAAACAAGGATTGAATAAGTGCACTAAAATTATTGTTAAAAATGAAGAATTTCTTCCAAAAGACTCCTACAATTTTGGATCTACTCAAAAAATAGAAAAAGAAAAAAGTATCTTAATCTTAAAGTGATTAAACAAAAGTCTCATTGAAAAATACTATCAATCAAAAAAGTCCGAGACCAAGAAAAAAAGAGAGAGGCAGAACTCAACCAAAAAGTGTTCAATTAATGTCACAGTTTGAGACACGAAGTGCAAGTGTGAAGGGAAGGGACCATTTCATTAATTGGAATCTTAATAGCAGCAGAAAGGTGTGGCGGGATTTTTTAATTCCTGCTAAATACAAAATACTTAAGGCGGGATTTTTTTTTTTTTTTTTTAATTTATAAAAAAAGAAAATTAAAATGATTAATGATTATGTTGGTATGGTAGGTTGGGGTTGGCTGATATGGATCGCCAAATCCTGTTGTTTTATGTAAAAGATTTTTGGGGTAGGAGGCAGAAAGAGACAGTATTTTATGAATATGGTGCACCACCGCCACTGACTTTGGTCCCATTTCGACGATTTTTAGTCACACTTGCCACATTTCAACACACTTCATAAAATTTAAACTTCTAAATGTTGATTCTCTCTCTCTCTCTCTCTCTCTCTCTCTCTCTCTCTCTCTCTCTATATATATATATATAAAAGAGATAAAATACAAAATTACAAACTTTTTAAACTAAATTAAAAACTATACTTTCTAAGTTTGACAATTTAATTCAGTTTTTTAAATTTACATACCTTCAATCCAGTAAGTTTTAAGTTTATTCAATTAAACTTTCTTGTTAATTTCTGTTAGATGTTGATGTTAAGTATCACAATTTTGGTGAAAATATCATTTTGATCCTTATATTTTGTGGTTATTGTCAATTTAGTCTGTACATTTTTGTAGTAGTCAATTTTTTTTTTTTTTTGATGAACAGACTAAAACTTTATTCATGAAAATACAAATAAAGAAATATCATAGATAAGGGCTTGTTCTAAGAAACAAGGACACTCTAGGGCTGTAAATGAACCAAGCCGATCATGAACAACTCGAGTTCGGCTTGATAAAAAGCTCGTTCATATTTGTTTGTTTATAAATAAGCCATAGTTTTAGGCTTGTTTAATAAACAAGTTGAGCCTAGGCAAAAAAATTTGTTCATGAGCAAGCTCATGAGCTATAAGGCTTGATACAAAACAATTCAAGCATAGACTCATTTATAAATTTATATGTGCTAGCTAAATACACTCATTACACATTTCTTAATAATGACATGACCAATATGGGATTTACTTCCCATTACCTTAATTTTTTTGTTCCCTTTAAACTAACCAAGAACCGCTTTAGACTTTGTTACATTTAAAAATAAACAAATTAATTAAGTGGGCCACAAATGATCATTCCCGATCAATCATTTGATGTAAAGTTATGAAATATGTTAGTATTTTCCCATTCATTATAGTTATAAACAAGTATTTTTCTAGTTCTTTTCCATCTAACGTGAATGTAAAATTTATATTTTGAAAAATTGTTGAAACTATAGACAAGGATGAATGAATAAATTTAATTATGTAAATTGTTAATTTGAAAAAGTAGGTGGGATTAGACGCATGCAAATTGTTAATGAGTATATTGTTTTATTTTCTTTTTGATTTTAGAGATTTAAGCATTTGATAATATAATTTTTTTAGATCTCAAGCTCAAAAGGTTAACCTGAGCTCAAGTTTGAGCTTGATATTAATCTTGAGCTTGGCTTGACTAATTAATCAAGCTAAGCCAAGCTCAAGCTTTTTGGCTTTCCTACAAGCTCAAACTCAAACATTATTTTTAGGTTTGTCACAATTTTGAGCTTTTGATTTTGCTTAACGAGCCAAGTTTGAACATGCACTACTCGACAAAACTCGTCTCGTTTACAACCCTAATCCAAGCAAAGAAATCAATAAAGTCAAAAGCTTGTTTTGCTAACAAATGAGCCGGCCTATTGTCTTGTCGTCTAACATGAGAGAAGCCCACATTTCTAAAATCATTACATTCAGCTAATATCCCATAAACCAGTGCAGAAATTGAGGATCGAGCAAGTGAACATTCCTTGAGAGCCTGAACAATGACTAAGGAATCTCCTTCAAGAACAAAATCTCTTATGCGCACTTCCTTAGCAAAAATAATTCCAGCTTCAAATGCTTTTGTTTCAGCTTCAATAGTCCCCAATGGAGAATGGATTTTCCTGCTTAAACCTGTAATAAAATTCCGCTTATGGTCATGAATTATAACACCAACACTAGCAGCCTTTTGAGGCAAGAATACAACAACATCCACATTGATCTTGAATGATGGAAAGATAGGAGGATTAACTTCCAACTAAGTTGGTTGTTTTAGAAGGGTATTGTTTGTAGCCCAATACTCTTCTAGGTAGGATCTACACTAGTCAACCAGTAACATACTTGTCTTCCTCAGCTTGCCATGAATCATATCGTTTCTATTTGTCCGCAAAGCCCATGCAATAGTCCAGTATCTTCCATACCCCACTGTGCATCCATCAGAATATACCATAGGAAATCAAAGAAAATCCTAAAAGGAATCAATGAGAGCGAAGTGAAAGAGAGATGAAGAACCCCAGGTATTCTGAGCCTTTGAGCACTCCCAAAACAAATGAAAGAAAGATTTTGGAGCGTTACCGTATTCCTCACATACGCTATCAACCAAAACCTTTCTATAAACCGGATTTTCTTTTGTAGGCAAGACGTCACTGGTAGCTCTCCAAGCAAAATTTCTGATTTTATGAGAAATTTGGATTGGTCACAATCTCTTCCAAAACCAGCGCAGATTACTCCCATCAAAACAAGACAGTCTCCTTGTTTGTCTCTAATTCTAAGGCCAGCTTATAAGCATTTGTTACAGCGATAATCTCAGCCTCAAAAGGAAGAAAAGTTCTATTCAAGAGATTCAAATCCCAGCACTTGTCGGTGATTTAGCCTGAACAAGTTGATAAACAAGGGAATTCTAACCAAATCCCAAAGATGCATGCACAAAATCACAAGCAAGAAAATATTTAGCCTGAACAACTTGATAAACAAGGGAATTCTAACCAACTTGAAGCCGCCAACCCTGCTTTGCCAAAAGTGCCAAATTAAATTGTTTCAATTGTTTAAAAACCATCCCTCGACAAGCTTTAGGAATGCACATTTTATCCCAACTCAACCAAGCCATTTTTCTTTCATCTTGTTTTTGTCCCCACCAAAAATTCCTTATCATACTAGTCAATTAATTGTAAAGAGAATTAGGAATCTTTAAACAACTCATGGAATAAGTTGAGATAACCTAAGCCATTACTTTAATCAGAACCTCCTTTCCTGCCTTAGAAAGCAATTTTTCTTTCCAACCCGCCAATTTCTTTTCTAATTTTACTTTTATATCATTAAAAGTATTCTTTTTATTTCTACCGACCAAAAAAGGAAGACCAAGATATTTCTCATGCTAACGAATAATCTGAGCACTAAATCTTCTCTTGATTTCTTCTCTACTATCATCATTTGTATTTTGATTGAAGAAAAGCGAAGTTTTAGCCCTATTCAATTGCTAGCTTGAAGCCTCTTCATACACTTTAAAAACACACTGCAATGAGTCACATTCATCCAAGCTAGCCTTACAAAAAATAAGGCTATCTATAGATATCGCATTTTGTACCCCTTACAACTCGGGACCCCGTTCCCCAATGATCGTAAAACTCTAAAGTCTAAGGTTGGTTTAGGACCCAATCAGACTTAATTTGGCTTGAGGAAAGTTTTTATGAAAAATATAACTCTTTTATGAGCTAAATAAATCTATTTTTGGAAATGAAGGCCACGGAAACCCTAAGGCATGTGTTCGCAGACACGTGTATGCGTACGCATGCTCCAAATCCATGTACACAAGCTTTATGCATGCGTACGCGTACATGAGCACGCGTACGCATGCTAAGGTTCCAGAAACTATGAAAGACAAGTTTTTTTTACATTAAAGCTAAGGTTTGGAACAAATCCCACATCGTCTGGGAGTTATTCCAAACCCCTATTTTCTAAATATAAAAAGCCATACATGGTACCTTTTCAAAACACACAGAAAATCCTAAAGGAAAACCTAAGATTCACTAGAAATAGTGAATTAAAGAGGGAGTTTTTTCACAAAACATCCTCAAGTCAATTTTCTTTTGATTGGGATCTTTTCTGGTCTTGATCTTCAAGTTTTAAAGTTTACTTATCAATTTTGTTTGGTTATAAATAGATTTGATTGAGGGGAACGGTCAAAATCAAGCCTAGAAGTTTTTTATTTGAGGTATATGTTCTAAATTTTTTCTTTTCTTTTCTTGTTTTAATTTCTATTTTCTTTGCTTTTCTTGCTTTGATTATGTTTTAATATGTTCATTTAGACTAGGATTATGTAGCTTTTTTGTTTCAAAGCATGTTAGTTTATTAGATTTGCCATTCTAAGTTTCTACTCTATTTTTTTGCTTTGTTGTTTCTAGGTGAGGGTTTCTAAGCGTGTATGCATACTCATGCTCTCTGCATGCGTATGCATACTCAAAGTATGTGTACGCAGGCCCTATGTATGTGTACACGTACTCAAGCCTAGAACCCTAATTTAACCTTTTATGCTTTTGTTTCTGTATTCTACTTATGCAACATGATTTTGTCTTGCTTTGTTTTATGCTTCTCAATCCTCCATTTCTCTATTTAAGTGTTTGTTTTTTTATTCATATGTTAGATTAGGGTTTCCTTTCAATTAAATCTTTGATATGCCATGAACATGCATTCACATGTCCATCCATTGATGTATAGGTGCTGTGATGCATTGAGGTAAGGTATGCATTCACATGTACATGCATTTGATTGGGATATGATCTTGTTTAGGTCTGATGAACAAGATGAACATGCTTGCTTGATGTTTTGATACAATGCTTACATACTTGGATATATTTGATGTTAATATCTTGTTGCCCTGTTTATGTTAATATCTTGTTGCTATCTTGGATGAGATAATATGATATGCATGATATATGTAAGCTAGGTTTGATATGATATGCATGATAGATGTATGCTAGGTTTGATGTGATATGCCATGATAGATGTATGCTAGGGTTTGGGATGAAAATGCCATGTTGTATGCTTAGATGTATGTTAGTGTGTGTGTGAGTTTAGAATGAAATGTTGAACATGCCTTTAATGAGATTAAGACGTAAGACAAAATGAGTGGACGCCGACCCGCGAGTCGGGTGGTCTTAGGTGCCTAACACCTTCCCAAGCTGTACCTAAACTCCGAACCCATACTCTGGTAGTAAGATTAGTCCTTCCACGTAAGGGTGCTATATACATGGTTCTTAGGCCATAAAACTAGGTGGCGACTCCATTTCTTTTTTTCACCTTGGTCCACTCAACCGAGGTGTACTCCCCTCCGCACATTGCGCCCATAGTGGCAACTCCACTGGGGATAGAGAGTTTGATTCCAATGTGTCCTATTTCTTAATCTTAATAAAGGCTTGTTCAATACTTGTTTGCACACACTTCACTTAGTTCTTTTGTCCCTTTTACCCCGGTTGGTGATGAGTAGGAAGATGAGTACGCTCCATTCGGGCCAAAGTCTTTCGAAGTTCATTCCACCAACTCAAAATATATGCCATTGCCTATGATGGGCTTTGAGTATGTTATTGATTTGCGACTAATCCACAAAGGTCCACTTAGGCCCTCAGTTGGAATCATGGCTCACCTAGTTATGAGTGACCCACTAATCTGTCCCTTTAGCTTTAGGAAGCCTACCCACACTTAGGGAGATCCTAAATCCTATCCGTGAAAGGGTACCCTTTATATCTCTTGTTTGTTCAACCATATATCTTGTGTTCACCTAATCTTAAAGGACAAATAAAAGATGTTAAAATCGAAGGATGATCTAAAAGCTATGGCATATCCTAAGACATTGGGATAAAAGAAAAGAAGTTCTCACATATAAGGGGCTTATCCCAAATTCAAAAATATATCTTAACTTGAAAGGTTCATAAGCCCATAGCCTAATTACTATCATAAGCCCAAATCAAAAGGCCTTTTGGAAAAAAAAATACTTTGGGCCTAAGGTAACAAATATGCTATGGACTTAGCATCCAACATCCTACAAAGCCAATATGAAATTCCCTAATCTTGGGCCTCCTTGTTGCATGCCTAGGCCCAAAATGGCGAGAAATTCGTGGACTTTGAAAGCAAGGTTACAATATATTCTAGCTAGAGGGCTACAAAAAAAATTGATGGAAAGAAGAAGAGCCCAAAGGTGACCAATGCATTGTAAACCTAAAGGGTTAAAAATATTTAAGCACATTCTAATGAAAGCCTATAGAGTAAGATGAGAGATTTATTGTAAATAAGCTAAAGCCCAATGAAACAAGGGGCAAGGTTCATGAAAGAAAAGGGAAGTAATTTTGTAATTTGGCCTTCATTAGAACGGACTTAAAGATTTTATAAAAACATCTAAGATAATACAAAGGACCTTTCAATTGGGACATGGACTTAATAAAATGGGACTTCTTTTCAAGCACCATTGCACCGCTAAGATCAAGAAAACACGTCCCCACTCCAATTTGGGTTTGAGAAAAGAACGGAAGACATTTGGTCAAAATCGAGGAAACTTGCCATGAAGAGGTATCTCAAGGAGAGACATCTTGAGGAGAAGCATCTCAAGAAGCAATGGCTGTTCCAATGGATGATGAGACCGCACAAAAGATATTCAAGAAAATAGAAGAGCAAAATGACATTCTCAAGAAGATGGGGGTCGCCTCACCAAGCTAGAAGAGGCCAAACTCAAAAAGCCCATACATGTGGAGATACATGATGAAGAAAAAGGAGAGGATTGGGATGAAAGGGATAAGGTTGAATATGAAAGGAAAAAAGCAATTTAAGAAGCTCACAGCGGACACCGTGGCTATGAAAGAAAAGATGGAAAAGATGCAACTAGCCTTTCACAAGGCTTAAGGGATGGATGATTTTCTCTACAATATGGGTGGCATAAGCTCCAAGACTCCTATTGCATTTCCTCCAAAGTTCATGATTTATGATGCGGAAAAGTTTGATGGGACTGGAGGCCCAAAGCAACACGTTAGGAGATATCTAAGCATTGCTGAAATGAATAGGTTGGATGAGAAGCAAACTTTGCATGCATTTCTTCTCTCACTTATGGGAGGTGCATCAAAATGGTACTATAGCTTGGACCCAAGCAAAACCAAGGCGTGGAATGAACTAGTGGAGTTGTTTGTGGATCAATTCATCTTCAATACTATGATTGATGTGACCCTAAGGGACTTGGAGACTACCAAGCAAGGAGTAGAGGGGACTTTTTCTGAATACATGATGAGATGGAAGGGAAAGGCATCTATGATGGTTAATAGGCCAAATGAGAAAGACCAAATCAACATGAATTATCAAGAATTTGCTCCCGACATATAATAGTAGGCTCCTGTCATTGCCTATTAGTTCTTTTGGAGAGTTGTGTGATTGTGGAACTAGGATCAAAGATGCCATTAATAATGGGCAACTAGAGAAAGGTGAGAGCAAGCTTCCAATCAAGAAGACATATTAGGGAGGAACGACCACTTTTAAAGCACCTAATCTTCTGAATGTAAGTGCCATCATACCTCAACAAACTTTAGCTTACCCAATCTTCACAATGAAAGCCCATCGAGAATTTTCTGACCTAGGAATGACCCTTGCCTAAGCATACGAGAACTTGACCTCTAAAGGATTCATCAAACCCTTAGATCCCACGCCCATGCCTAATCCCGTGCCTCATACTTGGAACCTCAATGAGTACTGCCACTTCTGTAAAAAATCCAGCCATAAAACCAATAATTGTTTTCGTCTCAAGCAAGAAATACAAGATCTAATAGATAATGAAACCCTTCCAAATCTGAACATCATCACCAAGCCTAACATTAGGAAGAACCCTTTGCTTGATTATCACTGAGCTCCTCCTCCATATCAGAATTAGGTGCAAGTAGTTGAGATTGAGTGGGATTGTTCAAAGTTGATAGAAACCGTGGAGGTCAATGCGGTGGATGTCTAAGGGATATGTGATGAAGAGGATGAGATGTTGAAGAGTGCACTGGTTGTGTGGGGGATACTCCCCAAAGGAGTAACTGAATTGAAAAAGAGGGTCCTAGAAGACAATGTGGAAAATATCACTAGGAGTGGGAAGCATTACAATCCATCCTTCTTAGAGAAAGACCACCCTAGTAGAAACATGGGAGAAGGGTCCAAGCCCGCGGAACCCAAGGGGAAAGAAGAGAAAGATGAAAACAATAGGTTCTTGATCCAATTAAAGAAAACTCAAGCTTATGTGTCCATATGAGGCTTATTGATGGCTTCTCACAAGTATCGTAGTCCTCTCTTGGATACTCTAAATGGAAAGGAAGTGCCCATCGAAACTACTCCACAAGAAGTGCTATCTCTCATAGGTTAAGGCTCCATCTCACCTTTCCCTCACCTTTTCTGATGAAGAACTCCCTCCTGAAGGAGCCACCCATACTACGCCTTTGCAAATCACTATTGAGTGCATGGGTGCCAAGGTTCCAATGGTATTTATTGATAATGGGTGCACATTGAATGTATGCCCATTTAGGACTGCTCTCACCATTGGGCTAGATGTGGAGACAATAATCCCCTCTCCTTCGACTGTTAGGGCATATGACAATAATTCTAGGAAGATTATGGGAACTTTCAAAGCTCTTTGCAAGATTGGTCCAATTGAGATAATTGTGGAATTCCACGTGATGGACATCACTCCTAACTACAACCTTCTCTTAGGAAGAGCATGACTTTATCCCATTGGGGCTATCCCTTGCACTGTACACCAAAAAAATGAAGATCCCATGGAAATGAGGGATTGTTGTAGTGCTTGGTGATGGTGAGATCCTAGCTTCTGTCTGTGGACTTGAAGAAGGAGGAAGTGAGCTTCAAATGAGTGGCTTTGAGTTTGTGAACTTGGCTGACTATGGATTGAAGGATGAAAGGTACACATAGATTTGCTCCTATATTGTAGCCATGAGGTGATTGCAATGATTAAAAATATGAGGTATATGCCTAGTATGGGTCTTGGAAAAGAAAGAAGAGGGGTGGCTGAATTCCCCTACTTTAAGACTCAATTGACCAAGGAAGGTTTATGATTCTTTGAAGGCTGCGATGGAATCAAGAAGAACCTTGGTACTCAAAA
This sequence comes from Quercus robur, assembly GCF_932294415.1. Lineage (NCBI taxonomy): Eukaryota > Viridiplantae > Streptophyta > Magnoliopsida > Fagales > Fagaceae > Quercus > Quercus robur. Next base: position 31,139,480 of record NC_065539.1, on the reverse strand, counting down.
TGTGAATTTTGTGAAAGGAGGGGATTTCCCTTTTTTTGGTTTTCCAGAGCTTTAGGTGGATAAGGAGGGGAAAGTGAATCTTGGTTGGGAAATATTCTTCAATGAAAGGCTCACTTTCAAGGAGAAACCTACTGTCATGATCAAGGAAATTCAAGAAGAAGTCGACTGGATGGACTATATGGATGTTGAGGCAATAGAGACTATGCTAAAAGAGGAGAGGGACGTGCTTGCTATCACCATCGAGGAGCTAAGTGATCCTTCTACCTTTATCGTGCCTACGGTAAGACAACTTAATAATTGGACTTGGGTTGATTTTTATAAGAATATGGCAAAGGAATTTTGTAATGCAAGTTCGGATGTACTTTTCAACATTTTTAAGAAGATGAATTTTGATTTGGTTTATTTTGATGTATCCCATAATATTGAAATTCTGCACTTAAATGATTCTAATGAATTTGAAAATGAAATTAATAAACAATTAGAAAAGAAATTTGAACCTATGGAACCAACTTTTGAAACTCTTAATTTGGGAAAAGATGAGAATCCACACTTAATTAAAATTGGCTCAACCTGAAATGAAAAAGAAAGAAGATCTCAAAGAGATTCTCACAGAATTCCAAGAAGTGTTTGCATGGTCTTATGTAGATATGCCTAGCATTGTTCCCGGGATAGCCTAATACCACATTGATACTCATGCTCACATGGTACCTATTAAGCAAAAGTTGAGACGAATGAGAACTTAATGGCTCCTTAAGATCAAGGAAGAACTTATAAAACAGTTGAAGATAGGATTTATCAAACCTACCCCAAGGAAAATTTCCCTCTTCGTCATATAGACGTCTTAGTGGATAATACCGCCGACAGTGCCTTGATGTCTTTCATGGATGAATGTTAGGACATATGTGATTTGACGTTAGGAACATATGTCAACATTTTATGTAATTGGCTAATCCTTTAACAAAATGCACTTTACTTATACTTGGATAGATCTAGGATGAGTTTAATGCTTCAAGAAATAAGGTTTCAAGTTCAAGTGTTAAAACCATGCAAGTTTGTCCAAGAATCAAGTGAGAAAATGTAGGATTTTAAAGCTCGACAGCTAGCATTTATTGAGGTTTAAAAGCTGCTTAAGCTTGTGGTTCGACAACTAGCTCTATAGATGGCTATCTATCAAAGTTTACGAAATTCAATTTTTCAAGCTGATTTTCATCCAATCCGTGAATTTATGTTTGGAATTTCTTTTCTCACAACCCTAAACATATATAAGGATTATTTTAAGGGTCGTAAAAGGTTACACACAGTTGCACAAGAGCACAATTCCACAAGTGTGAAGAAAGGTGTGACCGGAAACCTAGTTTGCCCCAATTCTTCTTTCTCTTGAAGAAGCTGTTGTGTTTGTACACCATAGGGTTTTGTGACCAAGCAACTTCATGATCTTCATCATGTGATGAACAGAAGAACTTTGTAACCAACATCTTTCTCAAGTTGGTGATCAAGTCGCGTACTGGTATCCATGCAATTGGTTAGTCATGTACTTGGAGTCGTGCATTGAAAATGAGAGATTGTCACTATAGAACAAGCCTAATTGGGTATTGGGGTAAGGGTTCAACTATAGGTTGGTATAAGGTACCGATATTCCCTTACTTGTACTCGCTTGTTTTGATAATAGTGGATTCTCGGGAGTGGTGATCTTAAAATCACTCGGTAAGGTTTTTGCCGTGTAGGTTTTCCCCATTCGTAAACAAATCACTGTGTCAATTTATCTTCCACTACATACTTTAGTTAATTGGTGATTTGTTTGTGCTGCCACATACAATTGCATGTTAATTTAATTAATTAATATACTTCTCTAATTAATCAATTAATTCATTACAAGGGGTCAATACGTTTTTTGGCTTATCAATGGATTTTCAGGATATAACCAAATCAAGATGGCTTCTAAGGACATGACTAAGACTACCTTCACCACAGAATGGGGAATCTATTGCAACACCGTTGATAGGCCAAGAATGTATTGACCCCTTTGGTAAATTAATCAATTAATTAGCCAAGTTAATTAATTAGATTCAATTACATACAATGAGTATGGTAGGACAAACAAATCACCAACTAAGTTAAATGCAGTGGAAATTAAATTTGACATGGGTGATTTGTTTACGAATGGGGAAAACCACTGAGGCAAAACCCCACCAGGTGAATTTAAGGTCACCACTCTCGAAGATCCATTATTATCAAAACAAGCGGTTACAAGTAAAGGAATCCCAGTACCTTATACCAACCTATAGTTTAACCCTTATCTCAATACCCAATTAGACTTGTAATGTAGTGACAATCTGTCCTTTCAATGCACGGCTCCAAGTACGTGACTAGTCAATCAATGCATGGATCCCAGTACATGACTAACACATCAACTTGTGAAGGATGTTGGCTACAAAGTTCTTCAGTTCATCTACACAATGAAGATCAAGAACTCTTGATTACAAAACCCTACGGAGTACAAACGCAGCAGCTTCTTTAAGAGAAAGATGAACTAGGGAAAATTGTCTCCGGTCACAATATGCATGAATAAAACCTTTGCATCAAGTTTTATCAACTGAGACAGCCCTTAAAATAATCCTTATATATGTCTAGGGTTGTGAGAAAATAAAACCTAAACACATAGCATGGATATGCGTGAAAAAATGATTTTTGTAATTCTCGATAGATACAGCTGTTGAGCTTCAAAGAATTAAACCTCGATAGATACATCTGTCATTTGTCGAGATATTTGTCGAGCTTTAATGAACAACACTTCTTCACTTGATTCTTGGACAAATTTGCATGACTTTAATACTTGGACTTGAACTCTTGTTCTTTGAAGTATTAAACACATTCTAGATCTACCCAATTACAAGTACGTTTTGTCAAAGGATTAGCCAATTTTAAATGACATATGGTCATAACATGTTTCACATATGTCCTAACAATCTCCCCATTTGGCAATTCGTGACAAAATCACAATAAACAAATGAAATATGAGAGAAGTCATAAATCACTCAACTCATACTCACTTATTGAATACAATAAAATCTACCCTAATACAAACTCTTGAAAAACTTTGCAAGAGAGTTCATGGTATGAAAGATTTTGACAACCTGTATTTTTGAAACACTTTAAACAAAACTCATCAAGGCATCTTAGTATGAAACAGAAATGAAAAATTGCATACAATAAATAAGAAGCATGTGTATAAAGAGAGAAAATAAACAATACGTGGAGAGATAGGTGAAAATGTAATAACAACCTTATCAAATATATATCAATAATGAACACAAGGTTTGCTATCACTAAGTAGTCATAAGACCAATATACAAGAACAATGTATCTAAAGTATAAAGAAAAAAAAAGATACAAAAAGTCCTCACTACATCCCTCAAAATAAACACTCACCCTAACAAAAAATCTCCTATACTAACTCTCCCCCTAAGTATATGACTACTCTTATACCTAAAACTACTCCCCTTTTTGTCACGAATAACAAATGGCAAGTCACTGAGAAGCAATCATCTTCATCACTGGAAGAGCTAGCATCCTCATCCTCATCATCATCATCATCGTCCTCATCCGCAAATGCCTCTAGAGAAGAAGAGGGAGACTCTACGAAGCCACCAAGGCGAGCCTGTTGTCGTGCAATATGACTGACACGAGTGTTTACCTGATACAACTCAGTAGTGAGTGTATCAAGGTGAGCATCCATGCCCTGAAACTACACCATGACTGCCTCAAGGGTCACACCACCCACGAAAGTAGAAGGAGTGGAGGTAGATGGAGAGGAAGAGGCTGGAGGAGTCGCCGTCTCAGTCCGTGGCCGCTTCGGTCGAAGCTAGGCCGTACTCCATCTAATGGATGTGCCACTGATGGCACCCATCATAGAGAAGTGAGCAAACTTTGGATAGGAGACAGACGCATGGTGAATGATCCTTGTGATAGTAGAAGGGAAAATAAGCTTATCATGGGTCGTCGTATCCTTATAGACATCTATAAGGGAGAGTATGAAAATGAGAGGGAAAGTCTATAGTAAGGTCCTCAATGAGGGATAACAAAAATCGAGCACGTGGCTCGGTAATAGAGTTATAGTGAGACAAGGGATAAAGAACAAACGTCATCACCATATTAAGAAATTTCGGACCTTTTGCAAAGTTCGGCATGAGGTGTTTTGATGGTCACCCCATGATGAAGGTGTCTCATAAAAGAGAGACAAGAGTTCATCTTTGGACATAGTCCGCAGACAAGGACAACCAGGGTAAGTAGGATGTGATACCCTCGGGACATGTAGTACATCGGAGATAAGCTCCAATGTGACTACAATACGAGTACCTTTAACAGAAGTAATAAAACGAGGTACAGACGAATCGAAACTGTGCATATTGGAGTAGAACTCTTGTATGATCACGGTGGGACAACTTATGGGTATTTCATAGAGAGATTCCCATCCCCGCTTGTGAATGACAGTCGGTAGATTAGTATCGGAGAAGTTTGATAAGATAATGTGGCGTTTCGAATGAATGCCATGTTTTGAGAAGTTCTCCAAAAAGTCCTGATGGGCTTTATCATCACGAAACCTAACATGAGAGGGAGTAGAATCAGAAGAAAAGGATGCCCTGGAACGAAGAGGGTTCCGAGATGGAGTAGTTTTGCGCTTGGTTGCCATGCCCAGACTATCTGAGAGAGAGAAAGAGAGAAAAGCAAAAAAGTACCAATCAGCAATAGTACAAAGGAAAGAAAAGAATGGTACGTATGCATGAAAAATGCATGAACATGTGATATGCAACAAAATAAACATCATGGGCTCAGCCCAATCCAAACCTACCAGCACACAAGATTTCAACAAATAAAACATAGATCTAAAATGCATGAAACATTGTGAAAATGCAAATGTGATGCAGTGCATGAGCATATAATATCATTTAGGCAAAATCCAACCCAAAAATTTCACAATTAACTTAGCAATTTTGAAAAACCCCAAAAAATTTTCAAAAACCCAAAACCTAGGTCTAAATGTATGAAATGCATGAAGAAAGAGAGAAAAAAAGATCATACAAGTGAAAAGAAGATCGCACTAGGTCGAAAATCAATTGGGTTTGAGGTTTAATGAGAGAGAAAAGTGTTTGAGAGAAGTTGGATAGCTTTTCTGTCGAGAGAGATATAAAAAAAAATTGATTTTGCGCTGAAGCTATATAAAGAAATCGCAGCTCAATGGATCGAGATTTGTCGAGCACTAATTCTCGACAGATAAATCGTTGAGGTGTTGTCGAGAATCTGTCGATGGCAAAAAAACCTCGATGGATCGAACAACTATCGAGAAGCTATCAACCAGATAGAAACTTTCTTGATGGATCGAGAATCTATTGAGAAGCTATCCAGAAAAATTCCATAAAGTTTCGATGGATCGAAAATGCAATAGAATCTGTCGAGAAAAGCAGTCCAAAGGTCTCGGTAGATAGATATCTGTCGAGAAGTTGTCAAGGTGGGCAAAAATAGTTTTTCAAAGAGGAGAAAAGCACAAACATGAATGCAATCAAGCATGCTACCCAACCAAAGATTCAACCAACATTTTTAAGCTTCCAAAGTCATCTCTCAGCCAAAAAAAAAATGTCAAGCATTTAGATCCAAAACACACACATACACTCACTAAACAAGTCTAACCAATTTTATATTTTAAAAACAAGTCAAGACAGTTTAGTGAGCATACATAAACACATGTATTCCTTGTGATGGACAAATCACATTGTACTTGCACATGTATCAAAAGTAGCAAAGAATTTTGCGTGTTATGTGTGAAAAACATCGCAAGATTCCATAAGTGTCTCATGTTATGATGATCTGAGATATGAGAAAATCAATTTAACTCACACACAATCATAACTGCTTGATGGGGATTATCACCTTTGAGGTACACCCTATAAAGCATTTTGATTCTTTAAACATCTCCTTGAAACACACTTGCAATCATCTATCAAGCTTCGAAGAATTAAACCTTGATAGATACATCTGTCGAGCTTTAATGAACAACACTTCTTCACTTGATTCATGGACAGATTTGCATGGTTTCAATACTTGGACTTGAACTTTTGTTCCTTGAAGTATTAAACACATCCTAAATCTACCCAATTACAATTAAAGTGAGTTTTGTCAAAGGATTAGCCAATTCTAAATGACATATGTTTATAACATGTTCCACATATGTCCTAACAACCATTATGCCATTTGGGCTCAAGAATGTGGGTGCAACTTACCAACGAATTGTTAGGATTAGTGCCCTTAAATCCTATTGTATGATGCTATGTATGATATTAAGTATGACATTATATATGACTTAATATTATGATTAATAAATTTGTTTTATTATTATATGAAATAATGGTATCATGAATATTCGGACATTATCATATAGTCTATGAGATGCATAGTATGTGATTTAGTCACAGAAGATATAAGTCACAAGTTCTTTGTAAACTCAGAATTTTAGTTCGTCGATGATGAAATTGGGCATTTCATTTGCGAAGACTATAACATATCAATTACGATGATTTGTCTTGATCATGGAAGTGGAGACTTCTAGTTGATATGTTGATATGTTTTAAGAGTTAAGACATATTGAACTGGACCGCTGTGAGATTTATTATTCTCCTGACGACTGTCAAATGAATAATAAATCTCACGACTTATATTTACATGAACTCTTAATTTTGAGAGAATAATTGACCTGATCATAAAGTGTAGGTTGCTTTGATATATTAGGAGTGAGATCTAAAGTAATGGTCAAAATCTCAGTATGTTGAGCAGCCACATTTAGTGTTGATGGAACATGTATTCTCAAGATGGAATTCATAGTCTCTTAACGGAGATACAAAATATTCCCCTGAGATAAGTTTAATGGGTTTTTTATTCAGAGAGTTAGGTCTAACTACTTTGGTAAGAAATTACTAAAGTGTATATTTATGAAATTGGATTTCATAAATATATGATGAATAACTTAAAAGGATTAAATCGGGTACTCAAGGAATAAGATGTAGTAATCTACAAAGTGATAGTCTACATTTATGACTTTGTATTACTACGAGTATTTTATGAAAGGGTTGCATGTACAATAAAGTCTTGGGATATAATTTATAGATAAGACCTAGAGTGCAACTATATTTATATAGTGGTATTGAATATAGTTAATGGTAATTTTGGACTTGTCAAGAGTTGACAAAAGCTCAAGGCCTATTGGAGCTAGTGTCTTATTGGTCCCTTTTGGTCCCACTCCAAGCCAGATACTATAGCCCAATTGAAAATGCCCAAAAGGCTAGCCCAATTAGATAATCAGTTATTAAGAGAGAAACATACAGATTTTTAAAACAAACAACTTGCATGAAATGGTGTATGTGAGTGTTGGACACTCTCTAATTCTCTCTTGAACAAATTCACATTACTAATTGAGAGACCACACATCTTGGGCGTTAGTGGAATTTGAGTGAAGATTAAAAGTATTCCCAAGTGTTTACAATCTTTGTTTTGAAATTCATCACACCGAGGTACACTCTCTTGTTCTCATATTTTGAAATTTACATAGCACATGTTATCAATTTTGAATGAAGTAGATCCGTTAATTTTCCGGTGTGCACATGCATTTTTCCATCAAATGGTATTAGAGCAGTCTTCAATTTCGTATTGTATAACATGTTTTGTGAGTTTTGGAATTAGAGATTATAGTTTCATGTTGTTAGAAGATTATGCATTTAATTTTCTGCATGGTTGTTGAAACTATGTTTTGATAAAAACTGATATTGATGTTATGATGTTGTTTAAATTTGAATTTAAGTATGTTAAATTGAACTTTAAGGCTATAGCATCAATGAAATTCAGTTTTGATATCATTCTCTGACTATCATGTTTGTATGTTAGTTGTTTGTTCAAGAAAAACCGTAGAAAACTGCCTTAGAAAATTTCTAGAAATTTGAGTTTCACGAGTTTTGATAGATCGAAAATCACTTTCGATCGATCGAGTGAAATAGTGATTAGACTTTTTAAATAGATTGATTTTCGATTGCTAATTGATCAATCGAATTTGTTTTTCGATCGATCGAGAGGCAATCAAGTATCGATCGAACAAGTCAGGTGGTCAAGTTCGAATTTTTTAATTTTTTCGATCGATCGAAAGAAGGAAAATCAGAAATTTTTCTAAGTTTTTTCAAATGTATAAAGAGCAAGGCGATGTGTAATTAGATTATGCATGTTTCAAAATGAAAAACCTTTCTTTTAAAAACATCTAGTGGGAGAGAGATACAAGGGTTGGATCTCACGGTCTCCATTGTCGGTTTATTGTAGTGTGATTAAGCACCTCACCTTGGCGTATATGCCTTGCTCCCTTTGGAGGTTGTTTAATTCATGGTACCACAGGTTAAATTTCTTAATGATGGATGATATGTGTTTTTACATTAAGAACGACTACACTTCCGTAGAGTTACTTAATGACTCACATAGAATTCAGTCAATGGTGTACACTAGACTAAGTTTAATGTTAACCTCCCTTCGGAGCTATGTCATTATTACTTAGAGGCTGAAAGAAAAGCGGCAAATTATTTTTGTTTGGTAAGAGTTACCATGATAGCATTAATAATGAGAATAATTCTTGCCTGATCATAGTGATTGGTATGACCTCGCTTCCGAGGAATATTAATTGCGGGATTGGGTTGTCGTTGCATATATTATATTATGGTTTTATTTAGGTTCCATACTATATGTTTATATGCTAAATTGATAATGTCCAGTTTACTTATTATATTCATGTTTATTGTTTTTAGTTTTGAACATGGCATCATTTAGCCTACTTGTAACTATTCTTAATCAAAACAAACTAACTGGATTCAACTATGTTGACTAGAAAAGAAATTTGAACATTGTTCTTATTGCTGAAGAGCACAAATATGTGCTTACTAAACCATGTCTTAGCTTTCCTTCATTAGATGCTCCTCTTGAGGAAAAACAACGATATGATCGTTGGCAGAAATCTAATGAGATGGCCAAGTGCTACATCCTAACATCTATTTCAAATGTTCTACAGCATCAAATGCAGGATGTGGAACTTTCAGACATTATGCTAAGTCTGAAGGAGATGTTTAGTGAGCAAGGCCGTTTAGAAAGGCAAGAGACCATGAGGAAAATTTATAATACCAAAATGGTTGAAGGTAGTTTAGTAAGGGAGCATTGTCTTACAATGATCTCTAATCTGAATACATTGGAAGTTTTAGGTGCCGATATTGATGGAGAGTCCCAAGTGGATATGATACTCCAGTCACTACCAGAATCATTCAAGGAATTCAAACTTAACTATAATATGAACAAAAAGATTTATACATTGTCTGAATTAATGAATGAATTGGTAGTGACAGAAGGCATTCTTGGTACTTCCAATGTTGAAGCCAATATTGGTGAAGCTTCTACTTCTCAACCTAAGTCGAAAGGCAAGGGTAAGAAGAAAAAGAAAAAGGACTTCACCAAGCAAGAAGGTAAACAAATTGCCTTAGGGGTTACTGACAAAGGAAAGAAGATCAAAGGAAAGTGTTTCCATTATGGTGAGAAAGGACATTGGAAGAGGAATTGTCCAATATTTAAGGCTGCCATGAATAAGGGTATGAATAATACATTCCTTCTTGAAATATGTTTGGTACAGAATCCCACGGATTCCTGGTGTGTGGATTCAAGTTGTACTAATCATATCTACAATTCCTTGCAGGGGTTCCAGGAGACCAAAAAGCTTAAAGAAGGGGAATTGTTTCTTACTTTGGCTGATGGGAGTAGGATTCCGGTTGTAGCTATTGGTGTTTATAATTTATGTTTTGAGTCTAGAGTTTTAATATTGGAAGACTGTTTGTATGTACCTAATGTTCGTGGGAATTTAATTTCTGCTACTTACTTAGGTAAACATGGATATTGTGTTACCCTAAAAGACAATGTTGTAATAAAGAAGGATAAATTGTTTATATGTTCTGGCAATATTGTGGATGGTTTTTATATTTTAACTCCTGATAAGCATGAATTATATAATTCTGAATTAGATAATAATTCTCATGTGAAATTATTAAAGAGAAAGTTTCCTTCTACTAGTGATGCATATCTTTGGCACTTGCATTTGGGTCATATTAATTCAAATAGGATTCAAAGACTAATCAAAGATGGACTCTTAGAGCCCATGGACTTTGATGAATTTCCAGTTTGTGAATCTTGTTTGGAAGGCAAAATGACCAAACGACCTTTTAATGAAAAAGGTAGAAGAGCCCAAGATTTGCTAGAACTAGTGCATTCTGATGTATGTGGTCCTATGTCAACCCAAGCAAAAGGAGGTTATGAGTATTTCATCACTTTTGTCGATGATTACTCAAGATATGGTCATGTGTACCTAATGAAACGGAAGTCTGAAACCTTTGAAAAGTTCAAAGATTTTAGGGCTGAAGTTGAGAATCAATTGGGAAAATGCATAAAGGCCATTCGATTTGATCGTGGTGGCGAATACCTTCTTGGGAATTTCAAGGATTACTTAACTCAAAATGGGATTGTATCCCAATTGGCTGCACCTAGAACCCCCCAACAGAATGGTGTAGCAGAAAGAAGGAATAGGACTCTTTTAGAAATGGTTAGGTCCATGATGAGTTACTCAACTCTACCGATTTCTTTTTGGGGTTATGCCTTAAATATAGCAATACATCTTTTGAATTTAGTTCCATCAAAATTTGTTCCCAAAACACCCATGGAATTGTGGAGTGGGCATAAGCCTAGTATGAAATATCTCCACATTTGGGATTGTCCTGCACATGTGTTAAAAGGGAAGCCTGATAAATTGGAACCAAAATCAGAAGTGTGTTTGCTTGTAGGTTATCCAAAAGAAACTAGGGGTTATTTATTCTATAGTCGTAAAGATAATAAAGTTTTTGTTAGAACAAATGCTAAATTCTTGGAAAATGACTATATGAATAATTTTACTCCTAGAAGTAGAGTTGTGTTGGCTGAAATGAATGAACCTATAAGAGAACAACCAATGGATGAAACTAGGGATGATGTGGCTGTATTAGATACACCACAAGATACTACTCATGAGATGTCTAGTACACAGGTGCCTCGTCGTAGTTTAGCCTCCTATAAGATTCATAGGTTTGGGAGAAACTTATGAAGCTATCTCAGAAGAGGCTGAATTGGATCCCTACACTTATGAAGAGGCAATGAATGATATAGATGCACATCATTGGGTCAAAGCTATGAAATCTGAATTAGATTCTATGTATTCCAATCAAGTTTGGGATCTTGTAAAGGCGTCTAACGGCATTAAACTTGTTGGTTGCAAATGGGTTTACAAGAGGAAGAGAGAGATAGATGGAAAGGTTGAAACCTTTAAAGCAAAGCTAGTGGCGAAAGGGTATACATAAAAAGAAGGAATTGATTATGAAGAAACCTTTTCACCAGTAGCAATGCTTAAATCTATCAGAATTCTCTTATTCATTGTTGCTCATTATGATTATGAGATTTGGCAAATGGATGTCAAGACTACATTTCTTAATGGCAATCTTGAAGAGGAAATCTATATGATGCAACTGGAAGGTTTCATTGCAAAGAACCAAGAGCATATGGTATGCAAGTTGAAAAGGTCCATTTATGGATTTAAGCAAGCATCTAGGTCATGGAACATCAGATTTGATCAAGCAATCAAATCATTTGGTTTTGAACAAAATCTTGATGAACCAAGTGTGTACAAAAGACATCAAGATAAAGTAGTAATGTTCCTAGTGCTTTATGTTGATGATATTCTACTCATTGGAAATGATGTAGGGGTAATGTCATTGGTAAAGGTTTGGTTGTTAGGCCAACTTGATATGAAGGACTTGGGTGAGGCTAACTTTATTCTAGGGATCAAGCTTTGACGAGATTGCAAGAATAAGATGTTAGGCTTATCACAAGCTGAATATAGATAAGGTTCTAGAACGGTTTAGCATGCAAAACTCCAAGAAAGGATTACTTCCTTTCAGACATGGAGTTCCTCTATCTGATGACCAAAAGCCTAAGACTCAAGAGGAAGTAGATATGATGAGACAAGTTCCTTATGCTTCTGCAGTAGGAAGTCTCATGTATGCCATGCTTTGCTCTAGACCATATATCTGTTATTCAGTTGGCATGGTCAGCCGATATCAATCAAATCCAAGACCAAAACATTGGCAAGCTGTAAAGCATATTCTCAAGTATTTTCGGAGAACGAGAGATTATATGCTTGTTTACTGTTGTGAGGATTTGATTCCCATTGGTTATACAGATTCAAATTTTCAATTGGATCTAGATTTCAGAAAATCCACTTCAGGATGTGTTTTCACCTTGGGAGGTGGAGCCATTAGTTGGAGAAGTATTAAGCAATCTTGTATTGCAAACTCCACCATGGAGGCAGAATATGTTGCTACTTGTGAAGCAGCAAAAGAAGTTGTCTGGCTCAAGAAATTCCTTTCTGACCTTGGTGTAATGAGAATGGAGCAAGTTCCAATCACATTGTTTTGTGACAATAGTGGAGCAGTTACACAATCTAAAGATCCAAGGAATCATAAGAAAGGAAAGCACATTGAGAGGAAGTACCACATCATTAGAGATATTATTGCTCGTGGAGATGTGGTGGTTGCAAAGATTGAAAGTGTAAATAATCTAGCAGATCCATTTACTAAAGCCTCGCCTCAAAGGACTTTCGAGTCACATTTGGAGGGAATGGGAGTTAGATTAGTGCACAATAGTCTTTAGGGCAAGTGGGAGATTGTTAGGATTAGTGCCCTTAAATCCTATTGTATGATGCTATGTATGATATTAAGTATGACATTATTTATGACTTAATATTATGATTAATAAATTTGTTTTATTATTATCTAAATAATGGTAACATGAATATTCGGACATTATCATATAGTCCATGAGATGCATAGTATGTGATTTATGTGATTTAATCACAGAAGATATAAGTCACAAGTTCTTTGTAAACTCAGAATATTAGTTCATAGTTAGTGATGAAATTGGGTATTTCATCTGCAAAGACTATAACATATCAACTACGATGATTTGTCTTGATCATGGAAGTGGAGACTTCTAGTTGATATGTTGATATGTTTTAAGAGTTAAGACATATTGAACTGGACTGCTGTAAAATTTATTATTCTCCTAACGACTGTCAAATGAATAATAAATCTCACGACTTATATTTACATGAACTCTTAATTTTGAGAGAATAATGGACTTGATCATAAAGTGTAGGTTGCTTTGATATATCAAGAGTGAGATCTAAAGTAACAGTCAAAATGTCAGTATGTTGAGCAGCCACATTTAGTGTTGATGGAACATGTATTATCAAGATGGAATTTATAGTATCTTAATGGAGATACAAAATATTCCCTTGAGATAAGTTTAATGAGTTTGTTATTCAGAGAGTTAGGCCTAACCACTTTGGTAAGAAATTACTAAAGTATATATATTTATGAAATTGGATTTCATAATATATGATGAACAACTTAAAAGGATTGAACTGGGTACTCAAGGATTAAGATGTAGTAATCTACAAAGTTGCAATCTACATTTATGACTTTGTATTACTATGAATATTTTATGAAGGGGTTGCATGTACAATAAAGTCTTGGGATATAATTTATAGATAAGATCTAGAGTGCAACTATATTTATATAGTGGTATTAAATATAGTTAATGGTAACTTTGGACTTGTCAAGAGTTGATAGAAGAGCCCAAGGCCCATTGGAGCTAGTGTCTTATTGGTCCCTTTTGGTCCCACTCCAAGCCACATACTAGAGCCCAATTGGAAAGGCCCAAAAGGCTAGCCCAATTAGATAATTAGTTATTAAGAGAGAAACATACAGATTTTTAAAACAAACAACTTGCATGAAATGGTGTATGTGAGTGTTGGACACTCTCTAATTCTCTTTTGAACAAATTCACATTACTGATTGAGAGACCACACATCTTGGGCGTTAGTGGAATTGGAGTGAAGATTAAAAGTATTCCCAAGTGCTTACAATCTTTGTTTTGAAATTCATCACACCAAAGGTACACTCTCTTGTTCTTATATTCTGAAATTTACATAGCACATGTTATCAATTTCGAATGAAGTAGATCCGTTAATTTTCCCTTGCGCATATGCAATTTTCCATCATGAATGGCTACGACTTTGTTACATGACATGATGCACAATGAGGTTGAGGTATATGTTGATGACATGATCATATAGTCCAAAGATAGAGAAGGCTACATAGTTAATTTAAGGATGTTATTTGAGAGGATGAAGGAGTATAGATTGAGGTTGAATCCACAAAAATGTTCCTTTGGAGTAACTGCCAAGAAATTATTAGGCTTTCTGGTGAGTGATAGAGGAATAGAATTTGACCCATCAAAGATCAAAGCCATATGCCTCCACCCAAGAGTGAGAAGGAGATAAGAGGATTCTTAGGATGGTTACAATACATCAGCCGATTTATTGCCAAGCTCACCTCCACTTGTGAGCCGATCTTCAAGCTTTTGAGGAAGAATAAACCCCATGCATGGAACAATAAATGTCAGAAAGCCTTTGAGCTTATTAAAGAATAACTTCTCCATCCACCTATCCTAGTCCCCCTAAAACATGGACAACCGTTACTACTCGACCTCTCTATCATAGGAGATGCGGTTGGGAGTATGCTTGCACATAAGGATGATGATAAGAATGAAAGAGCCATTTACTACCTCAGCAAGAGATTCCATGATTATGAGACTAGATATACACCTATAGAAAAGTCATGCTTTACTCTCATATGGGCCGTATAGAAGTTGAGACACATCATCCTACCTTTTCAAGTACGGATAATATCTAGAATGGACCCATTGAAGATCTATTTGAGAAGCCCGCCTTAAGTGGAAGGTTGTCAAGATGGTTAATCCTATTTGCGAAATTCGATTTGAAGTATATGGCAAGAAAAAACTATCAAAGGAAGTGCAGTATCAGATTTTTGTGCTGAGAGTCCCATCAAAGGAGAAGATGGTAAAGAAGACTTTCCAGATGATGATATTTTGGACATTGAACTAGGGGCATGGAAGATGTATTTTGATGGAGTCATGAACCAATATAGGAATGGGATAGGAGTACTTTTAATAACCTTTGATGGATCTCATGTACCTTTGGCAGTCAAGTTGAACTTCAAGGCAACCAACAACATGGTAGAATATGAGGCTTGCATTGTCAGAATGGAAGCCCTTCGAGAGTTAGGGGTAAAAGAGGCAGAAGTCCTTGGAGATTTGACTTTAGTCATAGCCTAAGCATAGAAATTATGGAAGGTGAAGGAAGAGCACTTGAAACCTTCTCAGCAATATATGGAGGATTTAACCAAAACATTCAATAAGATTGAATACATTGTCATCCCTAGAGCTTAGAATTAGTTTGCAAATGCTTTCGCTACCTTGGCCTCCATGGTTGAAATACTCGAAGGAGTATGGAAATAATCTTTAGAGATTGAACAAAGTTATGAGTTAGTACACAAGGGGGGACAAAGTCTTCAGTCATGGCTGTAAAGAAGAAGGAGCTCTTTGGTATTATGACATGATGACATTCCTAAAATTAGGGGCATATCTTGACAGTGCCAATAAGAGAGTACGTTGTTTGATTAGGATGATGGCAATGCAATACATCCTATGTGGAGGTCAGCTCTGTAGGAGATCCTATGATGGTATACACATTCATTGCTTGAAGAAAGAAGAAGCCATGAGGGTCATGGATGAAGTCCATCAAGGAGTTTGTAGTCCTCACATGAATGGGAGAATGTTAGCAAAGGAGGTTCTAAGGATGGGGTACTATTCGAATACAATGGAAACTAACTATATGGATTTTGTGAAGAGTTGCCACGACTACCAAACACATGCAAACTTGAATCATGTGCCACCTAGTGAGCTATACAACATGACCTCTCCTTGGCCTTTCTCAATCTGGGGCATAGATGTGATTAGAAGGATAGCCCTTAAGGCTTCAAATGGACATGAGTACATCCTAGTGGCAATCGACTAGTTTACTAAATGGGTAGAGGCAATCTTTTACTCTATGCTAAAGGTGGCTTGATTCATAGAGAATAACATCATTTTTCGATTTGGAGTACCACAAGAAATCATCTCAGATAATAGCTCGCACTTTGAGGGGGGAAGTTCGAAGAATCATGGAGTTGTACAAAATTGAGCATCACAAGTCTTCGCTATACTAATCGCAGGCTAATGGAGCCGTAGAAGCGGCCAATAAGAACATCAACAATATAATAGCCAAGATGATAATGACATAAAAGGATTGGGCCAAGAATCTTCCATTTGCCTTATGGGGTTACAAAATTTCTATTTGTGCATCGATTGGGGCAACCCCCTACTCTTTGATCTAAGGGAGTGAAGCGGTGCTTCCCATCGAAGTGGAGGTACAATCTTTGAGGGTTTTGGTAGAATAATTGCTTTAATAGATGAGAAAAGAGCTAGAGCACAATACCCTACACAAGGTTATCAAAAGAGGACTACTAGAGCATATTGACTAGCAAAAAGTGGACTGAACTGCGCAAAATAAACTGCCCTAGTGTAGGGTTTTGCATGGTTCTAAAATGATCGACCGACTTGGAGTGAGAATCGTACTGGGCGATATGGGTTTCTTTGACAACCCTAATGATGATCGTGGATCTCCCCAGCAGGATTTTAGACTCGTCGAGCAGCGGAATGCATTGATTGTCTTGGTTTTTTAACTGAATCGATCAATGCTACGAGAAAAATTCCCTTGAGGAATTGATCATTGCGATCTTCATACCATGCTAGATGGACTACTATTAGTGATTGGGAATGGCCTTGGCACTATCCCATTACATGTCTTGATGACGAGGGCTGAATCGACCTCTGAACCGGGTGAATCGGGCTTTGAAAATGTGGTTCAAGATATTCCAGGATGCCAGACGAGATGTACGAAGATAAATTGCCCCAATGTAGGCTTTATGTGGTCTCGATTGTGTGAAAAAATCTTTTGAAAGGCAAGTTTGCTGCTGAACCTGCTGCGCACTACTGTTAGTGCAAAAACTGAGGGAATCTTCGCTTCAGAGCTGTCTAAAATCCTCCAATCATTGGATTTGAGTTCAAAATGCATGTGGGTTTATGCCAGGGGGGGTTGAAAAACCCTGGCATGTACTTGAGGGCCAGTGGCCCTACAAGGTATGCTGACCTCAAGAAACGTGCATAAAAGCAAGATGCCCCCAGACCTTCCACATTCTAATTCGTGACTTTTAGGGTCTTCTTCTACCCTTTTTCTTCACTAAATACCCCTATAAATACCATTTTTCTTCACTTTTCTGCACGGATCTGCATTTAAATACTAGATTCTTTCAGATCTAAGCATGGATGATCTTGGGATCAAGACTTATGATATTGTGGTAGAGCTTAAGCAGGAGACTTTTCATGAGAAGGAGCTCAAGAATTGGTGGAATTCATTCTCTTCCAAGGATTGGGCCTACATCAAGCAGTTCCTCAAAGATGCCACTTTACTTTTTCGCACTTCTTTGGATTGGCACTTACTAAAGGCCATAGTTACTTATTGGGATCCCACTTTGAGGTGCATCACTGTTGGGGATATGGACTTGGTCCCTACTTTAGAGGAGTATGATCACTTTCTTTCTCTTCCTACACATGTGAGTCGGGTTTATTGACCACTGACTCGATCTTGCTTCCGCAAGCGATTGGCAGAGCTTTTAGGCCTGAAGACACCTGTTGTGGATGTTTTGACCCAATATGGGAGTGGCTTGGGAGGTAGTATCCTTTTTGATTTTTTGCTTTGTCGGTTTGGCGAAGTTGAGTGCCCTGCTACTTACCGAGGAGACTTTGTAGATTTGGAGGAGCATTGGACCTTCTTCAAGTGCCAGGCCTTCATGGTGGCATTCTTTGGCTCAGTGCTATTCCCTTCTCAGTTGGGTTCTATTAGCTTTGCAATTCTACCCTTGGTGAGTACTTTGCCTCATAGCACTTCTTTTATTCACTCTCTCCTTTCTAAGACTATTAGGTCTCTTTCTCCGTGTCGTGAGACGGGTAGTGGAAGGCTTGATTGTTGTGTGCATCTATTGCAGATGTGGTTTTGTAGTCATCTGAATGTAATATCTAGGGCACAACCTACAAGGTTCTTGAGGAGGAACATAGTTAAGATCACAGTGGCCCTTGATCTTCCTTTTACTGGGGACACCACTAGTTGGTTGCGGTATTTATTTGGCTTGCGTCCCATTGATTGGACCTGGAGAGTCAAGTGGGGAGTCACCAGGTGGCAAGGTTAGACCCATTGTGTTGGTTTGCTTGGCATCCCTTTGGTGGTCATCTGGGATTATACAAGGTACTTTCCAAGTATGGCCTTGAGGCAATTTGGGGGCAATTAGCATGTCCCTCGATTTAGTGATCTTTCTATCATCACTTGTGATTATAGCTCTAGGATATTGACACAGTCATCATAGATCGCGCTTTTGGCTTCTGGTAGGAGCGCAAGTTGACTATTGACTGTCCTACTTGTCTTGGGGATGATTATGAATGGCCCACTGTGGAGTTTAGAGAGTGGAGGGCCAGTAGGGACCCATGCTTCATTGTTGATCTATCGGTTCTAGATCCTTTTGATCCCCACCTTCCAGGTGACATATTAAGGGATTATGCACTAGATTTTAAGGTCAGAGTTAAGAGTACTCTTAGAGACTTGAGAGAGTGCCTAATAGAGGCTATCAGGGACAAGGATTGCTGTAGGGAGCTTCTTGATGCCACAGTGGAGGACTAGGATGAGATAGGGAGAGCCTATGAGGCTGAGCTCGCTACCCTTAGAACAGAGCTTGAGTAGAGGAGTTCGACTCCTTTAGCCACGGAGGCAGAGTGTATTAAGCTGAAATCCTTAATCACTAGTTTGGAGGGTAAGCTGGCAGATCTTACTTAGAGATTCACTATCTTGGGCCAAAAGAGCGATGAGGAGGGGGCCATAGTGAAGGCCAGTCATGCTGAGGCGAGTAGTAGGGCTGATGATTTAGCGCTGAGGCTATTGGAGGGTAGATCCTTCATTCATTCCACTTTGAGCTTGGAGTATGGGCCGGTTGATGATCCTAGTGAGCCACAGTTGGCTTTTCATCACCTTTAAGTAGAGGTAGCTAAAAAGGAGGAGGAATTGAGAGTTGCTACTGTAAAGGTTAGCACCTTGCAAGTGTTGCTTGATATAGAAAGGCAAAGCTACACCTCAAGTCCCAGTATGGAGAGGGAGCTGGTTTGTCTTTGACATTCATATGGCCAACTTAAGGAGATTGCCAGAGATCTAGGCTTTGATGCAGTAGGATTGCTTTGTACCCATTCCTCGGATGATCTGATTCTTCTCACTGGGTTCGAGGTGCTATCCAGGACTATGGCAGACTGTTTAGGCCACATTTGACTTACTAGAGTCTTTTCTGTTTCTTTTCATTTCTGGACATGAGCTATGTAGTTAGTATTCCGCCATGTATGGAAAGGTCCATTGTAAATTGCTAGGCAATTGTGTACGGCTTTCCACTTTTGGGGTTTTAAAGCATAGTCTAGTTTGTAAAACATGCTTAAAAATGGAAAACAGGTGGAAACAGAGATGCTTTTGTGTATATTGATTATCAGGAGATATTTATGTTTATGAGATTTGTGTTTAGGAATGCATAATGATGAATGCATGAAAGGATTAGAAAGGCACAAATCTTGCATGTTTAATGAATATGTGCAAAAATGCTTTGAAAATGCAAGATCATACAAATAAAATGGTAAATGTAAGTTTATGCATATCAATATCTCATGTTTCAAAGGATACATCCTGTTCTAGACGAATATGTTCCTTTCCCATTGGGGTACATCTTCCATTGGCATGGGCCATAAAATCTTTGAATAAAACCACAGCGGGCCACATGCATTGCGAACATAGAGCAACCTAAGAGGATGCATGCTTCTTCCACTGGGAAGGGTCAGGTCATCATGTAGTTCAACTAACATTTTTGATTGCCTTAATTTTTACCTAGATCGCCCTTTCAGGTTTTCAATCTAGCAGGCTTTCTCATGCTTTTTCTTTTGCTCTCCTTTTGCGTAGGCCGCCTTTTCGGGTTTTCAATCTACCTTTTCATATATATATATATATATATATATTTTTTTTTTTTCTTTTCTTTTTTGATTTTTAATTTTTTTAATTTTTTTGTTTACATAGGAATGTAGAAAAAAAGGTTGCACTTGGAAGCTCTCTCATGCAAAGTACTGTATGATAGCATCAAAATTGGTGGGTATATTGAAGTTGTGCCCATCCATGTCAGCTAGGATTAGGGTTCCTATAGAGAAGGCCTTCTTCACCATATATGGGCCCTCGTAGGTTAGGGCAAACTTTCCTCTATGATCAGGCATGGCCTGGTTGCACTTCTTCAAGACTAGGTTGCTTTCTTTAAAAACTTTGGGTCTAACTTTCTTGTTGAATGCTCGATCAATGTGGCGATGGTACAACTGTCCATGGCACATCGCAGTCATGTGCTACTTGTCTATCATGTTCAATTGTTCATACCGGGAACAGGCCCATTCAACTTCTAACAGCTCTGTTTGTGATAAGATTCTGAGAGATGGGATCTCTACCTTAATGGGGAGGATGGCTTCCATGCCATAGACCAAGGAATATGGGGTTGCACCTGTGGAAGTACGAACAGAAGTGCGATAGGCGCATAAGGCGAATGGCAAGAACTTGTGCCAATCTTTATAGTTGGTTGTCATCTTCACTAAGATCTTCTTTATGTTCTTGTTGGCGGCGTCTACTACACCATTCATCTGAGGACGGTAAGGAACCAAATTCCAGTGTACGATCTTGAACTGTTGGCAAAGTTGCTCGATCATTTTCCCATTCAGATTCTTTCTATTATCTATAATGAGTTCTCTTGGTACGCCGTAGCGACAAATGATGTTCTATTCAAGAATCGGGCCACCATAGCTTGGGTGACGCTTATGTAGGAAGTAGCTTCCACCCACTTGGTGAAGTAATCGATGGCCACCAAGATATACTCATGCCCATTGGGGGCTTTTGGAATCATGGGTTCGATGACATCCATTCCCCAGATGAGGAATGGACTTGGCTTTTGGAATCACGGGAGGAACATTCTTTCTAATTTGATAGACTTGGCAACGGTGGCACGTCCTGACATGCCTGATGCAATCACTTTCCATGGTGAGCCAATAGTAGTCGGCTCTCATGATCTTTTGGGCCAACAGGGGTCCACTGGCATTGGCTTTAAGCAAGCCTTTAGGCATCTTTTCCATTAAATGGTTAGCCTCAGGGGCATCTATGCATCGAAGCAAGCTTGTATCGTGGCTCCTCTTATAAAAGACTTCCCCACTTAAGAAGAATTGGCATGCCAAGTGCCTGATGAACTTCTTCTCATTATCTGTGGCCCTAGGCAGGTATTCACTATCTTTGATATAAGCCTTGATATCATGGTACCATGGCTTCCCGTCGATTTCAGCTTCGACATTCATGCATTCTTCAATGTTCATGCAGTAGGCCGACATGCTACGGACCTTTATGCGCAATTGTCACATATCATCTATTTCTGCCAACTTAACCATGCTAGCCAAGGTAGCTAAAGCATCTGCAAACTGGTTGTGTGCTCGAGGCAAATAAGCAAAGGTAATGTTTTGAAACTTCAGGATTAAATGGTTGACACATTTCTGATACGAAATTAACTTGGTGTCTTGGGCTTGCCACTTCCCCTCTATTTAGGAGATAATCAATAGGGAATCTCCAAAGACGCTTAGATCGTACGCACCAAACTCTAAGGTAACTTGCAAGCCTACTATGCATGCTTCATACTCTGTGATGTTGTTGGTGTAATCAAAATTCAGCTTGACTGAAACAAGGATTTTCTAGCCCTTCGGGGATACTAGAACTGCTTCCTTTCCATTTCCAGTGCTATTGGCGGCTCCATCGAAATAAAGCTTCCAAAGCAAAGGTTCTACATTTCTTAGTTCTAGCTTTATTGCCAAAACATCCTCATCTGGGAAGAGAGAATTTGAAAATTCTAGATCGTTCAACGACTAGTTTGTTAGGTAATCGGCTATGGCCTGACCCTTGATGGCCTTTCGCGTCACAAACACGATATCGAATTTGGATAGCAATATCTGCCAATGGGAGATCTTCCCTGTGAGGCAGGCTTTTCAAAGATGTACTTGATAGGGTCTATGAGGGAAATCAACCGCGTGGTGTAAAATAGCATGTATTGCCGCAACTTGTACGAGGCCCATGCTAAGGCACAACACGTCATTTCAATGGTGATATAATTGATCTCACAGCTACTGAACTTCTTACTTATGTAGTAAATTTCCTTTTCTTTTTTATTGGGTTCACTTAGCTAGCCTAACATGCAACCCATGGATGCTTCTTGCACCGCTAGATAGAGAATCAACGAATGTCCCGGTGTCGGGGGAACCAAAATAGGGGGGTTCAAAAAATACTACTTAATCTTGTCAAAGTCCGCTTGATAGCCATCTGTCCATTCTATCTTCATATCCTTCTTCAAGAGCTTGAACAAGGGATCGCACGTGGCTATCAACTGCGCTATGTAATTGATCCTTCCTAAGAAACTTTGAACTTGTTTCTCGCGTTTCGTCACAGGCATGTCCCTAATGGCCTGGACTTTTGCTGGGTCCACTTCTATTCCTCTCTGGCTGACTATGAAGTTGAGCAATTTCCCTAAACTAGCTCCGAAGACGCACTTGTTAGGGTTAAGCCTCAACCTGTACTTGACAAGGTGCTCGAATAGCTTTCTCAAATCTATTAAATGATCTCTAGAAGTGCACGAATTGGAGATCATATCATCCACGTAGACTTCGATCTCTTTGTGCAGGTTACCATGGCTCGCTGGTAGGTCGCCCCCTAGCATTCTTTAAGCTGAACGACATGACATTTTAGGCATAAGTTCCCTAATTAGTGGTGAACGCTATTTTGGCTTTGTCTTTTTCAGCTATCTTGATTTGATTATAACCTGAGAATCCATCCATAAAGGAGAAGAACATGTTGGTCGCGGTGTTATCAATCAAGGTATCAATATATGGCAAGGGAAAATTATCCTTCGGGCTGGCCCGATTCAAATCTCTATAATTGACGCATATGCGTACTCCCATCTTTCTTTGGCACGAGAACAATGTTGGCAACCCAATCGGAGTAGGCTATGGTGGTAAGAAAACCGGCTTTCAACTTCTTTTCTACTTCTTCTTTGATCTTTAGGATAATCTTTGACTTTATCCTTTGAAGGGCTTGCCGTACTAGGGGGCATTCAGATTTAACTAGAATCATGTGGACGACGATCTCTGTATCTAGTCCTGGTATATCTTAATAAAACTAGGAAAATATTTCCTTGAATTCTTTTAGCAGAGCTATGAGCTCGTCTTTCATGTCTTTAGGAAAGTTTGCCCCGATCTTGACGGGTTTTTCTGTCTCCCCTTCGTTGACTAGGTTTATCACCTCTGTCTCTTCTATATTGGGCTTGGACCCTTTGCTCTCTCTGTTCAGAGCTTCTAGGATATCTCAAGGTAAGTTCGGGACCTCTTCCATTCCTTCAACATCATGATCCAACTCTATTGTCTCATTCACATCATCCACACCTTCGTTATGGCAAAAGGATGATGTACCAACTTGGGAATCAAAACAAATCCTATTGAGTGGAACATATACAAAGAGATATAAGATAATTTACACATACATATTCATAGGAAAATAATAAATAGAGATGCAAGAATTTCCTGAATAATGCATTGAATATTTCATTAATGGATTATGGGTAGGGGAAAAACAAAGTTTATGCCTGATAATGATGAAATGGAAATGCTCTTTTTTTTGTTGTTTCTAGGAAAACAAATTGGGGAAATGAACAGGGAATAAAAATAAATCAAGAAATAACATAAGCATGCAAAACAAACTAGATATGCTATTCTAACCCTCTTGGGTGATCAAGAGGCCCAATAACTTGATGATGGAATACTTCTTACTCAGCCAGTGCAACCACAAAGCAAGGTTTAATGGTCCAAAGGCCTACCATTTCGCCTGGTATCTTTGGTCGGATAGTAGAAGTTGGATAATCTTCGGGAGATATGGTAGTTGTGATTTACAAATATGTATTTTGTTGGCTTTTATTATGTGCCAAATTTGATTGTAATTTCATTCAATCTTGTGTACCCTGTATTTATTGTGGGATGTGATTGTAAGGGTTGTGTGTTAGAGAGAGAGAGTGTGAAGACTTAAGCAAGTAAAGCTAGAAGACTTCTCGCGGGTGTCTCGCGACTAAGCTTCCCGCGAAGTGAAGCATGTGCCTTGCACATGATTGGAATGCGAAGAGTCTATACAGATGGAGTCTCACGAGTATCTCGCAGGTAAGGCCTTCTCGCGAGACATTCTGTTCTGCCAATCTGTACTGCCTGATACACACTTTCTGTACCCTCATTATATATACCCATATCACCCACAAATGTGATAGAGAGCTTCTAAGAGAAAACCCTAGCTAAAACACTTGAGACTAAGAAATTGTTATACCAACAATTCTCTACACCTTTGTTTATGGGATTTCCTCATCTCCTACCTCTCCATTTCCATACCATTGAGAGGTCAATAGTCCAAACACTTACCACACCTTTTGAGAGTGTCCAGTTAGGTTTTGGTGTTGTTGGGAAACATTGGAAGAAGCCAAGGATGGCAGATGCAATATGGAGCTTGTTGCGGGATCTGGAGAGCTAGACAAGACACGGTTCCGAGAAGCCTTGTTGGAGTAGGAGCTTGGAGGGCTTAGGTACAGAGGGTAGATTAGGCTTGGAGGGTCTCTTACTTACCCATGTATCCCAACTGATTGTCTAGTGGATCGATTTCTACTTGGAGGGTGGCGGAGAGGTTTTTCGCCGAGTTCTTTGGTTTCCTCTTCGATAACACATCTTGGTGTCATCTGTGTTTGCATCTCTCTTCCCTACTCTTGTTTATTTCATTTTACTGGTGTGTTGCTTTAATTATGAAGTAGAGTAGCTCTCTTGTTTGTTTGCTTGTGTTTACACTATTTCACATTTAGTATTAAGTTAGTGTAAATCAATCAAGCCGTAATTTGAATTGGGAGTCTAAACAAGCTCTTGTGTTTACACACATTTTGAGCTTTCAATTGGTATCAGAGTGGGTACACTCACTGTGGTTTAAATACTCGAGTGTGATCCTTGACCCTTTGTGATGGACCGGTCACAATATCTTAATACCCCACCATTCTTTGATGGAGGCAACTATGCTTTTTGGAAGGTTCGAATGAGGGCTTTCTTGTGTGCTATAGATGAGTCCGTGTGGGATTCTGTAGAGAATGGGTATGTTAAACCCACTACTGCCAAGTCTGAATGAGACAAGGCAGCTCTTGCATTAGCTAATGCGAATAGTAAGGCCATTAATTCTATATTCTATGGTGTGTCCCCTGATGAGTTTCACAGGATATCACATGTGGAGACAGCTAAGGAAGCTTGGATGATCCTTGAAATGAGCTATAAGGGTACCAAGAAAGTCAAGGATACGAAGGTTCAAATGTTGGCCACCAGATTTGAAGAACTTAAGATAGGAGATGATGAGGCTTTTGATTCTTTCTATGGAAAGCTCAATGAGATTGTAATGGCCAAACTCAATCTTGGAGAGAAGATTGAAGATTCTAAGGTGGTGAGAAAGATTTTGGGGTTTTTACCGGAGAGTTTCAGAGCAAAAGTCACAGCTATAGAAGAGAGTAAAGACTTGGATGAGATCAAAATCCAAGAGTTAATTGGATCTCTCCAAACATATGAGTTGGGACTGCCTTCTCATAAATCGAGCAAATCCCTTGCTCTTAAAACCATCATCGAGAGAATGGGCAACTCCTTAGAAAAGGATGATGTGGAGAAGGAAGTAGTATTCCTTGCAAAGAACTTCTGAAAATTTCTAGAGATGAAGAACAGTGGGAAACCTTTCAAAAGAGGGAAGTTTGCACCCCCCAAGGGTGATAGGAAGGAATTTAGGAAGAAAGATGGGAAGGAGTCTCAATCTACTCAAGGAATCACTTGCTTCGAGTGCAATGGACATGGACACGTCAAGAAAGAATGTCCTAATTATTTGAGAATGAAAGGCAAGGCATATGCCACAACTCTCAGTGATTCAGATTCTTCTAACTAAGTTCGGAGGACAGCTGTGATAAAGATGGGAATTACTCAGCATTTATGACTATTGCTCAGGTTGAATCTTCAGAGGACTTGAATTTGCTTGTGCAATAACTTGGGAAGCATAGTGATGAGGAATCCGTGGGAATTGTAGAAGAATCAGATGCTGAAATAGATGAAGATACAACAGATCTTCAAGAGAACTACAACTCTCTCCTTGAAAAGTCCGGAGAATATGCAAGGGTGGCCAAGGCGGCTGTAAAGAAGATGAAGAAAGTAGAGGAGGACTATAGAAGTCTCCTAGTAAGATATAAGGAGGCCAAGTGTGAGATTGAGACGTTGAATGGTGAATTAACCGAGGTTTACACAAAGGTGAAATTTCTTGAGCTTGAAGTGGTTCAAGCAAATGCCAAAGTAGACTGAGTCTCTACCAAAAAGCTTGATGATGTCATATCTTCACAAAAATCTTTCTCCGACAAAACCGGGTTGGGATATACTGGAGAAAGTAGTTCGAGTATCAAAGTAACCAAGGAAGTAAACTTTGTGAAGGCAAAAGAATCAAAAGGAGTTGTTCCAACTGTTGAGAAAGCCAATGTGGAGAAGAAGAAGAATATGGCTAAGCAAAGGGTGTTGAACAAGCCTTACAACCAATCAACAGTCAGGTTTGAAGCCAAAGGGAGATCACCTCCAAAATCACAAAGAGGTCCGAGAGTAAACCATGTAAGCCATCATTGTGGACTTTAAGGACACACCAGACCTAATTGTCATAAGCTGAGAGCATTGAATAATGCTAGGGATCAAAGGTCAAGAGGACCAAGAGATGACATGAGGAATTGGACTGTTGGGCAACCATGAAGTCAAAAGATTCCGGTGTGATGAATGTAATGAAGATGATTGAGGCATTCACCACTTGTTTGGCGAACTTCAACAGCAGGTTTGAAGGTCACAATTCACGTACCTAATCCTATAGGGATATCACTCCAAACGCACATGACGTGTGGGTGAAGAGGGGTGCTCATGCATGATTATCCCCTATGTCCATGCATCAATACTTCCAATGCGTAGGATCATAGGTTCATGCATCATATCATGCACTAATTTCTGTTTATAGCATGTCTCTTTTACAAGTTTTTTTGTTGTTGTTGTTGTTGTTGTTGTTATTGATCTTACTTTTCTTGTTCTGTTTTTGAGTGTGTTCAAAAAATTCAAAAACCCATAAAAATTGAAAAATCTTCAAAAAGTTTGATCGCTTATTTTTGTGTATATCACATGTGAGTTTGGCCTAGTACCTTCGTACTTATGGCGTAGTGCATTTACGAGCCGTGCTTGTTCTGTTTGCACATAAATCTTTGTGGGAGAAATCTTGAAATTTAGGTGTGATTGTTGTAAGTAGATCTTCAAGCTTGTCATGAATGATTGGTCAATAATTTTGATGGTCTTGATACTTGCATAGACTTGTGCCTATATTTCTTCCCACTTTATTCTTATGTTTTTGCTATAGAGCTCACCAAATGTAAATCTCCAAATGAAAAGAGATATTAAGCTGCAAAAACCTGTCGCACATACTAGTACTTGACTAGGAAAAAGGGAAAGCGACTTTTAAATTAAAATGAAAAGGTGCTCAAAAGCCAAAGGCTAACTCTCATTGTTGAAATATCAAAAATTTCAAGCACCAATCTCAAAAAGAGATGAAATATCCAAAAAGGATCAATTGTAATGAATTATGCAGAGGCCAAATGAAAAGCTTCTAAGAATTGTAGTCATTCTCTTATGGGAGGTCATATATGCTCATTTCTATAATAGAGATAGACCACTTGATTTCGTACCAATTGTGTATGACTTGATTGAATTGATCATTGAAACTTCACTCTGGACTATGGACTATTCCACATTTGATACTCACACACAACACACGAGACTTTGTTCAAATAATGTCTATCTCATTTGTGTGATTGTACATGTTCAAATGTGATGTGTATGCTCAAATACTTGCTGATCAAACCCAAAAAGATTTTTGAGTGTTTTATATGTTTTTGAAAGTGATTTTGTACTTTAATGTTTCTAGTTTTTGTTCAAAATGCATTTTGTGTTTTTCATCAAAACCTGGTTCAGAGACTGTTTCGCGAGAAGCTCACAACTTAGAGCTTCCCGCAAAATGTGCTTGAGGGAAATCAAAAGTTCTATTTTTCATACAGAAACTCTCACTACTGCCTCGCGGGTATTTCGCGACTAACCTCTTCTTGCGAAATGGTTTTTAGGCAAAAACTGGATTTTTCTCAAAATCACATAGAAACTTTCGCAACTATCTTGCGCCCAATTCACGACTAACAGCTTCTTGCGAAAGCATTTGTGCTTTAGTGGTTCCTTTCGTGACTGTTTCGCGACTAATTCGCTACTGTCTAACCCACGAAAAACGCGTGTTTTCAGTCTAAATGTAGCAGATGTGACATGTTTTGAAACATTCCTCATTTCCCTTGCATAAGTCTCTCGAACCTGTCTCAACCCAAAATTAATTTTATCTCAAACCCCATCAATTCCAAGCTTGTTTTCTGCGATTTTAACTTTAAGGTATGTTTTCTAAAACTTTTTACCTTTTGTTTTTCATAGATTATGTAGAAAATTAGTCAGGGTTCTCAAAATTGGGGATTTTTCGAAAATGGGTTGGGGTTCTTAATTTTTGAGAAATTTTTTCTAAAATCTTGATTGGGCTGAGTTCCATTTACCGTTTTTGTATCTGTGTTGGCCCCTTGTGGCATTTTAAGGTTGTATTGAGGCATTTTTCACCATGATCATACATTTCTCATAAAGTATTTAAACTGTTGCATTCAAGGTGCTTGATAGAATGTCTTAGTGACATTTCTATGTTTGTTTTGAACTCAAGTGAGTTCCTTAGGTTTAGTTTTTATCATGTTTACTCTTGTCTATCTTTTTGGTTAGTGCTCGTGTGTTTTACACACTTTGTTTACTTCGTGCATCAATGCCATGCATTGCACACACTAGGCACTATTTAGGGCCCCTTTAGGCACACCTCATGCATCTCATGCTGCATCCCCATGCATCACATGCTGCACCCCACAAGCACAGCCTATGCACACACAGACACACTCACTTTATTCATGCATTGTGATTATATTTACATACTCTAACACCTTTAGCATGATAGTTATGTCTGCTTGCTCTGTTTTGAGTGTGATATGATTTGTTTTGAGATGTTTTCATTTCCGTTTAATCTAATCATTTGTTGTGTGTGCTCTGCTTTGTGGTGTTGCACTTAGCTCTTTTCTGGTTCTATTGTTAAACAGATGGTTCCTACCAAGCATGTAGCTACCAAGAAACCATCGTGAAAACATGCACGCACTGATTCTGACAACTTCAGGTCAGCAGAAGCAGATATGAAATACAATGATTGCTATAAGGACAAAACAATCATTATGGAAAGGGTAGTGCAACTGGAATCACTTGAGGGTACTTTCATACCTGAGGTATTCAAAGAAAGAACTTGGACTAAGTTGTTGAACCCGGTTGGGGTTGTGTATTCAGAGATTATCAAGGATTTTTTCTCCAATGCTGCGTTGACGGGGATCGTATTAAGTGCTGGGTGAGGCACAAAGAATTTGTGATTACAAGGGAAATCATCCAAGATTTTTTAGAGGTTCGTCCTCCCTCACAGTCGATTACAGTGCAATATGAGGATAGATTGGGGTTTACTGATGAGATGATACAGACACTTGGTGGCACACCGAAAAAGACATCCATGAACACAATCCCATTCTCACCAGAAATGCGAGCCTTGGCATATGTGATGATCCATAACCTATATCCGGTCACCAATCTTACCACATTATCTGCTCCAAGGACAAGATTTCTGTATGATTTGTTTACCCACAAAAAGATAGATATTTGTGGACATATCTTCCATGTGTTGACAAAGAGCATTGAGAAGTAGAATTTGAGGACTGTGATGCCTTTCCCCTCACTGATTATGGGTCTAATTGCGAAGACAAGAGTAAAACTTCCAAGTGGCCTGACAGTAGTTCAGAGGGACTATCCAATTGGTGCACACACAGTTAATAGGAGCACAGCTCACATCAAGGGCTCTAGAACAGGTGTGCATACGATACCATAGGATCGTGATGAAGCTGAAGTTGGAGATACAGAGGAGGAGATTGATAGATTCACTTCTGCTTCAGAGACCTCAGCACAGCCATCATCTTCTGCACCAGCACGAGGACCAGACAGACTTGATCGCCTCCTAGCTAGGGTGGATCAGATGTTCTCCATGCTAGACACCCATGTGCAGCACACCGCAGGCCAGTTTGCATATGTCCAGGGTCAGATCACTGCATTGTCTTCCTAGATTGACAAATTTTCTATGGTGTGGGGATCAGATTTGGAGTCTGATCAGTTTTAGCTCCTTTGGCCATTCCAATCAAAAAGGGTGAGAAAATTTTAAGGGGGAGCTGAGGAAGAGCCTGCACAGTGTTAAGGGGAGCATAGGTTTAGGCTTAGAAACATTGGTTATTGGTTCATAAGCGGTTTACCTGTGTTTAATTTTTAGCTTTTATATCTACTGATTTATGTTTATGCTTTTACTGCTTTTGTTTAAAACCTTAGCACATGTTGTTTTAGTTAATTTCAGTGTTTATTCAGTATATTGTGTTTGTGACTATTTCAATGCTTATGTAGCATTCTCTATGTACTTTTAGATATGGCTAAAATGTCTTAAGTACTTCACACTTGTGTCGTGGTAGGATTGTTCCTAGATGCATATACTTCGTGTATTTTGCATTGGTTGTGTGATTGGACATGCAAGTAATCATAAGTGATTGCTTTATTATACATGTCCAGATGAACATTTACTTGTTATATGTTCATTGGAGTCATTCTTTAATGATTGCCCTTGTTTGATCAAGTGTTTGTTTGCATGATATCTATTGTCTACATACTTGGTCACTTTATGCTTGCTCTTGTTCATACATTGTGTTCAACTTGTCATAAGCTTAATGAAAGTTTTGTTTGTGTGCGAGTGTTTCAAGTTACAAGTATAAACTGCAAGTGCTTCACAGTTTCTAGATTAGGTGTGAGTGAGTTTTGCCATTGTTCCCAAACTCACGTTTAAGTCTAGAGTCTGTGTTTGGGGTTTTGTCATGGAATAGCCAAAGGGGGAGATTGTAAAGTTGTGATTTACAAATATGTATTTTGTTGGCTTTTATTCTGTGCCAAATTTGATTGTAATTTCATTCAATCTTGTGTACCCTGTATTTGTTGTGGGATATGATTGTAAGGGTTGTGTGTTAGAGAGAGAGAGTGTGAAGGCTCAAGTAAGTGAAGCCAGAAGACTTCTCGCGGGTGTCTCGCGACTAAGCTTCCCGCGAATTGAAGCATGTGCCTTGCACATGACTGGAATGTGAAGAGTCTGTACAGATGGAGACAGTTGTGTCTCGTGAGTATCTCGCGGGTAAGGCCTTCCCGCGAGACACCCGCGAGACATTCTATTCTGCTAGTCTGTACTGCCTGATACACACTTTCTGTACCCTCATTATATATACCCATATTACCCACAAATGTGATAAAGAGCTTCTGAGAGAAAACCCTAGCTAAAACACTTGAGAGTTAGAAATTGTTATACCAACAATTCTCTACACCTTTGTTTGTGGGATTTCCTCATCTCCTACCTCTCCATTTCCATACCATTGAGAGGTTAATAGCCCAAACACTTACCACACCTTTTGAGAGTGTCCAGTGAAGTTTTGGTACTGCTTGGAAACATTGGAAGAAGCCAAGGATGGCAGATGCAACATGGAGCTTGTTGCGGGATCCGGAGAGCTAGACAAGACACGGTTCCGAGAAGCCTTGTTGGAGTAGGAGCTTGGAGGGCTTAGGTACAGAGGGTAGATTAGGCTTGGAGGGTCTCTTGCGAACCCATATATCCCAATTGATTGTCTAATGGATCGATTTCTGCTTGGAGGGCGACAGAGAGGTTTTTTGCCGAGTTCTTCGGTTTCCTTTTTGATAACACGTCTCGGTGTTATCTGTGTTTTCATCTCTCTTCCCTACTCTTGATTATTTCATTTTACTACTGTGTTGCTTTAATTATAAAGTAGAGTAGCTCTCTTGTTTGTTTGCTTGCGTTTACACTATTCCGCACTTAGTATTAAGTTAATGTAAAATCAATCAAGCTGTAATTTGAATTGGGGGTCCAAACAAGCTCTTGTGTTTTCACTCATTTCGAGCTTTTAGTAGCGTTCACAGAGAACTCTTTAGGACAGAGACAAATAATGCAAGCTAGATCAGGCTCTTCATCTTCCAATTCCGTAAAAGGTTCTAACATAATAACTTTGGTTGACGCCAGAAAAGTGTTTCTAATATGGGGAATAGAAACCCCAGAAGTGTCGCACTTTCTCTTCTTGCCTTTGGAAGCTTGAAAGAGTTCTTCATGAGTGGGTTCATATCCGAAACCAACCTTCCTTTATTATTTGAGAGTTCAATGAGAGTAGGGCTCCCACGTCTTACGACTCCGAGGCCTTGGCCTAATTTGTAGCCAAACTTGAGCATTTCCTTTGTGGCCATTAGAACTGCTACGAACCAGCTAGACTCAGGCTCTGAAGCATTGTGAATCATGGAAATTAGCTCGAAGCTATGGAAGGATGCTTCTGAAAAAGCATTAGCATCGATGTAGGGGATAGATGTCTCCTAGAAGATAGTCATGTGTTCTTTAGCCATAATAGTGATCAACTAATTTTTGGAGATGAACTTGAGTTTCCTATTATGGGTAGACACGACTGCACCTGCTATATGCAACTAGGCCCTCCCTAAAAGCATGTTGTATGGAGAGCCAACCTTAATCACTTGGAAGTAGACCATAATGGATCTTGGGCCAATCTCAATCATTAACTTAATTTCGCCTTGCACTTCTCGATGCAAGCCATCAAAGGCTCTAATGATCATAATGCTAGGCTTGGTAAGAGACATATCCACTTTCAAGTGCTCAAGAGTGGCCACTGGGCAAACATTCAGGATTGATCTATTGTCGATTAACACCCTTGCAACGATCATGTCTTCACACTTTACTATGATATGCATGGCTAAGGTGTGATCTTTACCTTCTAGAGGCAACTCATCATCTGAAAAGGCGACTTGGTTGGTGGCCAACACCAATGATACCATACCTTCGAAGAAGGAGTCTGTAATACTGGTTGGAACATATGTTTCCTTCAACACCTTCAATAGAGCTTCATGATGGACCTCAGAAGATATCAATAGGGCTAGAATAGAAATTTGAGCTGGAGATTTGTTTAACTGCTGAATCACACTATAATCGGTCTTTCAGATAGTTTTCAAGTTCTTCAATGCTGACCCTATTCTTGACTGGTTCAACTGTGCTCTTGCCAATCTCCTTCCTCCTCTTTTTTAGTTCCTTAGAAGTATAATGTCAACCATTATTAATGAGTCTAGCTAGGCCTGAAGAGATATTACAGCAAACCTTTTCCTTTTCGGTTCAGGTGGAAATCAAAGCCACATCGTACTTCCATGGGACACGATGGTTATCTTTGTAACGAAAAGGTTTCGGCATACGGATGACCATACCCTCTTGAGTCTGCAGATTTGGTGCCAGGGAGAACATCTTTGGACTAATGATGACTAGGCTAGGCAGAGAAACTTCTAAAGCTTTTAGGCCAGGAGCCCAAGAGATTCCTTGGATAGACCTTGGCAAAATTAGAGGATCGAAACCTCGAATGGCGGGGACAACATGGGTTCCCTTCTGGATAAATCCTAGAGATGGCTCTACGACTACAGGTAGTGCCAAGACTCAAGGAGAAAAGCCTTCAATGGCTGGCATTGCTTGTCCTTTCTTTGGAGCTAGCAGCCCTAAATCCACTAGTGATTCTATAATCTCTTCGATAAAGACCGAAGTCAGAGGAGCTAGAGGAATCTTTCACAAGCACTCTCACAAGTATTTGTCCCAATCCTTCCTTAATCCTATTAACACAGCATTGTGGCTAGTTCTCGCTTGGGTATTTGGAGGGCATAAGCTGGTTGCCATGCAATCGTTCCTTCGTATGGATTCTTTTTCGGTCCAGATGAT
Organism: Quercus robur; assembly: GCF_932294415.1. Taxonomy (NCBI): domain Eukaryota; kingdom Viridiplantae; phylum Streptophyta; class Magnoliopsida; order Fagales; family Fagaceae; genus Quercus; species Quercus robur. Next base: position 31,105,171 of record NC_065539.1, on the reverse strand, counting down.
ACCATGGTGGGCTAGACTCTGAACCTGTGCTTAGAGCACTTTATAATCGAATAGGGCATGTCAATCCCCACTGTCATAGAATGAGCAGACTCCTTAGTCAAAACTTGGAGCTTCTATGTTCTTGAGAACAATGTGAATTTCTTAGGTTAGGGTTTGCAACATGGCTTTCCAAGGGAATGAAGGGGATGAGAAATCAGGGATCCTCTCCTCCACTATAGAGATAGCATTTACGTTCCCTTCCTGATGAGGAGTTAAGGGGTTAGTGATGACATTCGGCCTGGCTGCGTTATCGAACTATACTAACTTGTTGTCGACAAGATCCTGGATTCGATATCTCAAATTTGTACATTCTTCTAGGGTATGTCCCTCGGCTCCAAAATGGTGTTCACATTTCTTGAATGGATCAAAACCAAGCAAAGGAGGACCGTCTCTATGTCTTGTGAATATTGGAGTCACTAGCTTCTTCTCCAATAGATAAGCATAAAGCTTTACCATGGGCATGGGTAATGGAGTGAATTTCTGTGGTTCCATGGGATATTAGGGTGGATCAAGCCTTCCCTTCTAATTGAATACTCGGTAAGGTGATTGGGCTGGCTAAACCTGTTGCTGATAAGGCTGGGCATTTGGGGCTGTGTAAGCAAAGGTAACAACCCTGGGCCTTTCAGGCACTTTGTCAATCACATGAACATTGACTTCCTTCCCTTTATGGCTGGTTGCATTTTTCACCGATTATTCTATCATAGAATTCAAAGTCTCAAGATCAACTATTTTCTTACTCCTAATACCCTCATCAATGTGCTCCCTAATAAGAATCAGGCTTGCGAAGTGAGTAACTTGGCCACAAATCATCTTCTTGTAGTAAGGAGGCTTAAGGTTATCAATGAACCAGTTGATCATCTCGTCTTCCATCATAGGCGGAAGCACTTGGGTGGCTAGCTCATGCCACCTTTGGGCATACTCACAGAAAGATTCCCCACTCTTCTTTTCTACATTCTGAAGAACTATGCGATCAGGCACTATCTTAGTATTGAACCGGTAATACTCTAAGAATGCATTGGCCATCTCTCTCCAGCTAGAGGTCTTTTCCAATCTCACATACCAGGTAGCTACTAGTCAGGCTATCAGGGAAAATCTGGTAAAGGATGATTGTCTCCATAGGGTGCTATCTTTCTACAGAACATGTGCAGATGAGTGCAAGGATCTCCAATGCCATCATACTTGACAAACTCGATTGCCTTAAACTTGGGAGGCATAATAACCTGAGGGAAACTGGTCACACTGTCTAGATCAACACTTCCTCGAGCGCTGGAGCCCTCTATGATGCAGATTTTCTCAATTAGGGTCTCCACTTGACTTTTGACCTGATTGTAACCAGACTCTGAGATCTTATCCTTAGGAGGATCTACTTCTTGGTTATTCCCTTCTAGGGTGAATGGTGGTCTAGTTTTGTCTAATTCAGCTCTAGCGGTGGTCGGTTCTTGTTTTCAAAATAGGGTGCGTGTTGGAAAAACACATGTTATTATCGCATATAAAACATAAACAGTGGAAAAGTAACAAATCTACTTCATTCGCAATTGATAACATATACTACGTAAATTTCAGAATATAAGAACAAGAGAGTGTACCTTAGTGTGATGAAATTCAAAACCAAATATTAGAAGTACTTGAGAACACTTTTAATCTTCACTTCAATTCCACTTTATGCCCAAGAAGTGTAGTCTCTCAATCAGTTTCCAAGGGAAGAATAAGAGAGTGACTTACACTCACATAAACACCATTTCATTCTCTTACGAAAAACTCTGTATGTTTCTCTCCTTATAACTGATTATCTAATTGAGCTAGCCTTTTAGGCCATTCCAATTGGGCTTTTAGTATGTGGCTTGGAGTGGGACCAAAAGGGAACACATAAGACACTAGCTCTAATGGGTTTTAGGTTTTTCTAGCAACTCTTGACAAGCCCAAAATTATCATTAATTATATTTAATACCACTATATAAATATAATTGCACTCTAGGCCTTATTAATAAATTATATCCCAAGATTTTATTATACTTACAACCCCTTTGTAAAGTTGTGATTTACAAATTTGTATTTTGTTGGCTTTTATTACGTGCCAAATTTGATTGTAATTATTTTCAATCTTTTGTACCCTGTATTTGTTGTGGGAATTTATTGCAAGGGTTGTGTGATAGTGAGAGAGAGTGTGAAGACTCAAGCTATTGAAGACTGAAGAGTTTTTGCGGGTATATCGCGACTAAGCATCCCGCGAAAGGAAGCATGTGCCTTGCACATGACTGGAATGCGAAGAGTCAGGCCAGATGGAGACAGTTGTGTGTCACGAGTATCTCGCGGGTAAGGCCTTCTCGCGAGACACCCGCGAGACATTCTGTTCTGCCAGCTTGTCCAGTCTGATACACACTTTCTGTGCCTACACTATTTATACCCACATTACCCACAAATGTAATAGAGAGCTTCTGAGAGAAAACCTAAAACACTTGAGAGTTAGAAATTGTTTTACCAACAATTCTCTACACATTTGTTTGTGGAATTTCCTCATCTCCTACCTCTCCATTTCCATACCATTGAGAGGTCAATAGCCCAAACACTTACCACACCTTTTGAGAGTGTCCAGTGAGGTTTTGGTGCTGTTGGGAAACATTGGAAGAAGCCAAGGGTGGCAGATGCAACATGGAGCTTGTTGCGGGATCTAGAGAGCTAGACAAGACACGGTTCTGAGAAGCCTTGTTGGAGTAGGAGCTTGGAGGGCTTAGGTACAGAGGGTAGATTAGGCTTGGAGGGTCTCTTGCTAACCCATGTATCCCAACTGATTGTCTAGTGGATCGATTACTGCTTGGAGGGCGGCGGAGAGGTTTTTCGCCGAATTCTTCGGTTTCCTCTTTGATAACACGTCTCGGTGTTATCTGTGTTTACATCTCTCTTCCCTACTCTTGTTCATTTCATTTTACTATTGTGTTGCTTTAAATATGGATTAGAGTACCTTTCTTGCTTGTATGCTTGCTTTTACACTATTCCGCACTTAGTATTAAGTTAGTGTAAAATCAACCAAGTCGTAATTTGAATTGAGGGTCTAAACAAGCTCTTGTGTTTTCACACATTTTGAGCTTTTACCCTTTATAAAATATTCATAGTAATATGAAATCATAAATGTTGACTGCCACTTTAAAGATTACTAAATCTTAATCCTTGAGTACTCGGTTTAATCCTTTAAGTAATTCATCATATATTTATGAAATCCAATTTCATAAATATATACTTTAGTAACTCCTTACTAAAGTGTTTAGGTCTAACACTCTGAATAACTGAACCCATTAAACTTATCTCAAAGGAATATTTTATATCTCTGTTAAGAGATTATGATTTCCATCTTGAGAATATATGTCCCTTCAGCATTAAATGTAGCTGCCCAACATACTGAGGTTTTGATCGTGACTTTAGATCTCACTCCTGATATATCAAAGCAACCTACACGTCATGATTAGGTTCATTATTCTCTCAGGATTAAAAGTTGATATAAATAGAAGTCGTGAGATTTATTAATCATTTGATAGTTGTTAGTAGAATAATAAATCTCATAGCGGTCCAGTTCAATATGTCTTAACACTTAAAACATATCAACTAGAAGTCTCCACTTTCATGATCAAGACAAATCATCTTAGTTGATATGTTATAGTCTTCGTATATGAAATGCCCAATTTCATCATCGACTACGAATTAAAATTCTAAGTTTACAAAGAACTTGTGACTTATATCTTCAATGACTAAATCACATAAATCACATACTATGCATCTCATGGACTATATGATAATGTCCAAATATTCTTGTTACCATTATTTTAGATAATAATAAAACAACTTTATTAATCACAACATAATGTTATACATAATGTCACACAACATCTTACAACAAGATTTAAGGGCATTAATCCTAACGGCGCGGAGCCCTCTAAAGTGGGACTAGATGATCTTTAGTTCCCTCCTACAACCAAATGTTGCATCATGCGCATCATTTCTGCCATTTGCTCTTTCAGGAGAGCGATTTCTAAGTGCTTTCCTCAATAAGGGAAGGACCACTAGTAGATATCTCTTTAGCATGAGACCTAGTGATGATAGGATCGCGATGTGATGGTAGCTTGAACTATTTCCTTTGAGCAGTCTTTTCTCTTTAGGATCCTAGAAAGGAAAAGAATGGGATGGGCGAGAAATGGTGTACATTTGAAAATTTGACAATATGGAAACACAAAACAAATCCAAAGTTTTATGTTCTTGCTTATGTAAAATGCGCCTATCTTTTTCAAAGTGTTGGCCTAGACCCTTGATCAAGTATTTATCATGGTGAATTTCTATAGTGATGCAGAATTAATGCACAAGCTTGGCAAGTAACCAGAACTTTTATATTATGCTTGAAATTACGGGATGGACCCTTCTCTTTTGGTTACATGGAAAAGTAATGCTTTTACAAAGTATGACATTTTACAATACTCCAAGATCAAGGGTTGTAGACAATGGCTTCAACAATGGGCCTTTTACAATACAAGGAAATTCAAATTTGGAATGAAGATGCTTCATTTTGGATGGTCTTGCCTTCTCGAAGAAAATCTTGAACTCTTGGCAATGTCCTCCTTGGTGCGAAGTTCCAGCTACTTGCCACAAATTTTATCTGTACACATTTACATGACGAAGCCATTAGTGTATGCATGCATGCCCTTGTAGGGTTGGAAACCCTTAGGGACTAGGTATGATCTAATATGCATGCAATGGGGTTGCTTTTCCCTAGGAGTTTATCCTAGATGCTGTGCAAACAGAATAGATAGAACCTGAAGTAGAGCATGACTCTTTGTTGCAAGCAAAAAGGGCAAACTTGTAAATGGAAATTGGTCACTTTCCCCTTGACTCATTTTGAAAACAATCCTATATAGGATATCCTACCTTAGGCTGGGATGTTCACTAGGATTTGGCTTTTCCTAGTTCTCACAGGTTTGACATAGTCTAGGCCAACTATATGAGACACAACTTAATTGGTAAGTTAGTCCTATTCTTAGGGGTGACCTCGATCATCTAATCCTTCCCTTCATAGAAATTGTGGGATAGAGCAAAGCAAAGGGGCCTTTTCAGCATAATCTTGTTCACCCATGGACCCAGGAAAAGCCTACAATTCAGCATCCAGTAACTATCTAAGGTGTACACATCCAACATTAGCCTTCAACGTTAAGCCTGGGTTCGAATCAATATGAGGGGTGATGTTATGCATTTTGAAATGAAATGGGAAAGACTTTACAAGCACAACAGATAAAGGTGTAGCAGAAATTAAATCTTACTACCCTAGGTTCGCACAAGTGAAGGAAAGTTGTAAAGCATGCTTTAGGAAAGCGGTAAAGCTTTACACATACGAAAATACCTCAAAGTCGGTTTTTGGCAAACCATTTTGAACATCATTTTTGGAAAATATTTTTGAAAATAGTTTTCTAGGATATAGCAAAAGCAATTTTCAAAAAGAAAGCCTCGGAGGCTAATGCCAATTTCAATGTTTTTGAAAGCCAATGTCTAAAGATTAGGATCTTATCAAAAGCTCTAAAGGCTAAACTCTCTAAATGTCCCTAGTGGAGTCGCCAGTTTGTCGACGCCTCGCAGCTACTTGACCACCCATCACGGCGACACTCGCGGTGTATATCTCATAGTACGAAAAACATGGAGGTGTTTTGTACCTCAAGTGTGTGACTAGAATATGAGTCGATTTTAAGGAAATTACCAAGGGTAAGTGAAGTCTTCACCAATCATTGAGTTTTTTCTAAGGTATGATTGGTCGCCTGACTCTATTTGATTTTATTACCAATCATAAGTTAAGAAAAAAATTTTGTTTTCCCTAATCTAATATGGATGGGCAAAAAAACTTGATTCTTGAGTTTGGAAGTCTAGTTACATGTGGGGATGGTGTTAGGCACCTCACAATGCCTATCCATAGACAGTCCTTTGTTTTGGTAAAATCATAATTTTTAGACATTGGCAATAGAAAACAAGCTATTGGCATTAGTTTTCGGGGCTTTGAATGTGTTAGGCTTTGAGGTTTGGTTTGGGAATGGGTGTGGTCCCAATCGATGCTTTCCAAGTGTGTTTGAAGTTGCTACAAATTTCCACGGCGAAAATCTGGCAGCATTTTTCCTAATTTTCGTGGCGGAAATCCTGTAGCACTTCGCCTCAGATGCATCATAGCACACCAAACACTATTCTCACCAAGCTTTCTACGTGAGAATACGGAAATAGGGATGTCCCATTTTCATGGCAAAAATCTGACAGAGTTTCACATTTGGTGCGCTATGACACACTGGTAGGGTTTCACGTCTGTGTATACTGCAGGTATCGACATGCTCACACCGTGACAAGCCTAGGGAATGTGGCCTAAGCAAAGAGTAGGAAAAGTAAAAGGGGGTACATGGAGGGGGACCCTAATACATGCTCTAGAGAACAGGCTTAGAGAGAGGGAAAGAAAAGACCGCTCTAGAGGGGCTAGGCCCCCTAATCCACTAATCATTGCCCTTTGTGGGCTTGCATCCTCTTGCTTGCATTCTTGCCTTTTTTGCTCACGCCTAGGAGGTCGCTCCCTTGCTCCAAGCGTGTACATGCAAAGACAAAAGAAATAAGCCAACAAACAAGCAAAGAAACACATAGAAGGAGAAGCATGATAAAGTCAAGCTAGGAAAAGATACCAAATAGGGGAAAACAAACATGTGAAGCATATAAATGAGGCAAACAAGCATGCAATCAAACAAAAGAGGGTGTCCTAGGAGGAGAAATGTAGGTTTGGATCGATTGTTCGTAGTTCCATTGGATTGAAGTATGGATGACACACAAACTCATGCATGAACACATAGGCAAGCATGCAAAGATACAAAGAAGCAAAGAAAGTCAAACGGGAGGCACAAAGCAAGCAAGGCAAGCATATCAACATCACATGGAGCGGAGAAAGGTGTGAATCAAGCACATCGACACCACGGAGGTGTCTCTCTACATCCAAACAAACCCTAGGAGGGACTGATGTAACCACACAAGCACAAGCCCACGGAGGGCACAAAGCAGGGTAAAGCCTAAATCTAGAGAGGCTAACATGGAGATAAAACATAGAAGCAAGAAAGCAAGCACAGACCTGCAAAGGAATTGATCAAAACCCTTTAATATAGGCCTAGGTGTGCAGATGTAGGCCTAGACCATAGGATTTAGATCCACACCCCACCAGAAGGGCTAAAAAGCAAAAAAGAGAGATATCAAGGGACAAAAAGGGCTAAAGTAGCACATTGGATAGTAACCAACATAGATCTGAGCACACAAGCATGGCACGGAGTACATAAACACATGGATCTAAGCATAGGAACATAGATCTAAGCACTAACATGTAGATCTAAGCATAAACATGGCAAAGAACATATAGGCATGTAGATCTAAGCATAAACATGGCAAGGAGCCTAAAATCATGTGGATCTAAGCACAAACATGAAAAAGAGCCTAAAAACATGTGGATATAAGCACAAACATGAAAAAGTAGACATATCCTAACCCAAGAAGGCTAGGAAAACAACATCAAAGCAATAAATCATGGCATAAGTAAGGAAACATGCTATAAAAACTATAGAAACAAGCTAGGAAGCAAGAACATGCTAGGAAAGCAATAATAGCATTTTATTAAGCAAATAAATCTAGGAAAAGCAATAAAGAGAATGGGGTGTGGATTGTAGCTAAAAAGCTACACCCACACCCCTAAAACTCAAATCCAAGGTATGGAATCAAGGAGAAGAAGATTGGGTGTAAGAACACTACCTTGAAGATTGTAAAGAAAATATGAGAATCTAAACTGTTTAAAAGTGTTTTGATGAGTTTGTGTTTGGGAGAGAAATTAGAGAGAGGAGAGAAAGAGAAAATCAGCCTAAAATTGCCTAGAATTTTTTTTTTTTTTTTTTTTAAACAAAATGAAGGGTCAAGAGGCTTTTATATTGAAAAAGTGACCTTTCAGTTGTTGGTGCACCTTGTAGGGCTGTCGGCCACCCTGCTGACATTAGCAGTTTTGGTCTTTTGTTGGTTCAACTTCGAACGTGAAAGTTCAATATGTGTATAAAACACCCTTGAACGTTTTGACTCCCAATTACAAATAACCAATTCAAGCTTTATGACAAACAATAAGAGTGCGGAAAATGAACACAAGCTATAAACAGAATTGGTAATTAATCTAAGGCAATTAAAATCACATCCATAGCAGAAAATAAAAGGCAAAGAATAAGGGAAGAGAGATGCAAACACAAGGACAACATCACGATGTGTTATCGAAGAGGAAACCGAAGCCCTCGGTGTAAAACCTCTCCACCGCCCTCCAAGCGGTAAGTAATCCACTAGAAAATGTAGTTGGGATACATGAACAACAATAGACTCTCCAAGCCCAATCTACCCAGTGTACCTAAGCCCTCCAAGCTTCTTGCTCCAACGAGGTTGCGCCGAACCTATTTCTTTTCTGGCTTCCCGGATTCCGTTACTTGACCATAGCATCAACCAATGTGAAATTGGTTCCTTCCTAACTGCTTCCCAGAACACCAAACAACCCTCTCATAGTAATGGATATGGTGAGAAAAGGTTTTGGTAAAAGGCCTCTCAAGGATTTAACAATGGAGAGGAAGAGAGTAGAGGAATTTGAAGAGTTTCTTATGTGAAGATTGTGGATGAATCAATCTTGTTTTACTATAGGGTTTCTCTCTCAAAATTATCTCTGGAAGCTCTCTTTCTTTTGTGGGAATAAGAGGTATTTATACTTGGGTGAGAATAGAATGTGAAGAGTCAGGTTTTTTAAAACAGGGCTGACTCGCGGCTTGGTCTCGCGGCTTGACTAAGTCGCGAGATCTAGCCACGAGATAACTGAACGGCCAGTTGTCCTATTTTTTCCTGTAGTGCTCTAGCTAGCATGACGCTTCAACTTCTGGCATGCCTAACACGTGTGCAGCTTCTGCCGGCTTGCAGCCACGAGTCACCCGCAAGATCCAGTCACGAGTCTCTGTTTTTCTTGCACACTCTTGAGCATTTCTTCACACTATCTCACTTACTACCCTTACAAAATCCCACCTAAATACAGGGTTACTAATTGCTGAAATACAAGCAAATTTGGTACGGAATAAAGCCAACAAGATGGTTAATTAAATTCAACCTTACAGGACGCGTATTTGAAGGTCTTTATGAATTTTAATTGAGCTGATCTTGGTGTCTTTGGAAAACTCTAAATGTCTAGTTTTCAGAACACTAAAGAAATTGAAAATAGAACGGTCGAATCATAAGTTATGGCCTTGGGAAGCATACTGACGTGCTTTGTACGATTTTCTGGATATCTCAACCGTTTTAACTCTGATTTCGACCTATGAATAATTGTTGGAAAGGGAATTTGATAATCTTTGCAATGGTACTTGTCCCAACTCATTCTAACGGTTGGATCAAGATTGGGGTTTCTGGTGGCCTTATGAGTCAACCTTAGGTTAAACTTGGTTAAAATTGGTCAAAGTTGACGAAAATCACCGAGTAGCTTAGGTTTGATGTAGAAACATGAAAATTGTTGTTTTGGGATGATTTTGACCTAACTTTGACTTTTGGTCAACTTTGGGTTGACCAGGGGAATTTTGGTCAATTTGGCTTGAAATGGCACTTCGGGTACTCTGATGCCCGAACGAGTTGCGTCATGTCACGTCAATCTAGATTTTTCCATGACCGCATGGAGAAAAAATAATATTTTTGGAATTTCAAGATCCGGCACGTAAATCGAGAGCAAAGAAAATACAGTATCTACAATCCTTCTTTAGTAGTTTAATCATTTTTTTTATTCACTACCTCTCTCCTCCCATTTACCTAAGTCAGTCTCAAATTAGGTGGGTTGTAATGCAACACATGGTTTTTTGGTGAAGATTGTGGCAGTTGTGCAAATTTAATCCAAGAATGAGTTTTTGATATAGATTGTGGTAGGTTAAAGTTGAGAATATGACAACAACGATGGTGGCTTGATTAGATCGGCGCAACAACAACAACCTGATGAGTATGGTGAGCCTTGGTGAGAGGGCTGTGGACCTGTGGTTGATTTGCAACGGCAACAACCTAAAGGAGGTATGTTTTGTTTAGGGTATAAAAAATAGTTATTTTATATTATTTTAATATGATGAATTGAAAAATAAAGAATGAGATATAGGGTATATTGTTAAAGTGTAGATGTAAAATACATAAAGTGAAATTTGGTGGTGCAAAATGCTATTTTTTTTTCTCTCTGCACAAGCCAATGAGAGTGCTCTTATAAGCAAAAAATGTATCCAAAATTATTATGGATAAGTCAGCTGGTTGTTGTCAAAGATTCACATTTGGCAACTGCATTGTGTTACATTTTTACAGTAAATCATAAATAGTAGGTTGAAACTGAAGATTAATTTTGAAAATATTGTGAACATGATATTTCTCGTGCTCTCGTGTTTTTGAAGCTAACATTCCTTTAAGTGAAGTGAAGAATCACGAGGGATAAACATGAACCGGTTTTGCAAGTCAACAACACATCGCAAATCGTAATGACTTTTTTATGACTTAAGGCTCAACAACTCGCCTATTGGTTGTACTGCCGGGAAATTGGATCCACTTTAACTTTGAAAAGGAAATGCATATTAGTCTAACAAAGATGAAAAAAAGTCATTTTCTGACACTTTTTTGGTTTAGCACCAACAAAATCCTCAACAACTGCACTCATACCACATCTAAAGTCAGTAAAGATCAGAAAGATACTACTGGTATATATATTATATAGTAGATATGGAATTTTTAATATTTATACCAAATAAAAAGGGGTAGGTCATCTTGCATGCTTTTAGGTGTCATATCGTCCATCACACCCTCGCTACTACGAAGCTTGGGTAGGTTGCCAAAGATTACAAGTTTGGAGTTTGAGTACAACATCGATTTTTTTTTTTTTGTTTTTGATAAGACATCAAAATTAATCCTTCTCCCCCTAACTTTCAAATTATCCAAAAAATAAAAACATGTGCAAGAAAGATTTAAACTACTAATCATACGTGCACTTTCTGGTTTGGTATAATCTATTTTGTTTGAAAATTAAACCGGTCAAAAGGATGTATCTAAAAAAGAACGAAAGATTTCAAAAGGCTATGTATAAGTAAATAACCAAAATAAGGTTAAAAAAAAGAAGCCAGACCATTCAAAATTAAGTTCAGAATGAGCCTTGGTCCAGGCAAATTCCACGAGCTAATTAAAATCATGAATTGTGCCTAGGACCTTCGATTTTGATTTATGCTTCCCTTCATTTTATATTTTGTTATATGATTGTCTGACAAGTCCCCTAGGCCTATGCAATTTCAAACTCTTTGACAAATATGTAACAAAAGGTGCTTGTCATACTTAGCTTTGAAAAATCAATACATCGTAATATATATATATATATATATATATATATATATATTTTTTTTTTACCACACCTTTCATTTTAATTAAAAAAAGGCAACGAATTGAACATCATACAATACTATATATCAACGGCACAGGGAGTGCATATATGCATTTGGTGGAGATGGGTGGTAGGGTTTGACCGTTTGAGTGTGTTTATTATATCGGGTCATATATATATATATATGTATGTATGTATGTGGATAAAATGCATTGACACTCCTTAAACTTCTATCTAGTTGTACTAGCAGCTCTTAAACTTTTTTTTTTTTTTTTTTTAGCCAACTTAGTAATTGAATTATTATCTAGAAATAACAAATAACTTCATCTGTTAGCCGATAACTATATATTAATTGTACTTATTATTTAGAAAGCATGTTATGATTCGGAGCTAGTGAAAGCGTATTCACACAAAAATAATATAAAACAAATACAAAAGACAACGAACTTTAACATGTATGGACAAGAAATCAGCCAACAAAAAGACTAATTTGAGTGGTAGGATTGAACATTTTAACTATATATGAGAGAGGGTTTGGAGATATTTGAGATTTTTTTGGGTGTTTGGCTATTATTTTTTGGTGTTTTGATCTTTAGAGGCGGACGCGGATGACGAGAGAGAGAGCTGAAAAATGAGCAAATGACTAGAGGGCTGGTATTTAATTATAGAATCAAAAAAATAATTTGGCTTGTGCGATCGTAGGGCTCTAGGCACACACACACACATAGGATGCGCCAGCCTTGGATCTTTTTTAATTATTTATTTATTTATTCTTAATTTATTTATGGTTTATGTTATGCCACTACTGAACTCCAATGTTCTTTGTTGGTGGACTTCCAGTCCAGACATACAAATTGATTGGTTCTGGTGCTGTTGGAAAGATCACACGTACATTCTACTTTTCAAAAGATTCCAAATTTGTAGTATTTTTGGATTACAGACCAAAAACTTATGCATCCTGGAAGTTGGCTGGTTCATAATTTCGTAGCTAGTTTCCTGATTTTGTTAGATCGATTTCTGTCAATCCAGAGATGCTTTGGCAATGCCGTTTGTTTTGGGATGTAGAGGAACTTGCCTACTTCAATAAAGTACAAACTTTCCAGCTCCAATATTCATGTTTCGTGCTACATCTAAGAAAAAACATTAGACATCCCAGTCTGATTTTTGTGCACATAGTCGGATTTTTTCATATTTTCCCGAGCCTAATTCTTGGTCACTAGACCTTCGATTATCTCAAATGAGGTACCGTTAGAAATATTGTAATTAGATGTGACAAAATGTATTTACCATTTGGAAAGTCATGTTATATGATGTAAAATGTATTACTTTGAATTTACCACTCATATTAAGAATGAGCTCAACTAAACAAATTAATACTTGTTTAATAATTTTAAAATTATACAAATCCTAACATTATTGACCAAAACAAAATAGCACAAAGGACAAGTAAAACAAATTCAGAAGTTTCATTTCTACACAATATCAACATCCCTAAACATAAAACAAAATTACAAATGCCTTATTGGATAAATAATTTGACAAAGAATAAAAACATATAAGAAATTTGCAATCTTTAAAACTAATTTAATCTATTATCAATTGTGGTTAGCACTTTATTTCAATTTAAGAATATATATTAAAGTTTGATTTTTACTTATTTATATGGTCTCTTTTATGAATATCATGTCATTGTTAAGTAACACACACATTTTAAGAAATATTATAATTTATTTTGAAAAGCCATTTATTTTGGACATGAATTGTTAAAAAATAGGCCCAAGTATTCATAATTTATGCTAATTTCATTGATACTTTGGCTTCACTCTTTTCACACTTATGAATGTTTCTTATACATGTCAATAAATTTAAATATATGTTTTTAAATCTACTCTAACCAGATTATTTTGGCATGTACTTTATTAATTGATATCTAAATCTTTACTCATTACTAATGCTTCAACCATTCATCTTTAAAATCATTTGCTTGCAGTTATGTAATGGTCTCAATTATTTCCTTAAAACTCACAACAAACAATTAAACCAATATTGTCTTAATTTAATTTTATTTTAGCAAAAATAAATAAATAAATAAATATGGTTCAAGTAACGTGTCAGGTTGGGTTGACCTGCAAAAAACAGGTCAGGTCACGGGTCAACCCATTTTTGCTTCGGATCAACAAATTCGAGTTTGGATCGGGTATTTTCAGGTCAAGTCAGCAAATTCTGACCCGTTTTGCTATGTCTAATTTGTAATGTGTACTCCAAGAAAGTACCTACTTTAAAGCTCAAAGATTACAACTATAGGAAGACATTCACTCATTTTAACTTTGATTTCGATCCATGAGTAATAAATTTAAAGGGAATTCATTCCACTTTCTTCAATCTAAGCTCAAATTTTATCACAATTGAACAATCAGATCTTGATCAAACTATAGTCAAGTTTAGGTTGACTGTGCTCAAGCTTGGTCAAAGTTAGGGAAATCATTTGAAAACATTGATTTTGATGTAAAATGATAAAAATGGGTGTCTGAGTAGAGTGTTGAACTCATTTAACCACTAGTCAACTAGGTTAAAGTTTGGTTAACCAAGAACATTTGGTCATTTCAAATTTTAGACCAAAAGCTTAAGTGATTTTACGTTTAAATGAGACAAATTAAGGCCTTGTTTGGATGGTGGAAACACTATTACTCATCACTCATCATTTAAATACCATCACTCATCACTCAATAACTCATCAATTATCACTTAAAAATCCCCAAGTTACACCACTGGCATGTTTGGCATTACAACCCGGTTAGAGTTTTCATTCTCCAAACTCAAAATACTCACCTTTATGTGGGACCCATTGACTGAGCATTGTGTCTGCTCACAATTAGGCTACCTGTGTGATGGAAGAACCCCAGACCCATTTCACATTTTTCATTCCCTGCATCCATCTAATTTTTTTCACCCTATTTTTTTGTGTACCATGGATGATCCAAATATGCATTAAACACTCGTATGTTCACCTTTTATTCCCTACATCCATCTATTTTTTCAATTTGTCAATCTGCACTTCTAGATTTTGGGAATGAAGCTACCCGGCCAAACATCCACATAAGAAACTCAAAAAACAAAAACCAAACCTAGAAACCCAATGTGAAAAGGAAAGAAAAGAGAAAATAAAAAATAAAAAGAATAGATACCAAACCCAGAAACCCAATATGAAAAGGAAAGAAAATAGGGGAAAAAAATAATAGAAACCAAACCTAGAAACCCAATGTGAAAAGGAAAGAAAAGAGGAAAAAAAAAATAGAAACCAAACCCAGAAATCCAATATGAAAAGGAAAGAAAAGAGAGAGTAAAAAAAAGGAAGAAGATGAAGTGGTGAAAAGGAAAGAAAAAGAAAAGAAAAGAAAAAATAAAGAGACGAAGTTATGATGAGTGGCTTGGGAAGAAGAAGAGCAAATAAAATCAAAGAACAAAGCAAAAAAGAAGTCTAGTAATGAGAGAGAAGAGAGCTGTTGGGGAGTGGGTTGGCATGGATTTGACAACACACAAAATGTGGGGCCCATTAATTGAGTGAAATTACGAAAGTTCCATCTTATCTCTATTTCCATAACTCAAAAATACCTAAAACTTATTCCCAATTTTTGTAACTCATTACCAAAATATGTGAGAATTGAGTGATGGAAACAAATTCAGAAAACAAAGCCAAATAAGCTGATGCTCCGTGGGACCCACCATTTTTGAGTGATGAGTAAGAGAAATTAAGTAATGAGTGATGGAAACAGAGAAATCCAAACAGCTCCTAAGTCATCCTTGACATTCCCATGGTCCTAGGATAACAATATGAATTTTGGAGAATTATTGAGATTCAACGCATAAATTAAGGCTAGACAAAACATGGTCTTGACACCTGAAATTAAATGGTTGGATTTTTCCTGAATGGTCTGGTATTAAACTGGGATAGAATAAGGTGTTTGCACTAAAATTAAAAATTTCGGCCATATCGGCTGGTACAAAATAGATTTTACAACATTTGATAGGCCAAGAATGTATTGACCCCTTTTGGTAAATTAATCAATTAATTATTCAAGTGAATTAATTAAATTCAATTACATGCAATGAGTGTGGTAGCACAAACAAATCACCAACTAAGTTAAATGCAGCGGAAAATAAATTTGACACAAGTGATTTATTTACGAATGGGGAAAACCATCGAGGCAAAATCCCACTAGGTGAATTTAAGGTCACCATTCTCGAGAATCCACTATTATCAAAACAAGCAGTTACAAGTAAAAGGAATCCCAGTACCTAATACCAACCTACAATTGAACCCTTACCCCAATACCCAATTGGACTTGTAATGTAGCGGCAATCTCTCCTTTCAATGCACGGCTCCCCGTACATGATTAACCAATGATGCACTGATCCCAGTATGTGACTAACACACCAACTTGAGGAAGATGTTGACTGCAAAGTTCTTTAGTTCATCCAACAATGAAGATCAAGAAACTCCTTGGTTACAAAACCCTTGGCGCAAAGATGCAGTAACTTCTAGAGAGAATATGATAAACTAGGACAAATTGTCTCCAGTCATAATATGCATGTATAATTACTTTGCATCAAGTTGCATCCTCTGTGATGGTCATTAAAATAATCCTTATATATGTCTAGGGTTGTAAGAAAAGAAACTCTACACAAATACTCATGGATATACGTGAAATTAGATCTGGAAATTCTAATTTCATAATTCTATACAGATACAACTTCTGTCGAGCTTCAACATTAATCCTCGATAGGTATGATTCTATCAAGACATCTGTCGAGCTTTAATAAACAACACTTCTTCACTTGTTTCTTGGTCAGACTTGCATGGCTTCAATACTAAACTTGAACACTTGTTTCTTGAAGTACTAAACCCATTCTAGATCTACCCAATTACAAGTAAAGTGTGTTTTGTGAAAGGATTAGTCAATTTACATCACATATGTTTCTAACACTTTCCACATATGTCCTAACAAGCTCCCCCTTTGGCAATCCGTGACAAAACCACAACAAACAAATGAATCATGAGAGAAGTCTTAAATCACTAAACTCATAATCACTTGTTGGAATACAAAAAAAATCTAATCGTAACATAAACTCTTGAAAAACTTTGCAAGAAGAGAGTTCATGGCATGATAGATTTTTACAACCTATCTTTCTGAAACACTTTAAACAAAACTCATCAAGGCATCTTAGTGTGAAATAGAAATAAAGATTGCATACATAAAGAAACATGTGTATAAAGAGAGAAAAGAAACAACACATGGAGAGATAGGTGAAGAAACATACATCATATATATATATATATATATATATACAATGTATGTCTTAAATAAATAGTCACAAGACCAGTGTACTAGAGGATAACGTAACCAAAAAGAAAAGAAAAGAAAAGAAAAGTAGATAAAATCCTCACTACATCCCTCAAGAATATAAACACTCCCCCTAACAAAAAAATATTCTATACAGTATATCCTATACTAACTCTCCCCCTAAATACAAGACTACTCTCATCCCAAAACTACTCCCCATTTTTGTTACAAATGGCAAAGGGTGAGTCACCGAGAGGTTGTCATCTCATCATCACTGGAAGGGCTAGTATCCGCATCATCACCATCATCACTATCCTCACCATCCTCATCTACCAAAGCCTTTGGAAAAGGAGAAGGAGAAGCGCTGAAACCACCAAGGCGAGCTTGTCGTCATGCTATACAACCGACACGGGTGTTCACCTAACACAACTCATTAGAGAGAGTGTCAAGGCGAGCATCTATGCGCTAAAGCTGTGCCATGATAGCCTCGAGGGTCACATCACCAGCCGAGGAAGAAGGAGCGAAGGAGGAAGGAACAGCTGAAACTGCAAGACCAATAGACTCCACACATGGCTACTTCGATCAAAGCTGGGCCTCACTCCGTCAAATAGAACCAGCGTCGACGGCACCCATGGTGGTGAAGTAGGGAGAATCAGGAACGGGGATGGAAAAATGGGGAAGGATCCACATGATAGCCAAAGAAAAGATGAGCTTATCACAGGTTGTTGTATCTTGATAGACATTAAGGATAGAAGTGATGAAGTGAAAGGGGAAGTCTATAGAAAGATCCTCAAGGAAGGACAAAAGAAATCGAGCACGAGGCTTTGTGATAGAGTTATAGTGAGACAATGGAGGAAGAACAAATGTCATCCCCATGTTTAGGAATCTCAGACCTTTTGCAAAGCCAAAGCATGGGGTGTTTTGCTTTCCACACCATATGGAAAAAGTCTTACAGATATGAGATAGAAGCTCATCTCTGGACACAGTTCGAAGATGCTGACAACCAAGGTAATTAGGATGCAATACCCTTGGGACATGTAGTACCTCAGATATATGATCCAGGGTAACTATGATATGTTTACCTTGAAATTTCGTGGCAAAACGAGGTACAAAGGTATCGATGCCATGTATGTTGGAGTAAAACTCTTGTATAAACATGACGGGACACCTTAAGGGTATCTCACAAAGAGATTCCTAGCCCCAAGTCCGAATGACTTCAAGGTGAGGAGTGTCAGAAAATTCTAACAAAACGACATGGCACTCTGGATGAACACCATGTTTTTGAAAGTTCTCAAGGAAGTCCAATTGGGCCTTCCCATCACGGAACTGAACGTGAAGAGGGGGAATAGGAGGATTAGAAGAAGGAAACACGAATGTTAGGTGCCATGCGTAGTCTAGTTGAGAGAGAAAGAGGAAACACATCATAAACAAAACAAATAGAAAGAAAAGAAAGGATATGTATGCATGAAATATGCATGAACATGTGACGTGCATAATGGGTAAAAACTCAATCCAAACTTACCAGCACACATCAACAATAATCAAGCACACATCTAAATGCATGAAACATTGTTATAATGATAATGAAATGCAATGCATGATCATATATCATCAAATTCACAAAGCCCAACCCAAAAATTTCAAGAAAAACTCAAAAACCCGAAAAATTTTGAAAATCCCTAAAACCTAGATCTAGAATGCATGAATGCATGAAAAGGGAGAAGATTAGAACACTTACCAAGTGTTTTGACCTTGATCTAGGCCGAATAACACACGGGTAGAAGTTTTTGAGTGAGTGAGAAATGTTTGGGGCGAGAGAAAAGGTTTTCTGTTGAGAGAGAGAGGTGAGAAAATGAAATCTAATTTCATGCTCAGTCCTTAAATAGAAATCGCAACTCGATGGATCGAAGTATCTGTCGAGATTTGTCGAGCACTAAATCTCGATAGAAATTCATTTGTCGAGGATTTGTCGATGGCAAAAACACTTCGATGGATCAAAAAGCTATCGAGAATCTATCGGCCAGATAGAAAGTTTCTCGATGGATCGAGAAGCTATCAAAAATCTATTGAGAAGAAATCCAGAAACCTCGATGGATCGAGATTGCGATTATTTCTATCTAGAAAAGAAGAAAGAAGGGCTTGATAGAAACAAATCTATCAAGAAGCTGTCGAGCTTGAAGAAAAGGAGTTTTTCAAGGAGGAAAAACACAAAGAGATGAATGCAACAAGCAAGCTAACCAAACATAGATTCAATCGACATATTAAGCTCTCAAAACATCTCTTAACATATATGCAAAGCATTCAAGATCCAAAACACACACACACACTAAACAAGTCTAACCAATTTTATATTTCAAAAACAAGTTAAAACAGTTTAGTGAGCATATATTAACACATGTATTCTTTGTGATGGCCAAATCACATTGTACCTGCACATGTATCAAAAGTAGCAAAGAATTTGTGTGTTGTGTGTGAAAACATAGCAAGATTGTATAAGTGTCTCATATTATGACAATTTGAGATATGAGAAATCAAATACACTCACACACAATCATAACTATTTGATGGGGATTATCACATTCGAGGTACATCCTATAACTCCCACATCTCCTAGAAACACGCTTGCAACCATATTTAAAAGCATTTTGATTTTATTTTATTTTATTTTATTTTTGCATATTTTTCTCTTAGGGTTTTCATTCCCGTCAAAAAGAGTGATATGAGTGCTAAGTATAAAAGATCACTTAATCGTACTCATCACAAACATGAGCCACAAAGCTCACTTGCTTAGTTGTGCATTGAGATGCTCATCAAAGCTACAAGAGATACAAAGTTTAGAAAATTTTGTTTTAATGGCCATCCAAGGTACACAAGTACCAATATACACAAAACACACACTAATTTTATATTTTTTTTTCAATTTTTTTTTATGAAAAGCAAAAATAAGCAAAAAATGAAAAAAACAAAAACAAAAAAAAAACAAAGAAAAACATGTTAAACAAAACAAAGCATAAAACTAGATTGACTTAAAAACAAGAAAGCAAAACAAACAAGTAATGCATAACCATAAAGGGAGAGAGAGAAAAAAGTGACTAAATCACTTTAAGCCTTTTTCCTTCCACACCTTGGAAGAATCTTTCCTTTTAGCGAACCTTTGATCTGGAAGTGAGGGGGCGGGGGGGGGGGGGGGGGGGGGAAGAGTTGAAACCGTTCAAGTTCAAAAGGAACATGAAGGCATTGAGAATATCTCCAAGAGGAGCAAGAGAGGATGGAAACTAATTCTGGTTTCCGAACGAGAGCATACTATTGCTTTGTTGAGTGGCTAACCACTTATAGCAATTTGGATTAGTATGCCCTGAAGCTCCACAGTAATGATAGAAATGTGACTTCTTCGGTTGAGACTTTTTGTTGTTAACTTTCTTAGTCCTAGGGTTTCTAGTCTCTTTCTTTTCAAACTTAGGGGGTGCTCCTAAAATAGATATGCCTTTATCTAGGTTCTCACTAGCTATTTCATTTTTAAATTCATTGTTCTCAAAATTAACATTATCAGTTGGTGAGACAAACACAATTATACTAAAGGAGGCAATATTAGGAGAAGAGAAATCATACTCCAAACCGGTTTTATCAGAAGTAGCTTTCTGAAAGCTTAGCATCTCATCGAGCTTTGCATTAAAGTCCTCTCCAATTGAGCTCTGACCTGGAACAGTTCTACGTCAAGCTTCTTTGTCCTTTCAGTAAGGAAGTTGTTTTCAAACCGCAGTGATCCAATGCTTTGATTGGCTTCATCAATCTTGGTAGAGAGCTCCTCTCAATCTAGCTCAACATCACTCAACTTCTTGGTGGCCAGCATATACAGTTTCTCATGCTTCTTAGAAACCTTGTACAATTTTGCATAGGCTGTATCGATGTCATCTTGACCATCCATTTTCTCAAACTTAGAATCCACCAAGTCCTCTTCATCATCTATTGTTTCTGTAACCCCTTCAGTAGGATCAACTGTAGCAGTGAAGGCATTTAAAATTCCATCGTCATCACTGTCATCTGACTCAATCTCAAGCTTGGTGTCACTCAAGGTAGCAGCTGACTTGAGATATGTTGGACATTCTTGTTTCGTGTGTCCAAAACCTTGACATTTGAAGCACTTTGGTCTGGAGGGAATAGTGTACTAACCGCCATCCTTAGCATCCTTCTTTCCTTTGTTTTAGCTCTTGAAATGAGAAGAACTAGACTGCTTACGGTCCTTATCAAATCCTTTCGCATTGGCATTCTTCATGAACTTCTTGAACTGCCTAGTGATGTAGGATTTCATCTTGGAATCTTCATCATCAGAAGACTCATCAGTCTCATTACTTTTGGACTTCAATGCTATGCTCTTGCTTTTGCTTCCTTTCCTAATTCTAGTAAAACCCAATTCATAGGTTTGCAATTTTCCAACCAACTCCGTCAAAGGAATAGAGTCGATATCCTTTGATTCTTTAATGGCAGTGATCTTGGCATGAAATCTCTCAGGCAAAGACCTTAGCACCTTTCTTACAACCTTGGGTTCGGGAATGGTTTCCCCAAGATTAAAGGATGAGTTAACTATGTCTTTTAGCTTGGGCCTTTGTTCAACCACCTACTATGGCGATAGCTCACACGCACTCAAGGCCCATTGGAGGCCCCTCTCAATGAATGTGTAGGGTTTGTGTGGAGCTTCGAGTGCTCTCTCTCTTGGCGAAAGAAGGTAGGTCTACCTTTGGCGTTATAGCAGGAACCTAGGGCAAATTTTAGGTGATTACCAAAGGTAAGTGGAGTCGCCACCAATCATTAGGTTTTTCTAAGGTGTGATTGGTCATCTATTTCTAGTTGATTTTATTATTGACCCTAGGTTAGAAAAAGGTCATTTTCCCTAATCTAACGTGGATGGAAAAAAATCTTGATTCTTAGGTCCGGAAGTTTGGTTACGTGTGGAGAAGGTGTTAGGCACCCCACAACGCCTGTCCCAAGGACAGTCCTTTGTTTTGATAAAACCTTAATTTTTGGAGATTGGCAGTAAAACATGATTTCGGGTTTGGCTTTTAGGGCTTTGCATGCATGGGGGCTTTGGGGTTTGGCTTTTGAAAGGGTGTGGTCCCAATCTATGTTTCTTATGGCATTCGAGCCGAGTATCGGATTTTCGCAGCAAAAATCCGGTGACATGTCACCTTACTTTTGCAGTGGAAACTTATAATCGCTTGCCTTAGGTGACATGCACTGTGACGATCACACTAGAGGGGGGCGAGCAGGTATATATATATACATCATGCTCAATGCAAGCACACAGAGTAGGAAAGTAAATGCCTTCATCCCTAGAGCATGGCCTAAAATATAAGTGCAGGAAAGTAAACAGGGGTCGCCATACTCTAGAGATGAGGACAAATGGTACAAAGCATGATATACCTAATATAGACCATCTAAGGGAGAAAGGGAGGACGAAGGATGGGTTTAAAAGAGTACATAACCAAAAAGGAAAAAGCAAAACCCTAAACCTACTGGCTGCAGGTTCTTCGCCTGACTTGCATGCTCGCATCCTCACTCTTTTTGCTTACGCCTGGGAAACCGTGCCCTAGCTCTATGCGTCCTCGCTCCACGTGCGTACATGCAAAGGCAAACACAAGAAACCAACAGACAAGCAATGGAAGGAAAAGATACAGAGAGCATATGAAAGGGGCATAAACAGATAAATATGATAGACCTGGCAATCATAGCACGTGGCAGGAGATAAGACAAGCAAGATGCACAAACAAACGAGAAAGCAGGCAAACAGAAAAACAAACAAACAAATAAAGCAAGAAGGCAAAAAAAAGATGGTGTCCGCGTGGGACAAATGTAGGTTTGGATCAAATGTCCATAACTTCATTGTGTTGAAGTATGAATGACGCACTAGCAAGCAAGACTCATGCATAAACATGTAAGTAAGTGTGTAAAGATGCAAATAAAGCCAACGGGTGGCACAACAAACATGGCAAGCAAAGCATCGCACGGAGTGGAAAATGGGGAAGGTATGCATGAAACAACCGGCATCACAAAGATGCATCCCAAGTGGCTACATCCTAACACGGCCTCATGGGCATCGGATGTAACCACACAACCACGACCTGCTAAGGGCGTCAAGTGTGGCAAACCCTAGAACAAGAGAGGCTAACACAAGCATAAACATAGGAGCAAGCAAGCATAGACATGAAAAATGGGTGATCCAAACCCTTTGATATGGGCCAAGGTGTATGGATTATGACAAATAACATAGGGTTTAGATCATGTCCTAACCAATAGGCCAAAACACAAGAAATAAAGATAACACAACAAAAAGGGCTACAATAGCACATGGCATGACAAACAAGGTCTAGACCTAAGCACACAAACATGGCATGGAGTGCATAAGCACATGGGAGATAGCATAAAGCATGTAGAGAACATAGATCCAAGAACACAAGCATGTAAAAATGTAGATTTAGGCATCAGCATGTGCAAAACGTGTGTGAGCATGTGAAAGCTAGCACATAAACATATAAGAATGAGAATCCAAGCATATAAGCATGTACGGATTTGGATCTAAGCATAAAACATGGCGAAAAGCATACGAACACATAGATCCGAGCAAAGCATAACCGTAGACATGATATCAAGCATGTGAGCATGTAACCCTAACATCAACATAGATAAAAAAGAGGAACAAAACATAGAATAATATGGCATAAAGCATAAAACATGTAGGAAAGACAAATAGACATGTAAACAAGCATAGAAACATGTGGACCTAGCTAAACAACACATGGGAAAAAAATAGATCTAATCATAGAAAGCAAGTCATAAAGCATAAAGCATGTAGATCTAGATAAATAGATATGTAAACAAGCACATAAACATGTGGATCTAGCTAAACAACACATGGGAAAGATAGATCTAGGGACAAACTCATGGTATGAGACGTGGGAGCATGGAGTTTTAAGCTAGAAGCACAAATAAAGCAAGAAACATGCTAAAGAAAGCAATAAATCATGTTATTCAAGAAAAAAGAAAGGATAAAAAGCTTGATGAAGCTTTAAAGAAAAAGGGGCATGGATAGTAGCTAAAAAGCTACATCCATACCCTTTAAACCTCAAATCCAAGGTATGGAACCAAGGAGAGGAAGATGAAGGGTATGACCACTACCTTGTATTATTGGAGAAGAGAGAAGAATCAAGAAATTTTGATGTGTTTTCGTTTCTTTTTTGGAGAGAATTATGGTGAGATAAGAGAGAGAAAAAAAATGCCTAAAAACGCCTAAAAGCTCTTAAACCCCCCCCCCTCTTTTTTATTTTGGTCCAATTTGGGGTGTCAGGGGCTATTTATAGCCCTTGGCATGCTTCCCGAGGCTCGACAGCCATTCAAGGGGCTGCCAGGTCGGGTCGGAGGCATTCAAAGGTCGTCGCTAATGTCATCGTGACATCAGCAAATTCGTCCTATAGCACCTTTTTGGTTTTGACTTCGAATGTGCATTTGGAGGCCTTCTCGGACTTGGATTGAGACGATCTTGGTGTCCCTAGAAAGCTCTAGATGTATATTTTTCATAAAGATAAAGAAATTAAAAATACAATGGTTGGATCAAAAGTAATGATCTTGGGAAGCATACTGATGCGCTTTTTACAATTTTCTCAATATCTCAATCGTTTTAACTCCGATTTTGACCAATGAATAGTCGTTGGAATGAGAATTTGATTATCTTTGCAATGACATTGGTTTGAACTTGTTCTAATGGCTGAATCAAAGTTAAGGTTTCTGGGGCCCACCAAGAGTCAACTCTGGGTCAAACCTAGTTAAAGTTGCTAAAAATCTTCGAGGAGCTCGGGTTTGATATAAAACCATGAAAAATCTTTTTTGTGGGGATTTTGACCTTGGTTTACCTTTGGTCAACCTAGGGCTAACCAAGGGAATTTTGGTCATTTTGGTTGAAAAATGTACTTTGAGCGCTTTGGTGTCCGAAAGGGTTGCGCCACACCATTATATATGTTCTCGTGACCCCATGAAGAGAAAATGATATTTTTTTTTGGTTTTTTCAGGGTGTAGCACACAAATCGAGGGCAGACAAAATACAATATCAACACTGCTTTGATCTTGGCATTATCCCATTCAGCCGACGCTTCCTTTGGCTTAGTCTAGACAATCTCCACAGCTTGCCACGCCTTTTTATCTAAAGACTACAAGAAAACTCTCATGCGTACTTTCCAGTGTGTATAGTTAGTACCATTAAATGAAGGAGGTATGATAAGTGACGATCCTCTATTCGTGACAAACAAGGGTCAATGGATCACACAACAAAGATTAAACCTAATCAGAGTGTGACAACTCTGATGATAGGCCAAGAATGTATTGACCCCTTTTGGTAAATTAATCAATTAATTATCTAAATGAATTAATTAGATTCAATTACATGCAATGTGCGTGGTAGAACAAACAAATCACCAACTAAGTTAAATGTAGCGGAAAATAAATTTAACACAAATGATTTGTTTACAAATGGGGAAAACCACCGAGGCAATACTCCACTGAGTGAATTTAAGGTCATCATTCCTAAGAATCCACTATTATCAAAACAAGTGGTCACAAGTAAAAGGAATCCTAGTACCTAATACCAACATACAGTTAAACCCTTACCCCAATACCCAATTGGACTTATAATGTAGCAGCAATCTCTTCTTTCAATGCACGGCTCCTAGTACGTGACTAACCAATGATGCACAGATCCCAGTACGTGACTAACACACCAACTTGAGGAAGATGTTAGCTGCAAAATTCTTCAGTTCATCCAAAAATGAAGATTAAGAAGCTCATTGGCTACAAAACCCTTGGCGCAAAGACGCAATAGCTTCTAGAGAAAATATGACGAACTAGGGCAAATTGTCTCCGATCACAATATCCATGTATAATCACTTTGCATCAAGTTGCATCCTCTATGATGGCCCTTAAAATAATTCTTATATATGTTTAGGGTTGTGAGAAAAGAAACTGAAAGTTCAATTAGTGTATAAAACACTATGAACGTTCAGACCCCCAATTTACGAATTATCAATTCAAGTTTAATTGTCAAACAATCTAAACCAAATAAAATCACATCCATAACAGAAATTAAATAGAAAATATTAAGGGAAGAGAGATGCAAACACAAGGACAACACACGATGTGTTATTGAAGAGGAAACCGAAGCCCTCGGCGTAAAACCTCTCCACCGCCCTCCAAGCAGTAAACAATCCACTAAAGAATGTAGTTGGGATACATGAACAGTAGAAGACCCTCCAAGCCTAATCTACCTAATGTACCTATGCCCTCCAAGCTCCTACTCCAACGAAGTTACGCCGAACCTATTTCTTCTTTAGCTTACCAATTCCGCTACTTGACCATAGCATTAACCAATATGAAATTGGTCCCTTCTTAACTACTTCCCAAACACCAAATGGCCTTCTCATAGATATGGGTATGGTGGGAAAATGTTTTAGTAATGTACCTCTCAAAGATGTAACAATGGAGAGGAAAAGAGTAGAGGAATTTGAAGAGTCTCTATGTGAAGATTGTGGATGAATCAATCTTGTTTTTCTCTAGAGTTTCTCTCTCAAAATTCTCTCTGGAAGCTCTCATATTTCGTGGGTATAAGGGTCTTGTAAGGTTGAATTTAATCAACCATGTGTTGGCTTTATTCCATGAAAAATTTGCTTGTAATATAGCACTTAGAAACCTTGTATTTAGGTGGGAATCATGTAAGGGTAGTGTGTGAGAGAGTGTGAAGAAATGCTCAAGACAGTGCAGTGAAGCAGAGACTCACGGCTAGGACTCGCGGGTGGCTCGCGGCTTGCAAGCTGCCAAAAGTTGCTCACGTGCAGAGCATGCAAGGGAGCTGAACAGTCACACCACCTGGAGCACTACATGACAAAAATCCAGACTGGCCATTAAGTTAGCTCGCGACTTGAACTCGCGACTCAGTCAAGTCGCGAGGTCAAGTCGCCAGCCAGCCCTGTTTTTGGAAAAACTGACTCTTCGCATTCCATTCTCACACCAGTATAAATACCCCTCATTCCCACAAAATATGTGTGGCTATTCAGAAAGAAAAACCCTAAGAGAGGTTTCTTCAAAACACCCACCCAATTAGAGAGAGCTACTCATTCTTAGAGAGAAATCTTTGTAGTCTCTTCTCATTCCCTCTCTCATTGTCATACCTATTGAGAGGAGATTTCTATCCAAACACTACCCACACCCATTCAGAGTGTTAAGTGTCTTTGGAGCTTTGGGACGTATTGGAAGATGCCAAGGATGGCGGATGCTACGGTCTAGTAGCGGAATCCGGTAAGCTAGAAAAGAAAAAGGTTCGGCGCAACCTCGTTGGAGCAAGAAGCTTGGAGGGCTTAGGTACATCGAGTAGATTAGGCTTGGAGGGTCTATTGCTGTTCATGTATCCCAACTACATTTTCTAGTGGATTATTGACCGCTTGGAGGGTGGCGGAGAGGTTTTACGCCGAGGGCTTCGGTTTCCTCTTTGATAACACATCGCGTGTTGTCCTTATGTTTGAATCTCTCTTCCCTTTATCTTTGCCTTTTATTTTCTGCTGTGGATGTGATTTATAATTGGCTTAGATAGTTTTTACCAATTCCATATTATAGCTTATGTTTATTTTCCACACACTAGTTGTTTGACATAAAGCTTGAATTGGTTAAGTTGTAATTTGGGGGTCTAAACGTTCAAAGGTGTTTATACACGTTTTTGAACTTTCAATTGGTATCAGAGTGGGTACACTTGTTGTGGTTTAAATACCTAAGTGTGATCCTTGACCCCTTGTGTTTATTTGCCATGGATTGTGCTTTATATGCCTTTTTGCATGATTTGGTTGGTGATGAATGTAACATGCCACATGTTTGTGAAAATGCCTCTATGAGTGTTAATCCTCATAAGTGTGATGACATGTTATTTGAATCCATGGGTGTTGTTGACAAACTCTTGAAGAAAAATGCTAAGAAGTTTCAAAAGAATTTGAGCAAGTTATTTTGTGAAAAGGATGATTTGATTGCTAAGCTCAATGAATCCAACAAATTGGTTGAGAAATATAAAAAACTTGCTGAAATTTCTCTTGAAAAGCTGAAAGAGTTTGAATGTTTGAATATGGACTTGGATGCTAAACTTGTTTTGTCTAACAAACTTGTTGATGATCTTAAATGTGAAAATGAATCTCTTAAGATGCATGCCAAGTGTTTGATTGCTGAACCCATTGATAAAATGGATGATAATATTTGTTGCAATCATGTTGTGGTACCCGATTTTGTGCCTAGTGTGTGTTCTACCTTAAAGGACAAATCGGCGTACATTCCTCCACATAAAAGAAATCAAAAGGTGGAGAGAAAGGCTGTTAAGTCAAAACCTTCGTTTAGGTCTCAACCTAAGGCTTTGGATGGATCTAAGTTTGTTCCAACTTGCCACCATTGTGATGTGATTGGTCATCTAAGACCTCATTGCTCTTAGTTTCAAGCTCTTAAGAGAATCAAAAGAAAAGAGAAACTTAAGTTTTTTGGAAGTTGTGCTAAAAAGAGTAAACTGGATTTGAGTGATAATAGCATGTTGTTAAAGAAAATGTTTAATGCTCTTAACTCCTTGACTATGTGCATCTCTGGTTCTCATTCTTCCAACCCTCGTCTCGCTTCTCTTGAGACACTCATTCCAAACAATCGTTCCGTTTTTATGAGGAAGGGTTCCTATGGTTGAGCTTTTGCTCTTTTGGTCCTTGATCTAATTCTTTCGATCTTTGTAGGACCCTTCATGCATTAAATGTCATATCTTCATGCATTTTGTGTATCTTGCATTTATTTGTATGCATTGTTTCGTTTTTTATCTTACTTTTATGTTTCTATTTTGTGTGAGTAAAAATCCAAAACCACATAAAAAGTGAAAAATTCAAAAAGTTTGATCGTATTTGTTTGAGCACATATCACATGTGAGTTTGGCCTTGTACCTTTGTACAAATGGCTTTGTGCATTTTCGAGCTTAGCTTGTTATTTTTGCACTTATATCTTTGTGGGAAAAATCTTGACATCTTTGTGTGATTGTTGTAAATCGATCTTCAAGCTTGTCATGAATGATTAGTCAATAGTCATGTTGGTTTTGATACTTGCGTAGACTTGTGCTTATATCTCTTCCCACTCTTTTATTTTTATTGCTTAAAGAGCTCAATAAATGTAAATCTCAAAATGAAAAGAGATAATGAGCTGCAAAAGCCATCGCAAATACTAGTATTCGACTAGGAAAAAGGGAAAGCGACTTAAATGAAATTGTATGATGCCCAAAAAGCCAAAGGCTTGTTCGTCAAATTGAAATATCACAAATTTCATTCATCGATCTCAAAATAAGATGTTTTGATTCAAAATGATCAAATGTTATGAATTGTAAAGAAGCTAAATGAAAAGCTTCATCATATGTAATCATTTTCTTGTGGGAGGTCATATATGTTCATTTCTATAATTGAGATAGACCACTTGACTTAGCACTAGTTGTGTATGACATTATTGAATTGATCATTGAAACTTCACTCTAGACTAAGGACTATTCCACATTTGATACACACACACAACACACATGCCTAATGTTCAATGAATGTCTTATTCATTTGTTAGATTGTACTAGACAAATGTGATGTGTGTGTACTCAATCATATATGGTTCAATCCAAAAAGATTTTTGATCATTTTATATGTTTTTGGAAGTGATTTTTATTACTCTTTGAGTTCATGTTTAGTGCTTACTTTGTTTTTCAATGTTTAAACATGTTCTGTATTGAAAAACAGGTGTCAAAGTTTTTCACGGCTCAGTTGGCGACTCACCAGTCGCGAAACCCCAGTCGCGAGTTCATCCAGAAGCTTTTGGCGGCTCACTCGCGGCTTGCTCGCGACTCGCGAAAATTTTCGCGACTGAAACTCGCAGCTCGCGGCTGAAACTCGCGGCTCGCGACTGAAACTCGCGACTCGCGGCTTGCTCGTGACTCACTCGCAACTCGCGAAAATTTTTGCGACTGAACCTCGCGACTCGCCCAGTCGTGAAACGCCCAGAAACAGCTTTTTAAAGGGCTTTTTGTGGGAAACTTGTTTTAAACCTCTCCCATCCTCTCTAAAACCCCTCTTTCAATATTTTTACATCAAAACCCAACTAATTTGAATGATTTTTCATTCCATTAACATGTCTAAGGTATTTATAAACTCTTTTCATTTATTTTGATCCTTAGATTATGTTTTGGAGAGTTTTGTGCTCTTGGTTGGGATTTTTATAATAGGGGTTGGGAAAACTTAATTTTTGTCAAATTTCTTCATGGGATTGGTTTCTTTTGTTGATTTGCATTGGTTGTTGGCCCCTTGTGGCAGAAAGAACATGTATTAAGGGTGATTTTCATGATGTTCATGCATTGTTTCACATTATTGTTCATAGTGTGCATGCTAGGTGTTTGATAAAATGCCTCTTAGACATTTTCTCGCTTGTTTGGACTCCGATGAGTACCAAACTTTGGGGTTTCTCATGTTTCCTCATTAGGAACATGTTTGGTTCGTTGGTTGTGTATTTAGTACACTTTGCCCCACATGTGCATTTTTCATGCATTGGTCATGCATTGCACTTAACCACCTCTTGCACACACCTTTGCTACCCTTGTCATGCATTGGTCTTGACCTTGCTTCTTCATCCTAGCCTGTCATGTCTACCTTATGCTCTGTAGCATGTTACTTTGTCTTAGGTTTGAGCTTCATTTTCTCATTCATCTCGCACCCCTCATGCATCATTAGCATTGTTCGTATCTTCATCTCTTGCCCTCGTTTCTTCTTGACCCTTTGTCTATTCCTGACAAAAAGGGGGAGAGTATACTCTAGAGAATATACTGGAGTATTTTGTCATTTTTATATGACTCTTGTGCACATCCTTAGGGGGAGAAATTCTATTTCTCATGCACATTTGTAGGGGGAGAGATATTCCATAGGGGAGATGCATATACCAAGGGGGAGAAGACATTGTGTTAACAATAAAACTTTATTGTGTTTGTTTTCTTGTATTGCATCGTGTTTGTGTTTTGGACATGCATATATCCCTATGCTATTGTGCTTCATTGAATGCATGTTCGAATGATCATTTGCTTTGCTATGTGATCATTGTAGTCATTTCTATATGACTGTTTTGGTGTATGATCAAGTTGCTCACATGTTTCACATCATGTTTACTTGATCGTAATTTGCTTGTTACATTATACTTGTCATTTTATTACTTGCTTTACCTTGAGGGTCTAATGTGTTTTGTGCAAGTGTTTCAGGTTACAAGTATATATGTTCCAAGTGCATCACAGCTTCTCATCACTTTGAAGGGGAGAAATTTTATGCACTTTTAGTTTATATTGTTTAAGTTTTTATTCAATATAATGTGTTTGTACCCATGTGCTTTTGTAAGCTTTTAGGGTTATGTTTTTATGCATATTTGTAGGCTTTATGGTTTGTACCATGCTTTATGCAGCCTTTTATGCTTTGTTTAAATCAGTACTTCTATATAAATGTATTGCATTTTCTTTTAAGTACTGTCACTCTTGTGCCCTAGTAGGATTTTTCCTAAATGCATATACTTAGTGTATTATGCATTGGTTGAGTGTTAGGCATACAAGTAACTTACATTGTTCTTGTTAGCTTGTATGTTCAAGTGTTCATTCCAAGTGTGAATGAGCATTGTGATCACTACCTTGTAGTGATTGCTTGTTTGATCAAGCCATGATTTGTTTCTTAACTCCATCTTTGCTTGATCACATATTGCTTGCTTCATATGCATTTCATGCTTTTCTGCATACAATGATCATGGTGTATTGTTGTGTTTCAGGAGATTCATGTTCATATGATTCAAGAGCTGCACAGTTTTTAGATTTAGGTGTGAGTGAGTTTTGCCATTGTTCTCAAACTCACGTTTAAGTCTAGAGTCTGTTTTAGGGTGTTTTGTCATCGAATAGCCAAAGGGGGAGATTGTAAGGTTGAATTTAATCAACCATGTGTTGGCTTTATTCCATGACAAATTTGCTTGTAATATAGCACTTAGAAACCTTGTATTTAGGTGGGAATCATGTAAGGGTAGTGTGTGAGAGAGTGTGAAGAAATGCTCAAGACAGTGCAGTGAAGCAGAGACTCACGGCTAGGACTCGCGGGTGGCTCGCGGCTTGCAAACCGCCAAAAGTTGCTCACGTGCAGAGCATGCAAGGGAGCTGAACAGTCACGCCACCTGGAGCACTACACGACAAAAATCCAGACTGGCCATTAAGTTAGCTCACGACTTGAACTCGCGACTCAGTCAAGTCGCGAGGTCAAGTCGCCAGCCAGCCCTGTTTTTGGAAAAGCTGACTCTTCACATTCCATTCTCACACCAGTATAAATACCCCTCATTCCCACAAAATATGTGTGGCTATTCAGAAAGAAAAACCCTAAGAGAGGTTTCTTCAAAACACCCACCCAATTAGAGAGAGCTACTCATTCTTAGAGAGAAATCTTTGTAGTCTCTTCTCATTCCCTCTCTCATTGTCATACCTATTGAGAGGAGATTTCTATCCAAACACTACTCATACCCATTCAGAGTGTTGAGTGTCTTTGGAGCTTTGGGAAGCATTGGAAGATGCCAAGGATGGCGGATGCTACGGTCTAGTAGCGGAATCCGGTAAGCTAGAAAAGAAAAAGGTTCGGCGCAACCTCGTTGGAGCAAGAAGCTTGGAGGGCTTAGGTACATCGGGTAGATTAGGCTTAGAGGGTCTATTGCTGTTCATGTATCCCAACTACATTTTCTAGTGGATTATTGACCGCTTGGAGGGCGGCGGAGAGGTTTTACGCCGAGGGCTTCAGTTTCCTCTTCGATAACACATCGTGTGTTGTCCTTATGTTTGAATCTCTCTTCCCTTTATCTTTGCCTTTTATTTTCTTCTGTGGATGTGATTTATAATTGGCTTAGATAGTTTTTACCAATTCCATATTATAGCTTATGTTCATTTTCCGCACACTAGTTGTTTGACATAAAGCTTGAATTGGTTAAGTTGTAATTTGGAGGTCTAAACGTTCAAAGGTGTTTATACACGTTTTTAAACTTTCAGGTCTATATATAGTGGGGTGAGAAAAGAATGTAAAAAGTCAGTTTTTCATAACAGGGTGGTCTGGCGACTTGGCCTCGCGACTGGACTGAGTCACGAGTTCAAGTCGCGAGCTAACAACCTGGCCAACCTGGGACTTTTGTCCTATAGTGCAACAGCTGGCATGACTCTTCAGCTCCCCTGCATGCTTCACACGTGTGCCAGTTTTGGCAACTTGCCAGTCGCGAGTTAGCCGCAAGTTCCAGCCGCGAGTCTCTGCATCTTTACACAATCTTGAGCATTTCTTCACACTCTCTCACTCACTATCCTTACATTATTCTCACCTAAATACAGGGTTACTAATTGCTAAAATACAAGCAAATTTGGCACGGAATAAAGCCAACAAGATGGTTGATAAAATTCAACCTTACAACCTCCCCCTTTGGCTACTTCGTGACAAAACCCTAAAACAAACTCTAGACTTAACATGTGAGTTGGGAACAGTTGAACAAACTCATTCACACCTAACTCTAAAATCTGATAAGCTCTTGAATTATATGAACAAGAATCTCCTGAAACACAATAACACAATATGATCATTGTATGTAGAAAAACTTGTAATGCATATGAGGCAAGCACAATGCGATCAAGCAAAATGGAATGAGAAATAAACCATGGCTTGACCAAACAAGCAATTACTATAAAATAGTGACCACAATACTCATTCACACTTGGAATGAACATCCGGACATACAAGCCAATAAGCACAATGCAAATCACTTGCATGCCCAACACTCAACCAATGCACAATACATAAAGTATATGCATCTAGGAATAAAATCCTACTAGGGCACAAGAGTGAGAGTACTTAAAGAAAATGCATAACATTTAGCTAGAAGTACAAGGCAACAAAATATAAAGGTTGCATAAGCATGGTACAAATCATAAAAGCCTACAAAACACATGGAAACAAACCCTAAAAGCTTACAAAAGCAACATGGGTACAAAGCTAAACACATACTGAATATAAACTTAAACAATATAAACTCAAAGTGCTTAAAGTTTCTCCCCTTCAAAATGATGAGAAGCTGTGATGCACTTGGAACATATATACTTGTAACCTGAAACATTTGCACAAAACACATTAGACCCTCAAGGTAAAGCAAGTAATAAAATGACAAGTATAATGTAACAAGTAAATTGCGATCAAGTAAACATGATGTGAAACATGTGAGCAACATGTGAGCAACTTGATCATACACCAAAACCGTCATATATAAATGACTACAATGATCACATAGCAAAGCAATTGATCATCCGATCATGCATTCAATAAAGCACAATAGCATAAGGAAGTATGCATGTCCAAAACACAAACATGATGCAATGAGAACAACAAAGCATAACTCAAAGCACCATAAAGCCAACAAGAAAACAAACAGAACAAAGTTTTCTAATTAACACAATGTCTTCTCCCCCTTGGTATATTCATCTCCCCTATGGAATATCTCTCCCCCTACAAATGTGCACGAGAAATAGAATTTCTCCCCTTAAGGATGTGCACAAGAGTCATATAGAAATGACAAAACTCTCCAGTATACTACTCTAAAGTATACTCTCCCCCTTTTTGACACAAATAGACAAAGGGGTCAAGGAGAAAAGATGGCAAGAGATGAAGGAACGAACAATGTTAATGATGTATGAGGGGTGCAAGATGAAAGAGAAAATGAAGCTTAATCCTATGACAAAACAAAGTGCTACAAAGCATAGGTAAACATGTCATGCTAGGATGAAGAAATAAGGTATAGATCAATGCATGACAAGGGTAGTAAAGGTGTGTGCAAGAGGTGGCTATGAGCAATGCATGACCAATGCATGAAAAATGCACATGTGAGGCAAGGTGTGTTAAATACACAACCAATGAACCAAACATGTTCCTAATGAGGAAACATGAGAAACCCCAAAGTTTGGTACTCATCGGAGTCCAAACAAGCGAAAAAATTCCTAAGAGGCATTTTATCAAACACCTAGCATGCACACTATGAACAACAATGTGAAACAATGCATGAACATCATGAAATCCACCCTTAATACATGTTCTTTCTGCCATAAGTGGCCAACATCCAATGCAAATCAACAAAAGAAACCAATCCCATGACAAAATTTGACAAAAATTAAGTTTTCCCAACCCCTATGATGAAAATCTCAACCAAGACTACAAAACTCTCCAAAACATAATCTAAGGATCAAAATTAATAAAAAGAGTTTATAATTACCTTAGAGATGTTAATGGAATGAAAAACCATTCAAATTGATTGGGTTTTGATGTAAAAATATTGAAAGAGGGGTTTAAAAGAGGATGGGAGAGGTTTAAAATAGTTTTCCCACGAAAAAGCTCTTTAAAAAGCTGATTCTGGGCGTTTTGCGATTGGACGAGTCGCGAGGTTCAGTAGAGAAAATTTTCGCAAGTCGCGAGCGAGTCACGAGCAAGTCGCGAGTGAGTCGCCAAAGCTTCTAGATGAACTCGCACCTAGGGTTTTGTGACTGGCGAGTCGCCAGCTGAGTCGCGAAAAACTTTGACACTTGTTTTTCAACACAGAACATGTTAAAACAAAGAAAAACAAAGTAAGCACTAAACATGAATACAAAGAGTGATAAAAATCACTTCCAAAAACATATAAAATGATCAAAAATCTTTTTGGATTAATCCATATATAGTTGAGCACACATACATCACATTTAAATAAGTACAATCGAACAAATGAATAAGGCATTTATTGAACATTAGGCATGTGTGTTATGTGTGTGTATCAATTGTGGAATAGTCCTTAGTCTAGAGTGAAACTTCAATGATCAATTCAATCAAGTCATATACAACTAGTACTAAGTCAAGTGATCTATCTCAATTATAGAAATAAACATATATGACCTCCCACAAGAAAATGATTACATACGATAAAGCTTTTCATTTGGCTTCTTTACAATTCATAACATTTAATCATTTTGAATCAATACATCTCATTTTGAGATCGATGCTTGAAATTTTTTATATTTCAATTTGATGAACAAGTCTTTGGCTTTTTGGGCATCATACATTTTCATATAAGTCGCTTTCCCTATTTCCTAATCGAATACTAGTATGTGCAACGGTTTTTGCAGCTCATTATCTCTTTTCATTTTGAGATTTACATTTATTGAGCTCTTTAAGCAATAAAAATAAAATAATGTGAAGAGATATAGGCACAAGTCTACGCATGTATCAAAACCAACATGACTATTAACTAATCATTCATGACAAGTTTGAAGATCGATTTACAACAATCACACAAAGATGTCAAGATTTTTTCCACAAAGATATAAGTGCAAAAAGAACAAGCTAAACTTGTAAATGCACAAAGCCATTTGTACAAAGGTACAAGGCCAAACTTACATGTGATATGTGCTCAAACATATACAATCAAACTTTTTGAATTTTTCACTTTTTATGTGGTTTTGGATTTTTACTCACACAAAACTAAAACAAAAAAAAAAAAAGATCAAATGCAAAAACAATCAAAACAATGCATATAAAGAGATGCATGATGCACAAATGCATGACAATGAAGCATCTAATGCATGAAGGGTCCTACAAAAATCGAAAGAATTAAATCAAGGACCAAAAGAGCAAAAACTCAACCATAGGAACCCTTCCTCATCCAAACACAATAATTGTTTAGAATGAGTGTCTTCTGAGAAGTGAGACGAGGGTTGGAAGAATGAGAACCGGAGATGCACATAGACAAGGAGTTGAGAGCATTAAACATTTTCTTTAACAACATGCTATTTTCACTCAAATCCGGTTTACCCTTTTTAGCATAGCTTCCAAGAAGCTCAAGTTTCTCTTTCCTTTTGATTATTTTAAAAACATGAAACTTAGAGCATTGAGGTCTTAGATGACCAAAGACACCACAATGGTGACAAACAATGTGTTTAGGTCCACTAGGCTTTTTAGGAAGGGATCTAGTAACATGGTTTTGTTCCCTCTTCAACTTATGACATTGAGGTATTATATGACCAATCACACCACAATGGTGGCAAGTTGGAACAAACTTAGATCCTTCCAAAACCTTAGGTTGAGACCAAAACGGAGGCTTTTACTTAACAGCCTTTCTCTCCATCTTTTGATTTCTTTTATGTGGAGGAATGTACACTAATTTGTCCTTAGAGGTAGAACCCACAATAGGCACGAAATCGGGTACCACAACATGATTACAACATATATTATCATCCTTTTTAGCAATAGGTTTAGCAATCATACACTTGGCATGCATCTTAAGAGATCCATTTTCACATTTTAGCTCATCAACAAGTTTGTTAGACAAAACAAGTTTAGCATCCAAGTCTATATTCAAACATTCAAACTCTTTCAGCTTTTCAAGAGAATTTTCAGCAAGTTTCTTATATTTTTCAACCAATTTATTTGCTTCATTGAGGTTAACAATCAAATCATCATTTTCACAAAATAACTTGCTCAAATCCTTATTAAACTTCTTAGCCATTTTCTTCAAGAGTTTGATGTTAGGAATATCATCCAAATATTCATGTAACATAACACCACAATCATGAGAATTATCACTCATAGAGGCAATTTCACAAACACATGGCATGTTACATTCATCACCAACCAAATCATACAAAGAGGCATACAAAGCACTATCCATGACATATAAACACAAGGGGTCAAGGATCACACTTAGGTATTTAAACCAATATAAGTGAACCCGCTTTGATACCAATTGAAAGTTCAATTAGTGTATAAAACACTATGAACGTTATACCTCCAATTTACAAATTACCAATTCAAGCTTAATGTCAAACAATTAATGTGTGGAATATGAACATAAGCTTAATACAGAATTGATAAACAATCTAAACCAAATAAAATCACATCCACAATAGAAATTAAATGGAAAAGATTAAGGGAAGAGAGATGCAAACACAAGGACAACACACGATGTGTTATCGAAGAGGAAACCGAAGCCCTTGGCATAAAACCTCTCCGCCGCCTTCCAAGTGGTAAACAATCCACTAAAGAATGTAGTTGAAATACATGAATAGCAGAAGACCCTCCAAACCTAATCTACCCAATGTACCTTAGCCCTCCAAGTTCCTACTCCAACGAGATTACGCCGAACCTATTTCTTCTTTAGCTTACCGGATTCTGCTACTTGACCATAGCATCAACCAATATGAAATTGGTCCTTTCTTAACTACTTCCCAAATACCAAATGGCCTTCTCACAGATATGGGTGTGGTGAGAAAATGTTTTGGTAATGTACCTCTCAAGGATGTAACAATGGAGAGAAAGAGAGTAGAGGAATTTGAAAAGTCTCTATGTGAAGATTGTGGATAAATCAATCTTGTTTTTCTCTAGGGTTTTTCTCTCAAAATTCTCTCTGGAAGCTCTCATATTTTGTGGGTATAAGGGAATATATATAGTGGGGTGAGAAAGGAATGTGAAGAGTCAATTTTTCCCAAATAGGGTGGTCTGGCGACTTGACCTCGCGACTGGACTGAGTCGCGAGTTCAAGTCGCGAGCTAACGTCCTAGCTAGCTTGAGACTTTTGTCCTGTAGTGCAACAGTTGGCATGACTCTTCAACTCCCCTGCATGCTTCACACGTGTGCCAGCTTTGGCAGCTTGCCAGTCGCGAGTCTTTGCATCTTTACACAATTTTGAGCATTTCTTCACACTCTCTCACTCACTACTCTTACATGATTTCCACCTAAATACATGGTTACTAATTGCTAAAATAGAAGCAAATTTGGCACGGAATAAAGCTAACAAAATGGTTGATAAAATTCAACCTTACAGAAACCCTACACAAATACTCATGGATATGCATGAAATCAGATTTGGAAATTATAATTTCGTAATTCTCGACAAATATAGCTTCTATCGAGCTTCAACATTGATCCTTAATAGATATAATTCTGTCGAGACATTTGTCGAGCTTTAATAAATAGCATTTCTTCACTTATTTCTTGGTCAGACTTGCATGACTTCAATACTAAACTTGAAGACTTGTTTCTTAAAGTACTAAACTCATCCTAGATCTATCCAATTACAAGTAAAGTGCGTTTTGTCAAAGGATTAGCCAATTTGCATCACATATGTTTCTAACACTTTCCACATATGTCCAAACAACATTGATATAAAAAAATATGAACTTTGGAAGATTGTTTGTAACTGCTTTTTAATTTTTCTTTGAAAAACAAGAAATCATGTGGGTCATCTCCAAAGCTGCTACTTGTAAAACCCAATAGACTTGGTTGTATCCTGAGGACAAATTTGTAATAACCAAAACAACACTTGTGTGAAGGAAAATATTGTCTAAGTAAAACATTTCCATTGTGACTCCAAGTCATTTAAAAATTTTCATTTAATTTTTTTTTTCATTGTTTACCAAGGGCGGCAGCACTTGTTGTTTAGGGGGTTCAAATGAACCCCCTATCTTCAAAAATAAAAAAATTATATAAAAAAAATAATTTTTTATTAGTTTATTTTATGCTTAAAAATATTTTTGCATACATTGGTTGAAATCTTGCACACCTTAATCATAGATCAGTACAATCTAAAACTAAACAACAATTTGACATTTAGTGTATTATTTATGTTAGTACATAATTGAAGAAAAAAAAATATAAAGTTAGCAATTGTTCAAATATTTGATTGGTTAAGTATACACTTAGTATAATATTTATGTATGGATGAATATGGATGTGTGGGTTAATAAATAATATAGTGTTAGTGGGTTGCATTCTGTCATTTTAGTTTAAAATATTTTTATAAAAATAATGACAATTGCATAAAAATAAATAAATGTTATACAAACTTAACAAAATAAAATGGTCACACCTGACCACATTAAAAATAGATAATAAAAACTGATAATGAACTATCATGTAATGATTTAAAAATATGAAAACTCGTAGAAGTAAAATTTCATATATTTGCATTTTTTTCATGACTCGATATATTCAAGTTTTTTTTTTTTCAATAAATTTTATTTAATTTAAATTTCTTAATGACCCTCCTAAAAAAAATTCCTAAACCTGTCACTGTTGTTTACTCCTTAGTTCTCCAACAATGAGATCTATGAGGTCTGGAGTTAAAAATCTCTAGCCAACATACTCCTCAGGGTTTCCTCCTTGTAGTTTCCTTTTGTGTTTAGAAAGAGGGATCACACACTCTTTAGAGAATAGTTAGGTGCTCAAAGACTTCTAAATACCCTGATTAGTTAATAAAAAAAAATAAAAATAAAAAATAAAAAAAAGAGAATGCGATTGATGTCACATCAACAACATAATGCATATAATCTTATTACCCATTTGTTGTGTTTTTTTAAAAAGTTGACACATCAATTTGTAAATGCCATATCATAAATTTTGTAGTACTTATAGGCTATAGCAGCACTCGAATAATATATGTCCTTGATTTCTTAAGAGTGCTTTACATCTTTTTGGAATGATTTATTTATTTTTTTTTAATGTATTCTTCTAATGTTTAGGTTTACCATCTTTTATGCCAATGACCTCTAGGTCAAATGATATTTTTCTGATGTTTCTACTGGAGGCGTTATAGTATGTCAACAGACTCAAAATGAATGCATAAAATTGTTGGCTGTTACTTAGCAATTTTATGTTGTCTTTTACCATTGTGAAATTTTTTTGATAACATTTGTCTTTATAAGACTTATTGAAAGTTTAAATATGTTGTAACTAGAAAATAAATTTTAAGGATACAAACTTCTTCACAAATTATAACCATTTTCACAAATTTTAACGTGACGTATTATGATTGTTGCATAATAAAATGGGTTAGATACAATTCTTCCCCGAAAACGGAAGGATTATTGGTTTGATTTCTAATTTCAAATTTTCAAAATTTGAATAGGTCGTGTCTCGAACAGGAATCAACAACCTGATTTTGTCAACCCAATTTTTTGTCATTTTGAGAACATTCTAGTTCTGGAAGCAAAACAAACACATTTGGATCATATTTTTCACGTAAGGATTGCTATTTTGCTAATTGCTTATTGCACGTTGCTTTGAATTTAAGGAGCGTGGAAATCAACTATGCTCTAGAGGCAAAATCAAACCCATCTCGTACCTTTTATTTTTTATTTTTTATTTCAACTGCCTACATGGTTTGTTCTAAAAAAAACTGCCTACATGGTCATGTTGGACCAGAATTTTGTATAAGAATAATATTTGTTCAGACTTACTAGTTTTTTTTTTTTTAGAATACTAAGTATTTTAACACACACACAAGGGGAGAGGAGAGAAAGTTTTAAAGAAATTAACATTGGTGTATGTTCAAAAGGGTCTAACTCTTGGATATACAGTTAGCTCAATTGATAAAATCTCTAATAGTTGAATAAGAGATCTGAGGTACAATCCCCGTTTACACCAAAAACTGATTGGTGTCCTGGTATGATGATAAAGAGTTATCATCAGGAGCGGACACTATACAAATTCTCTCCGTCTCTTCAGGAGCCGACACTATACAAATTCTCTCTCTCTCGGAATATGCAACCAATTCTATAGCAATGTGGAGGTCTACCCAATTGAAATTATCATGCGTCAACGTCTATTTTGAGAAAAAGAGAGAAATAAAGCGAGTATCATAAAAACAAAAACAAATACAAATGAAGCTAGGCCCTAACCATTTTCTATAAAAGGGCCCAAGCCCAATAGTTAAGAATTTATTTATTTATTTATTTTTAAGAGTAGTTAAGAAATAGGAATAGACCTCATCCTATTACAAGAAGTGGCCCAATGCTCAGATTGTGGCTCTCTCTCTCTCTCCAACAGAAATTTTCGGCGACAAAAAATTT
The DNA here is from genome assembly GCF_932294415.1 of Quercus robur. Classification (NCBI taxonomy): domain Eukaryota; kingdom Viridiplantae; phylum Streptophyta; class Magnoliopsida; order Fagales; family Fagaceae; genus Quercus; species Quercus robur. Next base: position 31,063,386 of record NC_065539.1, on the reverse strand, counting down.
TGCGCAGTTCTTGCACTAAAATTTGCATTGTATAATTTGAAAGTTGAGTGATGAATTTAAAACTAGTAAAATTATAAGGTTAATTTCAGGAGTTTAAGTGATAATTGAGTTGTAATAGCATTATTTGTGGTGTCTCATAAATGTGGTTTGAACTTTATTTTTCTCCCTCATTACTTACAACAACAACAATAAAGTCTTAATTTCAATTTTTTTGGAGTCAACTATAGATGCTCAACAAATTAGTCAAAGTCAATCATATGTATTATTTTATTTCATTTTATTCTTTTTGAAGTCACACTCTTTGTTATTTTTTTAATTGACATGTCAATTTTTACTACAATTAATGTTATTTTTTATATTCCTTTACATTCTTTTTTTTTTTTTTTTTTTACCATCAACTTGAATCAACTTTATTCTCAAAAAAAAAAAAAAAAAAAAAACTTGAATCAACTTTAGGCCATTTTGTAATGGTACTTTAGGTTAAGTAATATGTTTGAGTTTGGGGGAGAAAGTGTAATTGAGTGCATGTGTTTAGCAGTTGGTTTATTTCTTTAAAATAAAAATAAATAAAAAATTGAATCAACTCATTATTTTTTATAGGTGTCTCCCACAGTATTTATCTATATATAAATAAATAAAGGTTATCTTAAACTTCAGAGTTTATTTTGAATAATTTAGGAAAAAAGAGAGAGTTTATTTTGAATATTTTAAGACTATAGGGTTTAATTTGAAATTACTCATAAAATATAGGATTTTAATTTTAATTTAATGTAAAAACTTTAAGAAGAAATAAAATATCTTCTCAGAAGTCAGAAATAGGATGACAGCTATTATATCCATTGTTTTGAGGGGAGAGGGGGGGAATAGATTTGGGAGTTTAGCCCATAACTCAATGTTGGGCCAAAAGAAGTACCCCCTACTGATGTCAGTGATGACATCCTTACCTCAAAACAAAGTACCAGCTCAAGGCCTAACTTGTTGTAGAATTACTCTTTGCAAGGCCTTAATATGATTTTAATATGGCCTAGATTATCACCCTGCAACAAATGACTCAACACAAAAGAATCCCAGCCATAAGTCAGTGTATAAGAAAAGTCTAGTGATAGACAGCTCAAAAAAGTTCTGATAGCCGACGCGTCTCAACTTCCAACAGTAGAATCCATGTAAGATATAAACTCAATAATGACAAATATCTCATATCCATCAATAGAAAAATAATAATGCCGCAACACTATTTGAAGCAAAAAACTAAAAAATAATGCAACAACACTGTCGATATTGTATTTTGTCTACCCTAGAATTCTATTCAAAATTTTTAATTTGACCTGATAACTTTGAGTGGAATTTTCCTCAAAACCATTTCAAATGGATTCAGTGAAATCAATTTAAGACAATGAAATTGAACGAAACTCATATCAAGGATCAAAAAGCCCAAAACCGTAACTTAGGTGATTTTTCAATCAACTTTACTACAATCAACAAAGTCCAACTGGGCTTGACCCAAGGTCCAATTAATTCAAAACTCATGTTTTCTCTTTTTGTTGATAAAATTAGAGAGTCCCCATGACCAAGGTTAACCAAATTTGATCAAGATTGATTGAAGTTTGACCAAGATATCATCAAAACTCAGACCGTTCTATCAGAATATATTGATTTCCACATGGAATAGTATTAGGGGTGGCAAAATCAACTCAAACTCATTTGCCCACCCAAATCCATCCACTTAAATAAGTCCAAAATCCACTAAATTATTAATTGGGTTAAATGGGTATTAACCCAATTAAATTAAATTAACATTAATATTTATTGGGTTTTAACTGGGTATCTAATTAGACCCAATTATGATCCAAGTATCATCTATATATATATATATAAAACCAAAACTTTTGAAGCACCTACAATTTTCCACGTCAGCACAATATTTAAAAATAATAATAATAATAATAATAATAATAATAAAACTTTTCTAAACCCTAAACGCTAAGCCCGATGCTCTGCTTCTCTGTATTAAATAAAAAAACGACGAGAGAGAGAGAGAGAGAGAGAGAGATATATATATATATATATATATATATATATAAAAGAATAGAGAGCATTTGTGACCGTGTAACACAGAGTTAGAAATCTTATAAGATGCAGAGAGTGTTGGAGAGAGAAACCTGAGGGAGGCCTCTTCACTGCTGCTAGACCAATCTCCCTCCATCTTCCGGTTCCACACAGTTGTCGGTATGTTTCAGTTTCATGTTCTGTTCTATTCTATTTTGTTTTTTGTTTTTTGTTTTATTTATTTGGCTTGATATCTGGGTTATTAGACAAGAACGTAGTGGAGCAAACACAGGCCACAAAGGGAAAAGATATTTCAAATCCACAATGTTTCTACTCTCTCTCTCTCTCTTTGAATCTTTCTATTATTTGCCTTTTATTTTTCGGTTTTTGATCTTAGTTTCATATTCTACGGTTTTTAGTTTATTGTGTTTATGCAATCAAAATTTGGGCAGTCCTGATTGATTTATAATCTGGGTTTGCTTTCATTTGATTAAAAAATGGGAAATTTCGTTGTTTTTGTTGGGCAATTTAGGTTTTAATCTATGACTTATTATTTGATTTTTGTTTTCCTCCGTCCTATTTTGATTTTTTTAGTCAAAGATATATTTACAAATTTTAATTTTCACTTAATTTTTGATTGTTACTAAGGGGTTTTGTGTTTTTTTTTAGGCTAACTTTATAATCCACTTGATAATTTAATGTGTGTAAGGTTGAATTTATTCAACCATCTAATTGGCTTTATTCCGTGCCAAATTTGCTTGTAATTCAGCATTTAGTAACCCTGTATTTAGGTGGGATTGTTGTAAGGGTAGTGAGTGAGATAGTGTGAAGATTGCTCAAGAGTGTGCAAGAAAACAGAGAGTCGCGGCTGGGACTCGCGGCTGGACTCGCGGCTTCAACCCGCCAGAATCTGCACACGTGCCAAGCATGCTGGAAGATGAACAGTCATGCTAGCTGGAGCACTACAGGACAAAACAGGACAACTGGCAATACGGTTAACTCGCGACTGGAACTCGCGACTTAGTCAAGCCGCGAGGTCAAGCCGCGAGCCACCCCTGTTTTGGAAAAACCTGACGTTTCGCATTCCACTCCTCTTTAGTATAAATACCCTTTTAACCCACGATTGAAAGAGAGCTTCCAGAGAGAATTTTGAGAGAGAAACCCTAAAGAAAAACCAGATTGTTTTACCCACAATCTCTACCTTAGAGTCTCATCAAAATCCCTCACTCTCTTCCTCTCCATTGTCAAATCCTTGAGAGGCCTTTATACCAAACCTGGTTCTCACCATTATTATCTCTGTGAGACAGACGTTTGGAGTTCTGGGAAGCAGTTAGGAAGGAGCCAATATTCATTGGTTGATGCTACGGTGTAGTAGCGGAATCCGGAAAGCTAGAAAAGAAAAAGGTTCGGCGCAACCTCGTTGGAGCAAGAAGCTTGGAGGGCTTAGGTGCATTGGGTAGATTAGGCTTGGAGGGTCTATTGCTGTCCTTGTATCCCAACTGTATTTTCTAGTGGATTGATTACCGCTTGGAGGGCGGCGGAGAGGTTTTTCGCCGAGGTCTTCGGTTTCCTCTTCGATAACATATCTGGTGTTATCGCTGTGTTTGCATCTTCCTTCCTCTCTATCTCTGCCTTTACATTATCTGCTGTGGTTTATTTTGTTGTGGCTTAGATAGTTGTTTAATCAATACCATGTTATAGCATATGTTAAGTTTCCGCACACTATTGTTTAACATATTGCGTGTGTTGATTAAATTGGTTTTTGGGGGTCTAAACGTTCAAAAGTGTTTTTGTACACGTTTTTTGAACTTTCAATTGGTATCAGAGCGGGTACACATCTGTTTGGTTTTATTACCATTGTGTGATCCTTGACTCCCTTTCTTTTTGAGATGGATAGGTCTCAATCCCTTAATGCACCTCCATATTTTGATGGAAGTAACTATGCATTTTGGAAGGTTCGTATGAGAGCCGTTTTATGCTCTATTGATGAATCCGTGTGGGATGCTGTTGAGATAGGTTGGACCAAACCTGAAGCAGCCAAATCCACATGGGATAAGGCAGCACTTACTGCATCTAATGCTAACAGTAAAGCACTAAATGCTATTTTCTGTGGTGTGTCTCCAGATGAATTTCACAGGATTTCTCACATTATTATTGCCAAAGATGCATGGGAGATTCTGGAAACAACTTATGAAGGCACGAAGAAGGTGAAAGATACCAAGTTACAAATGCTGACCACTCGGTTTGAGGAGCTCAAGATGAGTGAGGATGAGTCTTTCGACTCGTTCTATGGGAAGTTAAATGAAGTGGTTGTCAGCAAGTTTAACTTGGGGGAGAAGATGGAGGATTCTAAGATTGTAAGGAAGATCCTTCGATCATTGCCGGAAAGCTTCCGTGCCAAAGTGACAGCCATTGAAGAGAGCAAGGATCTTGACGACATCAAGGTGCAGGAGCTGGTTGGTTCTTTACAGACCTATGAAATGTCGCTGCCAAATCAACGGAAGGGTAAATCCATTGCTCTAAAGACCGTTAATGAGAAGGTGGAAGATCAAGGCTCGTCAGGAGAAGATATGGTTGACAAGGATGTAGCCTATCTTGTTAAAAATTTCAAGAAGTTTTTGAAATTCAAAAACAATGGAAAATTTGATGATAAGAGAAATTTCCAAAATTCTGGAAGGGAGAAGAGGGATTTCAAGAGGAAAGATGGAAAAGAATCCCAATCCACACAAGGTGTTACTTGTTTTGAATGCAACGGGCATGGACACTTCAAGAGGGAATGTCCTAACTATTTGAAATCAAAAGGCAAGGTGTACGCCACGACTTTGAGTGATTCAGATTCGTCCAACTCAGAATCTGAGGAGAGCTGTGATGGAGAAGGGAACTACTCAGCTTTCATGACTATTGCTCATGTTGAGTCTTCGGATGAATTGAATTTGCTTGTTCAAGACCTTGGAGAACATAGTGAGGATGACTCACTAGGAATTGTTGAAGAATCAGAAGCTGAAGAAGAAGAAAGCACAGCAACTCTTCAAGAAAATTACAATTCACTGTTGGAGAAATCTGGCGAATACACAAGGGTGGCCAAGGCTGCTGTGAGAAAGATGAAGAAGGCTGAGGAGGACTACAAAAGTCTCCTAATCCGGTATAGGGAGGCCAAATGCGAGATTGAAACCCTTAATGGTGAGCTGTTCGAAGCCTACACTAAAGTGAGATTCCTTGAGAATGAGGTTGTTCAAGCAAATGCAAAAATAGAGAGGGTCACCACCAAGAAGCTTGATGATGTTATATCATCTCAAAAGAGCTTCTCAGACAAATCCGGACTGGGATATACCGGAGGAAGTAGCTCAACTGGAAATGTCACTAAAGAAGTGAAGTTTGTGAAGTCCAAAGATCCAGTTGTAGCTGACTCTACTAGTGTGAACCTCGAGGTGGAGGAGAAGAAGAATGTGGTGGACCAACGGATGCTGAATCATCATAATCAGCATGTGGGCAGGTCTGAGTCTCGTGCCAAGTCACGTCCTCGACCACAAAGAGGTCCTAGAGGAATGTATGTGTGCCATTACTGTGGACTTCAAGGGCACACTCGACCAAATTGCCAAAAGCTGAGAGCAAAGAACAGTGCTACTCCTCAAAGGTCAGGAGGACCAAGAGTTGATAGGAGAACGTGGGCAGGGGATCAACCTAGAGAGCAAAACGGAGATCCCGGAATGATGAACGTGATGAAGATGATTGGTGCATTCACCAACTGCTTGGAAAGCTTCTCACGAAGGTTTGAAAGCCCTAACTCCCGTACCCAATCCTCTAAGGAAATCACCCCAAACGCAAGTGTCGTGTGGGTGAAAAGGGGTACTCATGCATAAGCATTACAACATGTCCATGCATTAATACTTCCTATGCTTTGTGACTATGTTTGTTTGGTATGCTTGTTGTTTTTTGATTTTGGTTGTTTGTTTGTGAATATTTCTTAATTGTGTTTTATCATTCTTTTTGCTTCTTGAGTCAAAAATCCAAAAATCACATAAAGAATTTGAAAATCAAAACACTTGATTGACTTTGTTGAGTTTTTGTCTTAAAACTCGTTTTGCCTTGTACCTTTGTGCTAATGGCTTTGTGCATTGTCGAGCATTGCTTGTTTTCATGCACTCATATCACTTTGGGAAAAATCTTGAAATCTATGTGATTGTTGTAAATAGATCTTCAAACTTGTCATGAATGATTAGTGAATGGTTATGTTGATCTTGAAACATGCATAGACTTGTGTCTATATCTCTTCCCACTTTTTATTTTTTTGCTAAAAAGAGCTCACTAAATGTAAATCTCCAAATGAAAAGAGATATTGAGCTGCAAAAGCCTGTCGCACATTCTAGTATTTGACTAGGAAAAAGGGTAAGCGACTTTATATTAAAAGTGAAACTTCTTTCAAAAAAGGCCAAAGGCCTATTCTTCAAAGAAAAATGTTATATATCCCTCTCACAATGAGAGATGATTGCCTCAAAAGATCAAATGTTGTGGCTGAAAGTGGAGTCAAATGAAAGACTCCTAGTTATGTTATCAAGTTGTGTGGGAAGTCATATATTCATATTTCTATAATTGAGATTGGTCACATGATCTAGTGCTAACTGTGTATGCCTTGGTTGAATTGATCATTGAAGCTTCACATTAGACAAAGGACTATTTCATTGTTGATATCCACACACAACACACAAGTTTATGTTTGATAAATGCCATATTCATTTGTGTGATTGTACTTGATGAAATGTGTTTTCACATGCTCAATCTTTGTAAATTCAAGCACAAAACGATTTTTGAGTGTTTTAGGTGGTTTTGGAAAGTATTTTGTTGAAAAATCTGAAAATTTCAAAAATCCAGTTTTTGCCCTGTTTTGGCGGCTCAGTCGCGGGTATGTCAAGTCGCGAGCCTCAGTCGCATCTTCGCTGGTCAGTTTTGGCGACTTGTTCGCGAGTGGAAGGTCCAGTCGCGAGTTTCACTCAGAGATTTTCGCGGCTCAGCTCGCGACTCTCTCGCGGGTAGACCTTCCAGTCGCGAAAAACACTTAGAAAAATTTTTCAAAATTTTCTTCTTGAGTGTTTTGGCGGCTTGAGCTGGCGACTGTGTGGCGACTTGAACCAGTCGCGAAAATCGCGTGTTTTGCAGAAACAGGAGCAGTTTTTAAACCTCTTTCAGTTTTCCCTCGAACTTTTGTAACTGTTCATCCTTTCTTAAAACTGCTGTTTTCTCCCAAAACTCTTCGTGAATCCATTTTTCAAAACCTTTTGGTGCTTCATCTCTTCTCCAAATCATCAAGAAAAGGTATGGGTTTTTGCTTTCTCAATCTCAGTTTCTTTTTTTTTCCTGCATATTTCTGTTACTGTTTGGACTGGTATTGTTTTCTTTATTCTTTTCTCTATGTGTAATGGGTATGGAGTATCCTGTTTTTGATATTGTTCTCACCTGTTTTCATGCTGAGCAGTCAATGTGTTTTTCATTGTTCTGAAATTTTGCTGATTATTGAATCTGAGAATCTTTTCTGAAATGGGTTTGGTGTCCATGTGACTTACTCATTACTCTTACATGAATATTGATGTGTGAATGATTGGTTTCTTCATGATTGCAATATTTTCCCCATGTTCATGTCTCTGATGGAGTGATTCATGTTATCTGTTCTAAATGTTCATATGCTGTTTCTTATTGCATATCCTGGTCATGTTAACGTGTCTCATTGTCAGTTGTGATGCCTTTCTTTGTCTTGGTGCACTTTCACCAAGTTTGATACACGTATTAGTTTGTGCGTCTTTTGTTGGAAGGATTGTTTGGGTCTGCACTATATTCAGTTTTTTTTTTTTTATTGACATATTGTTTATACTGACTCTTGTTGACAATCTTTTGTGGGGTATTGTTGCTTGGTTCTTTTCTGTTGGCCTGTTTTCTTGCAGATGTCTCGTCGATCTTCCAGGGGTAAAGACATTGTTTCTGACGAACCAGCAACCCCAGTTGCTAAAAGGACTCGTCTTTCATCTCAAGCATCTCAAGATCCCAATGAGGATAGATTCAGAGTTCCCCTGAACTCACACGCCTACTCAAATGTGTTTGACAAGTCAACAACTATAGTGGAGCGGGTCGTAGAGTTCAACACCTTAGGGACTACTTTCATCCCTCGAATCTTTGAGAAACAAGACTGGGCAAACTTGTTCGGAAACTTTGATGATCCAATGGATGAGCTGGTCAAGGAATGCTTCTCCAATGCATCTGATCTTGGACCTATCCTCATTTTCTGGGTCAGAGGAACAGAGTTTAGTGTTACCCCAGACTCCATCGCAGATCTTCTCGGCATCACCAGACCTCAGAATGTGAACTTAACTCCCTATGATGAACGAAATCCAGAGGTTGGGGAAATTCTACAAATCCTAGGACACGATCATGAGGTGTCTAGTGCAGGAACTTCCATCAGCACCGCAAAGTTTGCACCTGAGTTGACCACACTGAAGTTGATCATGTTCACCAACCTCTACCCACTGTCCAACACTACATTCATCAATCTTGGGAGAGCTATATTTCTGTGTGATCTCATTACCGGAGCCCCCATTGATATATGTGCTCACATCTACTACAACCTGAGGAAGACCGCTTGTCGATCTACAGCTCGAGGAATCATTCCATTTTGCAGTCTCGTCATGAAGCTCATCCTTAATGCAGGCATTACTCCTCCTGCAGATGGTAAAATGTTGACTCGTCAACGTCCCATTTCTTTGTTCACTCTTCAAGCAAGCAGAAGTCACTCCTCCAAATCACCAAGATATGCTCACATCTCTCCGGGTCCTTCATTTGCCCCTGACTCAGAGACACCTGCACATACCACCTCTACATCTCGTGATGTTCCTGAAGCTTCACAGGCTGGTATTCCGCAAGCACAAACTGCTTCTCATACTGACAGAGTTGGCAGTGTTCTTGAGCATATTCAGAAACGAGTTGATGAGCTTGTGGCACTTCTCTATTCCACAAACAACCATGTCCAAATGCGCCTCGAGACTATGGAGACTCAGCTAGATGAGATTCAACGGAAGTTGGATGAGAGTCTTTAGCTATTCGTGACAAAAAGGGGGAGAGCATTCAGTAAGGGGGAGAAAAAGTTCAAAGGGAAGTGTGCATAGTGATAGGGGGAGTACACACACACACATATTTTTGCTTTCGTCTCATCTTCTAAACTAATGGTTATTTTGGTTTTGATACACTGTGTTTTGGTGTATAACTGTTTCTAACTTTCTTCATATACTCTTGGATAAACTTTTATATATGTTTGATGTTGTTATTCAGGTATTTGTTGGTTTGTACCCATATGCTTTTGTAAGCTTTGAGGGTTTATGTTTTATGCATAGTTTGTAGGCCTTGTGGTATGTACCATGCTTAAGTGCAGCCTTTATGCTATGTGAAATCAGTATTTTAAATCTAAATGTTCAGCATTGTGGTTTATGTACTGTCACTCTTGTGCCCTTGTAGGATTGTTCCTAGATGCATATGCCTTGTGTGCTATGCATTGGTTGAGTGTTGTACATACAAGTGTCTTGCCTTGTGCATGTTAACTTGTATGTCCTTGTGTTCATTCCAAGTGTGAATGAGCACTGTGATCACTACCTTGTGGTGTTCACTTGGTTGATCAAGCCATGGTTTGTTCATTAACTCCATCTTATGCTTGATCTCTTTTTGCCTGTTTCATATGCATTAATAATTTTCTGCTTACAATGATCATGGTGTATTGTTGTGTTTCAGGAGTTTATGTTCATATGATTCAAGTGCTTCACAGCTTCTAGAATTAGGTGTGAGTGAGTTTTGATCAACTGTTCCCAACTCACATGTTAAGTCTAGAGTCTGTTTTAGGGTTTTGTCACGGAATAGCCAAAGGGGGAGATTGTAAGGTTGAATTTATTCAACCATCTAATTGGCTTTATTCCGTGCCAAATTTGCTTGTAATTCAGCATTTAGTAACCCTGTATTTAGGTGGGATTGTTGTAAGGGTAGTGAGTGAGATAGTGTGAAGATTGCTCAAGAGTGTGCAAGAAAACAGAGAGTCGCGGCTGGACTCGCGGCTTCAACCCGCCAGAATCTGCACACGTGCCAAGCATGCTGGAAGATGAACAGTCATGCTAGCTGGAGCACTACAGGACAAAACAGGACAACTGGCAATACGGTTAACTCGCGACTGGAACTCGCGACTTAGTCAAGCCGCGAGGTCAAGCCGCGAGCCACCCCTGTTTTGGAAAAACCTGACGTTTCGCATTCCACTCCTCTTTAGTATAAATACCCTTTTAACCCACAATTGAAAGAGAGCTTCCAGAGAGAATTTTGAGAGAGAAACCCTAAAGAAAAACCAGATTGTTTTACCCACAATCTCTACCTTAGAGTCTCATCAAAATCCCTCACTCTCTTCCTCTCCATTGTCAAATCCTTGAGAGGCCTTTATACCAAACCTGGTTCTCACCATTATCATCTCTGTGAGACAGACGTTTGGAGTTCTGGGAAGCAGTTAGGAAGGAGCCAATATTCATTGGTTGATGCTACGGTGTAGTAGCGGAATCCGGAAAGCTAGAAAAGAAAAAGGTTCGGCGCAACCTCGTTGGAGCAAGAAGCTTGGAGGGCTTAGGTGCATTGGGTAGATTAGGCTTGGAGGGTCTATTGCTGTCCTTGTATCCCAACTGTATTTTCTAGTGGATTGATTACCGCTTGGAGGGCGGCGGAGAGGTTTTTCGCCGAGGTCTTCGGTTTCCTCTTCGATAACATATTTGGTGTTATCGCTGTGTTTGCATCTTCCTTCCTCTCTATCTCTGCCTTTACATTATCTGCTGTGGTTTATTTTGTTGTGGCTTAGATAGTTGTTTAATCAATACCATGTTATAGCATATGTTAAGTTTCCGCACACTATTGTTTAACATATTGCGTGTGTTGATTAAATTGGTTTTTGGGGGTCTAAACGTTCAAAAGTGTTTTTGTACACGTTTTTTGAACTTTCAATGTGCTTTTGATTTTAATCCTATCAAGGGATTTCTCTACTTGAAAAAAGGGGTCAAAATTAATGAAGATTTGATTGGTTGGTTTATAATCTGGGTGATTTGGGTTTTATATCTATGAATCATTATCTGATTTTTATTTTACTTCTCCCCAATTTGATTGTTTTAGTCAAAGTTGTATTACTTGATTTGATTATAGCTTAATTTTTTATTGTTATTCAGGAGTTTTTAGGTTTTGTTTAGGCCACGAAGGGAATGAGTTGCCCACGACTCATTCCCCAACAGGTATTTCTCTTGAGAAAAACAATTCTAGTATTTTCACGGTATGTGAAGTCCTTGCTATTTATGAATACAGGAATATGATGTTTAGTGCTTCCTCTAACTTTATAGAGCCTACATATAAACCATTCACCAACTGAACACTTCTCCTAACTTGTGTGAAATCCACCTATTAGGGGCTTGAGTGAGTTTGGATGATACCATGGTGTTATATTAGTTAACAACAAATTTGAAACAATAACCTTTGTTTTGACGCTGAGAAGAAATGCAAGCCTTTTGTTGTAAAATTAGTCTTTGTCATGTTCTAGAGTTGTTCACGATAAATACCTATAAGCCATTACTTTTAGTTGTTCAGAAATTATGAATCTATTGACTATCGAACTATTTGACTAAGGCAAATAACATTAGACCTGATAATGGATTCTTCTTTACATGTTTCCGTCATTAGGCACATCTCTTAGGCTTGTTTAGTTGCCCATGAATCAAAACCATTTGTATTTTGTATAATACTACATTCACGAATTGTCACTATAGTGGATAGAATGACTTATTTGTGTTTTATGATGTGGATTTTAGCAAAATATTTTTAATTTTGTTATAGAAAATTGGGACATGTTTGAATTCAAAAATGGCTTAAGAGTGAGGCTATGATTAGCTATTATCCTGCCCTGTATGTATATAAGCATGCAAGGCTGTGTGTGTATTTTTCTCATTGGGAATAATTAATTTCATTAAATGTCTTTCTTATATATGGAGCTTTTTTTTTTTTTTTTTAAATTGTAGGTTTGGAGATGTGTCATAGTACGCATTCTTTGGCAAAGATGTTGTTGAGTTGGGGGGTTGCCATTTTTCGTTGCTTGGAGTTTTTAAAATGGTTAGTGATGTTTTTAATATAATTTTATGATTTTCCCTCTTACCTATTTTCTTTATTTGGCCATTGGGTTTACTAATCTATTTAAATTGTGTTCTTTTAATTTAAAGTTTTTTGAGCCAAGTTTGATCTTATCAAAATAAAAAAGTTTTTGAGCAAGGTATGCTTCTTTAGTTTTAGATATTAATTTCTGCATGTCAATGTCTTTTAATTACTATTTTATTTGCATATTTAGCTACTATAGTTTCTTTTCTTTTTTTTCTTTTTTTTTTTTTTTTCTTTTTTGCGTTTCTTTGTTGCATGTTATATAATTTATTTGGAGTTTGATATTAGAATTCATGTTTGTTTTATAAAATTTTAACTTTTTATTAGAATTTATATATTTATTTCTCGAGCCTAATTGATTTAGTTTTGCATATAATTCTAAACATAAAAGCCAATATGGATTAGATGTAGTTTATAATTGAACATAAGGGTAGGATTTAGAGGTTGGGCTTGGTGCAATAATAAGTACCTTCCACAAAACAAGTCCCTATGGTGGTTGGAAATACTATAGTATGGCTCATATTGTTTTGGTTTCAAGCAGTCACAAATCACATAAACCCCAAAATATTTTGGATTCCTTTTTTTTTTTTTTTTGGCAAAATATATTTTGTTGAGAACAATATACTCCTATGAAAAGCTCGAGTTGTTTCCAATTTTTTCTTCATTGGGATAAGTATTCGTTTCTCTTTTGAAAATTGAGACTACTAAGTTTTTGTTAGAAAAGGTTGTTTTAGATGGAGGCAAATAAACCTGAGTTTGAAAGAATTCAAACTGGAAGTCTTTTCTGAATTTGTTATTGGCTTCTCACAAGAGTTTGATAGAATTCCTAAATAGTGTTCATATGGCATGATTTGTTTTCCCACATAAATTAGTTCCTAAATCATCAATAGCTGAATTTAGAGAAGAAACAAAAGAAAGTAAGTAAGAACGAAGTGGGGAAATGTTATTGATTCATCTTTGCTTCTTTCTCTTTTCTTTTCTTTGCCTTGCTTTTTGTTCATATCTCCTTTTTTACTTTTTCTCCCATGCCTTGCTGCTTGCTTTGTTGTATATATTCTTGCTGTTTTGTTTTGTTGGTTTTTGAGAGTGAATGGGAAAAGGAACTGCCTTTGCTGGGTTTTTTGGTTCAATAAGAAAAAGGAGGAAGCTTTATATGTTTTTGGTCATGCTTTCTTCGGGTTTCTTTGAGAGGTTTGTCTGACTAGTGTGGGGAGTTGTTGGTGGTCTCAGCCCTCTTGGATTTGTGGGAAATGAGGGAACATTCTGTATTTTTGGGCTAGGAAAGGGTTTTGTTTATGGAGTTTTGGAGGGCTAGAACAGTGGTACTTTTTGTATTTGTTATGTTACTTTTTTTTTTTTTTTTTTTTCCCCTTTTCTATCTCATTTGTTTGTATTGAATTGTGCTTAAGAACAGCCAATGCTATTGCCCATTGCACCTAGATAGATAAATCACTTTATTGTATATTGTAGAATATGAGCAGCAAGATAGAGTTACAAAGAATTGCCTCCTTTTGTAAAATATGTTACTATCTAATTTTATAAAGAACATTTTTCTACCATTGAGTTGGCTTATCAAACTTGGAATATATGTAGTTTGTTTTAAATCTAACCCACATATGTAAAGGGTTTGTGATGTTTCCTTCCTTAGAGGTATAGAGCATGTGTATGTACACTTTACATGAAACTGTAATTTGTGTATACACAAATTTTAGTATTAATAGAAAATTTTCTACTGGGATTGTTTAAATGAGCCATGAAAACAAGTTTGAGTAAAAAGTGAAGAAGAGGGTTAGTTTTTTTTAATAATTTGATAATTCAAGAAGAGGGTGTTATCTCTTTTCTTCTTTTTATTTTTTAATTTTAGTATAATATTAATTTATGGAGTACGCTACACAATGATTGCTCTCTATCAATAGACCTAAACACACTTATATATTCATGACATATAATAGAATAAAAGAAAGATTAAATCTATTTTTCAATATCTTTACCGTGCATTGCACGGGTTAACAACTAGTATATATAAAAAACCGAAACCTCTGGAAGTTCCACAATTTTCCACGTCACCACTATTTTCTTTTTCTTTTTATTTTAGATTCTTTTATTTTAGGTTTTATATCTTATATATTTATTATTTCTCATCAACGTGTAATTATCTTATCAAGTGTTACAATAGTTTAGTTTAAGTAAAACTCTATTAATTATATCTACATAACGCACGTTATTTCACTCGCGTTAGGATTAAAAAGAAAAAAGAAAGAGACTCATGTTAAGATTCCTAACGTGTGTGGATTTATCTTAACAACAATCATTGATTGGTATTAGTAAAATCTCATAGGATACCGCAATGTAGTTGGCACTTCTTTATTAAATCTATAAACTTAGTGGAAGCGTTTGGCAGGACTTGGATGTATAAGGTTTCTTTTTTAACATTAAAAAACAATATTACCCTTCTTCTTCCTTACGCCTGTGATATGTTCTACATACATATCATTATGTCTCTTAAAATTTTTACATGTATAGTTCACTTAATGCTCTACAAATTGATCCAAATTCCAAAGGAAAAGTTGAATAACAATAAGGACAATTAGAAATTTGAGAATCTGGGTTGCTTAATTATATGATTTTGTAATTACTTTTTTTTCTTCTTCATAGAAACAATGATTTCTCTTTGTGCCATGTTTTATGTTTCTTAACCAGATGATGTCAAAAATCGTTAGTAAATTGCACAGTCCTCAAGTGCTCTAGACAACATCTGCGAAACAGAAACAAAGAAGACCTTGTAAAGAGTATTGATGTGGTACCGACCAAATACCCTCTGAATGTCAAGTTAGAGAACTTTCACAACTCTAGAGGGCTAGAGCTGGGGTAAATTATGCGTACCTTGGTTTGTGAGGGCTTTGGAGTTTTTATAGTAGTGTAGAGTTGACATCTATTTCTTGGCAGAGAGGGTCTTTCCTTGTAGGGAATATTCTCATTAGTACGCGTATCTTGCGGGATCCTTTCCTTGTAGAGATCCTCTCGATTAGGGTTAACCATGGGGCACAAGATTTTTCCTTACATACATATTCGTGGAGGCTGAGCAGGGCCACGCTGCACCCGTCATAGGCCTCTTTCTCCCTGTCAGCTTCTTCCCATCGGCCTCTTATCCCGTCTAGGCGTTCCCATCGTCTCACATAGATGTCGTCGGACGTTGAGATGGAGTCTTCAGCTTATGATATCGTTGTTTTCGTCTTACTGAATGTACAACAAAAGCTGGTGGGTTCATTTGGGACTGTCGGCCTCCTCATACGTGAATGAGTTTATCGTTCTTCCAAAATTACCCTTAACAGCTGCCCTCTACTCCATGGCTTCGTCGGCTTTAGCTGATGGGTTATGGAGTTTAATTTGTAGTTTTTTTCTTATTTTTATTTATTCAGAAAAAAGGGGTGCTCATTAATGGTTTCTCGAGCAGCTATCATTAAATGCAAGGACACGTGGCACAAGTTGGTTGGCCTTGTTTCTAAACAAGAGTGTTGCTTCGTTTCCCGTGTATTTTTGTCCTATAAATTGTTCACCTCCTCTTCTCATTTTTCCTTATTTCATCTTTTGCAAATCTTGAGAGAGAGAGAGTTGTCATTTCGTCATTTTTGCTGTTGTCTACTTGCTGATCTCATCACCTCTACAGACTCGTCTACTAACCTTGTAAGTCCTCTTCTCTTTTTCATTCCTTTTCTATTTCCTTTTTTCTAGTTGGTCATTACTTCTATAGAGAGACCTGTCAACTTAGGTTCTTATAATACCTCCGTCGCTTGTAGGTGAATAGATGTCAGGAGATAGTGAAGCGACAAGTGAGCAGTCGTTAGTCCGTGAGGGAGCGGGCTACGATGAAGTCTTCCCGTCAGGTCATGGGCCCGAGGAGGGCTTATCCTAGTCATCCGGGGGGGGGGGGGGAACCGTCTACCCATTCTCCTGTAGACGAGGAGGAAGACTATGACGAAGAGGAAGTAGAGGAAAGAGAGAGAGATGAAGATGAATACGACGAGGGTGGAGGAGAGAACGAGGGGGAGTCAGAGGAAGAAGATGATGAAGATGAGGATGAGAGCAACGGGGGAGCTTCTGTGGAGAGAAGTTCAGGAAGCCCAAGGGATGGTCATACCCGTCCCTTCATTTTTCTTGCCATGTGGACCGTCAACGACTTCAAGACGACAATGACAACCAAAATTTTTAACAACTGAAGGGACCATTACCAAATCCTTGATAACATACCAATCTGTCTGCCTGGAAAGTATGAAAAGTACTATTCTAAGAAGACCGTGGATGGTAGCATGTATAATGCCATGTTCGTGGTAGGATTGAGATTGCCTTTAACGACACTACACCGTTAGTTGGCCATTTTCCTTGGTCTGTCCATCAGCCAAATCACCCAAAATGCTTGGAGGATATTCATAGGGGCTGAAATCCTTTGGGGTCGTCTTAATGGGGGGAACCGTCAACTTACACTAGACGAGTTCTTTTGGTGTTACAAACCCCAACATATCTCCTCGTCTCAGGGGATATATCATTTTGCAACAAGGAAGAAGACACTTAGGCTAGTGTTAGACATGCCCGACTCCAATAGAAATTGGAAGGGCATATACTTTTTTGTTAAAGGGACGGACTGGGTATGCCATCAGGAAGAGTGTGTGAAGATGCCTCATGGTTTTGGCAACACTTGGGGTATTGTCAAGGATTCAGGTCTAGCACCGTCTATCCTTTTACTTTTTCTTTATTTATTTGTCTAAGTTTTTAACGTCGTCTGCTTTTTCTCTTTCAGCTAGCGTTCATCCATGTATAATCAATGAGCAGGAGGCTTTCATCCGTCGGGTGCTTGAGATACCCTTTGATGAGAGGAAGTGCAGGGACTTGATCACCCTTGATACACTGCACGCCTATTACGGTGGTTCTGTGTCGACGCCTGCAGCTCGTAAATTAAATACATACTCCCGTCGATGTAAGTTCCTTTTCCTTAGC
The DNA here is from genome assembly GCF_932294415.1 of Quercus robur. NCBI lineage: Eukaryota > Viridiplantae > Streptophyta > Magnoliopsida > Fagales > Fagaceae > Quercus > Quercus robur. The sequence goes on along the minus strand of NC_065539.1, from coordinate 31,046,154 downwards.
TTCTTTCTTTACGTTGTTCTTATTTTCTTTTGCTTATCTAACGTTCGTTTCTTACCCTTTGCAGAAATGGAGGCAGTAAGGCAAAGAGCCTTGGTAAGGGTGTCAGTTGCGGCACAAAAGAAGGAGGGGGCCTCCTCGTCAGCTTCAAAGGGTGTCGGGAAGGGAACGTCCAAGCAGAAGAGCGATGGGAAGGATGACCATCCGCTCAAGAAAGGACCGGGCGTTCCTACTGTTGAAAAACAGTCAAAGCACCCATCACCTCCAAAGCCCAGCCATGGAGTCGGTAAGAATCCAATGACCTTGGCTAGTCCCGTCATCCAGGGAATTGAATGTCTTCCTCTCATGCACAAGGAACATGCCACTGAGATGATTGAGTCAATCATCAAGGAGACGAACTTGGACCCTTGTGCTGAGTAGTTGACAGAGGACCTAGAGGCATTGGGTCTTTTTGACTAGGGTATGTTTTCCTCATACTTTGTTTTTATTTCGTATTTTCTTCTCTTACGGACGGTTGTTTTTGCTTCTAGGTGTCGGTGCGCATGAAGGCATTCCAGGACAGGTGCGTTGCCAAAGAGGGAGTGATCTATCGGCTCCGAAAGCGTCAAGAAATCCAAAACAAGGAGAAGGATCAGTACAAGGAGGCCATTCGCACCCTTAACAAGGAGCTAACAGCTATCACTAAAAAACTAAAGCAAGAATCCATTCTCCAAGAGAAGGCGCAGGAGGCTAAGGAGAATCTAGAGGCGGAGCTGGCGGCCATTTGTGGGGAGGTCGAGACAGCCAGGGCTGACGCCATAACAGAGTTCAAGGCTTCCCAGCCTTTCATTGATGCCTACGCATTCTACTTTGGTGACGGGTTTGAGGACTGCCTGAAGCAGGTCAGGTCCGTCTACCCAAACTTGGATTTATCCAAAGTCACCACGGACAACCCTCTGCCAATAACCCCTGTAGGTGGCGACACCGTCAGTGAGGAGACCGACAACTCTACTCAGTCAGAGCAGGATCCAAAAGATGACGGTGTTGTCCTTGCCCAACTTGCAATCAAAGGGCCCATCACTCCCTTGGCTCCGTCTGCTGAAGACCCTTCTGCCCCTAACGGCCTGAACTTCGGTGCATAGGATGCCCCAAACTCTGCTCAAGATGCCTAGAACCTAACCGCCCATGACTCCCCAAATGTCTAGCTTTAGTTCTTTAGTTTTTATTTTACATCCGTCGCTTTTAGCATGTTTTTTGCTATGTGTTTGATCATTTTTTTTATATGCATATGTTCGTCCATCTTTGTGCATATATGTTAGGATGTACTTGTTCTCTAAAAGGACTTGGTAAATAACTAGGATGGACCCGTCTACTTTGGTGTACTCGTCCACCTATAGACTTAATGATGAACTCATCCACCTATAGACTTAATGATGAACTCGTCCACTTGGACTAAATAATGAACTCGTCCACTTGTGGACTTAATAATTTATGGGCATCCCTATGGGATGAACTCACCACTTATGGACCTGATAATGAACCTGTCCACTTGTGGATTTTGTAATTTCAAGGGATCCCCATGGGATAAACTCGTCCACTTGAGTACCTAATAATAAACCCATCCACTTGTGGATTTTATAGTTTCAAGGCATCCCCATGGAATAAACTCGTCCACTTGTGGAATTAATAATGAACTCGTCCACTTGTTGACTTGATAATTTAAATGGTATCCCCATGGGACGAAATCGTCCATTTGTGGACCTAATAATGAACTCGTCCGTTTGTGAACTTAATAATTTTAATGCATCCTTATGGGATGAACTCGTCCACTTGTGAACTTGGTAATTTAAAGGGCATCTCAATGGGATGGACTCGTCCATTTGTGGATGTTAGGACAAATGTGAATCATGTTAGGAACATATGTTAATATAGATTTAGCTAATCCTTTGACAAAACGCACTTTACTTGTAATTGGGTAGATCTATGATGTGTTTAATGCTTCAAGGAATAAGGTTTCAAGTTCAAGTGTTAAAACCATGCAAGTTTGTCCAAGAATCAAGTGAAGAAGTGCTGAATTTTAAAGTTTGGCAGCTAGTATCTATCGAGGTTTAAAAGGCTATTTAAGCCCAATGCTCGACAGCTGCTCGATAGATAGGGTATCTATCGAAGAAAATCAGTTTTTTCAGATTTGATTTCAATCCAATCCGTGTATAGATATTTTGGCTTTCTTTTCTCACAACCCTAAACATATATAAGGATTGTTTTAAGGGTCATCACAACTGATGCACCTCAATGTAAAAGTTTTTCACAAGCATATTGTGAACTGGAGACATATGCCCTAGTTCATCTTTTTCTTCAAGAAGCTGCTATGTTTGTACACCATAGGATTTTGTAACCAAGGAGTTTCATGATCTTCATCGTGTGGATGAACTGAAGAACTTTGCAGCCAACATCTTTCTCAAGTTGGTGTGTAAGCCGCGTACTGGGATCTGCGTATCGAATTGGTTAGTCATGTACTGAGAGCCGTGCATTGAAATGAGAGATTGTCACTACAGAACAAGTCCAATTGGGTATTGGGGTAAGGGTTCAATTGTAGGTTGGTATAAGGTACTGGGATTCCTTTACTTGTAACCGCTTGTTATGATAATAGTGAATTCTCGGGAGTAGGGACCATCAAATCACCCAGTGGGGTTTTTACCGTGTAGGTTTTTCCTATTCATAAACAAATCCGAACTCGGACCGTTAAAAGGTTGATATCAACATAATTACTAGCATCTTACACAATTTTAATTGAATACGTGTAAATTTCTTCAAATGTTAATTTTTATGCTCTACAGGGCTTCGAGGAGTACATGAATTTGATTCTGGATGATGTTGAAGAAGTTAACATCAAGAGAAGAGCAAGAAATCTTTAGGTGGGCTCATTTCCTCATTTTTCTTTGCCTATAATCTCCCAAATGTGCGTACTCTGAAAAGTGGTACATCTATTTTATTTCGAATCAATTACTTATCAAAAGGAAAAATGTACAGAGCAAAATCATCTTAAGAGATGCAACACAACAACCACCTCTCTTTCTCTCTCACACACACACATTAAAGTGAAAAGTGATGATTACAACAATTATGTAAACTGGCGTTGTGTTGCCTTTTCAATCCCACTATGGTGTAGCATATTTATTTACTGACAATGTTAGAATTTAGATACATCTTGGACGTCAAGAATGATTAATGTAATGTATGAATTATATTTGAATGAGTATGGAATGATGGGGCTAAGGGAGGGAGGGAGGGAGATTACATTGAAATTTTATTGCTTTGGTATATAATTTATAGCTTGATATTGAATTTTTATTTTCATATTAGGGAAGTTATGTGTCAATTGATTAACCCAACAGCCTTCCCGTGCATTGCAAGGGTAACACTATATATAATCTTTCCTCATTCCCTGTCACTATCACCTATTCATCTTTTTCGTTTGTCTCAAGTTGTTTGGCATCAGTTTCAACCCCCTTCCCCAGATCTAGTCTCCATCTTTTTTTCTTTTTTTTTTCAAAACCTCATATTTTCTTGGGCTGTCGCTCAAACATATGTCTTGTCATATTGTTCATTTAGGACTTCCCTGGACTCTACTTTTCACCTGTACCATTTTGGCTAGCTGTTATGGATATCTTCCATCGATCAGTACACAATAATCTCCATCTTTGAACTACTTCACTCAATCATCCATCAAAGATCAAATCACCAAAATCTACTACATGCTTACTACCAGGTTGAAAATCCCCTTTCAATAATCTCCATCTCTTATTAAACTCAACTCTGATTAAAGGTAATCCCATCGTCCCCTTTGGAATTGGGAGCTAGAAATATAATAAAGGACCACTTTGGCAATTGGATAGTAGGATTATAATTATCTCGTAATATTATAGGCTATAACCAACAGGCTAGCTTAGCTACTGGATTATGGGCCATTCGTGATGGTTTAAATTTAGCTTATCAAAATCTTAATTATACTACTTGAAACATAATATTCTATACAAGTATATTTAATTTTTCCTACTAAGACTTTATCACCCTTTTCACCTCTTAAAAATGAGTAATTTTTAAGTACTCTCGAAGCATGGTGAATAGTGAACCCCACTATAAATGTGAGAGGAATGAGCACTATTTCACTATATTTCGAGAATACCGAAGTATTTTCCCTTAAGAATTACCCACTAGAGATCGGTAGGCTATTATCTGGCACATATATCAACAAACCAATATATGTGTTGATGATGCTTTAGCTTTTTTGTGTTTATATTGCCTTTGCCCTTCATCTTAAAATGTATAGTGGGATTGGGAGGTCCAAACAAATGTCCTCTCCACCACTTTTGTTATATATGATATGTATATTATGGATTTTTTTTTTTTGGGTAGAAACAGGAAAGTCTTATTTAATTATAACAAAGTTTATACAGACACAACTATATTCGGCCTTATGGGACATATTCTACTAATCCTTAGGCTTGCCATATCCCTTACAAAACAATGGAATACAAAATTGGGACAGGTGTCGTAGATGGTCAAAAGTTACTGCTGGTGGTTTCCCCGTTTTGCTAAAGCATCTACGCATTCATTGGCCTCACGGTAGACGTGGCGCACCTAGACCACCCATGCCCGTTCCATAAGACTCTTGCAATCACAGATTAAAGGAAATACATTAGGAGGGAAATTGTCAATTGTAGCAGTTAACCAGGATAATACTATCACAGAATCAAGCTCTAGTTGGATAAATTTGAAACCCAAATCCCACGCCCAGGGATGGCAATTGTGACCCAACCCGCGGGTACCTGGCCTGACCTGACTAGACTCGACCCTAATGGGTCGGGTTTTACCCAACCCTAATCGGTCGGGTTTTACCCAACGCAATAAACAGTAGGGTCGAGTCTAGGTTTTTAAAATAAAACTCGAAACGGGTCCGAGTCAGGTTTTTCCAATACTTGGCCCAAACCCGGACTCAGACCCGACCCACTTAGTTTAGCTAAATTTACCAAAAAACCTAACTATATATATTACCTTATATCTAACCCTAAGTCTCATTCTCATTCTAAACCTCACTCTTTGATTCAGCAGCCACCCCTCTCACGCCTCAACCTTACTCAGTTTCCAGTTTCCACTTTCAATCTTAACTCAACAATCAAGCCCCAAGCCCTCCCTCAAGGGACCAAGAAAATCCTTGCCGACAAGCCTAGCCATAATCAAGCATCAAGCACCTCGCCGGCAAGTCGAAACTCTCAACAATCACGAAAATCTCATACAAGTACCGTGAACTACCCTTCACCTGTTACAGACCCACAACTGGATGGGTTTGGGTTTTTTTCTCTTCTCATGTTTTTGTGAGCAAAATTTGGGTTTGGGTTTTGTTTTTGTGAGCCAAATTTGTTGGTTTTTTTTTTTTTTTTTTGGTGTTTTGTTGGTGGGACTTTCAGATTTGCTAATTTTATTTCTAGATTTGTAAAATTCTTGGGATTTGTTGGATTTTTTTTTTTTTTTTTTGGTACAGATTGGTTTGTTAGATCTTGGCATCCGTTTGGATGCCAAGATAATATTGTTCTGTGATGATTTGTGATTTTGGGTTTGTATCAATTTCATTGTTTGTGATTTTGAGCTGGGGCCCACGGGCCTTGCGAGCTCCGATGGGGCGAGTTTGGGTGCAACAAAAAAAACCCGTTTATTAAACGAGCCAGGTTCAGGTAACAGGCATAGGCCTGCAGGTCGGGTTCGAGTATAAAGAAACCTGGCCTGAACCCGACTTGTTGCCATTCCTACCCACGCCAACATGAGACCTTGATGCATAGCTCCCAATTCGGCCATATTGTTAGTAGTAATACCCATACTTAAAGAAAATCCTGATATCCATAAACCTAAGCAATCTCGTAGCAGACCCCCTGCCCCGGCCCTATTTAGGTTGTCTAAAGCACTACCATTCGTGTTTAGCTTAGTGAATGGGTCAACTAGGGCAATCCACTTGATAGTTTGAGGAATACTATTCCTAACGGGTTTAAAAGGGCTGGCCAAGTAAAAGAATTCGATCGCAACTTGAATCGTTTTGTGGGCAATTCCATGCTAGGATCTAGATTGGTTTTTAAAAATATGCTCGTTTCTAGATAACCATAAATGCCAACATAGGAATGGAAAGTATATATTCCAAGGAAGTTGCTGGTGCAAGTATGACTCAATTGGAAATGGCATTGGTTTGTAGCCAGGATTGTAAGGGTGTTTGAAAAAAAGATAATGGCAAGATGCCCGGGGAATGATCCCATCAGGAGAGTTACATCTAGGACATATATTATTCTCATTTGGATGACAAAAGGCTAAATGCTGCCTTGTAGGAACCTGATTTCGCATAACTTTCCAAACGAAAAACTTGGATTTTTTAGTGACAATGGAGCTTCCAGATCCAATTCCACAATTGTTTATTTATAGGGACCTTAGCTTGTTGGTATAAATATTCCAAGGCTGACCTAATCGAGCAGATACCATTATTGTGAGGCCACACAAAGAAATCAAATATCCTAGTAAGTTGCACCACAGGGATACCTTTAATAAGTTGCTTGAGTTGCACAGGGAAGAGGACTTGAAGGAAATCTAATGTCCAAGCATGATTGTTTTGCAAAGAGCACACTAATCGTTGCACCTCATTTGGCATTAATGGCCCTACAATATGACTCTGCAACGAGCCCTTAGGGATCCAATGATCCTCCCATACCTGAATAGTTTGACCATCCCCTAGGATCCATCTCATCCCTCGTCGTAACCATTGTATTCCTTCATGTAGGGCTTTCCAAATGTGGGACCCTTGAGGAGTCCTAACACTTTGAAAAAGGTTCATGTGGGGAAAATATTTGGCTTTTAAAACTTGTGCCCATAACATATTTGGCTGTTGTTGATGTCTCCAAGCCTGATTCATAAGCATAGCCATATTCATGTGTCGACTCATTTTTAAGCTTAGTCCCCTGGCCACCTACGGGGACACGATAGTATCCCAGCTAATAGTATGTCAACTTTTATGCTGTGTTGTATCTCCCCATAAGAATTGGCAATTAATTTTATCTAAATTTCGGCTTACTTTCTGCGGGAGTAGCGTTGTTTGCATAGCACAGAGGGGAATGGAAGCTGTCGAGGATTTGCTCAATGTGACATGACCGGCCATAGACAGATATTTGGCTTGCCAACCTTGAATTTTCTTTTGGATTTTATCGACAAGATATTGGTATGCGTTGGCCATATGGCATGTGGAAAAAATAGGGGTTCCTAAATAGGTTCCTATTTGCATCGTGGTTGGGATATCAAATGTTCCTGCAATCAAATCCTTCGTTCTTCGAGGGGTATTAGGTGAGAACCAAATACGTGATTTATGAGTACTAATAATTTGGCCCGAGCACTAGCAAAATTTCTGTAAAATGTTTCTAAGGTTCTGGTATACCGTTAACTTGGCTTTGGTGAAGAGAAATATATCATCTGCAAAGAATAAATGTGATATCCGAATTTGCCCTCTGAACACAATGGGATGGATCGTATTGTCCCTTACCGCCACTTCCAGCAGAATGGAGAGGCGTTCTAAACACAAAATAAAGAGATACGGGGATAAAGGATCTCCTTGATGCACTCACCTACTAGGGATCACTTTCGAAAGTGGAGATCCATTCCACTGAATAGAATATCAAGTAGAGGAGACCATGTTCATAATAAGTGAAATTAATGTTGGCAGGACTTGGAAGAACTCAAGCGATTCTTGGATAAAATGACCATTCTAGGTGATCATAGGCTTTATCCAGATCAAGCTTTAGAGCTACATAACCCCTTTGTCTGCCTCTACAGACCAACATACTAATAATCTCTTGAACCAAAATAATATTGTCACTAGTTCTACTACCCGAGACAAACCCTGCCTGACAAGGATTAATAATATTTGCAATATAGGGTTTGAGTATTTTAAGGATAATTTTAGAGACCAAATTATATAAAGTATTGCATAAACACATTGGCCGAAATTGAGTGATCATCTCCAGGTGGGACACCTTCGGGATAAGTATGAGATTGGTGAGACCCCAATCTACCGGGATCATCATATTTTCAAAATTTTCTTGAATGACCTAAATCACACTCGAGCCTACTATATGCCAACCTTTTTGGAAAAAAACTGCATGATATCCATCCAGCCCGGGGGCCTTCAAGGGAGGAAGAGAGAACATGTTCCTAGCTATCTCCTCAGGTTGGGGAATGCTAGTGAGCCATTGGTAATGCAATAAGAAAGGACTATTTTGACTATGTTGCTGACCTAAGGAGGCTTTAGATCTATGATGAGACGAGGTGGATGTAAACAACGTTTTAAATGCGTCTCGAATATGTAGTGTTAATTCTTCGCTTGACATCCATATCCCAATTCCATCTTTAAGGTTGACAATACGAGACTGGCTTTGATTCTGTAACATTTTTAGGTGAAAGAATTTTGCATTAGCGTCACCATAATTTAACCACAAGATTCTAGATTTAAGTTTCCAAAACAAATATTCTTGGTGAAGGGTATCATTGTATTTCTAGAAAAGTTGTTGTTCTAAAGAAAATAAAAAGGTAGATGATTTGCTTGATAAAGCCACTTGGATACCTTGAAGCTTGGCTAAAAGATGATTCTTTCGCTAAAATAAATTTCCAAAGATATTTTTATTCCAATCGATACTACTACTTGTTAACAATTTTAGGCGTTGTGGAAATGTAGATAAGGAAGAGGAGGAGGACGGGATAGCTTTCGAGGAAGTCCAACTCTATTTCACAAGGTGTGAGAAGGAGGGGTCTGTGAGCCACATTTGCTTGAATTTAAAAGGCTTAGGCAATCTACAATTCGAGGGATCAGTATCTAGCAATATGGGGAAATGGTCAGATTTAGTACGAGGAAGATGATGAATTTCCAATGTGGGGAAATGAATTTTCCATTCCGCATTTCCTAGACCTCTATCTAAATGTTCTTTTATATTACGATACCAAATCAGATTTCTTTTGTCCACATAAATCGGGGTCCATGAAAACCTAAATCCATCAACCCACATTGATTAATACACTCTCTAAAAAGCTGAAATTCTATTTCTATTTAAAGGTAAACCTCCCATTTTTTTATCCTCAGCAAGCATTTCATTAAAATCTCCTAATAAAACCCAAGGTAAATTAACCGATGGAGCTAGATTTTTTAAATATTCCCATAACATTTTCCTCTTATTAAAATTAGGAGAAGCATAAATAGCAGTGAGAAGAAAATTATGGGATTGAGAAGGTACCTTAACCAGCACATGTATGCTATACTCACTCATGGTAAGCATCTCCACTTTGAGGTTGCGACCCTTATTCCACAGCTAATTTGATGATCAAGTCGATTCCATGATTATAAGTTCATAACCCTAGCCCATTCCCATTTTGAGTGGAATAGATCTACAAATATTCCAGTTAGGTTAAAAGGGATCTTGAACTAAGTTCATTCCATACCAGGACATACCGGGATAGGGTTAGGTTATATACATTTGAATTATGAGAAGGGGTTATTCGAGTGTATCTAAATAGATACTATGTTTACATATGGATCCCTACGTTGTTACATTCCATTTAGGATTAGGAATAGGCATAATTGGACTTGCCTTTTACATCTCTCTCGTTATTTAGGACCCTATTCATCTCTTTGGGCTTCTATTGAATTGAGAAATAGGTTTGATTGTCTATCTTTTTGATATAAGGCATCCTCCGGATAATTCAAATCGAAGTAATTGGATGCCCGACTCGAGCCTATATGACATGACCAATCAATAGAAATACCCTTGTTATATATTCCATACATCACACTAGATAGATATCATAAATAATTACATTAAATTAGATTCATTACATGAATAATTATAATTAGATCCTCTATATTAGAGATTATTTAATATAGAATTTAAATAATATATTATTTTATAATAGATAAAAAAATATAACTTTTACTTTTGAACATATTCTAAATATTTAAGCATGTTCTAAATATTTAAGCATATTCTAAATATAATATAGAATTTTAGAAATATAGAGAATAAATTAATATATATATATATATATATATTTATATATATATATATATAATATAGAGACATAAGTGGGTAGCGAGAATTGAACCCACATCATTAGCTTGGAAGGCTAGGGGTTATAGTCGACGTTGAGTCATCATTTTTAACATCTCTAATTCAAAACTGAACGTGAAACTTTGGTTTCATTCAGCTCCTTTATGAAAGTTATTAATTTAATAAAAATTAGAAAGTTATTTAAAGGAATTTCTTTATACCTGTTCTCGAAGTTTAACTTAATATAATTTTCTCCTTTCAGCCAAAAAAAAAAAAAAAGTGATGGAAAGAGGAAGCCGGATGATTAAAATAATAAAATTAAATGTTAAATGGAATAGATAGAAGTTTTAATTAATTGGCCTTTAAAAGCTAAAGTGTAAAAAGAAGACCCCTCGGGGTTTAGGTAGACATGGCAAAACGTGTTAGAATTTTCTGACCTGACCCGACCCGAACTTGATTTTTTTAACCCGAAGCAAAAACAGGTTAACCCGTGACCCGACCCGAACCATTTTTAAAAAAAAAAATTTTGGTAAAAAAAATAGTAAAATTAAGACAACATTGGTTTAATTGTTTATTGTGAGCTTTAAGGAAACAATTGATATATTTACATAACTGTATGTAAATTAATTGAAAGATAAATGGTTGAGCATTCTGTAATGAGTAAAGATTTTTAGATATCAAATAGTAAAGTACATGCCAAGATAATCTAGTTACAGTAGAGTTAAAAACATAGATTTAAAATTATAGACATGTGTGAGAAATATTCACTAGTGTGAAAATAGTGAAGCTAAAGTATCAAATTAGCATAAATTATGAATGCTTAGACCTATTTTTTAAATAATTTATGTCCAAAATAAACGACTTTTCAAAAAAAATTATGATATTTCCTAGACTGTGCGTTGCTTAACAATGATATGATATTCATAAAAGAGACCATGTATAAATAAGTAAGCAATCAAACTTTAATTTATATCTCAATTGAAATAGAGTGCCAGCCACAGTTGATAATAAATTATAAAATTAATTTTCAAGATTGTAAATTTCTTATATGTTTTTATTCTTTATCAAATGAGTTATCCAATAAGTCATTTGTAATTTTGTTTTATATTTTGGAATGTTGATATTATGCAGAAATAAAACTTATGTATTTGTTTTACTTATCTTTGTATTATTTTGTTTTAGATAGCAATGTTAGGATTTGTATAATTTTAAAATTATTGAATAAGTATTAATAAGTTTAATTGAGTTCATTTTTAATATAAGTGTTGAATTCAAAATAATGCATTTTACATTAAGTAATTTGTTGCATAGCTTTTCCAAATAGCAAATACTTGTTGTTTTCTTTATAAAAAAAAAAAAAAAAAAATTATGTGAAAAATACGGGTCAACCCGACCCGACCCACAACTCAATTGACCCGAACCCCTTTTTAACCTGCTTAAAATGACCCGTGACCCGTTTGACCCACAACCCGATTGACCCAACCCGAACCCACCCCGCCCGTTTTGCCATGTCTAGGTTTAGGTCAGTTGCAAATTGACCACTATATTATTAATTTTGTATTATTATATTGAGTATTGACATGTGATATTAGAGATTTAAGAATTGTCTACCTTAGTATATAAAAAATAAAACTAATTTTAAAATAATAATACATGTACAACACATCCCTGTTTTTACTTTTTAGTAGTCAATTATTATTATAGTTTTTTTTTATAAGTAAACATTATGTGAATTATTATTATAGTTAAGGAAACTAATTAAGATTAAAAAAAGAAAGGAGTAATTTGACCAATTCTTCAGCCTCTGCAGAATGAAGGCAGGGGCAGGGGTGATTTTACATTTTGCCCAAAATAGGTAAAATAAAGAATTGAGGTGATGAGAGAGAATCGGGAGAAAATAGGCAAATATTACGTTTTGGTAAAATTTGTGATAAACTAGCATTGTTTCAGAAATATATAACAGTGTACCACTTTTTTAGTACTCGAGTTTCCTAAAATCGAGTTCTAAATAGTATTCGAGTTTAGTGAACTCGAGTTCCTAGGTGAGTTGTGAGTGTGACAATGCTAACATAGAAAATGTGCCAAAAAAAAAAAAAAAAACTAATGTAGGGAAATTGAGACAATACTCAATTTCACTTAAATCGAGTATTTTGTTTTTCTTATACTTTTTTTATTAAAAAAATGATAAATTGCTATGTATTTTTAAAACAGTACTAATTTATTATAAATTTTGTCAAAACATGGTATTTGACTATTTTTGCATTTGACTATTATGGCTAGAGAATCGTATCTGTATTGGTATTGGGAAACGTAAACAGCTTTCGTCACGATAATATCGGGGCATTTTAGTTTTAAATCGAAATCCACTTTTTTATTTTTTTTTCGTGGAGAGTTGGCTGTTAGCACCGAAGAAGAAGAAGATATAGGGTAGGAAGAGTAAAATCAATCTCACCTTCCTCAACCTCAATCCATTTCCAATTTCTCCACCGCCACTGGTATTTGTTTTTTTTCTCATTCCTTTTCTTCTGTCACATCTCAATTATTTTTTTCGACTTCATATTATATTACGAGTATGACCCATACCACCTTAGTAAAATAGTATTATGTAAAACACTTTCCAGTTTCATTTCTTTATTAGTAACCAAATAAACAAAGCTTCAATTTTATTGTTAAATAAAGAAAATGGTTTGTTTTTTTTCAGATATATCTCTGTGCAATTGATTACTGAAGAGAGAGAGAGAGAGCGTTCAATAAAATTGGTTTGTGGGATTGTATATATGTTATTATATAATAATAATAATAGTGAGAGAAAATGAGTTGCGATGCAATAATACATTGTTGGACGTTCGGTGGACTAGTGGGTGCATTTCTTGATCTGGGTATAGCCTTTTTCTTGCTATTTGCATCAACAATTGCTTATTTGGCCTCCAAATTTCTGGGTTTGTTCGGATTGTGTCTGCCTGGGGACCCCATTAGACAAAGAGCATTAGTGGAGTGGCCACCTGAGAAAACCGCTTCGGTTCTGTTGTTGGTGAAGCACAAATTTCCTTTCAATTCAATATGGGCTGATACTGATTCTGATCCTGAACACCCCAAGAGGAATCACAAGAAGAGGCATGTCGGTGAAGCATCATCTACTGGGGGAAGAAGTCTGGTGGAAGGGAATAATAATGAAGCTGCTTCTGTGTTTGGTACCTCTCCAGCTGGGGAACAAGGGAGGTTTCATTTTAAGGGAGGTGTTCAGAGGAAGAGACTTGCTCTTCGCCACCGGCACAAAGGAAAGGCTGTTGACTGTGGCAAGTCTTCGCCTTTTTCTTTGGATGCAACTCAGACTCCTTCTAGTGTTGGTAAAATAGGGATTCAGATTACTGAAGAAGGCACCTCTGTTCCTGTTAATTCTGGAGGTGATGGTCTTTCATGTTAATGTTACTTTGCTATAATCAACTTTTATTTTAAACAATAATACTAGATTCTACAAGTTTTATGATTTACCTGTGTGTTTTTATTTTTTAATAACAAATGCTGTTTAATGAATGCAGGAGATGCCCATGTAGTAAAATGATCGTTAATATATTATTGTGACATTTTAAAACATCCTATTTTAAACGATCTGCTGTTTAATTAAGCATAAGATTATATCTAAATTTATAACAACGAAAGTAAGAAGAAGACTTCATTTTCAAATGAGCCTATTTGATGAATCTATCACCGAACATCTTTGTCGTCTAGAGTAAAATGAAGTTGCCACATTTTCCATTCTAATTGACTAATTTTCTTACACAATGCACATATTGCATATGAAAAAGAGAATGTAGCCCTTAGTAGATGCTCAATGGGGCTTGAAGCTTCCTAGAAGAAGCAGAGTAACTTTGTTCTTGAATTTGGAGACAAAACAGTTTTACATGGTTTTGAATTGAATGAATTTGTTGACGAAAATAAATATGTTGAGGCATTACCTGTTGCAGAGTTCATGAGCAATAGTGATGAGACAAATACAATCCGAGTCTTGGAACAAGCACTTGAAGAAGAGCGCACTGCTCATGCTGCTCTGTACCTTGAGCTTGAGAAAGAGAGAAGTGCTGCTGCTACTGCAGCAGATGAAACCATGGCTATGATATTGCGTCTACAAGAAGAGAAGGCATTGATTGGAATGGAAGCTAAGCAATACCAGAGGCTGATAGAAGAAAAATCTGCATATGATGCTGAGGAAATGAACATTCTCAAAGAGATCTTACTGAGGAGAGAAAGGGAAAAACACTTTTTAGAGAAGGATGTTGAAGCTTGCAGGCAAATGATATTTGGAAATGATCAATTGGATGCTGACGTGGAGGCCACAAAAACACAAGGAATATCATCTTTGTTGTATTCAAGTGAAGACCCGATGCTAATGCTGCGGCAGATTAGCTCATCCATGCATGAGAAGGAAATGGTGAAAAACACAACTAGTTCTAGAGATGAGGAATCTTTTGATTTGCAAAATCGTACTATTGCTTTTGGTAAAGAATTGCCATATCCAGAATTGGATGAAGATGCTGACATTTCAAAAGGAGACATTTGTAGTCATAGGCATCCAAGTACTGACAAGCATCCAGATTTTGTAAGTTGTGATGGGTTTCAAGAGAAGGGTATGGTCTCCATGGATGAGAATTCTCTTACTCAACAAAGAGAATTGCAAACACAAGAGGCTTGCTCACAATCAAATCAGTCAGGTACTCAGGGATTTAATTTGCATGTGGAAAGCAATAATCCAGCTGGGGAAGGACGGGAGCAAAGTGATAATATAATTCTCTCCCAAAGACTGGCAACAACGACAATCGAATCACGTAATGAAGATAAGGTTACTTCACATAATGTTGATTATGCAGAAATGCCTGAAAAAGAAACAAAACGGGAAACCAAAGTTTCACATAACTCAGTTTCTGATACAGAGCTTCATATTCATGATGTTCATGTCATTGATGATGAGTCTAGTATGTCTAATGAAGTCAGAGTAAATAAGACTGAACAGCTTTTAAGGAATGCCTCCTCGAACCTTCACAGACTAGATGATAGTCTAACCCTAAGTAGGTTGGAGACTGGGCTAGGCTTCAACAGAAGCAGGTCAGACTTAACTAGTGGACTGCCTCCAAAAGTTCCTTTGCGCGGCAAAACTTTGGTTTCTAATTTACGGAGGAATTCTATGTCTGCAATTGATTTACGCAGAAATTCAATGTCTTCAATTGATTATGAAAGGTTAAAAATTGATAACGAAGTTGAGATGCTTCATGAAAGACTAAGGATTGTGCAAGAAGGAAGAGAGAAGCTAAAGTTCAGTTTGGGGAACAAGGGAAGGGAAAATTTTCAGTTGCAACTTCTGGAGGATATAGCAAGCCAGCTTCGAGAGATTCGGCAGTTAACAGAGCCTGGAAAAGCCATTCGTCAGGCTTCTTTGCCCCCTCCATCCTCTAAGGTATGTTGTAAAATTTTTCTTTCATTAATCACTTCATGGCTATTTCTTTATCAAATAGTTAGAGTGGCAATACTAGCTTATTATTCCCGACAGTCAGATTCTTCTATATTAGTGGCATTAATATTTATTACGTAAGAGACTAAATCTCTTTGGTTTCCATTTTTCTATTTGGTTAAAATTTCTCCCATTATGTAGTTAAAAATACTTAAATAGAAATATCAAACAATGAGGATAGAAAAGTAAATTAAAATATCTTAAAATGCCCGAAAAACACAATACCCACTAATAATAAGATACCCTCACTCCTATTTTCACTCTAATTCAATTTTTCCTTACTTTTAGCCTTTCAACTGTGGGCAAGCCAATTAAGATGATAGAAAAAAAGATAAAATTTCAATTGAAAGTTTTAGAATTATGGTTAAACAATTAAATTCAACACTTCCTAATAACTTAAACTTTTGGAAGAATTGGTTATTTATAATGGTATCAAAACAAGAGGTTCTTAGTTCGGCCCCTACTAGGAATAAAATGTGTTGTAACGGAATAACTAAACTTTTTCATAAGTTTGGTTGTGAGATGTAATATTAGAATAAAACTTAAGATATATTTTAGGAAATATCTTACTCATATAATTATATTTCCTAAAAAATAAATTTTTTTGAATTTGAGAGAGAAATTGGTTATTTTTTGATATTTTTTATTTTCATAATTGTTATATGCATATAGAAAGTTCATTTATTTGAAAATATATTAATTTTAGAAATTACTACACCTACTATGGAATAACTATTACAGTCATTTTAGAATGGAATGATTATTCCTCATTTTAAAGAATATCTATTTATAAGGAATGACTATTCGTTGTAATAAAAATATAATCAAACTATTGAAGAGTTTTTTTTTTTTTTTGGAAGGCATTGAAGAGTTAAATCATAGGAATAACTATTACATTATAATTATAGGGCTTATTACAGTTTACCAAATATATCCTTTGTAAAATCAGTAATTCATCAAAAGTGATTTAACAATAAGACAAATTAACGACACAAAGGAAAATTGGGAAATTTAAAGTGTCCACCAAATTCTACACTCACTAACCCCAGATACACATACCCACGTAATATAGCTACATTATCAAACAAAAGATTGAATAAAAAGGTAATTAAAAGTGAAAAAAAAAAGAAAAAAGAAATCAAATTTCATAAAATTTGGACACATGTTTTATACTTAAACTTTATCTACTTGTGGTACCACTTAAGAAAATTGTTTTTTATTTAAAAAAAAAAAAAAAGGCCTTTGAACACCCGTAGCGCATGTGAAGAGGCTACCATTATATATTGAATCATCTGTATACAGTATCTAGGTGCAATAATCTGCTGTAGCTTGTGTGGGAGATTGTAGGATCAATTATCCGTAGAGTTTCAGGTTTTCAGCTGGGTGTTGAGGTACTTGGCCACAAGAATTAAATGACATGTCTTTCCTAAGATTTGTTCTCTCTGAGAATTTTGTCAGCCAATTTTTAAACTTTAAAGCCCTACCTTAAATATCCAAGAAAATATTTTCTTGATATGAAATTTCTTAGAGCAACTCCTTACTTTGTCAATTGTACTATTGTTTTTTTAAACCTCAATGGATTGGTCTAGGGTTGTCGAGGCCTCGTGAGGTCCATAAGGTTCTAGGTTTAAAACTCCTAGCTTGTATCTTTGGGCCACCACCAAGGGATTCCTCCTTGTTAACACTTGGTGTATGTAAGATGGAGGGGACTACACATATCTAAGTGAATAGTCAAGTATTTGAAGAGATCTGGACACTCACATTAGCAAAAATTATTTTTGTTTTGAATTTTTTGTGCTCCACATGAAGATTTTATTGCTCCCTGAAATATGGTTGCTGATACCAGCTTATGTATAAGCAGATTATGTCACAGAAAAGACATTGGCGCAGTGCATCTCTAGGACTACGTGGAAGCACTTAAACAAGGTATGTCACACCTACATGATGGCTTTGATTATGATGCTTTTGGATACTTTAAATGGAGCTCCAGTTAAACTGATCACGTTCCCCCACCAAAGAATGAAAAAAGAAAGGAGTTTTTTTTTTTTGGGGGGGGGGGGGGGGGGGGGGGGGGTGTGTGGGGGTGTAGAGTGGACTTGTGGCACTTTACACTTTTTGCCATCTTGCCACTTCTAAAACTAAAACAAATTTAAAACAGTTACGTGCGCCTCAAGGGACTATTTTGGTGACTTCTTATGATAATGTTTTCTGCCTCACCTACAAGGCTAAAATATCACAATTACAATAATATCACCTTGTTTAAGCAGTGGTGTTCCTAAATAATAAATTGGGGAAGAATAATTAAAGATAAATGTCACTCAACCAGAGGTACATATGATTGTATTTTCATCAAATTTCCAGCAGTTGCTTGCCACAGAAAATTAAAGTTCAAGTTGATAGAATGAAAAGACTTAAAATGGGGTTTTCTTTTACTACCCTGAACCCACAAGGAAAAAAAGAGAAAAAAGAAATTCTTTAGATATAGATTCCTTGGGAGTGTGATATTTGGGTGCCACTTTCTGAATTTTCTATATACTTTGCACTTGAAATGTAAAGTTCTGCAGCTATCTAAACTGTGATGTTGGGTTCCTTTCGAAGCAAAAAAAGCCTGATGATCAAAATCTTCTAGAGCCTGTTATTGATGTTGTTTCTTTCATTAGGTATGTATGAAGCAGCCTGCTGGATAATTTGCTAGAGATAACGGGATGGAAGCTATACTGTTTTCCTAGCTTATGAGTGTAGAAATGGTGATTTTGACCACATACTAGTGCTTTTAGGTGCCGCTTCAGAATAGAATTTCTGTTGACTATAATCTCCTATATCGTGAACAGTTGTTTCACACGAGTTTGGGTTTCTGTGTAGATAATAGTTGTAATAAAGATGAAGTTTGTTGTGACAAGTTTTTGTCGGCGATTTCATTATTTTATAAGATTATCATATCTTGCATTGCCAATAAATTTGGAAGGGGGTGGTCATATAGATTAATCTTACATTTAAGACTATGAAAAATGATCTGGAGAAGCAGCAATTTTCTGCCTGATGTATAGTACACTTGGTTTAATTGGTTCTTATCGAGAATCTACAAGATAGTTTAGAATTGGTCAAACTTATTATATAGAGTTCCTAAAGAATTATATCATTTTAGCAGTTTGATATACCTGATTTTGGCTTCAACTCATTTGTGATTTATTTTGCCCTTTCCCAAATTTTGGGACAGATTATGGGTGAGTTTGGTTCAGCTTTTTGTAAAAATGCATAATGAAAAAGTGGAGTTTTCAAAAAGTGTATAATGAAAAAGTGCATTTTCAAAAAGCTGAGCGTTTGGTAAAAGCTGTTAAAAAGTGCTTTTTGAAAAAACTGAGTGGTTGGCTAGCACTTATAAAAGTGGCCGTTTGAGGGATAAATTACCAAAAAGGACAATGAATATATATATGAGAGTTTATTTCATACTTTTTTTTTTGGATGTGAGTTTGGTTCACACTTAAATCAATTACTTCATCATACTTAAATCAATTTTTCTCTTTCTAAAAAAATTATTTTTTTCTCACTAATTTTAGCTAATAATAACCTACCACTTAAGATTTATTGTGAAAGTATTGTGATAAAAATTTATACTGATTTTTATATTAACGTGCTATTAAAATTATTTTTTTCTCTTTCTAAATTTTTTTTTTCTCACCAATATTAGCTAATAATAACCTACCACTTAAGATTTATTGTGAAAGTATTGTGAAAATATTGTGATAAAAATTGATATTGATTTTAATTTGAACGTACTATTGAAATTATTTTTTTCTCTTTCTAAAAAAATTATTATTTTTTTTACCAATATTAGCTAATAATAACCTACCACTTAAAATTTATTTTGAAAGAACTGTGAAAATATTGTGATACCATTTTCCCTTTTTTTTGTCCTCCACACACAAACCACATTTCTTTTTTTTTTTTTCTTTTTTTTTTTTCCTTTTTTTCCCTTTTTTTTTTCTCCTCCACACATGTACCCTTAACACTTTTCTTTTTTTACTTCTTTCCTCTTTTGCAACCTACCACTTACTCCAAACTCAAAACTTTCCAGCTCTCCTTCCTTTTTTTTTTCTTAGCACTTCCTTTCTCCCTTTACTAAAAATATACCCTTACTCTTTTTCTTTTTTCTTTTTTTTTTTTTTTTTTTTTTTCCTTTACTCTTTTCTACTCTTTGTTTTTCCTTGAACATTCCACAGATTCACAGAGCTCTCCTTCAGTCATTCTTCCTTTTTTTTTTTTTTTTTTTTTTTTTTTCCTCTTAGAACATCGTCTGTAACACCCATGCAAGGGATTGCTTATTATTATTTTTTTTTCCTTAACTGATTTGGGAATTTGTTATAGATTTTTTTGTGTTTGGATTTGGAAATTTGTTATTAAGAGGGCAGAGCAGAGAGATGAGATGAGACGAATGAGGACCGCGTGAGAACTGAAGCCATTTATCAAGGGTAATTTGGTATTTTTCGACAGAGCCCAACGGATACCATTCAAACGCGCATTCGACTTTTTGTTTATAGACCTCCAGAGGTCCATAATTGTCTTGCGCGTTTATGCCTTCGTCCAAAACGCAACTTTTATATAAAAGTTGCGTTTCTACTTCACCAAACGGTAATTTTTGTCCAGCTTTTAAACAAACGCACGTTTTAGCGCCTAAAAGCTGAAACAAACGGGCACTATAGCATTTGGTGAACATAACCTAATAAAATGAGTGACTGTAGCCTATTGATTCATTCTTCTAGGGATTTAAGTTAGTGAGGGCTATATTATCTGCGCTTATCAGAACTGAATACGTTGTGATATGCTTCTTGTTTTTTAGTTTGAGTCGCGTAACTTAAAAACGTTTGCAAGCTGGAGCTGATTAGGTTATTTCTTGACATTTGTTCTTTGGCATATTCTTGCTCAAAATATAAAGTTCTTATTTGTTTTCAAATTATTTTGGTGACTTGCAAGCCATACCGCCTTGCTAAATTCGTTGTTGGAGACGTTCAAAAAAACTATTATCAAAATTGCTAAGCTCTCATTACTGCATTATACGCAAAAGCCCATTGAACCTTGTTATAGGAGTTTATTATATTGTATATACAGTTGTGATAACCTTTATGGAAGAGTCAAAATGTCCTAGGGATGAGGTTTCCCTCACCAGCTGTTATTGTCAAGAATATTCCCAATTCCTTGTAACCAAGTATCCTATATATGCCAAGAGCTTTGTAGCTCAACGGTATCTTCTATTGTTTTCGATGGAGACATTTCAGGTTCAAATTCTCTTGTTATAACAAAAAAAATGTAATGGATGAGGGCTAAACAAGAACTTTTTAGCTCATTTTTTTGAATCTCAAACTCTCATTCATTTCTAAATACCAGGGACGGAACCAAATTCGTACCTTGGGGGAGCTTAAAACCAAAAAAAAAAAAATTATGAAAATAAAAACTAACATCTATTTCATATTCAACAAAATACTACATACAAAATAAGTATTTCTTAAACATTTCATATTATAAAATACATTAACAAAGTATAATATACAAAATAAGTGTTTCTTATTTTGTGAGTGATTTTTGTTTAGTCCATATTTAATTTTTTTATTTTGTTTTTATAGTTAAAAGGGCATGAATTTTATTTTATTTTATTTTTTATTTTTCCTTGTAGGGAAATATCTAAATATTTTAGAGGGAGAGAGACAAATATATATTTAAGTGCAAATCTTAATTTTTTTATACCAGTTTTTTTTTTTTTTTTAATTGGTAGGGGTTGGTATTAAGTCTTGCATATATATATAAGTCTTGCATATATATATATATATATTTTTTTTTTTTGGGAAGGGGGGTAGGGGGGCAATGGCCCCCCTCTGCCCTACTGTGGGTCCGTCCCTGCTAAATACCTATCTTGACCCTTGCCTCTAAGTTGTTTTTTAGTTTTCCCTACAAACAATTTTCCTTCATTTCCAATCTCTCTCTCTCTCTATATATTAGAGGGTTGGGTTCAAGTTACACCTGGTGTAATTCTAAGCAATGTTACATCACTCAATAACTTGTTATTGAATTAATATTTTGAAAATCCAATCGTTGAATTACATGTTTCATATGTTCTTAACATGCATGCCAATTTTCATATCAATCGGATTCTATTTATCATTTGATCTATAAACTCATTTTTTATGCATTATTTTAAATTACAAAAATTTGAATTTTAACAATTGATTGATGATGTGACTATTAATTTTTGATCACTTCGAAATTTTGCAAGCATGAAAAATATACGAAGATAATGTAATCTAACGGTGGATTTATCAATATTTGCATCTAATTAAAAAATATTGAGTGGTGTAACATTGCTTAGAGTTATATCAGGTATAACTTAAACCCAACCCATATATATATATATATATATATATATATATATATATATATTAAGTTCTTTTTCTGGATCTCAATCGATACAGTGGTTGGCCACTCAGTGGTCTTTGTTGGTAGTAAGGGTGGATGAAGGCTTTAGTCTTCACCACAGGTGTCGTTGTAGTGGTTCCGTAGATGAACAGGCTACATATGCTCTTTTTTGGATGCAGAACTTTGTGTTTATTATGTTCTTGTCATTGATGATGACTTTATTCTGTAGCTAGCTTGCTGAACGTCTTCACTAATAAGTTGTGGAGACACGTTATCATTGTCATCAAGGTGTACTAACTGTAAAAGCTTGCTCTTAGAGCATTGAACTTATTAGGGATTTGTACAGTATGAGTAGGAGTTAGTTTTGCTGTCCAAACAACTTACATTTTTGGAAGGTCTTGTACAGACGGCTATATAAGTCATGAATGAAATCCCTTCATGCACTGAACAAAGTACATTAAGGAGCCCCACAATTCAAATGAACAACTTATTGGCAAAAAAGAATCCCCATTTTGAATAACACTACTAAATATTTCATTGAAAGATAAAATCAACATTATTAAAATCCTACAGACGTGAAGAGTGATGTCAAACCAAGCAGAAGCTTCCTAGGCAAGTCCATAGCAAAATCCTCTTCTTGGTCGAGATGTGAGAATTGACAGGAAAAACACTAGGGCTGTGACAGAGGAACAGAGAGCTACAAGTGATGAGATGGAAAAAAATGTTGAATGCAGGCTTTCCTTCCAAAGTTGGCACACCAATACCCTTCTTGAAGCCACCAGGAACGGTTGATGATGTTGCAAATGCAACTGTTGCAATAAGTGCTGCAACTACAGAGCAGGATTCTAGGTTTTGCTCAGCCATTCACTGCCATCTTTGACAAGGTCTTTGTGTGTATCTGTAAATATATCCTTCGGGGTTTGGCCCCTGTTGTTGTATTTAACGAAGAAATGTGGTGGCATTGAGTCCTTAACAAACTACAAACGCAGAATAATTGATCTCAAAAAATAAAGTTTTATACCCCAGCTCTGCAAAAGTTGTAATAATCTAAATTATGTTTGAAAGGGTAAAACTTAAATACAGTTATTTAAGTGTTGTATCTTAAATTTCCCAATTAAATTCAACCATATTGTTGTATTAACCAATGAAATATATTAGTGCTTGTTTGTTTACACTTTCCTCCGGCAAAAAGTACTTTTTGAAACCAAATAAATAATATATGCGTTTGGTAAGATTTTAAAAGCTGCTTTTACACAAAAGCTACGTTTTTGAATTGTGAAGGAACTCCACTTTTACACAAGGCAGCTCTGATCTGCTTTGGCAAAATCCAAAGGGCTTTTAAACATTACCATTGGAAAGCCATTGGCTATTTTCCAAATTGCCCACAGTGTTTTCTTAAAAACACAATTTTACCCTTTGATAAATCAAGGCAGATTGTCATTTGCAGCCCCAGAACCCTTTGATAAATTAATTGCTACAAAGACCACAAAAAAATAGCCTCTAGCCCAGGTTCAATTCTAGAACAAATTTCCAAATCCAAACACAAAAAAATCTATAGCAAATTCCCAAATCATCCAAGGAAAAAAAAAAAAAAAAAAAAAAGATCTATCCCTTGCAAATTAGGATTCCTTAATCCCATTACTTCATTTTGTTAAGAAAAATGATCTCACCCATTTCTACCGCATGTTGTTAGTAGTGGGGAAGAGATCAAGCAGCGGTGGGGAGGAAGACAAGCGGCGGTGAAGGCAGAGCAGATTAGTAGACGAAGGAGGCATGTTAAGTGTAAGGTTGAATTTATTCAACCATCTAATTGGCTTTATTCCGTGCCAAATTTGCTTGTAATTCAGCATTTAGTAACCCTGTATTTAGGTGGGATTGTTGTAAGGGTAGTGAGTGAGATAGTGTGAAGATTGCTCAAGAGTGTGCAAGAAAACAGAGTGTCGCGGCTGGGACTCGTGGCTGGACTCGCGGCTTCAACCCGCCAGAAGATGCACAAGTGCCAAGTATGCTGGAAGATGAACAGTCATGCTAGCTGGAGCACTACAGGACAAAACAGGACAACTGGCCATACGGTTAACTCGCGACTGGAACTCGCGACTTAGTCAAGTCGCGAGGTCAAGCCGCGAGCCACCCCTGTTTTGGAAAAACCTGACGTTTCGCATTCCACTCCTCTTCAGTATAAATACCCTTTTAACCCACGATTGAAAGAGAGCTTCCAGAGAGAATTTTGAGAGAGAAACCCTAAAGAAAAACCAGATTGTTTCACCCACAATCTCTACCTTAGAGTCTCATCAAATACCCTCACTCTCTTCCTCTCCATTGTCAAATCCTTGAGAGGCCATTATACCAAACCTGGTTCTCACCATTATCATCTCTGTGAGACAGACGTTTGGAGTTCTGGGAAGCAGTTAGGAAGGAGCCAATATTCATTGGTTGATGCTACGGTATAGTAGCGGAATCCGGAAAGCTAGAAAAGAAAAAGGTTCGACGCAACCTCGTTGGAGCAAGAAGCTTGGAGGGCTTAGGCGCATTGGGTAGATTAGGCTTGGAGGGTCTATTGCTGTCCTTGTATCCCAACTGTATTTTCTAGTGGATTGATTACCGCTTGGAGGGCGGCGGAGAGGTTTTTCGCCGAGGTCTTCGGTTTCCTCTTCAATAGCATATCTGGTGTTATCGCTGTGTTTGCATCTTCCTTCCTCTCTATCTCTGCCTTTACATTAATCTGCTGTGGTTTATTTTGATGTGGCTTAGATAGTTGTTTAATCAATTCCATGTTATAGCATATGTTAAGTTTCCGCACACTAGTTGTTTAACATATTGCATGTGTTGATTAAATTGGTTTTTGGGGGTCTAAACGTTCAAAAGTGTTTTTGTACACGTTTTTGAACTTTCAATTGGTATCAGAGCGGGTACACATCTGTTTGGTTTCATTACCATTGTGTGATCCTTGACTCCCTTTCTTTTTGAGATGGATAGGTCTCAATCCCTTAATGCACCTCCATATTTTGATGGAAGTAATTATGCATTTTGGAAGGTTCGTATGAGAGCCTTTTTATGCTCTATTGATGAATCCGTGTGGGATGCTGTTGAGATGGGTTGGACCAAACCTGAAGTAGCCAAATCCACATGGGATAAGGCAGCACTTGCTGCATCTAATGCTAACAGTAAAGCACTAAATGCTATTTTCTGTGGTGTGTCTCCAGATGAATTTCACAGGATTTCTCACATTACTATTGCCAAAGATGCATGGGAGATTCTGGAAACAACTTATGAAGGCACGAAGAAGGTGAAAGATACCAAGTTGCAAATGCTGACCACTCGGTTTGAGGAGCTCAAGATGAGTGAGGATGAGTCGTTCGACTCGTTCTATGGGAAGTTAAATGAAGTGGTTGTCAGTAAGTTTAACTTGGGGGAGAAGATGGAGGACTCTAAGATTGTCAGGAAGATCCTCCGATCATTGCCGGAAAGCTTCCGTGCCAAAGTGACAGCCATTGAAGAGAGCAAGGATCTTGACGACATCAAGGTACAGGAGCTGGTTAGATCTCTACAGACCTATGAGATGTCACTGCCAAATCAACGGAAGGGTAAATCCCTTGCTCTAAAGACTGTCAATGAGAAGGTGGAAGATCAAGGCTCTTCGGGAGAAGATATGGTGGACAAGGATGTAGCCTATCTTGTTAAAAATTTCAAGAAGTTTTTGAAATTCAAAAACAATGGAAAATTTGATGATAAGAGAAATTTCCAAAATTCTGGAAGGGAGAAGAGGGATTTCAAGAGGAAAGATGGAAAAGAATCACAATCAACACAAGGTGTCACTTGTTTTGAATGCAACGGGCATGGACACTTCAAGAAGGAATGTCCTAACTATTTGAAATCAAAAGGCAAGGTGTATGCCACGACCTTGAGTGATTCAGACTCGTCCAACTCAGAATCTGAAGAGAGCTGTGATGGAGAAGGGAACTACTCAGCTTTCATGACTATTGCTCATTTTGAGTCTTCGGATGAATTGAATTTGCTTGTTCAAGACTTTGGAGAACATAGTGAGGATGACTCACTAGGAATTGCTGAAGAATCTGAAGCTGAAGAAGAAGAAAGCACAGCAACTCTTCAAGAAAATTACAACTCACTTTTGGAGAAATCAGGTGAATACACAAGGGTAGCCAAGGCTGCTGTGAGAAAGATGAAGAAGGCTGAGGAGGACTACAAAAGTCTCCTAATCCGGTATAGGGAGGCCAAATGCGAGATTGAAACTCTTAATGGTGAGCTGTCCGAAGCCTACACTAAAGTGAGATTCCTTGAGAATGAGGTTGTTCAAGCAAATGCAAAAATAGAGAGGGTCACCACCAAGAAGCTTGATGATGTTATATCATCTCAAAAGAGCTTCTCAGACAAATCCGGACTGGGATATACCGGAGGAAGTAGCTCAACTGGAAATGTCACTAAAGAAGTGAAGTTTGTGAAGTCCAAAGATCCAGTTGTAGCTGACTCTACGAGTGTGAACCTCGAGGTGGAGAAAAAGAAGAATGTGGTGGACCAACGGATGCTGAATCATCGGAATCAGTCTATGGGCAGGTCCGAGTCTCGTGCCAAGTCACGTCCACGACCACAAAGAGGTCCTAGAGGAATGTATGTGTGCCATTATTGCGGACTTCAAGGGCACACTCGACCAAATTGCCAAAAGCTGAGGGCAATGAACAGTGCAACTCCTCAAAGGTCAGGAGGACCAAGAATTGATAGGAGAACTTGGGCAGGGAATCAACCTAGAGAGCAAAATAGAGATTCCGGAATGATGGACGTGATGAAGATGATTGGTGCATTCACCAACTGCTTGGAAAGCTTCTCACGAAGGTTTGAAAGCCCTAACTCCCGTACCCAATCCTCTACGGAAATCACCCCAAACGCAAGTGACGTGTGGGTGAAAAAGGGTACTCATGCATAAGCATTACAACATGTCCATGCATTAATACTTCCTATGCTTTGTGACTATGTTTGTGTGGTATGCTTGTTGTTTTTGATTTTGGTTGTTTGTTTGTGAATATTTCTTAATTGTGTTTTATCAGTCTTTTTGTGTCTTGAGTCAAAAATCCAAAAATTACATAAAAATTTGAAAATCATAAAGGCTTGTTTGACTTTGTTGAGTTTTGTCTTAAAACTCATTTTGCCGTGTACCTTTGTGCTAATGGCTTTGTGCATTGTCGAGCATTGCTTGTCTTCATGCACTCATATCACTATGGGAAAAATCTTGAAATCTATGTGATTGTTGTAAATAGATCTTCAAACTTGTCATGAATGATTAGTGAATGGTTATGTTGATCTTGAAACATGCATAGTCTTGTGTCTATATCTCTTCCCATTTTTTATTTATTTTGTTTGCTAAAAAGAGCTCACTAAATGTAAATCTCCAAATGAAAAGAGATATTGAGCTGCAAAAGCCTGTCGCACATTCTAGTATTTGACTAGGAAAAAGGGTAAGCGACTTTATATTAAAAGTGAAATTTCTTTCAAAAAGGCCAAAGGCCTGCTCTTCAAAGAAAAGTGTAGTCTATCCCTCTCACAATGAGAGATGATTGCCTCAAAAGATCAATTGTTATGGCTGAAAGTGGAGTCAAATGAAAGGCTCCAAGTTATGTTATCAAGTTGTGTGGGAAGTCATATATTCATATTTCTATAATTGAGATTGGTCACATGATCTAGTGCTAATTGTGTATGCCTTGGTTGAATTGATCATTGAAGCTTCACATTAGACAAAGGACTATTTCATTGTTGATATCCACACACAACACACAAGTTTATGTTCAATAAATGCCATATTCATTTGTGTGATTGTACTTGATAAAATGTGTTTTCACATGCTCAATCTTTGTTAATTCAAGCACAAAAAGATTTTTGAGTGTTTTAGGTGTTTTTGGAAAGTGTTTTGCTGGAAAAATCTGAAAATTTCAAAAATACAGTTTTGCCCTGTTTTGGCGGCTCAATCGCGGGTATGTCAAGTCGCGAGCCTCAGTCGCATCTTCGCTGGTCAGTTTTGGCGACTTGTTCGCGAGTGGAAGGTCCAGTCGCGAGATTCACTCAGAGATTTTCGCGGCTCAGCTCGCGACTCACTCGCGGGTAGACCTTCCAGTCGTGAAAAACACTTAGAAAAATTTTTCAAAATTTTCCTCTTGAGTGTTTTGGCGGCTTGAGCTGGCGACTGTGTGGCGACTTGAACCAGTCGCGAAAATCGCGTGTTTTGCAGAAACAGGAGCAGTTTTTAAACCTCTTTCAGTTTTCCCTCGAACTTGTGTAACTGTTCATCTTCTCTTAAAACTGCTGTTTTCTCCCAAAACTCTTCGTGAATCCATTTTTCAAACCCTTTTGGTGCTTCATTTCTTCTCCAAATCATCAAGAAAAGGTATGGGTTTTGCTTTCTCAATCTCAGTTTCTTTTTCCTGCATATTTCTGTTACTGTTTGGACTGGTATTGTGTTCGTTATTCTTATCTCTATGTGTAATGGGTATGGAGTATCCTGTTTATGATATTGTTCTCACCCGTTTTCATGCTGAGCAGTCAATGTGTTTTTCATTGTTCTGAATTTTTTGCTGATTATTGAATCTGAGAATCTTTTCTGAAATGGGTTTGGTGTTTATGTGACTTACTCATTACGCTTGCCTGAATATTGATGTGTGGATGTTTGGTTTCTTCATGATTGAAATATTTTCTCCATGCTCATGTCTCTGATGGAGTGTTTTATGTTATCTGTTCAAAATGATTCAAATGCTGTTTCCTAGTGCATATCATGGTCATGTTAACATGTCTCATTGACAGTTGTGATGTATTTCTTCTTCTTGGTGCACTTTTACCAAGTTTGATGCACGGATTAGTTTGTGTTTCTGTGTATTGTTGGAAGGTTTGGTTGGGTCTGTATTTTTTTTCAGTCTGGGTTTCTACATTGAAATATTGGTCTTACTGAATCTTGTTGACAATCTTTTGTGGGGTATTGTCGCTTGGTTCTTTTCTGTTGGTCTGTTCTCTTGCAGATGTCTCGTCGATCTTCCAGGGGTAAAGACATTGTTGCTGACGAATCAGCATCCCCAGTTGCTAAAAGAACTCGTCTATCATCTCAAGCATCTCAAGATCCCAATGAGGATAGATTCAGAGTTCCCCTGAACTCACACGCCTACTCAAATGTGTTTGACAAGTCAACAACTATAGTGGAGCGGGTAGTAGAGTTCAACACCTTAGGGACTACATTCATCCCTCGAATCTTTGAGAAACGAGACTGGGCAAACTTGTTCGGAAACTTTGATGATCCAATGGATGAGCTGGTCAAAGAATGCTTCTCCAATGCATCTGATCTTGGACCTGTCCTCGTTTTCTGGGTCAGAGGAACAGAGTTTAGTGTTACCCCAGACTCCATCGCAGATCTTCTCAGCATCACCAGACCTCAGAATGTGAATTTAACTCCCTATGATGAACGAAATCCAGAGGTTGGGGAAATTCTACAAATCCTAGGACACGATCATGAGGTGTCTAGTGCAGGGACTTCCATCAGCACCGCAAAGTTTGCACCTGAGTTGACCACACTGAAGTTGATCATGTTCACCAATCTCTACCCACTGTCCAACACTACATTCATCAATCTTGGGAGAGCTATATTTCTGTGTGATCTCATTACCGGAGCCCCCATTGATATATGTGCTCACATCTACTACAACTTGAGGAAGACCGCTTGTCGATCTACAGCTCGAGGAATCATTCCATTTTGCAGTCTCGTCATGAAACTCATCCTTAGTGCTGGCATTACTCCTCCTGCAGATGGTAAAATGTTGACTCGTCAACGTCCCATTTCTTTGTTCACTCTTCAAGCGAGCAGAAGTCACTCCTCCAAATCACCAAGAAGTGCTCACATCTCTCCGGTTCCTTCATTTACTCCTGACTCAGAGACACCTGCACATACCACATCTGCATCTCGTGATGTTCCTGAAGCTTCACCGGCTGGTATTCCGCAAGCACAAACTGCTTCTCATACTGACAGAGTTGGCAGTGTTCTTGAGCATATTCAGAAACGCGTTGATGAGCTTGTGGCACTTCTCTACTCCACAAACAACCATGTCCAAATGCGCCTCGAGACTATGGAGAATCAGCTAGATGAGATTCAACGAAAGTTGGACGAGAGTCTTTAGCTATTCGTGACAAAAAGGGGGAGAGCATTCAGTAAGGGGGAGAAAAGTTCAAAGGGAAGTGTGCATAGTGATAGGGGGAGTACACACACACACATACTTTTGTTTTGTTTTTCGTCTTATCTTCTAAACTTATGGTTCTTTTGGTTTTGATACACTGTGTTTTGGTGTATAACTGTTTCTAACTCTCTTCATATACTCTTGGATAAACTTTTATATATGTTTGATGATGTTATTCAGGTATTTGTTGGTTTGTACCCATATGCTTATGTAAGCTTTCAGGGTTTATGTTTTATGCATAGTTTGTAGGCCTTGTGGTATGTACCATGCTTAAGTGCAGCCTTTATGCTATGTTGAAATCAGTACTTTAATCTAAATGTTCTGCATTGTGATTGTTGCACTGTCACTCTTGTGCCCTTGTAGGATTGTTCCTAGATGCATATGCCTTGTGTGCTATGCATTGGTTGAGTGTTGTACATACAAGTGTCTTGCCTTGTGCTTGTTAACTTGTATGTCCTTGTGTTCATTCCAAGTGTGAATGAGCACTGTGATCACTACTTTGTGGTGTTCACTTGGTTGATCAAGCCATGGTTTGTTCATTAACTCCATCTTATGCTTGATCTCTTTTTGCCTGTTTCATATGCATTTAGAATTTTCTGCTTACAATGATCATGGTGTATTGTTGTGTTTCAGGAGTTTATGTTCATATGATTCAAGTGCTTCACAGCTTCTAGAATTAGGTGTGAGTGAGTTTTGATCAACTGTTCCCAACTCACATGTTAAGTCTAGAGTCTGTTTTAGGGTTTTGTCACGGAATAGCCAAAGGGGGAGATTGTAAGGTTGAATTTATTCAACCATCTAATTGGCTTTATTCCGTGCCAAATTTGCTTGTAATTCAGCATTTAGTAACCCTGTATTTAGGTGGGATTGTTGTAAGGGTAGTGAGTGAGATAGTGTGAAGATTGCTCAAGAGTGTGCAAGAAAACAGAGTGTCGCGGCTGGGACTCGCGGCTGGACTCGCGGCTTCAACCCGCCAGAAGATGCACACGTGCCAAGCATGCTGGAAGATGAACAGTCATGCTAGCTGGAGCACTACAGGACAAAACAGGACAACTGGCCATACGGTTAACTCGCGACTGGAACTCGCGACTTAGTCAAGTCGCGAGGTCAAGCCGCGAGCCACCCCTGTTTTGGAAAAACCTGACGTTTCGCATTCCACTCCTCTTCAGTATAAATACCCTTTTAACCCACGATTGAAAGAGAGCTTCCAGAGAGAATTTTGAGAGAGAAACCCTAAAGAAAAACCAGATTGTTTCACCCACAATCTCTACCTTAGAGTCTCATCAAATACCCTCACTCTCTTCCTCTCCATTGTCAAATCCTTGAGAGGCCATTATACCAAACCTGGTTCTCACCATTATCATCTCTGTGAGACAGACGTTTGGAGTTCTGGGAAGCAGTTAGGAAGGAGCCAATATTCATTGGTTGATGCTACGGTGTAGTAGCGGAATCCGGAAAGCTAGAAAAGAAAAAGGTTCGGCGCAACCTCGTTGGAGCAAGAAGCTTGGAGGGCTTAGGTGCATTGGGTAGATTAGGCTTGGAGGGTCTATTGCTGTCCTTGTATCCCAACTGTATTTTCTAGTGGATTGATTACGGCTTGGAGGGCGGCGGAGAGGTTTTTCGCCGAGGTCTTCGGTTTCCTCTTCGATAACATATCTGGTGTTATCGCTGTGTTTGCATCTTCCTTCCTCTCTATCTCTGCCTTTACATTAATCTGCTGTGGTTTATTTTGATGTGGCTTAGATAGTTGTTTAATCAATTCCATGTTATAGCATATGTTAAGTTTCCGCACACTAGTTGTTTAACATATTGCATGTGTTGATTAAATTGGTTTTTGGGGGTCTAAACGTTCAAAAGTGTTTTTGTACACGTTTTTGAACTTTCATTAAGAAAGACAGGTGGTTGTGAAGGCAAAGATCAAGCACCGATCTAATCCATTCCTCCCTTGGCGATTTCCCCCTCTCTCTATCTTCATTTGATGAGAATCAATGGTGTGGTTGTGTGTGACCTTTAAGTCCGTGTGTTTTGATGGGATAGAGGGAAAGAAACTTTCAGATGAAGTGCTAAGAGAAAAGGAAGAAAGGAAGAAAAAAAAAAGAGGAAGAAAGAGAGCTCTCAAGAACGTTTTGGAGTTTGGAGGAAGTGGTAGGGAAAAAAAGGAAAGAAGGAGAAAAAGAAAAGAGTAAGGGTACGTGTGTGGAGGAGAAAAAAAGAGGGGAAAAAAAGGAGAAAAGAAGGAAATATGATACATGTGTGGAGGAGAAAAAAAGAGAGAAAAAAAAGAAGGAAAAAAAGAAGGAAATGCTATCACAATATTTTCATAATAAATCTTAAGTGGTAGGTTATTATTAGCTAATATTGGTGAGAAAAAAATAATTTTTTTAGAAAGAGAAAAAAATAATTTTAATAGTATGTTCAAATTAAAATTAGTATCAATTATCATAATATTTTCACAATAAATCTTAAGTGGTAGATTATTATTAGCTAATATTGGTGAGAAAAAAAAATGTTTTAGAAAGAGAAAAAAAATTGTAATAGTATGTTCAAATTAAAATCAATATCAATTATCACAATAAATCTTAAGTGGTAAGTTATTATTAGCTAATATTGGTGAGAAAAAAAAAATTTAGAAAGAGAAAAATTGATTTAAGTATTATGTAGTTGATTTAAGTATGAAATAAACTTATATATATATATATATATATATATATATATATATTGTCCTTTTTGGTAATCTATCACTCAAACCACCACTTTTATAAGTGTTAGCCAAACACTTAAGCTTAACTTTTACCAAACACTCAGCCTTTATAAAAAACCCAGTTTCATACCACACTTTTTGAAAACCCCATTTTTTCAGAAAACTCAGTTTTCGTCCTACTAGTGAAACGAATGATGATTACTTGGACAACAACAGAGAAAGATAAAACAATATGGAAGGTGCTTTTTCGTTTCTTTTTGATTTTGATTCTTACCGCTTTCGGCTGTTGATCTCCTTGCATCTGACGGAGCTTCTTTTGTTTCTCTTCTTGATCCTAAGCTCAAAAGTTGATGACTCAGCAATTAAAAGGTTCCTAAAATGTGTTTAATTTGCCAATTGAACCATCCTAATGACTTCTCCATCAATTCTTCTGAACTGTGGACTTTGTAATTAACTTGATTCTAATCCGTGTGTGTATATATATATAAGTCCATTTTTTACTTCTTGGTATAGCAAAATATAGATGACATCGATTTATCCCATAAGAAGTGATGATGCCAAAAAATCGTTAGTTGAACTCGTCGTCAATACAGATGGATGAATGCATTGGCTTCATCCAGAGACGAACCTTTTGGTGCTTTTCTTCTCTGGCTTTATAGCTTTTGGTGATGTTCTTCTCTGGCTTTATAGTTGATGATGCAGAGAATCGTTAGTTTAACTTCTTGTCAATACAGATGGACAAAGATGTTAGATTCGTCCAGAGATGAACTTGCAATAAGATATGAAATAGAGAAAAAGAAATACACTAGTGTGGTGTTTGTCAAACACCCTCCGATGATTAAGTTAGGTTGAAATTCAATTGAAGTATATTGCAAAATAATTCAACTAAGGAATAGTTTTTAGGATGAGAATTGTGTACCTTTGGCTCTTTGGTTTGTGTGGGTTTTATAGCCCTTATCTTCATTGTCTGAATGAATATTTGCATTTATAGGATATGGAGCCATTGGTATTAATGGCTGGCCTTTATTGTTTGCCAACGGCTATTTGTCTGTTGGTGCCCATACATTACTTCTTAGCTGTCTTTGGCATTGAAGTTCTTTTATGACTTCGTTCGCCATTGATGTCCATATGTTATGCTTTGCAATGAATAGCATTTAATTCGTCCGTCAAGAGATTGCCGATCTTGATAAATTAATACTCATCAGTAATGAATGCATAGGCGTTATAGACTTCAATGATCTTTTGCCTGTTGGTCCGTCAGTTACTCTATCTAGCGCATTAACCATTACTCATGTCATTTATGGGGAACCCATTTAACGTATGTTGTAGTCGTTCATCATATGGACAATGCTGGCTTGATGGAAGATGCTAAATTTCTTCTTCTTTTGCTATATGATGGACAAGGGTGATTTTTCTCCTCTTCAGTTGCCCCCCTATTCCTACCATTGTCTTTACAGATGCGGTTGGAATATGGAAGGTGATGAAGCCACTTAGGTTGTCCATCTAACTCGTAGGTAGGAAGACTTTAGTTTTTTGTCCTTCCCCTTTAGGGATGACTTTACGTTGGACTGTCCATCTGTAGGCGACTTTGGTCATGTGTCCATCTTTGAGCAACTTTATATTTAGACTGTCCACCCATAGGCAACTTTGGTTGTCCATCCACCCTTAGGCGACTTTGTGTTTAGATCGTCCACTCGTAGGTAACTTTGGTCATCTGTCCACCTTTAGGTGACTTTATATTTAGACCGTCCACCCATACGCGACTTTGCGTTTAGATCGTCCACCCATAGGTGACTTTGGTTGTTTGTCCACTTTTAGGTGACTTTATGTTTAGACTGTCCACCCGTAGACAACTTTAGTCATCCATCCACTTGTAGGCAACTTTGCATTTAGATCATCCACCTGTAGGCGACTTTGGTTGTTCGTCCACCCTTAGGCGACTTTGTGTTTAAACCGTCCACCCGTAGGCGGCTTTGGTCGTCCGTCCACCATTAGGCGACTTTATGTTTAGACCTTCCACCCATAAGCAACTTTAGTCATGTGTCCACCCTTAGGTGACTTTGTGTTTAGACCATCCACTCGTAGGCGACTTTGGTCATCCGTCCACCCTTAGGCAACTTTGTGTTTAGACTGTCCACCCGTAGGAGACTTTGGTTGTCTATCCACCCTTAGGCAACTTTATGTTTAGACTGTCCACCCATAGGCGACTTTGGTCATCCATCCACCTTTAGACGACTTTGTGTTTAGATCATCTACTCGTAGGCAACTCTGGTCGTCCGTCCACCCTAAGGCGACTTTATGTTTATTTTTAGACCATTCACTCGTAGGTGACATTGTTCATGTGTCCACCCTTAGGCGACTTTATGTTTAGACCATCCACCCGTAGGCGACTTTGGTCGTCTGACCACCCTTAGGTGACTTTGTGTTTAAACCATCCACCTGTAGGCAACTTTGGTCGTCCGTCTACCCTTAGGCGACTTTGTGTTTAGACAATTCACCTATAGGTGACTTTAGTAGTTCAGTTCCTTCTACCCAATGCATCTCAAATGGAGATATAAGTTGTGTCAAAACATGACACTTATAAGCAATTTATGAAAAGGAAATGCAAGCCAAGTAAATGTAAACATGGTCGTAGGAAGTGAACTACTAGTAGTACTTCCTCAAGTGTTTAGCGTTCGAAGGGTGAGGTAGCTTCTACCCATCAAGTGTCTCTTGTCAGGTGGTTGTCAATATCTTCTCCATATCCTTGGATATTTGGGTTGGATAAGTTCCTACAATGATAGTTAGTGTAACAACCCTCTTATGGTATATTTTTGTCACCTGTGAAACTTACAAGAGGTGATGTGAATGGACGAAGCTATTCTTTCAGTATCATCATCTTCTAGAAGGTGGGCATATAGAGGATGTCCATTGAACTTCTATTGTCAATCAAGATTTGGTGAATGTTATACTCCTCTATCCTTAACATAATTACCAAGGGATCATCATGAGGCTGTCTAATCCCTCTGGCATCTCTTTTAGAAAAGGAAATATCTAGATTGTCTCTTCTGGGTGCTTTGGAGGATGGAAGACAATAATGGATGTTGTTGACTTCCCTCATGTCGGCTTTCCTTAATGATTTGGAAGGTCCTCTCATCATGATTTCTCCCAAGATTGTTTGTACTTCTCCAATGGGGTCTTTAACTTGACCAGGACTTGGTTCTTTTTTCTTTGGTCTTGCTTCTCTATAGGATCGTCTCTAATAATCTTCTTGTCATACAAACTTTTGAAGATTCCCTTGGTGAATTAGAGACTCTACTTGCTCTTTCAAGTGCCTTCATTCGTCAGTATTGTGGCCATGAACTCGATGGAATCTACAATACTTACTTTTATCTCGAGATTTGGCTGGTTTTTTAATTGATCTGGGCCAATTTAAACCAAGTTCGTCCTTGATCTGTCTCAGCACTTGGTTGATAGGCATTACTAGAGGAGTGAAATTAGTGAACTGTGACCTCTACTCTAGAGGGCTTCTTTACTTTTCAGAACCATGCTGTGTATTCCATTGATCTTTCTTTTTTTCAGGACGGTGATTCGTATGATCATCTCGCATATGCATCCTTTGCATTCATGTACTTCTACACCTTCTGAAGCAGTTCTGTCATGGTCTTGGGCGGGGACTTATTTATGGAGAAAAAGAAGTCTCCAGGCAGTAGTCTGGCTGGAATGTGGTCATGATAACCTGAAGCCTCATCCACTTGTTATACTTCTTTGTTGAAGCGATCTACATACTACCTTAATGACTCTCCTTCCACCTATTGGATATTCAATAGATGGCCTAAGGGCTTCTTGTGGTGCTGTCCTCCTATGAAATGATGAACAAAGTTTTGTTTGGTTGTTCAAAGTTAGCAATTGTACCTGGTGATAGCTTGCTAAACCACACTTTGGTCGCACCTTTTAGAGTGGTTGGGAATGCTCTACACATGACCTTATTGGGCGTCATCTATAGGTGCACTAAGGTTTTGAAGGACTCAATATGGTCTAGGGGGTCTTTCCACCCATCGAAGGATTTGAGTTGTGGAAGCCGAAACATGGGAGGTAATGGAAAATTTGGGACTTCTGTAGTGAAAGGTGAATCTGTTCTCCGAATCATACCATCTAGGTTGGATGTAGATTTGTCCTTCATTGTGTTTCTTAGTTTGTCCATTTCTCTCTCTATTTTACGACAAATTTCTTCCATTCTAAAGGAGTTTTCTCCTTCTAGCATTCTTCTTCAATGATTCAACAGATCAGTTGTCTCTTGATCTTTTTTCTTTCTTCATTTCTTTGATCACTTTGGGTTTCTGCGATTTGCCTTAACTCCAAATTCTGTCATGTAAATTCTTCAATGTTTGTTGTCAATGCTTGAATTTGCTGCACTGTGGAATCCATCTGGTATCGAGAAAAATTCTTTCGTCAAGAAAAGGGAAACTGTATAACCTTGCAAACGTTCCCTACAGATGGCGCCAAACTGATGATGCCAAAAAATCGTCACTTAAACTCCTCGTCAATACTGATGAACGAAGGTGTTGGCTTTGTCCAGAGACGAACCATTTGGTATTGTTCTTCTTTAGCTTTATAGCTAATGATGCAGAGAATCATCAATTTAACTTCTTGTCAGTACAGATGGATGAAGGCGTTGGATTCGTCCAAAGGCAAACCTGCAATAAGATATGAAATAAAGAAAAAGAAATACACTGGTGTGGTGTTTGCCAAACACCCTCCAATGATTAAGTTAGAATGGAATTAAATTGAAGTATATTGCCAAAGAATTCAACTAGGGAATAGTTTTTGGGATGAGAATTGTTTACCTCTGGTGCTTTGGTTTTTGTGGGTTTTATAGCCCTTATCTTCATTGTTTGAATGAATATTTGCATTTATGGGATATGGAGCCATTGGTATTAACGGCTGGTATTGTTTGCCAACGGCTATTCATCCGTTGGTGCTCGTACGTTACTCCTTAGTTGCCTTAGGCATTGAATGTCTTTTACGGCTTCGTTTGGCATTGATGTCCATACATTATGCTTTGCATTGAATAGCATTTAATTCGTTCATCGAGAGATGGATGATCTTGATAAATTAATACTCATCAATAATGAATGCGGAGGATTATAGACTTCAATGAATATTTGCATTTATGGGATATGGAGCCGTTGGTATTAATGGCTGGTTTTTATTGTCTGTCAATGTCTATTTGTTTGTTGGTGCTTGTATGTTACTCCTTAGCTATCTTGGGCATTGAATGTATTTTACAGCTTCATCTATCGTTGATGT
Source organism: Quercus robur (assembly GCF_932294415.1). Taxonomy (NCBI): domain Eukaryota; kingdom Viridiplantae; phylum Streptophyta; class Magnoliopsida; order Fagales; family Fagaceae; genus Quercus; species Quercus robur. Next base: position 31,007,940 of record NC_065539.1, on the reverse strand, counting down.
CCGTACATTACACTTTGCATTGAATAGCATTTAATTCGTCCATTGAGAGATGGACGATCTTGATAAATTAATACTTATCAATAATGAATGTGGAGGCATTATAGACTTCAATGGTCTTTTGCTCGTTGGTTCGTTCGTTATGCATTTGTCTATCTGGCGCGTTCATTGTTACTCATGTCATTTATGGGGAACCCATTTAACATATGTTGTAGTCGTTCATCATATGGACGATGCTGGCTTGATGGATGATGCTAAATTTCTTCTTCTTTTGCTATATGATGGACGAGGATGATTTTTCTCATCTTCAAGAAGCATACCTTGGGCATTTTCTTCATCCATAGTATCACCATTTTTGTTTCTTCTCTTGGTTGGAATTGGACATAAATTCCAGCTCATATCTACAAAGAAATAAGAAAAAGAAGGAAAGGTAAGTTTAACTGGCAATGAATTAGGGAAGCACAAAATAATAGTAACTAGCAAGATATTAGTTGGTTCATCCACTTAGCAATACTTGAAACAATGCCTTTGATGAAGCATAAAGTCACCTCGCCAGTATGTTCCTCACCAATTTTGATGGACGGAGCCAATTTCCTATTAAGAGCAAAGAGAGTAAAGGTGAAAGACATCGGGGTGGTGCCAACAAAGGGCCCTCCGATGCTTAAGTTAGATAATCTTTCTTTAGGAATCTATAGCATATGTTGCAGTATGATGTGTGAGTGTGTTTACTTACTTAAGTTAGTTGGCTTTATATAACCAATACTCGAGTTAATGCATTTATCCACTAATCTCCCCTGGACGTTGCACCTAAGTGAATTGTAGCATTAATGGCAATGAAATCTCCTCTTAATTCATAACGTCTGAACGGTAGCTTAAGAAGGCTTCTGTAACAGCCCTCTTGCCATTGCTCATTTCTAGCTGGATTGGTGGAGTTATTTCTGACTTTAATGTGCTTTTGGTCGTCCATTGGAATAGACGGCCATTTAATCACTGCTCGTCAGGTGGAGTTATTTCTAACTTCAATGTCCTCATGGTTGTACGTGCAAGTTAGATTTGAGCTTATTTATGTGAGTGAAATAAGTTATCCAACAATACATTTACATGAGAAAGCTCGAGAAGATGCAAGCTTTGACATGACACTCAAACAAGAAATAAAGAAAGCCATGGTAGGATATGAAAAAGACGCACATTTAAACAAGAAGAAGACGCTGATCAAGAAAACAACACATGATGCACGTGGAAAACCCTAGAGAAGGGATAAAAAACCATGATTTTTGCAAGAACAAAACATTCTTGCTTGGCTTAGCTTATATTATAGCTATGATGCTATTTGCTGACTAAGGGATAAGAATTGTGCTAACGTGGCACTAGGACCTTTGGGTCGGTAGCTTTGCCACTGCTTGGGAGACAAGTCTTAGAAATTGAGAGGGACATTAGGCTTATTGTGATTGGTACACGTGTTTCCATGGTGACTTATGGTGTACTCAGCCAATAAGGGGTGTCTTTATAGCCTCTGACCTTAGAAGGTCACTATCTCCCTTTTTGTGAGTGCTTGAGTACCATGTCAGGTTTAAATCTTACTTCCTTCCCAAGACAGTCATGCCTTTAACACTGACCAAGACACAATCTCTTAGCCATCACCTACTCTCCCTTACCTCACAGCTGCTCCACGTGTAAAGTTTGGATTCAACCACTTACGCATTCTCCCATGCCTTAGTGGTGTTATGTACATTAGCCCCTTGACTTCAATGGCGTTTAATGGCAAAGGCCTTTGATAGTCACATTGGTTCAGGTATTAATACTTTAGTAATCATACCCTTGTAACATTCAAAATGGACACGTGGCTCAAAAGGGTGCTCCTAGCTATTTTGGCGTCTCTTTGTTTCTTGCGTTTTGGTAGACAAACATTGCTCCTCATAAATGTCATGTCTCTTTACTTAATTGTAGTTGAAGATTTAAATAGGGAATGTTTCTTCTTCAAACTTCATTCCTTTTGTATTTTCTTGCTTTCTCTTAAAAACCTTAAACTCCACAAAAAAAAAAAAAAAAAATTATGTCCAACTCTTCTTCTTCTAGTGGTTTTAACTCCTTACAACATTCCTTAATCTCTTTTAAGAGTGCTTCTACTGATCACACTCCTTCCCCACCGCCAAGCCCTGTGCACCCTCCTCTCCCTTTTCCCATTCACCTTTTACCTCCTTAAATCTTCATTCCCAAGGAGGTTGCTCCTTTTAACTAGAGCAATGAAGAAGGAGAGGACTCTGAGGAACTTCGGTTGGTAGCCGAAGAGGAAGTTGAGGATGTAGCAACTGTTGCATTCTTGAGAGCACCCATTTGCTGTAGGAGAAGGTGAAGGCTTGGCCGCTCAAGCTTAAAGTCCAGCGCTTCAGGGCTCTCTGACTCCCAAAAGGTAGACTCTTCTGACAGCTCTTCTAAAGGTTTTTTTGATGGCTTTGACTCAGGGGATGATGAAGGCGAGGAGGAGGAAGAAGAGAATGATGATGATGATGATGATGAAGAGATGGAGTACTTGGCTCTGGATTATCCCTAAGAAGACTCTGGGGATGACATGGATGCCTATGCGCCAAGGTCTCCTTGAGTTGCTCGTTGTTGAACCCTCTTTTTATTTTTACTTTTTATGTTTATGTTTGTTTCGTTTAGCCATCTTTTGGCTTAGGTTGTAAAGAAAACTTTATCTTTCTTATTTTGGATATAAATTTTTGTGTTCTTTTGTTAATTAGAAAAGAGGTGATAGGTCATAAGGGCCAAATCATGTAAATCCCTCATTTCTGTTTTGTAAAAAAGAAACTTTTAGACACAAAAATATATAAAAGAAAGAAAGTTATTCATTACATGTTTATTTTTTCTTTCTTTAATGTTGTATTATATGTTTATTTTATTATATATCAAGCTCCTACACAACACATAAGGATAAATATGTCAGTTAATAAAATGTGAAACGCAACGAATTAAATTATACTTGTTGGTGAAGGGTTGCGCCTTTGCCCTTGGATTATAAAGGCGGTTTTCTTGATTTTAGCACCATTAACTGCCATTCTTTGTCAGAAATTCAGTTTCTTCCGTATGCTAACACGTGTCGATTTTGAAAAAATATCTCTTTTTTTGAATCAATCTCTTTTAGAGGGAAAAACATTAAACCTTCAAAGTATAAAAGGAAAAAAAAAAAATTTTCCTTCCATATTTTTCTCCTTTTCCCTTATCTTCTTCTTCTCCTTCTTCAATCCGGAATCTAGAACTTTTCTTTTAGATTAAACCATGGGTTTAAAACGCGGTCTACGATCCAGTTTCGTTAAATTTGTAGAACCTTCTACCCCAAAAGGTAACCAACCTCTTCTAAGGGGTGAGGAAAATCCTTCCATAGAAGAATAGTGGATCATCCCTCCCTTCTTCGAAGATAACCTATTTGATAAAAGTCTCGATTGGGACTCAACTCTTTGCTCCGAAGACTCTCTGTACACAATATGTGGGGAGCCTAATGATCTTTTAACCATGGATCTGGAATTGAAGCACATTCCAAGGCTTGGCACTTGCAGGGGAGATTTTGCCCCCTACCATAGATGTAGTTTTCAAATCCCACACCTCGGTTTCCAGAGGTTGGAGAAGCTGGTGTCGAAGAGTGTTGGCTCATCCTCCCTTCATGGAAATTCTACAAAGAGTAAATCTTGTGGAGACCATTCTTGTATTCTCCAGAAGATACCACTATTGGTGGAGACAAAGGTTTAAGGGCTAACTTCTAGGGATGGATCAGATATTTTTGGAGAGAATATGTTGATGGCGTGGATAAGGAAGCCAATGGAGACTCCCTGAAAGAAGGCACCGACTATGTTGTTCGGGAAGGTAACTCTAACTCCTATGAAGTTGAAGCTTTTATTGCCTTTTTACTTTCTTGCCATCTATTTGAGGGCTATCCTCATGAAAAGATTCTAAGTAGACATTTCCCTATAGTTGTTAAACTAGAGAACAATCTTTTCCCCTTGCTCCATATTTTCTAGGAACTTTATATTCCCACTTGGATCATTTTACTATTGACCTACAACGTTCTTGGGGTAGATTCCAAGTTGAAACCTTTGTCCCCGTTGCTTTTTTACAAATATGGTTGTGGGAACACTTTAGGAATTATGCTCCTGTCCCTAGAGTGTTAAGCTCCTATAAAACCAATCTGCTATCACCCCAAGGTATGCCACGCTCTTGGCATTGGAACAAAGTGGCAGTATTTTCAAATAGTTTCCTTTTCAAAGTATTAGATGACCCTACTGATTGGGCAGCTAGACCTTACTCTATGTTGGAAGGTGGACTTCCTCCATTATTCACTTCCCAAGAAAGCGTCTCTGTTTCTTGTTATAGATATACTCCCTGGTCTGAGAAAGAACTTTCTTTTATTGCTTGTGCTTTTCCTTCTCACCTTCAGGCATGCTTTCAAGATGAGTTTGAAACTCAAACCTACAATCCCCATAGGTTTGCCCGCCAATTTAGTTTAGACCAAGGCATACTGGGACACTTTTCTACTCTAGCTTTGCTTGCTGTTGTGGTCTTTCTAGCCTTTAAGAAGGAAAATTTCATCAAGATTTTGGTGTCAAGCCCTGAGATACCCTTTACTTCCCTTACCAGAAATGGACTACCCTCCCCTAGGTTTAAGTCATGGTGGTCCGACATCAAAGAGCGTGTTAGGAATTTTAGGGAAAGTGGTGCCCAACGAGTGGATGTCCCACCTATCTTTTAGGGAGATTTGACTTTGAAGCCCCTTTCAAAAGCCAAATCTTCAAGCACTAAGAGACAGAAGAAAGCAAAAACCCCTTCTATCAAGAAGCCCAATGTACATTCTTTTCTCTATAGTGACTGTTTCTTGTAACCTCTTCTTTTATCCCTAAACTCAAGTAACTTTTCTTCTTTACTCTATTTATGACCTTTGACAGGTTACAAGCTTTGTTCCTTAAGCTCAGCCCAAAGCAAAGAGTCACTTCTTCAACCCCAAAGGTTTCCATACAAGAAATGACTTCTAATGAAGAAACAGAGTCTAACACTGAAAGGGGGGGGGGGGGGACTCAAATTGGATGTATGCCGAAAATCCCCAAGAGAAAGAAGATTTAATAGAAGCTACTTCCAGGGAACAAGAGGGTGAAAGCACCTTGATAGAGCCTGATCCATTGCTCTCATTGGTTTCTCCCAATTTGAGAACAATTTGTTCCTTATTGCTCTCAAAATATCCTGAAACCATGAGGGATACTAGAGAGTGGACATTGTCACTTAGGGGCTTTCTCTTACAGCAAATTGGGTCTATCATATCCCAACTGCAGTCAAAGGATAAAGAGGCATGTCTAGCTCTCCCCTTTGATAATTTCCTTTCCACACTAAGTAAGGTTGAGAGCCTAAGTGTCAATATTGGCTGGCTAAAGAGCTGTGTCATTGCATTGAGGGACTTAAAGAAGGCAGGACCCTATATTCATACTTCCTTGTCCTCACTTCATGAATTAAGAGCCAAGGAGAACTTGTGTATTGACGAAGCAAAAGAAGCAGAATCAGCCCTACAGGTGCATGTCGCTTCAATCACTCAGCTCTAGGAATCAATCAACAAACTTTAGGTGGAATTAACATCCTAACAAGAAGAAAGTTTTGCCCTTCAAACTCAACTAAAAGATGTCACCGCAGAATGTAACTCTTTAAGGAAAGAGATTGAGAAGTTGGAAAGCGAGCTGGGAGCTCTGAGCGATCTAGACTTCTCTCTTGAAAATTTTAGTTTTCTAACAAACATTCTCTAATTTTCAAGTTGTAATATTTTTTTGTGGTCTTGAAAGGCCATGGTGTTGTACTTATAACTTTACCATTCCTTACTTCATCAGATGATTTAGACTTTTCATGCATATTATGAACAACATCATATGAAATAGCTGCATATAAATCTTTGTTTATAATAGTATGTGTTTTGCAAAATACAAAAGCATTTTTGACATGATGGCCACAAAAAAAAAAAAAAAAAATTTTTTTTTTTTACAAAATCAAGCATGATATTTCTTAAGGTGAGCTCTGCTAATCGGGCTATACACCTTCATACCTACTTGATCCTTTAGCCAATAATGTCCTATTGCATATGCTTCCTCTACTATGTATGAATCCTGTGAGAGACTGCCAAAATTAGGGGTTCTCAAAAAAGAGATTTGGGTACTTTTTTAGGTTACCTCTTTTTTTGGGTAAGTGGTGTGGAGTCGCCACTTATTTTTTTATACAAAAAAATAAGGAAAAAAAGTAAATACATACATGACTAAATTGTTTCATTCTCATTGATTGAATAAAAATACAAACATTTGGTAAATTGAATATTACATGGCTTTAGGTCCTAGTTACAAACTACCAAAAATACATGGCTTTTTGTCCTAGTTACAATCTATCCAAAATAAAAATAAAGATAAAGCCTAGGTCTACCTATCTAAAGACACTAAATTCAGAGGCTAGGTTACGGAATGGGAAGGTGTTAGGCACCCATTCCGCCTAGACAGAGTCTGGTCTTCTAGACTCTTATGACCAATGTACTCCTTTTATGTATGCTACAAATGATATGTTGTACACATGAAACACTTTAACCACATAAGTCTATATATAAAATGCATCCACTTTTTTGTTAAAAAATTTAGATTTATGTTGTGATTAAAAAAAAAAATTGATTTGGTTTAGAAAAATCAGCCCTGTTTTTTAGAAAAGGACTATATTCTTAAAATAAGCCTATGCTACATGCATCAAACAAAACAAACAACACTATTCATGACCTTTTTTATTTATTTCAAATCTGCTATGTTAAAAATTCAGATCTATATTTAAAGAAGATATAGATTAGTTTTTTGGATTTAAAAAAAATTCAGACTTGTATCTAAGGAAGATACAAATTAGTTTTTGTCAAAAAATTTAGATCTGCATCTAATGAAGATGCAACTCAGTTTTTGATTGAGAAAAATTCAGATCTACATCTAATGAAGATGCAAATCAATTTTTTGATTGAGAAAAATTCAGATCTGCATCTAATGAAGATGCAAATCAGTTTTTGATTGAGAAAAATTCAGATCTACATCTAATGAAGATGTAAATCAATTTTTTGATTGAGAAAAATTCAAATTTGCATCTAGTGAAGATGCAAATTAGTTTTTGATTGAGAAAAATTCAATTTGCATCTAATGAAGATGCAAATTAGTTTTTGATTTTGAAAAAGATTCAGATTTGCATCTAATGAAGATGCAAATCAGTTTTTTTTTTTTTTTTTTTTTTTTTTTTTTTTTGAAAAAAAGATATGATAACAAGCAGATTTTTGAAAAAAAAAAAAAAAGATCTTGACAACAAAAAAATCAAAAACATATTCCAATTGAGAAAATATCGACAACACATGATATGAGCATTTAAAAAATCAAAACTAAACAATCATTTATTCATACATCACCTAATTAAAAGAGATAGAAGAAGAAGAAGTAAAGGAAAGCTACCTCTTGCATGGACGATCTTTTTTTTTTCTTGAGAGAATATTTTATGGTTCAAAGAAATTTATGCAATTATCTTTGAAACCTAAAAATCATTGCTTACAAAAAAGAAAATTTTAAGGCTAAAGTCTCCAGAACCTCTTTAACATAAGAGAGAAAATACTAGAATAGGGAGTCAAAAAGAGGGGAAATTTGAGAGTGTGAAAAAGTGTATTGAATTTTGAGATCCAATCTCTATTTATAGACAAGGTTGTTAAACCCGGACCGGACTGTATGGTTCGACCAGGTTAACCGGGAACAATTCATCAAGAGGGTTCTTTAAACTCCAAGAACCGGCCTATGCAAGAAAGTTAGTGAACCGTGCCAATCGCGATTGAACCTTCCAGGTTTCAAAACCGTAAACGGTTCTTATAGGTCAGACCGTCAAAGGTTTTTTTTTGGTACTTACAGGCTTACCGCCATTGTTGAAGGCTAAAACCTCAACCACCGTGAGACGCTATCAGACTTGAGATCGCGCTCCCATCTTCCTGTTCTTCTTCTTTGTCTTGCTCGCACTTTTTCTGCTTTCTCCCTCTGTGTTTTTGATGATACCGTTTCTGCATTTTCCCCAATGCTGCTTCAACTCAGCCACTAATATTTGCTTTACTGTCAACCACCAATGCTTTACTGTTAAGCACCTTTAACTTATGTTTAACTCCTATAGGATTCCTTTTTTTTTTTTTTTTTTTTTTTTTTTTTAATTCATAAATGGTGAACTATTCAAATGGGCTTGGGCATAAAACTTTTTTTGATTGGATTGTCAAATAGGCTTGGCCATGGTCAGACAGACCAATTTCTACCTTAACCATTTTATGGGTCTCATAAAATTAAAAATAAAAATTATTGGGTACTCAAATGAGATTTTTCATGACTTAAGAGCTCCAACAAAAATGTTAAGTGTATATACATATAAAATTATTTATCCTTATTTTAGTTAAAATTTCTATTTATACTAATTTAATATATTTATTTATATTTAAATAATTATTAAATTAATCATGACATCATCACGGTTCGACCCCGGTTCAACCTTGATTCGACCTTAAAAACCTCAAACCTTTCCCTTTTACGGTTCAATGAATGGTCTGGGTCTGGAAACCTTGTTTATAGAGGCTAGGAGACTCGAAAAAATAGCTTAGACGATTAGAATACGAACCGAGATGCGTCCTTATCACTAAAAAATCGAAAAGGATGTGTTTTAATGTCACCCGAATGCCATTGGGCCAAAACCCTAATCTGTGCCATTCAACACTTTGAATGTGCCGATCTTGCTTTCGAGTTCGGGTGCATTTTGGACTCCTTTTTAGGTTTTCTTGAGCTGGGACTTGCACTCAGATGCGATTTTAATTCGTATTCTAAAATTTAAACTCTTTTCTGGATAATTCAAGTCTTTTCAACAACAATTATCTTGTAGATAAATACTCTAAAATAGATCTTGATAAAGTTTAGATTATCCACAATTTTGTCATTATCTAATAACCCCTTTATTCCCATGCAAGCAATCCTATTTTTTACACTAACTATCAACCAATCAAAATTGTTTTTAATTAATTTTAATTGTTTAACCAATTAGAATTAATTTAAATTAATCATGTGTGGTCGACTCCACCTCGACACAATGCATGCTAACCGTGCAAACTTGATCTTGCAATATCTTTCAATCCGACGGTCCGATTTGGAAATCGGGCATACCGTCCCGACCATTAGAACCTCGAGATCATTTTTATGATATGCAACAAAAAAATTAATGCATGTAATGCAATCATGATTTTTGGGTATATGAATAGTCATTCTAGTCATCTTCCTTGATTAAATCATGGGTGCAAATCGAGTGTCTACAGAATGCCCCTCATTCACAGAGCTTGGAAAGCGAATGTCAATGTAAAACAAAGACACTGATTTTAGCGGCCATAATTTAATTGAGGTTGAATTTTCAAAGATTACTTAGCCCTTGAACCTAAAACTTTTGAACATAGAACTAATGCTTTACCTATTGAAGAAAAATAAAAATTGTAAATACTTGACCTATTTGATAGTTGATGATCTTTGAAATGATTCTTGATAATTGAGGTGACCAAGAGGCTTTTCAATCTCAATCTTGAATGTGGATGGTAAGCAAGGGGCTTTTCAACCTTGGAACTGGAGTTGTGACAACCAAAGGTCTTTTCAATCTTGATCTAAGCTGTGGTGACCAAGGGGCTTTTCGACCTTAATCTTGAAGAAAAGGCAACCAAGGGGCTTTTCAACCTCGATCTTGAAGAAAGGGAACCAAGGGGCTTTTCAACCTTGGAACCAGAGCTGCAGCAACCAAGGGGCTTTGCAACCTCAATCTTGAATTGTGGCGAATGAGGGGCTTTTCAACCTTAATCTTGAAGAAAGGTAACAACCGAAGCTGTAGCGACTAAGGGGCTTTTCAACCTTGATCCTGAAGAAAGGTAACCAAGGGGCTTTTCAACCTTGGAACTGGATTTGTAGCGACCAAAGGGCTTTTTAACCTCTATCTTGAACTGTGGCAACTAGGGGGCTTTTCAACCTCGATCTTGAAGAAAGGTAACCAAGGGGCTTTTCAACCTTGATCTTGAAGAAAGGGAACCAAGGGGCTTTTCATCCTTGGAACCAGAGCTGTAGTGACCAAGGGACTTTTCAACCTCGATCTTAAACTGTGGCGACCAAGGGGCTTTTCAACCTCGATCTTAAAGAAAGGGAACCAAGGGTCTTTTCAACCTCGGAACCGGAGCTATGGTGACCAAGGGGCTTTTCAACCTTGATCTGGTTGCTGAAATGTCGATCAAAGGGATTTTCAACTTTGATTTGACTGTTGGAATGTCAATCAAAGGGCTTTTCAACTTTGATCTAACTGTTGGAACGTTGATCAAAAGGCTTTTCAACTTTGATTTGGCTGCTGGAGCATCAGTCAAAGGGCTTTTCAACTTTGATTTGGCTGTTGGAATGCCAATCAAAGGGCTTTTCAACTTTGACCCTACTATCGCCTGCAAAAAGTCAAAATTTGGGATTAGACTTTAAATGATGAGGGTTTTATGGTCCCACTATTTTTGAGATGTGTGATTTCCATTGGTTCTTTTTTTATTTGAATTATTTTACATTAGCATGAAAACCTAGATGGATTTTTGTGGTTCCTTGAAAAAGATTTTTTTTTTTTGAAACTTAAAATTTGAAACTTGGAATTTGGAACTTGAAATTTGGAATTTGAAACTTGGAATTTTGAAAATTGAAAGTTTGGAAGTTTGAGACTTGAAATTTTGAAGCTTGAAACTTGAGATCTTGAATTTTGAAACATGGAATTTGAAATTTGAAAATTTGCAACTTGACATTGTGAAACCTGAGATTTTAAAAACTTGCAATTTGAAATTTTGAACATTGAGATTTTGGAAATTTGCAACTTGAAATTTTGAAACTCGAGATTTTGAACATAGGAATGAAAATTTTGAATTGAAACTTTGAAATTTTGGATTTTGAAAATTTGGAATTCAAAAGTCAATCTTTTATTCTTAATCCGCTCCAACAATTTTTTTTCTTTTTCTTTTTATTTTTTTTTTTGGAAATTGATATGACCCTTCTTTTTTCATGATTATTTTTAGAAGAAGAGAAGAAAAGGAAAAGAAGAAAAAGAAAAAGAAAAGAATTTTTTTTGGGAGTTGACTGTGATAGGCCACAAACTGAATGACCCCTTGTGATAGAAATTAATTAATTAATTAGCCAAGTTATTAATTAATCAATTTATCATGCAAAAACGTGGTAGCACAAAAAAATCACCAATAAACTAATTATGCAACGGAAAATAATAACACGGTGATTTGTTTACGAATGGGGAAAACCTAACGGCAAAAACCCTACCGGGTGATTTTCAGGTCACCACTCCTGAAACTCCATTATTATCACAACAAGTGGTTACAAGTAAAAGAATCCCAAGTACCTTACCAACCTATAATTGAACCCTTACCCCAATACCCAATTGGACTTGTTCTGTAGTTCTCCTTTCTGATGCACGACTCCCAAGTACGTGACTAACCAATTGCACGGATCCCAGTACGCAACTTCAATCACCAACTAAGAAGATTGTTGGTTGCAAAGTTCTTCAGTTCATCCACACGATGAAGATCAAGAAGATGCTTGGTCACAAAACCCTACGGTGCACATACACAGCAACTTCTTCAATAGAAAGAGATGAACTAGGGCCAGAACTTCGTCTCCGGTCACAATTTGCTTAAACAAAGTTTGCTCAATACTTGTGCAACTTGTGAACTGTTTGACGGCCCTTAAAATAATCCTTTTATATGTCTAGGGTTAGGAGAAAAGATGGCCCAAAGACATATTCACGGATCCCAAGAAAATCATATTTGAATTCTGAAAATCTTAAACCTCGACAGATAGGAGGTGTCCAGAAGCTGTCAAGCAGGTATCGAGCACACCAATCTTTGAACAGATTTCTTAAGCTCAATAGATGCAGCTGTCGAGCCAGCTGTTGAGCTTTAATGAACTTGCACTATCAATTTGTTTTCTTAGACAGACTTGAAGGCTTCAACACTTGATCTTGAAACATGGTTTCTTGAAATATTTAAACACATCCTAAATCTACCCAAATACAAGTAAAGTGCGTTTTGTCAAAGGATAAGCCAATTACATAAAGTAGTGACATATGTTCCTAACAAGTGAAACACATATGTCCTAACAAACTGAGTTGACTCAGCAACTTGCTGAGTTTTAAGTGTGGGGGCCGACTTTGGCCCCCTTCTTTTCTTGTCTCCTTTTTTTCTTTTTTTCTTTCTCCTTCCTCCCCTTTCTTCCAACCACTAACACTATTCATCTTCTTTTTCCACTTGAATTTTCTTCTTCACCTCACCATTTCTTCTCCAAAAAAAAAAAAAAAAAGAACACTTTTCTAAGCTTCTCAACCTTCCTTCACTCATCCCCCTCAATATTTTTTAGATCCTTGTGTTCTTTAGCACTTTTGCTACACACCCATTTTTGGTAAAACCCATTTTCAAACTCATCTTTGCTTTGCATCAAAATGTCATCTTCTTCCAATGGACCCTCTTTTCTTACTTCTCATGGCAATAAATATCATCCATCATTTGAATGAGGAGGGGCTCCTTCAAGACCCCAAGACCCATGCTCCATATTCTCACATGGACATTAAGGTGAGTTTTTCCTTTGGTTTCTTTGTTTGCCAAAAAGTTGTTTCATGTTTCATTGAAAGTTTGATGGTGAGACATTGTCATTTTATTGTGTGATCTTGTTGGAATTTAATCTTGGCTTTGGAACATTTTGGAAGTGTTGTATTTTTGGTCATGGTGTAATTTGGACAATATTGGTGGCTTATGGAATTTTGGCAATGTTGGTAATTTGTGATGTTGGATGAATTTTGGGGACATGGACATTGTGAAAAATTTGTGTTGTAGGCTTGTATGAATATTGATAGGCCAAGAATGTATTGACCCCTTGTGATAAATTAACCAATTGATTTAGCCAAGTTAATTAATTAATTCAATTAACATACAAAATGCGTGGTAGCACAAACAAATCGCCAATTAACTAAATATAGTGGAAAATAAATTGACATGGTGATTTGTTGATGAATGGGGAAAACCTACACGGCAAAAACCCTACTGGATAATTTTAAGGTCACCACTCCCAAGAATCTACTATTATCAAAACAAGCGGTTACAAGTAAAGGAATCCCAGTACCTTATACCAACCTACAGTTGAACCCTTACCCCAATACCCAATTGGAATTGTTTTGTAGTGGCAATCTCTCCTTTTCAATGCACAGCTCCTAATACGTGACTAACCAATAGATGCACGAATCCCAGTACGCGACTTGATCACCAACTTGAGAAAGATGTTGGCTGCAAAGTTCTTTAGTTCATCACACGATGAAGATCACAAAGCTCCTTGGTCACAAAACCCTGAGGTGTACAAACACAACAGCTTCTTCAAGAGAAAGATGAACTAGGGCAAATACTGTCTCTGGTCACAATTTGCATGAACAAAACTTTGCTTTACACTTGTGCAACCTTTGACAGTCTTTAAAATAATCCTTATATATGTTTAGGGTTGTGAGAAAAGAAATCCTAAACACATACTCACGGATTGGAGTGAAATCAGCTCTAAAAAATTGAATTTCATAAACCTCGACAGATAGGGTAACTATCGAGCTAGTTGTCGAGCTTCAGGCTTTAGTAGCTTTTTAAACCTCGATAGATGCTAGCTGTCGAGCTTTAAAATTCAACACTTTCTTCACTTGTTTCTTGGATAGATTTGCATGGCTTTAACACTTGAACTTAAAACCTTGTTCCTTGAAGTATTAAACACATCCTAGATCTACCCAATTACAAGTAAAGTGTGTTTTGTCAAAGGATTAGCCAATTCTAATTTGACATATGTTCCTAACATCGAATCACATATGTCCTAACAAATATATTCATGATGCATGTGGGAAATTTTGTTGGCATGTGTAAATTTTATTTCATGAACATGGCAAAATTTTGTGGGTATGAGTATGGATAAATTTGTGGGTTCGGAAAATTTTTGTGGATATGGAATAAATTTATGAGCATGAAATTTTGGCTATGGAATTTTTTTTTTTTTTTGGGTATGTGATGTTAGATCATGGAAAAATTTTGTGGTTATGATTTTGGGCATGATGGGATTTTTTGGTTGTGCATGGACATGTAGGAATTTTTTATGGTCATGGACATGTAGGAAAATTTTTTTGTTGTTGTGATTTTGGACACAAAATTTTTTTTTTTTTTTTTTTGGTTGTTGGTCATGGTAAAATTTTGATGGGACATTGATTTTTTGGTGGGACAATTTTTTAGGCATATAATTTTTTGGTCATGGAAAATTTTTATTGGTATGGAATGAGATTTTTTGTTGGCATGAGAATTTTGGCATGGAATGATGTGCTAAATTTTTGTGTTGCAGAGCCTCAAGAGTCGAGGTAGTCTCCAAATGTTGAAAGGCATTTGGGAAGCATTATCTCCTGACATCAAGAATATCATTAATGATACAGGCTTTGGTACTTTCTTTGAAACTTTATTAAATCAGGAGACTTATGAATACAAGGACCTCCAATTACTCCTTGCCTTGTCAGAATGCTTCTAGGACACCACATGTACTTTCCATTTTCCAAGCATTGGTGAGGTGATGTTGACACCTTACGACTTTTCTGTCATCACCGGCTTGAGGTTGGGTGGTGAAAGAATCCATGTCAATGACTCCATCACTCCAAAGGAAATCAAGAAACTTCTGGGCATAGTGCCTTCCAAAATGAGGAGTAAAAATGTCCCTTTGATGTGGCTATATGAGAACATTGCAAAATGTGATACAGTGGCAATGGGTACCTGCATGTTCATACTTCTCTTCATTGGGAAATTCTTGTGTCCAAACTTAGGCAATATAGTGAACCTACACTATTTGTGGAGCTTGAGAAATATTGAGCAAATCAAAAATTATGATTGGGGTGGTATGGCCTATGCTACCCTTTTACACCTCATGACTCAACTTTCCAAGCGTAGTCTCTCAAGCTTGGGTGGTGCTCCATTTGTATGGCAAGTGAGGTTTGGAATTTTTGGCTATGTGTGGGTTTTGGAAAGTTATTTTGGCTAGATTGTAACGGTGTTGTGAATTTTTCAAGTCTGGATGTATGAGTGCTTTGGAGTTGGTCCTAAAATTCGGGAGGAGGTTAATGACATTTATCCTAGATATCTCCGTTGGTTGCCCAAATACCGTTTGTCAATGCCCTCTAGGCATTCTTTGGAGATTTGGCGTATGGTGATTGACAATTTGACTGTTGATGATATAAGTCCTTCTCTTTTTGTTTGTGGGATCTTTGGTGTTTGATTATGGCTTGGTCTTTTTCTCATTCTGGGTTCTTTGGTGATTTTTCAGATGTGTTTAAGTCCTTGAGTTGGATGTGAGGAGTATGATGAGTGTTAGCAGGCTTTGGAGCTAAATAGCCGTCAGGTATTGTTTGAATGTGGGCATGGGAGATATTGGTATCTTGGTGATCAGGTGTTCCCTCAAGTTCAACATGTGTATCCTCCTACAACGATTCTAGTTCCTCCTTATCCTTCCATCTAGTTGGCTGACCTTATGACTAATGAAGAGATTGCTTGGGCTTGTGTTGGCCATGTTGTTTTAGGAGTACCAGGGACTTATTTTGAATTTATTCAAACTCAACTACAAGGTTGTTTGGCCGGCATTTCTGTGGCATCGGTATTTCCCTTCCCTTCTAAAGTCAAACTTTGATCTTGTATTTTCCTTTTCCATATTTCTGCTTGGTGAATATACTTGCATGTTGGACTTTCACGCTTCATCTTCTGAAGGAAGGGAAGAGGGAGAGGAAGAAGAAGAAGAGATTCCTTCTCCTCACCATGCTAGTAGCTCTTTTGGTTCTTTCATGGAGACTTATCCCCATTTTTTGGCATGGCAATATGAAGTGATGAATCTTGATGGAACATATAGTTCCATGCCTTTGGATAGGCCAGAGCACACCCTAAATGTCCATTGGCCTGATCTGGTGTGTTCTTGAATTTTTTTAGTTCCTTGTCCTTATTTCTCCTTAGCTTATTGAATGGCCCCTGATCTGGTAGGTTTGTGCTTCAAGTTGATGTTGATCTTGTGGAGGAAAGTATGCAAATGATCAGAGGCTTGCAATTGTTGGCTCATACTCAATCTTCCCAATATGTGATCAATGAGGTGAGCTGGGTATGCAATGATGCTTTCTGGTTGTCTTTTGCTTGGACTTTTTCTTGATAATGGACCTAACACTTGACTTTGCTGATTTTTAGGTGGGTCAAATGGTAGTAGCTGGTTCCACTAGAAGAACTTTGGAGGAAAGGATCAGAAACCTTGAACTTAAGAACTATCAGTATGATCCTCAATTCTATGCAAGTCAAGAAGAAAATACTGAAGGTGGTTCCTCTAGAGGTGGGTCGAGGAGGTCTTCACGCAGGCAAACCCGGAGTCCCAATGATGTTTGATTTGTATTTTTAATTTTTCTTGCAAAACAAAAGGAAGTGTTCCTTAGATAGTCTTGTATTAATTTCAGCTTTTAACTCTTTGTCCTTTAGAATTACTTTTGATCATATTGAGACAAGTTTAGAATTCACCTGATGAGGTATTATAGTACCAATTTAAACTTATCTTGGTTGGCTCTGATGGAATTTGCACTTACTTGAATGAGGCGGAGCCGAATGCCCCTAGTTTAAAAATGAATGCATGATTTTTTTTTTTTTTTTTGGAAATCTTAGAATTTTGATGATTGATTTTTTTTTTTTGAACAGATAATAATGGTGGTTTTTTTTTTTTTGAAATGAATAAGGTATGGTCGAATGCCCCTAGTTTGAGAGATGTATTCATGAGCATGAATAATCTTGATTTGATCAATTTTTGAAAATAATAATGCAGGTGATGATTTTTGTGAAAACAAACGAGTTAGGCATATCTGAATGTCCCAGTTTAACCAAAAAAAATCTTTTCGAGTGTTTAATAGGGTTAAAAATGGATCAAGAGAGTGCTTGAAAATGCAAAATGGCATAAAATTGCATGAATGAATGTTGCTGGGGCTGAGTGCCATTTGGCACTTGAGGAGTGCCATTCAGTGCTGAATGGCACTTGGTCTCACCACCTTGCTTAGGCCATGGTGGGCCGACTCCTCACACTTTTTGGACACGTTTTCAGGTTTTTTGAAAAATATTTTCTTCATGTGTGACCATGAAACATTTTCCTACTCGGCTACAAACTCTTCGAAACCTATTTAAAACCTGATTAGGAATTGATGTAGCTTACATCCCTGCAACAAATCTCTGCATCAAGGATAGCAAAACACAATAATCACAAGCAAGAGTCATCTATGGCAAACAAACAAAATTTTTCTCATTCAACAATTCATGATATCAACAGATGGGTTTGTAGCTTTGATTTTAGTACCAAGACCAATTTTACAGCCTATAAACTAGAGGGAAGTAAGGCTTTAAGGAACGTCAAAATCAAGTGGGACTTCCTTCGTGCTGTTGTGAAATTCTTGGATCCTAAAGATCACGTGTTCCTGTTTAAAACTGCTGAACTCTGTACCACAATTGAAGATTTTTCCTCTATTCTGGGCTATGATCCAAGCAAGAAATCCGTAGTAGTTTCCTGTGATCCTAGGCATAGGGAATCTTTGTCTGATGCTCTCGGTCTTCCTACTTCCATCACTAGTAGTATGGTTGAAGGACATATGGTGAATCTTCGTGCAATTATTTCGAGGTTGATTAACAAATGTACTTATGGAGTGACCGACAATATGCAGAAAAAATTTGGCTTGGCCCTATACTTCGTGGGAGAATTTTTGCTTCGCTCTAAAAGGCACGATTTTACGGATGCTCGAGCCATAAGTGTTATGAGTCAAATGAAGGATGGTGATAATCTTGTTTCTCTAATCTTAGTAGAAACTCTTCTAGGACTAGACACTGTATTTCATGGTGGAGAGTCTCAAAAATTTCTTAGGAGTCCCTTAGCTTTACAGATATGGCTGATGGAACGACTGGATATGATTGCCAGGCCTAGCTAGTAATTATGGTCCTAGTAGTTTTCTTAGTAGGACTTTCATCAAAACTGAGTGCCAAATTGAGAGCGAGGTGAAATTCTTGAACAAGAAATCAAGTGCCTCCATTCATCGAATTGTTATTGGCGGAAGTGACTTTTTACAAGGCTAATAGACTCTTGAGGCAGTTCCAATATGAGCAAAGAATACTTGGTGGAAAAAGAAGAAATCCTTTTACTATTGTGGACACAAATACTTCTTCTATAAGGAACATGTTGTTGGGCGTGGAGATGGCTAACCGAGTGGATCAGTCTTTTGTCAAGGTTCACTTTCATAGGATGACTAAAGAATACTTTTGATAGGCCACAAACTGAATGACCCCTTGTGATAGAAATTAATTAATTAATTAGCCAAGTTATCAATTAATCAATTTATCATGCAAAAACGTGGTAGCACAAACAAATCACCAATAAACTAATTATGCAGCAGAAAATAAATAACACGGTGATTTGTTTACGAATGGGGAAAACCTAACGACAAAAACCCCACCGGGTGATTTTCAGGTCACCACTCCCGAAACTCCACTATTATCACAACAAGCAGTTACAAGTAAAGGAATCCCAAGTACCTTACTAACCTATAGTTGAACCCTTACCCCAATACCCAATTGGACTTGTTCTGTAGTGAAAGTTCCCCTTTCTGATGCACAACCCCCAAGTACGTGACTAACCAATTGTGCGGATCCCAGTACGCGACTTCAATCACCAACTAAGAAGGTTGTTGGTTGCAAAGTTCTTCAGTTCATCCATACGATGAAGATCAAGAAGATGCTTGGTCACAAAACCCTATGGTGCACAAACACAGCAACTTCTTTAAGAGAGAGAGATGAACTAGGGCAAGAACTTCGTCTCCGGTCACAATTTTCTTGAACAGAGTTTGCTCAATGCTTGTGCAACTTGTGAGCTGTTTGACGGCCCTTAAAACAATCCTTTTATATGTCTAGGGTTAGGAGAAAAGAAAGCCCAAAGACATATTCACGGATCCCAAGAAAATCATATCAGAATTCTGAATTCCTTAAACCTCGACAGATAGGAGGTGTCGAGTAGGTGTCGAGCACACCAATCTTTGAAACAGCTTTCTTAAGCTTGATAGATGCAGCTGTCAAGCCAGCTATCGAGCAATAATGAATTTGCACTATCAACTTATTTTCTTGGACAGACTTGAAGGCTTCAACACTTCATCTTGAAACATGGTTTCTTGAAGTATTTAAACACATCTTAAATACCAAATACAAGTAAAGTGCATTTTGTCAAAGGATAAGCCAATTACATAAATTAGTGACATATGTTCCTAACAAGTGAAACACATATGTCCTGACAACTTTAACTGGTTGGTGGACAAGATTGTTGACAAGGAAGTTGACATGGTTGCTATGAGAAAGCAGTTTCTCAGAGACAACCGGGAAAGACATGATGATGACAACTATGAATTTAAAAGAAGGGACAAAGATGACAAGGTACCTAGCATAAAAGAAATCAATGATCAACCAAAAGAGAAAAGTCTAAAGACAAAATGACCTTATTTTTGGCTTTGAACACGTTTATTTTAAAAGTTGATATGAAACTCTTATGTTTAGGAATTATTTAGGACTTGCAGGTTAAGGATTCTGTTTAAGGTTCATGTTCTTGGGGTTTGGTTTTTTGTGGTTTGGCTTAAGGTTTGGGTTTTTGAGGTTTGGTTTTTATTTATTTTATGGTTTGGGTTCTTGGGTTTGTTTGTTTGTTTGTTTGTTTTTTTTTTTTTTTTTTTTTTTTTTTTTTTTTTTTTTTTTTTTTTTTTTTAAATTGGTTTGATTTAAGGTTTGGGTTCTTTGATTTTGTGTAATGACATGGTTTAATGGAATGGTTGAATTTTGGAAAATTGTTTTTAATGGGCAAATGGTGGTTTTGGGAAATTGTGACCGGACTAATGCATGGTTGCCTACATACCCCCTTTGTAGAAGGATCAGGTCATCACGTAGTTTATTTATTTTTTGTTTGCCTTAACTTTTACCTAGGCTACCCTTTTAGGTTTTCAACCTAGCAGGCTCTCTCACACTTTTTTTTTTTTTTTTGACAAACCTAGGAAGGGAAATAACATAATTTACAACCACTTCAGACGTGGTGTTTTCAAACTACCACCTCAGATGTGGTAGTTTTTCAATTGATCCATGTTGGTTGGCTCGGTAAAAGGGTTTGCATCTAAATCCATCAATCTTACTGCTTCACTAGAGTATATCTGCATGATAATGTATGCCTGCCCAATTTTGCTTGAACTTCCCATTTGCATCTTGAACCAGGACTCGAATCTCTTTCAACACTAAATCCCCCAACCTCAAATCTCTGGTTCTTACTTTCTTGTCCAAAGCTTTCCTAAGCCTCATTTGGTAACCTTGAATATGACACAAGGCTTTGAGTCTCTTTTCATCCAACATGCATAACTGGTCATACCTACTTTGCAACCAATCTGCTTCAGGGATTTCACTTTCCAATACTATCCTTAGTGAACGGACACCCATTTCAATGGGAAGGACTGCTTCCATCCCATACACCAATGAATAAGGAGTGGCTCTTGTAATTTTTTATGCTCTTCTTCAAGATTTGCCCTATATTTTTATTAGCAGCCTCAATTGCTCCATTAGTCTGAGGACGGTAAGGTGAAGACTTGTGGTGCTAAATGTTGAACTGTTGTAGCAACTTCTCCATTTCTCCCTTGAAATTCAGCCTATTGTTAGAGATAATTTCATGTGGTACCCCATATCTGTAGATGATATTGGTCTGGATGAATTAAGAAACTTTATTTGAATTCAAAACCTGGTATGAGGTAGCTTTTACCCATTTAATGAAGTAATCAATGGCTACCAGTATGAATTCATGGCCATTGGATACTGTTGGGTGAATCTTCCCAATAATGTCTATCCCCCATGTAGAGAATGGCCAAGGTGATGTCATGGTATGTAGCGGCATGGGTGGCATGTGCTTCAGATCTCCATGGACTTGGCATTGATGGCATTTTCGAACATAAGCCACACAGTCGGCTTCCATAGTAGTCCAGTAATAGCCTTGTCTCATTACCTTCCTTGACAGCATGTGTGCATTCATATGTGGCTTGTAGCTTGACTCATGATTCCTTAGCGGTTACACAAAGAAGATGAATTCTATCATATTATCTTCTGTAAAGCCTTTCACCACAAATAATGTAATTAGTAAACAGCCTCATTATTTATGAGTCACATATTTAATATCAAATTCTGACAAAAGCAAAACGCATTTAGTTGTCTTCCTATCTTGCACAGGCTTTTCCATTAAGTACTTCAAATGATCCATTCTTGCAATTAACAAAACCTTGTAGGCAAGCATATAATATTGGAGTTTGTGGGTTGCCTATACAAGTGCTACCCATGTCTTCTCTAGTGGTGAATACTTTTCTTCATAAGGCAAAATATTCTTTCTGATGTAGGAGATTGCATTCTCTTTTCTAGTCTCCTTTAGGTATTAAGCAAGTAAAGCCCCTATTGCTGTATTTGTAGTGGTGAGATACAACAACAATGGCTTTTTTGGTACCGGTAGGTCCAGTATTGGTGGTTTCATCAGATAATTCTTAATCTTTTCAAAGGCTTCTTGGCATTGTTCATTCCACACTATAGGAACTTCCTTTTTGAGTAGTCGGAAGATTGGTTCACATGTCATGGTAAGCTGAGCTATGAACCTATTAATGTACTGTATCCTTCCTAGAAATCCTTGGATCTCCTTTTCAGTTCTTGGAGGTTTCATCTCTACAATTGCCTTGATTTTTTTTGGATCGACTTCAATTCCTCTTTGGCTTACCATAAACCCCAATAGCTTTCCGGATGTTACACCAAAAGTGCACTTCTTTGGATTCAACCGCAACTTGTTGACCCAGATCCTTTCAAAGAACTTCTGTAAAGCTGGCAAATGTCTTTCATGGTCTTTGGACTTCACTATCATATCGTCAACATAAACCTCTACTTCTTTACGGATCAAGTCATGCAACAAAGTGGTGGCTGCACGTTGGTAAGTAGCACTAGCATTTTTAAGGCCAAATGGCAAGACCTTGTAGCAATACGTCCCCTATGAAGTAGTAAAGGAGGTCTTCTCCATATCTTCTAGAGCCATCTTAATCTAATTATATTTTGAAAATCCATCCATAAATGATTGCAAGGCATGTCCTGCTGTATTGTCAACCAAGATATCAATGTGAGGCAAAGGAAATTCATCTTTTGGGCTGGCCTTATTCGGATCTCGAAAGTCTTACACATTCTGACCTTCCCATCCTTCTTTGGTACCAAAACCATATTAGCTAACCACTCTGGATAATTGACCACCCTCAAGAATCCTACATTATATTGTTTCTCAACCTCTTCCTTGATCTTGAGAGTCCACTCTGGCTTTATCCTTCTCAATTTCTACTTGATTGGTTTCATGGTTGGATCTATTGGAATGCAATGCTATACTATATCTGTATCAATCCCATGCATGTCTTCGTATGACCACACAAAAGCCTCATTGAACTCTGTCAGCAGTGCCACTAATGCATCTTTCTCAGAAATGGTTG
The DNA here is from genome assembly GCF_932294415.1 of Quercus robur. Classification (NCBI taxonomy): domain Eukaryota; kingdom Viridiplantae; phylum Streptophyta; class Magnoliopsida; order Fagales; family Fagaceae; genus Quercus; species Quercus robur. The sequence goes on along the minus strand of NC_065539.1, from coordinate 30,985,263 downwards.
GGGTATTGTCCACTTGTATCATTTTAGGTTCATCATCAGTTCCCAGGTTAATGGGCTAGGTTTCTTCTTTTATGGGTTCTAGATGTCCTTGTTTTAATTCCTTATTATTAAGAGTTTTTTTTTTAAACCAAATTTTAGAAATAAAAACATTCAAAGCCAACAAATAAGTAGAATTAGCAATCATATTATAAGGAAAAGAGTTCTTAATAGACTCAGCAGACTCAATAGACTCAATAGACTCAACTAAAATACTTTCACAAACAGACTTAGCAAGAATAGAAATACTAGCAGAAATAGACTCAATAGGGACAGAAACAATGTTCTTAGCGAGGGTGACTGACTTGACGATCTTGATCTTCTTTACGAAGTCCTCCATGGGGTGGGCGGCTCCCTCCCATGCCCAATTCTTCAACTCAGTCGTGGCTTCAATGATGGCAGGTGGCTTCAACGATGGCAGGTGGCTCCCAGTAAATTCCTTCTTCCCTCAGCATCAGTACTGCGGGATATTCATCCATATAATCTGTGGCTTCATCATCAATCTCCATATCTATGGGCTTGTCGGTCACAAAAGCATCCAGGCGCTCTATACTGTCCATCCATTCATCAAACAAATCACACTTCCCTTTGTTGCCCAAGTAGGTGTGTTGAGGGAGATGCTCTGACTCTTCTCCTTCCATCCTCTCCTTATTACCTCTAGCATTCTCAAGTGTTAGGATTCTAAGACTGTGGATTATTAATTTTTGGTCTAAAGCGGCCAATCTAGCATCTACATCATCCTCTTCTTCGGTATATGGGGTCAATGAGCCAGGTTCTGAATCATAATATAACCTCAACTCTGGAATCTCCCTTACATGCTTATCATATCAAGGACTAGACCTTGAGCTAACATCAATGATACAACTTCAATCTGAGGGGTGCCCATAGGGGTAATCATTATAGTCCACATAATTGGCTTGTTCAACCTCCTCTTTTGCATCTTCTAATACATTTATCAGCCTGTATTGGTCACTATCAGTGTCACTCCACCTATTAGCTTCGACATCATCTTCAATATCTTCATCGTAGTAGTCTACATTATCATAATATTCTTCATAGTAAAGCTCTACATCTTCATCTTCTCTATCACTAGAGGGTTCACCCCAATCATTGCCACTATATTGGCTATCATAGTCTTCACTGTTGTTGCTCTCACTATCATTATTGCTGTCATCATCACTATGTCCACTGTCACTACTGCTGTTGTCACTACTACTATCACTCTCTGCATCACTTCCTTCATCATCATTACTAGGGGTTGTTCCCCCTTTCTTATCTTCATCATTGACTCTTAGTTCATTTGGGCTCTTCAATGCATGCTAGCAAGCCTCCCAATATTCTTCTCCTTCTATATTGTAGATAGCATCTCTAAGGAGTGTAGTCATGGCATCAGGGTCCATGTAATCAGCCCAATCAGTAGGAACCTAAGTTGTATCTTCCTTTTTCAGTTCTGGAACCTTGTTGTTGTAATCAAGTAGTATTTCGAACCCAAGCATCACTGTCCTTGTCACAGGATCAAATCTTGGTTTAGGGAATCCCCAATAGCATTGACTATCTCTAGCTTTGACAAACTTTTCGTTCAATGTAGGAGTATAAGTAGCTTTGGCTCGGCCCATTTGTCTCACCTCTATCTCTAATAAGTCATCATTAGTAGGCTTATAGCCTAGCCCAAAAGGTGGTGTGGCAGTAGGAATCATTGGGACTTGAATAGTAGGCTTCTTCACAGTCCTCCCCAAGTTCATACCCAAAAGGTAATTCATTCTCCTCATCATTGCCACCACATTGTTGTTGCTATAAGGAGCAAAGTCTATCGGGATCTTCTCCACTTCTTCTTCTCTCATTTCAAAGCTAGGCCCTTCAATCTCAAAACCATCCAAGGCCAACAGCTCTTTCTCAGAATCAATACTGAAAATAGACTTAGGCACAATCAAAGTATTGCCATATATGGTCACAATAGCTCCTTTATGTGGAAACCGAACCTTTTGGTATAGGAAGGAAGGTAGGTATGGCCTCTGTGTCATGGATCCATGGTTGCCTTAAGAGCATATTGAAGCATGATGCTCTGTTCAGGACTTGAAACTCCACCTTCTTGATCATCGGCCCTATAGTGAACTCCAATGTTACAGTTCCCAAGACCTCTCTTCTACTGTTGTCGTATGCCCTCACATGTTGGTCAGTAGGGACAAAGTCTTCAATGCTTAGACCCAAGAAACTTGCAGTCTTTAAAGGGCACACGTTTAAGGCACTTCCATCATCTATTAAAATCATCGGTATCCTTTTCCCCTTGGCATCTACAGTAATGTGTAACGGGTCGTTGTGGTGCTTCCCCTTCTTTGTCAGATCCTTGTCAAAGTAGGAAATAGTAAGTTCCTTACGTATGGACCTAATCATGGCATTCAAATCTTGGGAAGTTGTGGTTGTAGGGACGTGAATTTGGTTGAGAAGGTCTAACAGGTTTTGACGGTGTTTGTATGAGGCCATAAGTAAACCCTATAAGGATATGTTGGCTTGTGTCCTCTGTAGTTGCTTGAGGACCTCATCTTCTTCAGCGGGTGTCTGTTGGGTAGATTTATTCAAGGCTTCTACTGGGTTGTCTGTCTTAATATGTTGGGGGTTTGAAGTGTCTCTCCCCTTGTGATGTGGGAAATTTTTGTTGGGTCATTAGGATTGGTATCTTGGGGTTTGAAATGTCTCCCCCATTTGTGGATGTTGGGTTCCCTAATTGGGGTTTGAAGTGTCTCTCCCTGTTTGTAGGTGCTTGGTAGTTTGATTGGGGTTTGAAGTGTCTCCCCTCATTTATAGGTATTGGGTTGTTTGATTAGGGTTTGAAGTGTGTCCCCTTATTTGTGGATGTTGAGTAATTTTTGGTTTCTGGTACTTCTTCATTCCATATATCATATCCTATGGTGGTGGTGGATGTCCTATCCTTCAGTTCTTCCCATGTCATCATAAAGCATTCAGGTAGGTCATAGATTAGTTTAGATGGGTCTTCTTTACTTTCCTCTTTGATCATCAGGCAATTAATCCTTGGTCCTCTCCCAAAATTGTGAATAGGCAAGGGATTATTAGTGATGCTAGGCCTTGTAGGCGGCGCAATCACTTTGTTGTCTGTTAGGTTTTAAATTGCATGACAAAGGCCAAAACAATTATTAGTATCATGGCCAAGGCCTTAGTGGTAAGCACATCTCTTATTTACATCAAAGCTTAAGGGTAAAGGATTTGGAATTGGTCTGGGGTCTAAGGGTTTCAGTAATCCTTTTGCTTTTAGCTTGTTAAACACTTAGCTGATAGGCATATACAACTCATGAAACTCCCTCCTAGGTCTAGGCCCTGTGATACTTGTACGGGTGCAATTAGTTGATAAGGATCATTTTTATGGATATTAGAAAATTTTGCAGCCTTTGAATTAGATCCTAAATTCTTTTTAAACCTCGGTGGGTCATCATTCTTTATAGTGCCATTATTTATTGCATCCTCAATTTGGGTTCCAGCAACAATCAAACCTTTAAAATTAGGAAAGTATTGGGCAAACAAGTACTTATGGTATATAGGTAATAAATTCTTTACAACCATAGTTAACTGTTCTTCTTCACTTGGCCTATTCATCATCTATGCTGCCTTGGCTCTTCACTTGGTAATGAAAGTAGAGAAGGATTCTTTCGGCTCTTGCTTCGTGGTCTCGAGATCTCTCCTTGTTCCATTTCTATGTTGTATTTGTATTGCTTGTGAAACTCTTGGTAGATGTCCTCCCAACTCCTTGCTCTAGCATCATCCAGGTTAAGGAACCACCTAAGAGCAACTTTGGTCAGAGTGTTTTGGAACATTTGAGCAAGTACTTCTTCAGTCACACCTAAAGGCTACATAGCCCTCATATACATCTTCAGATGGGACTTCGAGCAACCGGTCCTGTCAAACTTATCCAAGATCAGCATCTTGAACTTAGGAGGTAGTCTCATATCAAGAAAAAGTGAGAGGGAGTCGTAGTCCATGAGTTCTTCCATCTTACGAGCTCTTCTAATCATCTCTTCTATTTTGTTCATTCTTTCGTTGATCTTTTTCTCACTCTCCACAGTTGGTGGATCATGGTTAGTCTTGTTCTCCTCTTGGTTACTTTTCAGATTCTAAAACTGTTGCACCACAAGGTTCATGTCCTTCCTCAGTTGGATCTGACTAGCTACCATGGTGTTGAGTAGCTCTTGATAGGCCAAAAACGTATTGACCCCTTGTGATTAATCAATTGATTAATTAGCCAAGTTTATTAATTAATCAAATTAACATGCACAGCACGTGGTAGCACAAACAAATCACCAAAAACTAAGTGCAGTGGAAATTAAATTGACATGGTAATTTGTTTACGAATGGGGAAAACCAACACGGCAAAAACCCCACTGGGTGATTTTAAGGTCACCATTCCCGAGAATCCACTATTATCAAAACAAGCGGTTACAAGTAAAGGAATTCCAGTACCTTATACCAACCTACAGTTGAACCCTTACCCCAATACCCAATTGGACTTGTTCTATAGTGACAATCTCTCCTTTTGATGCATAGCTCCTAGTACGTGACTAACCAATTACGCGGATCCTAGTACGCAACTTCAATCACCAAGTAGAGAAAGTTGTTGGCTGTAAAGTTCTTCAGTTCATCCAGACGATGAAGATCGAGAAGATGCTTGGTCACAAACACTACGGTGTACAAACATAGAACTTCTTCACAAGAGAGATGAATTAGGGCAAATTCTGTCTCTGGTCACAATTTGCTTGAACAAACTTTGCTCAACACTTGTGCAACTTGTATCACCTTTGACGGCCCTTAAAATAATCCTTTTATATGTCTAGGGTTGTGAGAAAAGAAAGCCCAAACAATAATCACGGATTGGATGAAAAACAGAACTGAAACTCTGTTTTTTATAAACCTTGACAGATAGCTATCTATCGAGCTGCTGTCGAGCCATGGGGCTGGAACAGCTCTTAAAGCTCGATATATGCTAGCTGTCAAGCTTTAATGATAGGCACTTTCTCAACTTGAATCTTGGACAGACTTGCATGGTTTTAACACTTGATCTTAAAACAAGGTTTCTTGAAGCATCAAACACATCCTAAATCTACCCAATTACAAGTAAAGTGCATTTTTTCAAAGGATTAGCCAATTACATAAATTAGTGACATATTTATCTAACAAATGACTCACATATGTCCTAATAGCTCTTGAGTGTTCATGGGTTTGTCGGTGTTCGGATGTTCTCCCTCTTCTGCCATAGTGTTAGGAGCTTTAGACTTCTTGTGGCTTGAACTGTTTTGTAGGTCGAAGATAGGATTGTGATGTTGCAACAGTGGAGTAGCTTTTATACTTACAGGCTTCAGTACTGTAGTGGGAGTGATGGGCTTGGTATTGGAGCTACTGGCTTGAGTGTTGGCCTTAGGTTCTCTTTACAGCCTTTCTTCATATCTTGACCATATTCTCCTTTAATGACAGACTTGGTTGGGTTAATCAAAGCTAGATCTCCATCCACATCAATCAATCAACCAAACAAACACACACAACATGCAATGCAATTTTAACATGGAGCAGCCAAAGGGTAGGTTCTAAGTCATTACATTATAGGGTGGGTTTGTTGTTTCATTGTTTCCTATAGCTAGGATGTTACACCTCCCAACTTGTAATGTAATGAACATTGTGTTAGTCTAAACAGCATGGTCTGTCGTTTACAATTAACAAGAAATGGTCCAGTGACTTTAGGTTATGAGTTGGTGAGTTCACCACTAGGTACCCGAATCTAATGAAGACCGGTGATCCATGGTTACAACCACCACATGTTGTTGAAAAGGGTGCATACATATTTGTTTTTTTGATGGCACACACTATGACAGTTAGGGAAAGCTTTTAACAAACAATACATACAACAAAATATCATACAACATCTCATCAAACAAAAAACAATAGCATGCAAGACCATGCAAAACAAGGGCACATATTTGGTTAATTAAGTCTAATATGAAACTTAGCACTCAACGTCCCTAGTGAAGTCGCCACTGTGAGAGACCACCAAAATTAGGGGTTCTCAAAAAAGAGATTTGGGTACTTTTTTAGGGCAACTCTCTTTTTGGGTAAGTGGTGTGGAGTCGCCACTTATTTTTTTATACAAAAAAATAAGAAAAAAATAAATACAAATTTACATGACTGAATTGTTCCATTCTCATTGATTGAATAAAAATACAAACATTTGGTAAATTGAATATTACATGGCTTTGGGTCCTAGTTACAAACTACCAAAAATACATGGCTTTTTGTCTTAGTTACAATCTACCCAAAATAAAAATAAAGATAAAGCCTAGGTCTACCTATCCAAAGACGCTAAATTCAGAGGCTAGGTTACGGAATTAAAAGGTGTTAGGCACCCATTTCGCCCAGACGGAGTCCAGTCTTCTAAAATCTCATGACCAATGTACCCCTTTTATGTATTCTATGAATGATATGTTGTACACATGAAACACTTTAACCACATAAGTCTATTTATGAATGCATCTTCTTATTTGTTAAAAATTTTAGATCTGTGTTGTGATGAAAAAAAAAAATTGATTTGGTTTAGAAAAATCAGACCTGTTTTTGTACATGTAAAAAAAAATAGTTTTTGGCATAGAAAAGTCAAATCTGTGTTTATTAAATAAAATAAAGTCTTTTAGTTTTTTTTTTTTTTTAAATATCAGATCTGTTTTTAAGAACTAGAAAAATTGGTTTTTGGTTTGTATTAAAAAATTAGAACTATTTTATAACAAAAAATTTAGATTTGTAGAGGATTAGAAAAAATCAGATTTGTGTGTGTGTGTGTTTTTTTTTTGTGTGTGAAATAAAATAAGAAAAAGATTTTTTTAGAATAGGACTATATTCATAAAATAAGCCCATGCTACATGCATCAAACAAAATAAACAACACTACTCATGACCTTTTTTTATTTCAAAATTTGCTATATTAAAAAATTCAAATATATATCTAAAGAAGATATAGATTAGTTTTTTGAATTTAAGAAAATTTAGATTTGTATCTAAGGAAGATACAAATCAATTTTTGTTAAAAAATTCAGATCTGCATCTAATAAAGATGCAAATCAGTTTTTGATTAAGAAAAATTCATATCTGCATCTAATGAAGAAGCAAATCAGTTTTTTGATTGAGAAAAATTCAGCTCTGCATCTGTTTTTTTATTGAGAAAAATTCAAATCTGCATCTAATGAAGATGCAAATCAGTTTTTTGATTGAGAAAATTTTAGATTTGCATCTAATGAAGATGCAAATCAGTTTTTTATTGAAAAAAAGATATGATAACATGTAGATTTTTGAAACAAAAAATAGATCTTGACAACAAAAACATCAAAAACATATTCCAATAGAGAAAATATCGACAACACTTGATATGAGCATTTAAAAAATCAAAACTAAACAAACATTTATTCATACATCACCAAATTAAAAGAGATAGAAGGAGAAGAAGTAAAGAAAACTACCTCTTGCATGGATGTCATTTTTTTTCTTGAGAGAATATTTTAGGGTTCAAAGAAATTTATACAATTATCTTTGAAACCTAAAAATCCTTGCTTACAAAACGGAAATTCTTAAGACTAAAGTCTCCAGAACCTCTTTAACGTAAGAGACAAAATACCAGAAAGGGGAGTTAGAAAGAGGGTAGAGGCTGGGAGACTTGAAAAAATAGCTTAGCTGATCAGAATACGAACTAGGACGCATCCTTATCGCTAAAAAATTGAAAAGGATGTGTTTTAACGTCACCCAAATGCCATCGAGCCAAAACCCTAATGTGTGCCATTCGGCACTTTGAAAGTGCCGTTTGGGTGCCAATCCCGCTTTCAAGTTCGGGTGCGTTTTGGACTCCTTTTTTAGGTTTTCTTGAGCCAGGACTTGCACTTAAATGCACTTTTAATCCATATTCTAAAATTTAAACTCTTTTTTGGATAATTCAAGTCTTTTCAGCAACAATTATCTTGTAGATAAATACTCTAAAATAGATCTTGATAAAGTCTAGATTATCCACAATTTTATCGTTATCCAATTACCCCTTTATTCCCATGCAAGCAATCCTATTTTTGGCACTAACTATCAACTAATCACAAAATTACTTAATTAATTTTAATTATTTAACCAATCAGAATTAATTTAAATTAATCATGCGTGGTTGACTCTACCTAGACACAATGCATTCTGACCGTGCAAACTTGATCATGCAATATCTTTCGAGATCATTTTTATGATATACAATGTATAAATTAATACATGTAATTCAATCATGATTTTTGGGTACATGAATAGTCATTCTAGTCATCTTCCTTGATTAAATCATGAGTGCAAAATTGAGTGTCTACAGGTGCTTCCCACTTTGGAGAAAATTTATGCTTAGTAGCTCCAGTAACTCCTTGTACATGTGGGGCAGCTTTTCAAACAAGTTCTTCCACTTGAAACTTTCTTCTTTGACTTGGCCTTCATGCCTAGCCTTCATGTTAGCTTGGTAAAGGTGGTTATGAGAGACAACATTATCATGCGTTTCCTCCATAATTTCCAAAGTGCCTTCCCTGGGTATTCCTACAATCTTTGCTAGTTTCACCATTGGCCTTACTAAATCTATTGGGATAACAGCCTTTGTGCCATAGACTAGAGAAAAGTGTGAAGCTCCTGTAGCTTGTGATTTGGCTGTTCTATGAGCCCACGGATCTATAGGGAGCTCCTTCTTCCACCCCTTTCCATTCTCCTTAGTCATCTTTTCCAATATCTTCAGTAATCTTTTGTTAGAGGCCTCAACCTCGCCATTTCCCTTGGAATAATATGGTGTCAATGTCATGTGAGAAATGGAGTACCATTCTGTTACACGACACACATCCTTATTTAGGAATGGTATGCCATTGTCAGAAATAATTTTGTTGGGTACCCTAAAATGACATATTATATTCTCCCTCAAGAAATTAGCCACTGAGCTACCTGTTGCCTTCTTCATAGCCATAGCTTCTACTCACTTGGTAAATAGCTTAATGGCTCCTAGTATCCAGTACATCCTTTAGGGGGGGGGGGGGAGGGGGTTAATAGGTCCTATAAAATCCAGCCTCCAATTGTGGAATGGATATGGAGCCTTAATTGGATGAAGACTTTGATGGCTGGTGTGTATTTCATCTCCTTGCCTTTAGCATTCTTGACACTTCTTCACAAAGTCTTGAGCATCCTTTTGCATTGTGGGCCAATAATATCCCTGGTACAAAGCCATTTACCATAACTTCCTCCCACCAGGGTGTCTTGTTGGCTCCCCCTCATGCAAGTCTAAAAGAATGCCATTAACTTCCTTAGCTGGAATGCACACCAATTATCTCCCTTGGAAACTTCTCTTGAATAATTTCCCATCTACCACTTTAAATATGGTCACATATCTTCTTAATTTTTCTCTTTGTATGCGATTAGCAGGCAACATACCTTGCAAGAGGTATCTCAAATATGGTTCCTGCCAATCTTCTTCTTGCAACCCGTCATTAAGCACCTCTGCTTGATCTAAAGGCATAACAGAAAAAGTCTTGCAATTCCGTTGTTCTTCCTTAGCATCATTTGCCATTTCTGGCCAGAAGATCCTAGTTTTTACAATCTTCTACAGAGGCCAACATTGAGATTTACACCACAAATGTCATAGTGCAATCTGTGTAATATGGTCAGTCCCTCTTGCCTTGAGACACACTTTATCAGCAAGCCTTCTGCTTCTCTGAGAAACAAATCTCCATTGATCCTAAGGAAGTCTTACATGTTTGCCGGTAACTCTGACCCAATACACTTCCCTTGAGCCATTGCTTTTAATAAGGGTTCGCGCCAATCTTGAGGGAAACATAGTTCATCTTGAACTGAGCTAGGCTGCTTCTCAATTCAAAGTGTCATCTTTTCTTTCTTCAATACAGACTTGGTGGCCAGAGTAGCTAGCGAATTAGCAAGCTTGTTCTCACCTTTGTTGATCACCTTGTACTCTATGAAAGTAAAGTTTCCCATAACCTTCTACACTGCAGCTCTATACGTAGCCAAACTAGGATTCTTTACTCCATAAGTTCCCTCAACCTACTTTATTACCAACTCAGAGTCACCAAACACCTTCAACCTTTTTATGCCTAACCTTCTAGTAGCCTTCAGCCCTATCAACAAGGCTTTATATTTTGCTTCATTGTTAGAGCAAGGAAAATTCAATTTATAGGCAAACGTGTGCTCTTCCCCTGGTGACTTTAAGACTACTCCTATCCCTCTCCTTTGAAACGTAGATGACCCATCGAAATACATTGACCATTCCTGCTCCTCTGTCACCATAACTTCTTATAAAGGAGGTGAAATCTCACTTGTCCTAGGAAAGTTAGCCAGCAAATCAGTTACTGCCTGGCCCTTGATGGCAGTTGGTCGTATGCAGTCGATATCAAGGCATGATGTCAGGAGATATTTCACGGGATTACTCTTAGTCACCAGCTGCACACGATGCCCTAGAAAGTAGTGATTGAACTTTGTTACAGCAAAACCTAAAGACAAACATACTTTCTTGGCAGTTGAGTATCTTAACTCTGGTCCCTTCTTAAGCCTACTAATATAATACACTGGTTTCTCTACCCCTTCCTACTCCTGAGCTAACAATGCTCCCAAGGATTGTTCGGTATTGGCTATGTACAACAACAAGGGTTTCCCAGGTACAAAGGCTACCATGGTGTGAGGATCCGCCAATATCATTTTAATCTTCTTAAATGCCCTTTGGCATTGATCACACAATACAAAGTTTACTCCTTTCTTTGTCTACTCCATGAGAGGCTTAAAGATCTCAGCTAGGCCTGGAATGAATCTTCTTAAATAAGAAACCTTTCCTACAAAGCTTTTCAATTCTTTTAAAGTTGTAGGAGGATTGAGAGTAATTATTGCTTCAGCCTTTGTGTGGTCCAAATCAATCCCCCTATAATGAACAAGAAATCCTAGGAACTTCCTTGAAGATACTCCAAAGGCACACTTGGAGGGATTCATCCCAAAGTTGTGTTCCCGACATCTTTCAAAAACCTGCCTTAGATGAACCAAATGCTCAATAGGATTCTTTACCTTCACCACACGATCATAGTTCTTTGGTATGTTGCACTTGCATTCTTCAATGCAAAAGGCATCACCCTATAGAAATAGTTTCCAAAAGGTGTCTTGAAAGCAATTTTCGGAGCATTTGTTGGGTCCATAAGAATTTGATTATACCCACTATAACCATCCATAAAAGAAAAATGCTCGTGACCAACCGCAGCATCTACCAGGATGTCAACATTAAGAAGTGGGAATTCATCCTTTGGACAAGCTTTATTGAAATCCCAAAAATCGACATAGATCCTTATCTGACCATTTTTCTTCTTCATTGGAACTATGTTAGCCAACCATCTCGGACATTCAATCTTTTCAATGAATCCTGCCTTCAAAAGCTTTTGTACCTCAAACTTTATCTTTTCTTCCACATCCAAATGGTATTTCCTTGGCGGTTGCTTCACAGGTTTGGCATTAGGATCCACTTTTAACTTATGCATTACCAAGCTTGTACTCAAACGTGGCATTTCTTGATAACTCCAAGCAAAAACATTCTTGTATTCTTTTAGCAAAGCTACCAACTTTCCTCTCTCTCTTTTTGATAGATTCTTGCTGATCTTCACCATTTTTTCACCTTCTTCTTCATCACCCAGATTGACCTCAACAAGTTCTTCTTGGACATTCTTAACAACGTCATTCATGCACTCGGGGGCTTCTTTCACATACTCCTCAACTACATGAACTTCTCTTGGCTGTTGTATCAGATTAAGGGAATTAGGCTCTCCATCCTATTCTTTCAAGAAAGAAATGTATTTTATCTTCCTACTGGATTCTCGCTATCATCTCTTCATCTACTAATGATGGTAGTGCTGAGCTACTGCTAGCCATGTTCTCTGATTCTTCTTCCATAGGGTCCTCACGACCTATGAAGAAAGTCTTTGCCACCTCTGGTCTACGTATCCATGGATAAGCTCTCTTCCCAGCTTTGATAACCAAATCTCCCTTAGTACCCTATTGTGGAAGATATTTCTCAAAGCATAACAATCCATAGTATGGTGGTCACCTCTCTTGTGATACCTACAATAAAGTGGATTTCACTTCTCTTCTTTTGTAGGTTCATGCTTACATTCAGGAAACGTCACTACACCATCTTTCACCCAAGCTTCTAGGATGCTATATAACTCTTCAGCGGACACAGTAAAAGGAGGGGGAATTCCACCTCTGTCCCTCTTCTATCCTTTGGCAACCTTTTTATGCTCTTCTATCACAACGACCTCCACCTTCTTGTTTTCTCTCCTCTACGATTGTCTAGGAGTACTCATAGCTTGTGAAGTTGAACCTTCTGAAGGATTCCTTATGGACATGTTCTTCTTGCAGCTTCAACAAGTCTTGTAAAGCTAGAGATCTAAAGATTCTCTAAGTAAGGCTGATATTCATAGAACATATCCGCTATACAAACATCCACCAGCCTTTCTTCCTCTACAGGATCATAACACAGCAAAGAGAGATCTCTAAACCTGCAAATATACTCCAGCAGTCCCTTAGACACCCTTTGCTTCTCGTGTTGTAGATCTGACAACGTGAGCTTTTCCTCCAAAGTAAAGATCTTTTTCATGAATTGCATTGCCAAATCGTTCCAGCTCAAAACTGACCCTGGTGCAAGACTGGTGTACCAAGTAAAAGCTTAACCTTCTAAGGACTTGGAGAACTCTCTGAGCTTCAGCTTAGTGCCCTATCGTGGAAGATATGGGAGGTGTGTAGTTAGTAGGATAAGGTTTCCTAGCTATCTCCTCAAGATAAGGAGGCCTGGTATCAACATATACAACACCTTCCATCTTCTTAGCTTTAAATAGGATAGCATGTATACCTTCCCTAGTCAGGTAAGGAGACCCCTAAAGACCTTGAGGACCCTAAAGTATAGCTATCTTCTGACCTAAGGACTGAAACTCTGCCCACATGGCAACCTGAGAACATTGAAGATCTTCGATGGCAGCTATAATCCCCCTGGCCTAAGGATTCTGCGCCTTTAGAATGCATGGATATATGGTCTGCACTTGGTTCTAATCGATGGTTCTCACCTACACCAGTCAACATCCCAGTAACCATCTTCTTCCTTGGAGGCATGGAGGAAGTGACTACAAACAGAGGAATACAACTCAACAAAACACCCTTAAAGAGGAAAATAACCAGAGATCCCCAGCAGAGTCACCAAAAATGTGCGTGAAAGTTAGATTTGAGCTTATTTATGTGAGTGAAATAAGTTATCCAACAGTACATTTGCATGAGAAAGCTCAAGAAGATACAAGCTTTGACATGACACTCAAACAAGAAATAAAGAAAGCCATGGCAAGACATGAAAAAGATGCATATTTAAACAAGAAGAAGAAGCTGATCAAGAAAACAACACAGGATGTACGTGGAAAACCCTAAAGAATGAATAAAAAAACTACGATTTAAGCAAGAATAAAACATTCTTACTCAGTTTAGCTTCTATTATGTATGAGGAAAGAGATTAGTTTACAATGAGATTGCCTTTTTCTCCTAACAACACTTAACTTTTATCTCAAAATATTTGGTTGGTATCTTGGGTTCTTGCCCTAGAAGTTCAGCTGCATGTTTCTTTTATTCTCTAAGAAACATGGCTGGATACAAGGACAGGTGTCAAGTCATCATATTCACTCTATTGATATCTTTTTACAACTGTGATGCTATCTGTTGACTAAGGGATAAGAATTGCACCAACGTGGCACTAGGATCCGTGGGTAGGTAGCTTTGCCACTGCTTGGGAGATAAGTCTTGGACATTGAGAGGGACATTAGGAGTACTGTGATTAGTACACGTGTTCCCATGGTCACTCATGGTGTACTCAGCCAATAAGGGGTGTCCTCATAGCCTCTGACCTTAAAAAGTCACTATCTCCCTTTTTGTGAGTAACATTTCAGGTGTAAATCTTACTTCCTTCTCAAGATAGTCACGCCTTCAACACTAACCAAGACACAATCTCTTAGCAATCACCTACTTTCCCTTACCTTACAGTTGCTCCACATGTAAAGTCCAGATTCAACCACTTACGCATTCTCCCATGCCTTAGTGGTGTTATGTACAATGGTCGTCCATTGGAACGGACAACCATTTTAATCACTACTCTTCAGTTGCCCCCTTTGTTCCTTTGTAGTCCATATCTTGGACGAGCATAGGAATATGATCAGTTGTGAGGGTTCATATTTTTCTGTTTCCCGATACTCTTCTTTTCGCCATAAATGCGAAACGACTTCTTTGTTAGATGAAGGACACGTGTCTTCCTTCTACTCATGGTATGTGCGAAAACTCCTAAATTTTGGCACGCCTAAACTTCGGATTTCCTTTACTTAGAAAAAAAAAAAGTGTTCCCTCCTTCTGCCTTATTTTCCCTACGCTTGAAGCTCTGAGGAATTTCTTTCTCCTTGGTAAGGTCTCTTTTATTTATACTCTCTTGATGGTTGATTTTGACTTCATTAGACAAAAGTGTCCTTCTATCTCCTTCTTCTTTGCTAGATTAGGAGTCTACCTTGAATACTCTTTTGGTCGATGTCCTCATGTGAAAGTTCAATAAGTGTATAAAACACCTTGAACGTTTAGACTCCCAATTTACAAATTACCAATTCAAGCTTAATATCAAACAATTAATGTGCGGAAAATGAACATAAGCTTAATATAGAATTGATAAACAATCTAAACCAAATAAAATCACATCCACAGCAGAAAGTAAATGGAAAAGATTAAGGGAAGAGAGATGCAAACACAAGGACAACACTTGATGTGTTATCGAAGAGGAAACCGAAGCTCTCGGCGTAAAACCTCTCTGCCGCCCTCCAAGTGGTAAACAATCCACTAAAGAATGTAGTTGGGATACATGAACAACAGAAGACCCTTCAAGCCTAATCTACCCAATGTACCTAAGCCTTCCAAGCTCCTACTCCAACGAGGTTACATCGAACCTATTTCTTCTTTAGCTTGCCGGATTCCGCTACTTGACCATAGCATCTACCAATATGAAATTGGTCCCTTCTTAACTGCTTCCCAAACACCAAATGGCCTTCTCATAGATATGAGTATGGTGAGAAAAGGTTTTGGTAATGTACCTCTCAAGGATTTGACAATGGAAAGGAAGAGAGTAGAGGAAGTTGAAGAGTCTCTATGTGAAGATTGTGGATGAATCAATCTTGTTTTTCTCTAGGGTTTCTCTCTCAAAATTCTCTCTGGAAGCTCTCTGAATATCATGGGTATAAGGGTATATATATAGTAGGGTGAGAAGAATGTGAAAAGTCAGTTTTTCCCAAACAGGGTGTTCTGGCGACTTGACCTCGCGACTGGGTTGAGTCGCGAGTTCAAGCCACGAGCTAACGGCCTGGCTAGCCTGGGACTTCTGTCCTGTAGTGCAACAGCTAGCATGACTCTTCAGCTTTTGGCATGCTTGGCACGTGTGCAACTTTTGGCTCCCACAAGATCCAGTCGTGAGTCCCTGCTTCTTTGCACAATCTTGAGCATTTCTTCACACTCTCTCACACACTACCCTTACATGATTCCCACCTAAATACAGGGTTACTAATTGCTAAAATACAAGCAAGTTTGGCATGGAATAAAGCCAACAAGATAGTTGATAAAATTCAACCTTACATCAAGTATGTCCATTTGTGTCTCATTTTACTACTTTCAAACCTATTTTGTTTACTCTTTATCCTTTAATTTGCCACTCTCAGATCAAACACCATTTAGAGATGACCACTATAGAGTATATGGAGGATGATGTTAGGTTGAGTTAGTTGGAGACAGGGCTATCATCAAATGCTAAATCCTTGGTGAAAGCTCAAAAATGTGTTAAAAACACAAGAGCTGTTTAGACCCCCAAATAAAAGTTACGACTCAATAGATTTTACACTAACTTAATTCTAAGTGCGGAATTGTGTAAATGCGAGCATATAAACAAACAAGCTACTCTAACACATATTCAAATAATCACAACAGTAAAATGAAATGTAAAAGAGTAAAGAAGAAGAATGCAAACACAAATAACACGCCGATGTGTTATCGAAGAGGAAACCAAAGACCTTGGCGAAAAACCTCTCGGCCGCCCTCCAAACGGTAATCGATTCACTAGACAATCAGTTGGGATATATGGTTTAGCAAGAGACCCTCCAAGCCTAATCTACCCGTTGTACCTAAGCCCTCCAAACTTCTACTCCAACAAGACTTCTCGGAACCGTGTCTTGTCTAGCTCTCCGGATCCCGCAACAAGCTCCATTTTGCATCTGCCATCCTTGGCTTCTTCCAATGCTTCCCAATAGCACCAAAACCTCACTTGACACTCTAAAAGGATGTGTTAAGTGTTTGGGCTATGAACCTCTCAATGGTATGGAAATGGAGAGGTAGGAGTTGAGGAAATCCACAAGCTTATGTGTAGAGATATATAGGTATGATAATCTCTAACTCTCAAGGTGTTTGGCTAGAGTTTTCTCTTAGAAGCACTCCTTAACATTTGTGGGTAATGTGGGTATATATAGTGTGGGTACAAAAAGTGTGTATCAGATAGTACAGTCTGGCAGAACATAATATTTCGCGGGTGTCTCGTGGGAAGGCCTTACCCGCGAGCTACTCGCAAAACACAGCTATCTCCATCTATACTAACTCTTCACATTCCAGTCATGTGTAAGGCACATGCTTCACTTCGCGGGATGCTTAGTCGCGAGCTACCCGCGAGAAATCTTCTGGCTTCAATTGCTTGAGTCTTCACACTCTCTCTCTCTATCACACAACCCTTACAATCAAATTCCACAATAAATACATGGTACAAAAGATTGAATATAATTATAATCAAATTTGGTACGGAATAAAAGCCAACTAAATACATAGTTGTAAATCACAACTTTACAATCTCCCCCTTTGGCTATTCTATGACAAAACCTCTAAAACAGACTCTAGACTTAAACGTGAGTTTGGGAACAATAGCAAAACTCACTCACACCTAATCTAGAAACTGTGAAGCACTTGAACATTTATACTTGTAATCTGAAACACTCGCACACAAACAAAATTTTCATTAAGCTTATGATAAGTTTAATACAAGGTATGAACATGAGTAAGCATAGTGCGATTAAGTATGTAAACATTAGATATCATGTAAATAAAAACTTGATACAATGAATATTTAGCAAGTAAGTGTTCATCCGGATATGCAAACAAAGATCAATCACTTATGATCACTTGTATGTCCAACACACGACCAATGCAAAATACGTGAAGTATATGCATCTAGGAACAAGATCCTACTAGGGCACAAGTGTAAAGTACTCAAGACATATTGGCAATATCTTAAAAGCACAAAAAATGCTACAAAGCATTGAGATAATCACAAACTAAATATAAACTGAAAATAAAACCAGAGTGTGCTCAATTTTTAAGCAAACGCAATAAAAGCATAAACATAAACCAGTAGTTATATATGCTAAAAATAAACACAAGTAAACCAAACAGTAGTTACTGTCTTCTCCTCCCCCTTTCACTGCACTTCCCCTATCATTACACTCCCCCTAACAATGACACCATCTCCCCCTTTTTGTCATGGAATAGCTAGGCATCATGTTCCTCTAGCTTCCACTGAATTTGGTCCAATTGAGTTTGAAGAGATGTGAACTTAGTGTCGAAACGAATGTGTTAGGAGTGCATTATGGTAGCTAGTCCGAATATCTTGGTAGTAATCTCTTGGAGAGTAGCCATGATGTTGTCTAGCTATTCATCATAAACATGGGATGTAGAACTTGAGCTTCCCTGAGTAGCATGACTTTCTTGCTTGGTATTCTTCTTAATGTGACTCATGCTTGCATGGAGAGTGCAGATATTAATTGGACTTGGCCTTGGATTAGGGTGCTCATCTTTCAAAGGATGTACACCTTTGAGCTTTAAAATCCTTGAGATAAGGCAACAGAAAGGAATAAAATTCCTTGAAGTAGTCCGATCAACCGTTTTTGCCATAATGTGGAAAATATGAGAGCACACATTAATCTCTACGTCAGAGATCAGATCATGCAAGAATAATGCTCGACCAAGATTCATGAAACCGGTGATGGACAGAGGGTAGAGTTTGCTAAACATGATCATCGTGAGCAGCCTTAATTCAGGAGAAAGATATGCCACACTTATTGACTTCCCATTGGAGGAAAATTCCAAATTAGCTCCTAAAGCTTCCCAAAGAATCTTCTCATCCGGATTCAGTTCATCATATACCGGTGGGATGGGTAATATTGGATTGTTGATGTGTAGAATTTCGGCCAAGTAGACGGGTGTGACTAAGAACCACTTTCCTCTCACCCAACACTTGATTTCCTCTCCTTTAACAACGACATTTGCATAGAATTCATTCACTAAGTTTTCGTATGCATCCTCAAGTTTTGAGAGAAGAAAATTCCAATCTTTGGTGGCAAACCATATTGGAATATTTGTATCTAGGAGAGAGTGTTGATCAATGGCCCTTTCAACCAGTAATGGAGCATCTCGAAACTGGCTCATGTAGGTCTGTAATGCAGCATAAGATCTGAACAAATCAAGGTCATACACTCCTGTTGAAAAATGAGTTCTTTTCGACTTTGGTGAAGGTTCATCAACATCAATTACCGGCTATTTCCCTTTGTTGTAGCCTCCTTTCACAGCCGAGCTTTTAAACGGAGACATCTGCATAGGAGAGCACAGAAATAGAAAGGAAAGAAGTGCAAAAACACAAACATAGAACACAAAACTTGATTAGATTCAAGTTAGTTCAAAACAAAGGTAAAACAACCTAAAACAGAGCAAACAGACACAAAACAGCATGCTATAAGTGTTCAACCATGTAAACAACAGCAAAATGCATGAAGTAAATCACTATGCATGTGTGTGTTTGTGCTAAGCATATGCTGATGCATGTGTGTGCAGCATGAGATGCATGAGGTAAGCCTAGAGTGTGCATGGCATGGCATTGAGGCACAAAAAGGACATAGTGTGTAAAACACACAAACACTGACCAAAACTAAAAGTTCAAAAACGTGTACAAAAACACTTTTGAACGTTTAGACCCCCAAAAGCCAACTTAACCGATACAAGCAATATGTCAAACAACAAGTGTGCGGAAACTTAACATGTGCTATGATATGAAATTGGTTAAACAACTATCTAAGCCATAACAAAATAAACCACAACAGATAATGTAAAGGCAGAGATAGAGAGGAAGGAAGATGCAAACACAGAGATAACACCCGGATGTGTTATCGAAGAGGAAACCGAAGACCTCGGCGAAAAACCTCTCCGCCGCCCTCCAAGCGGTAATCAATCCACTAGAAAATACAGTTGGGATACAAGGACAGCAATAGACCCTCCAAGCCTAATCTACCCAATGCACCTAAGCCCTCCAAGCTTCTTGCTCCAACGAGGTTGCGCCGAACCTTTTTCTTTTCTAGCTTTCCGGATTCCGCTACTACACCGTAGCATCAACCAATGAAGATTGGCTCCTTCCTAACTGCTTCCTAGAACTCCAAATGTCTGTCTCACAGGGATGATAATGGTGAGAACCAGGTTTGGTATAATGCCTCTCAAGGATTTGACAATGGAGAGGAAGAGAGTGAGGGAATTTGATGAGACTCTAAGGTAGAGATTGTGGGTGAAACAATCTGGTTTTTCTTTAGGGTTTCTCTCTCAAAATTCTCTCTGGAAGCTCTCTTTCAATCGTGGGTTAAAAGGGTATTTATACTGGAGTGAAGAGGAATGCGAAACGTCAGGTTTTTCCAAAACAGGAGTGGCTCGCGGCTTGACCTCGCGGCTTGACCAAGTCGCGAGATCCAGTCGCGAGTTAACCGTATGGCCAGTTGTCCTGTTTTGTCCTGTAGTGCTCCAGCTAGCATGACTGTTCATCTTCCAGCATGCTTGGCACGTGTGCATCTTCTGGCGGGTTGAAGCCGCGAGTCCACCCGCGAGTCCCAGCCGCGACACTCTGTTTTCTTGCACACTCTTGAGCAATCTTCACACTATCTCACTCACTACCCTTACAACAATCCCACCTAAATACAGGGTTACTAAATGCTGAATTACAAGCAAATTTGGCACGGAATAAAGCCAATTAGATGGTTGAATAAATTCAACCTTACAATCTCCCCCTTTGGCTATTCCGTGACAAAACCCTAAAACAGACTCTAGACTTAACATGTGAGTTGGGAACAGTTGAACAAAACTCACTCACACCTAACTCTAGAAGCTGTGAAGCACTTGAATCATATGAACATAAACTCCTGAAACACAACAATACACCATGATCATTGTAAGCAGAAAATTATAAATGCATATGAAACAGGCAATATGTGATCAAGCAAAGATGGAGTTAATAAACAAACCATGGCTTGATCAACCAAGTGAACACCACAAGGTAGTGATCACAGTGCTCATTCACACTTGGAATGAACACAAGGACATACAAGTTAACAAGCACAAGGCAAGACACTTGTATGCTCAACACTCAACCAATGCATAGCACACAAGGCATATGCATCTAGGAACAATCCTACAAGGGCACAAGAGTGACAGTACATAAACCAAAATGCAGAACATTTAGATTAAAGTACTGATTTCAATATAGCATAAAGGCTGCACTTAAGCATGGTACATACCATAAAGCCTACAAACTATGCATAAAACAATAACCCTAAAAGCTTACATAAGCATATGGGTACAAACCAACAAATACCTGAATAACAGTTTTACAAAACATAGTATATCAACTTAAAGAGAAGAAAGAAACGAAAAAAATTAAAGACACTCCCCCTTAGTTAAAGACGCTCCCCCTTAGGGAGTCACTATGAGATGCAGAAGTTTCTGGTTTGGCTCTCTTCCGACTATGTCCAACACTTGCATTGTATGTACGCATGTTGATCGGACTCGGTTTGGGGATAGGAGACTCATCAGCTATTGGATAAATTCCCTTGAGCTTCAAGATCCGTGAAATGAGATTACAGAAAGGAATGCATATCCGAGACTAACTGCGAAGAACCGTTTTGCGCAGAACATGAAAGATGTGAGCACAAATGTCGATTTCTTCATCAGAGATTAGATCATGAAGAAACAAAGCACGGCCGAGATTCATATACCCAGTACTTGATAAAGGGTACAAATTGTGAAACATCACAATTGTAAGCACTCGCAGTTTCGGAGAAAGGGAGGAAACACTGATGGATTTGCCATTTGGTGAGAACTCCAAGTCTTGACCAAGACTTTGTTTGAGAAGCTCCTCATCAGGACATAGATCATCATAGACCGGTGAATGACGAAAAATGGGTCTGTTGATGTGAAGAATTTCTGCCAGGTATGTAGGAGAGACAGAAAAGCTCTTTTGCCGAACCCAGCACTTAAGTTCATCTCCTTCCACAATTGCGTTAGCATAAAATTCTTTAACCAACTCTTCATACACGATATCCGGATCAGAGAGAAGGTAATTCCAATCCTTGTGAGCAAAACATATCGGAATGTCAGTGTTATGAAGTGAGGGCAGATCCACAGCTCTCTCTAGTAATGGTGTGGCATGAAGAAAAAAATTCTCAAATGACTGATAGGCTGAATAGGATCTGAACTTATTGGGATCGAATCGCTGTGATGAAGAGCGAGTCACTTTCGGGAGAGGTGTGTCTTCATCAACATCAATTACGGGTTCCTTCCCTTTGGAAGAGCCTCCTTTCACAGCAGCCTTTTTGAATGGAGACATGACCAGTCTGTATTATAAACAAGGAAAATGACAGAACACAATCCAACAGACTATATCAGCAGTGGGTTAGTGAAAATGTAAGAACAATGAAGAAACCCTAACAGCTGGATGAGTATGGTCCATGAGGGACACCAAAGGCCCAAATTAGAACTACACAGTATAGAGAGATCAAATATAACCACATAATCAACTGAAAAGGACCAAAACCAACACCACATCAACAAGGTACCACACAAGATCAAAATGAAACATGATAGCAACAGCAGATCAGACAAAAATTAGCTAACCCTAGCTAAGCACAAGATGAAGAACACAATCAACAAAATAAATTAGCTCAAAACCAGAATCACAGGCTACCATGGGCAAAGAAAGGACAACGATGACATCACAAAACCCATCACTAAACCCATCACAAAACCACAAGCAAAGGTGAATAATCCAGAGGGAAAACCAAGATAATAGGAAAATGAGAGTGCAAGACAGAGAACCATACCTGTTAGTCGACGATTTTTAGCTGAGAAGAAGCAAACAATGGAGATCGACAATGGAGGCACGGTGTGAAAGGGAAAGTGCAGAAGTAAAAGACAATGAACAGTCACAAAAAGATCGGGGGAAAACAGAAAATTTTAAAAACTGCCCCTGTATGTCCAAAACACGCGATTCTCGCGACTGGATTAAGTCGCCACATAGTCGCCAGATCAAGCCGCCAAATCACTCAAGAACAAAATTTTGAAAAATTTTTCTAAGTGTTTTTCGCGACTGGAAGGTCTACCCGCGAGTGAGTCGCGAGCTGAGCCGCGAAAATCTCTGAGTGAATCTCGCGACTGGACCTTCCACTCTCGAACAAGTCGCCAAAACTGACCAGCGAAGATGCGACTGAGGCTCGCGACTTGACATACCCGCGACTGAGCCGCCAAAACAGGGTAAAAACTGGATTTTTGAAATTTTCAGATTTTTCAACAAAATACTTTCCAAAAACACCTAAAACAGTCAAAAATCTTTTTGTGCTTGAATTAACAAAGATTGAGCATGTGAAAACACATTTTATCAAGTACAATCACACAAATGAATATGGCATTAATTGAACATAAACTTGTGTGTTGTGTGTGGATATGAACAATGAGATAGTCCTTTGTCTAATATGAAGCTTCAATGATCAATTCAAACAAGGCATACACAATTAGCACTAGATCATGTGACCAATCTCAATTATAGAAATATGAATATATGACCTCCCACATAACTTGATAATCATAACTTGGAGCTTTTCATTCGACTCCACTTTCAATCAAAACATTTGATCTTTTTGATCTATTGAGACAATCATCTCTCATTGTGAGAGGGATAGACAACATTTTTCTTTGAAGAACAGGCCTTTGGCCTTTTTGAAAGAAATTTCACTTTTAATATAAGGTCGCTTACCCTTTTTCCTAGTCAAATACTAGAATGTGCGACAGGCTTTTGCAGCTCAATATCTCTTTTCATTTGGAGATTTACATTTGGTGAGCTCTTTTTAGCAAAAAAAAAAAAAAGTGGGAAGAGATATAGACACAAGTCTATGCATGTTTCAAGATCAACATAACCATTCACTAATCATTCATGACAAGTTTGAAGATCTATTTACAACAATCACATAGATTTCAAGATTTTTCCCATAGTGATATGAGTGCATGAAAACAAGCAATGCTCGAAAATGCACAAAGCCATTAGCACAAAGGTACAAGGCAAAATAAGTTTTGAGACAAAACTCAACAAAGTCAATCAAGCTTTTTGATTTTCTAATATTTATGTGATTTTTTGGATTTTTGACACAAGAAACAAAAATGATTGAACAAACACAAAAATAACCAGCAGAATACACAAAAGAATAAACAAACAAGAAACATGTTTGCAAAAAAAATGTGTGCCCCAACACAGAAAGATTTAGCAATTTATAAAAAATGAAGCACACAACACACAAGAGAGTCAAGGAATTGTACCGACACCGATGGTCTTACGGAGTGATTCAAACCGTGGACCATCGAGAGGCTTTGTGAAGATATCCGCCTTTTGATTGTCGGTGTGTATGAACTCAAGACACACAACTCTTTCCTCTACCAAATCCCGAATGAAATGGTAACGTATCTCTATGTGTTTGGATTTTGAATGCTGAACAGGATTTTTGGAAAGATTGATGGCACTGGTGTTGTCACAGAAGACACACATCGTTTCTTGAGGAATTCCATAGTCATGAAGTAATTTCTTCATCCAAAGAAGCTGAGTGCAGCAACTTCCAGCAGCGATGTATTCTGCTTCTGCAGTAGATAGAGACACTGAATTCTGCTTCTTGCTCATCCACGAAACGAGATTGTTACCAAGATAAAAGTAGCCGCTTGAAGTGCTTTTCCGATCGTCTACACTGCCAGCCCAGTCAGCATCCGAATACCCAGCAAGACACGCATTTGAGTCTTTTGAATACCACAAACCATAGTTTGCAGTACCATTCACATATCGAATGATTCGCTTAGCAGCAGTCAGATGAGATTCCTTCGGATTAGCTTGGTACCTGGCACAAACGCCCACACTGAAAGCAATGTCCGGTCTACTTGTTGTAAGGTAGAGCAAACTTCCTATGATGCTCCTATACAATGTAGGACTTACTTCAACTCCTGATGAATCCACATTCAGTTTAGTGGAAGAGCTCATGGGAGTGGAGGCATGTTTTTTGGAGTCTAGGCCAAACTTCTTGACAATATTTCTGGCATACTTCTCTTGAGATACAAATATACCCTCCTTCTGTTGTTTGACTTGAAGACCCAAAAAGAATGTGAGCTCCCCCACCATGCTCATCTCAAACTCCTTCTTCATCTCCTCAGAAAATTCAGTAGCACGATCTTCGATAGTTGCTCCAAACACTATGTCATCAACATAGACTTGTGCCACAAGGAGATAATCTTCATCATTTTTGACAAATAGAGTTCGATCGGCGTACCCTCTCTTGAAACCTCTATCTAGAAGATACTGTGTAAGACGATCGTACCAGGCTCTAGGCGCTTGTTTTAAACCATATAGTGCTTTCTTCAATCTTAATACATGATCTGGAAAATGATGATCCTCAAATCCTTTTGGTTGCTCAACAAAGACCTCTTCATTTAAATATCCATTCAGAAAAGCACACTTAACATCCATTTGATAAAGTTTGAACTTCAAAGTGTACGCAATGGACATGAGGATTCGAATGGATTCGAGTCTTGCCACCGGAGCAAATGATTCATCAAAGTCCACCCCTTCTACTTGTGTGTACCCTTGAGCCACCAACCGAGACTTGTTTCGAATTATCTCTCCATCTTCATCAGTTTTGTTTTTAAAAATCCACTTTGTGCCTATAACATGAATGTTCTCAGGCCGTGGAGCAAGTTCCCACACGTCATTCCTTACAAACTGATTCAGTTCTTCATGCATTGATTCAACCCAATTCTCATCTTGAAGAGCCTCTTCAACCCTTTTTGGTTCAAACTGTGCAAGGTAACAGTGATATGTTACATGATTGGCTAGCAGAACATTTCCTTTCCTGAGGCGAAGACCGTCATCAAGTGATCCTATTATATTACTTTCCGGATGATTCTTGATAATTCTTGAGGATGGCCTTTTTGAAGTGGAAACTTCATCACTACGAGAGATAGGAGGATGAACTTCTGGAGGAGTAAGAGGGCTTGAAGTTCTGGTCATCGATCTCGTTTCTCTTCTTTGGTTGATGGGAGTCGATTCTACTTCTGGTATAGGTTCTACACCTTCTATATCCAAAGCTTCTACCTCAACATCAGGCTCTTCGGTGCTCGGCCCTTCTTCATCATCAATCATTTCCACCTTAGGTAAGGCATTGTCAATCTTGACATTTATGGATTCCATCACAGTCTTTGTTCTCTTGTTAAACACTCTATATGCTCGACTTGTAGTAGAGTAGCCAAGAAAAATACCCTCATCACTTCTTGCATCAAACTTCCCAAGATTCTCTCGATCATTTAAGATATAACATTTACTTCCAAATACCCGGAAATACTTCACTTTAGGCTTCTTCTCATTCCATATCTCATATGCAGTCTTCTTTGTACCAACTCAAAAGAAAATCCTATTGCCAATGTGACACGAGGTGTTGACAGCTTCTCCCCAAAATTTTTGAGGTATTTGCTTGTTAAGCAACATGACTCTTGCCATCTCCTGAATCACACGATTTTTTCTTTCTACCACTCCATTTTGTTGTGGAGTTTTGGGAGCTGAAAACTCTCTTTTAATACCATTCTTCTCACAGAAGGACTCGAATCTTGCATTCTCAAATTCTCTCCCATGATCACTTCTAACTTTGGCTATTGGAATCCCCTTTTCATTTTGTAATTTCTTGCATAGAATCTCCAGCCTCTCACAAGCTTCTGATTTTTCTCTAAGGAATTCAACCCAAGTGTATCTTGAGTAGTCGTCCACAATGACCATAATATATCTTTTTCCCCCTAGGCTTTCAGTTCTGGTGGGCCCCATCAGATCAACATGAAGTAACTCCAAACAACGAGAGGTGGCTATCACATTTACCTTGTGATGACTAGCCTTAGTTTGCTTCCCCATTTGACATGCACCACAAATGGTCTTCTTTACTTTTCCAAACTTAGGAAGTCCCTCGACTGCTTCAAGTTTGGAGACTTTTGCTACTTGTTTGAAGTTGGCATGCCCAAATCTGTGATGCCACAGCTCCAACATATCCACCCGAGCACTTCTACACGATATTGGTGCCGTCGGAACTATTCCATAACAATTATCCGTAGTCCGATTTCCTTCCAAAACCTGAATCCCCTCTTTATTGATGATCAAACATCCTTTCTTGGAGAATTGTACCAGGAAGTCGTCATCACAAATTTGAGTGATGCTCAGCAAATTCGCCTTCAGCCCTTTTATGAACAGCACATCTTTCAACAGAGGCAAACCGGGTATCTCAATGGTTCCTTTGCCTAGGACTTGAGCATGGCTTCCATCCCCAAAGGTCACATAGTCACCCACCTTTTCTTTGAGTGACTTAAACAGTGACTTATCCCCTGTCATATGGCGAGGACACCCACTATCAAGATACCACAAACATGCATTAAACACCTTTAATGAGGTATGCACAAATAGGTTCACATGTGACAGACAATCTTGACCTTCAAACACAAACTCATCATCAGGTTTCATGCTACTCTTAGATTGATTTTTCATTTTCAGATTCTCAATCATCTCACACAACATTCTATTCTTTCTTTCATATTTCTTAATCAATGATTTTGATTCAGATATGCTACTGTGTAAGAGAAGATTCTGATTCTCAAGATATTCCAGCATGTGAAGAAAAACTCTAGCATGTTTCTTAGTTTTTAATAACTCTACAAGATCATCAGTAAGACAACTTTCAGAAAAATGCATAGAGACATTATCACAAACACTTGAGCTACAATTCAGCATGGTATAAACTAAAACAACAACCACAACTCAGGGGTCTAGGATCACACTATGGTAATGAAACCAAACAGCAATGTACCCGCTCTGATACCAATTGAAAGTTCAAAAACGTGTACAAAAACACTTTTGAACGTTTAGACCCCCAAAAGCCAACTTAACCAACACAAGCAATATGTCAAACAACAAGTGTGCGGAAACTTAACATGTGCTATGATATGAAATTGGTTAAACAACTATCTAAGCCATAACAAAATAAACCACAGCAGATAATGTAAAGGCAGAGATAGAGAGGAAGGAAGATGCAAACACAGAGATAACACCCGGATGTGTTATCGAAGAGGAAACCGAAGACCTTGGCGAAAAACCTCTCCGTCGCCCTCCAAGCGGTAATCAATCCACTAGAAAATACAGTTGGGATACAAGGACAGCAATAGACCCTCCAAGCCTAATCTACCCAATGCACCTAAGCCCTCCAAGCTTCTTGCTCCAACGAGGTTGCGCCGAACCTTTTTCTTTTCTAGCTTTCCGGATTCCGCTACTACACCGTAGCATCAACCAATGAAGATTGGCTCCTTCCTAACTGCTTCCCAGAACTCCAAACGTCTGTCTCACAGGGATGATAATGGTGAGAATCAGGTTTTGTATAATGCCTCTCAAGGATTTGACAATGGAGAGGAAGAGAGTGAGGGAATTTGATGAGACTCTAAGGTAGAGATTGTGGGTGAAACAATCTGGTTTCTCTTTAGGGTTTCTCTCTCAAAATTCTCTCTGGAAGCTCTCTTTCAATCGTGGGTTAAAAGGGTATTTATACTGGAGTGAAGAGGAATGCGAAACGTCAGGTTTTTCCAAAACAGGGGTGGCTCGCGGCTTGACCTCGCGGCTTGACCAAGTCGCGAGATCCAGTTGCGAGTTAACCGTATGGCCAGTTGTCCTGTTTTGTCCTGTAGTGCTCCAGCTAGCATGACTGTTCATCTTCCAGCATGCTTGGCACGTGTGCATCTTCTGGCGGGTTGAAGCCGCGAGTCCACCCGCGAGTCCCAGCCGCGACACTCTGTTTTCTTGCACACTCTTGAGCAATCTTCACACTATCTCACTCACTACCCTTACAACAATCCCACCTAAATACAGGGTTACTAAATGCTGAATTACAAGCAAATTTGGCACGGAATAAAGCCAATTAGATGGTTGAATAAATTCAACCTTACAAAAACATAATCAATATGAACAATCAAGACAAAAAACAAGCATTGGAACTCAGTTGAGTCCAATTCAACACAAGAATGTCACTAAGACATTTTGTCAAACATCTAACATGCAACAAAGTACACAGATGATGAAAAATGCATGAACATAATGAAGATTGCCTTAATACATGCTCAAACTGCCACAAGGGGCCAACACAGAGACATAAACAACGAATGGGACTCAGCCCAATCAAAGATTTTGAAACATTTTCACAAAAACTAAGAACTCTAACCCAAATTTTGAAAATCCCCAATTTTTGAACCCTAACTTAAATTTCTGCAAAATCTAAGACACAAATGAAGACAATGTTTAGGAAAACATACCTTGAAGAGATTTTGCAGATATTTCTGTTTGAAAATGATGGGGTTTGAGTGAAAAATGATTTTGGGTTGAAAGGGGGTTCGAGAGAGGCTTAGCGATGGAAATGAGAGTGTTTGAAAACCTGTTACATCTGCTACATAAAAACTGAAAACACATGTTTTTCGTGGGTTAGATAGTAGCGAGACAATCGTGAGAAAGTTGCAAGACATACTGAATCTTTTGTGAGAAGCTCTTAGTTGCGAACCAATTGTGATACAGTCACGATAGCTTCTGTATGAAATTTAGAAATTTCCAATTTTTGTCTAAAAAAACATTTCGCGAAAAGAGCTTAGTCGCGACATACTCACGAGGCAGTAGCGAGACTTTTTGTATGAAAATGTGACTTTTTAATTTCCATTAAGCACATTTTGCGAGAAGTTCTCAGTCGCGAGCTTCTCGCGAAAAGACCTTTGAACCAGTTTTTGAAGAAAAACACATAAAAATGCATTTTGAACAAAAACTAAAAGCATGAAAGTATAAAATAACTTTCAAAAACATATAAAACACTCAAAAATCTTTTTGGGTTTGATCAGCAAGTATTTGAGCATACACATCACATTTGAACATGTACAATCACACAAATGAGATAAGCATTATCTAAACAAAGTCTTGTGTGTTGTGTGTGAGTATCAAATGTGGAATAGTCCATAGATCAAAGTGAAGCTTCAATGATCAATTCAATCAAGTCATATACAACTGGTACGAAATCAAGTGGTCAATCTCAATTATAGAAATGAACATATATGACCTCCCACAAGAATGATTACAAAACTTAGAAGCTTTTCATTTGGCTTCTGCATAAATCATAACAATTGATCCTTTTTGGATTATACATCTCTTTTTGAGACCGGTGCTTGAAATTTTTGATATTTCAACATGTAGAGTTAGCCTTTGGCTTTTTGAGCACCATAAATTTTAATACAAAAGTCACTTTCCCTTTTTCCTAGTCAAATACTAGTATGTGCGACAGGCTTTTACAGCTCATTATCTCTTTTCATTTGGAGATTTACACTTGGAGAGCTCTATAGCAAAAACATAAAAATAAAGTGGGAAGAGATATAGGCATAAGTCTATGCAAGTATCAAGACCATTAAGACTATTGACCAATCATTCATGACAAGCTTGAAGATCTATTTACAATAGTCACACATAGATTTCAAAATTTCTCCCACAAAGATATATGTGCATACAAGACAAGCCAAACTCATAAATACACTATGCCATTAGTACGAAGGCACTAGGCCAAACTCACATGTGATACACACAAAAACAAGTGATCAAACTTTTTGAAGATTTTTCAATTTTTATGGGTTTTTGAATTTTGAACACACTCAAAAACAAAAAAAAAAAAAAAAAAAAAAAAAAAAAGATCAATAACAACAAGTAAAAACAAAAACTTGTATAAGAAATATGCTACAAATAGAAAGCAATGCATGACATGATGCATGAACCTATGATCCTAAGCATTGGAAGTATTGATGCATGGACATAGGAGATTATCATGCATGAGTACCCCTCTTCACCTACACGTCACGTGCGTTTGGGGTGATATCCCTATAGGATTGGGTATGTGAATTGTGACCTTCAAACCTACTATTGAAGTTTGCCAAACATGTGGTGAATGCCTCAATCATCTTCATTACATCCATCACACCAGAATCTCCATTTTGACTTCTTGGTTGCCCAACAGCCCAATTTCTCTTGTCATTTCTTGGTCCTCTTGACCTTTGATCCCTAGCATTATTCAATGCTCTCAGCTTATGACAATTAGGTCTGGTGTGTCCTTGAAGTCCACAATGATGGTGTACGTGGTTCATTCTTGGACCTCTTTGTAATTTTGGAGGTGATCTCCCTTTGGCTTCAGACCTGCCGTTGATTGGTTGTGAGGCTTATTCAACACTCGTTGGTTAGCCATATTCTTTTTCTTCTCCACATTTGGTTTCTCGACAGTAGGGATAACTTCTTTTGGTTCTTTGGCCTTCACAAACTTTACTTCCTTGTTACCTTGACACCCGAACTACTTTCTCCAGTATATCCCAACCCGATTCTGTTGAAGAAAGTTTTTTTAGAAGAGATGACATCATTAAGCTTCTTGGTAGAGACTCGGTCTACTTTGGCATTTGCTTAAATCACCTCAAGTTCAAGAAATTTCACCTTTGAGTAAGCCTCGGTTAACTCACCATTCAACGTCTCAATCTCACACTTGGCCTTCTTATATCTTACTAGGAGACTTCTATAGTGCTCCTCTGCTTTCTTCATCTTCTTCACTGCCGCCTTGGCCACCCTTGCATACTCTCCTGACTTCTCAAGGAGAGAGCTGTAGTTCTCTCAAAGACCGGCTGTATCTTCATCTACTTCAGCATCTGATTCTTCTACAATTCCCATGGATTCCTCATCACTATGCTCCCCAAGTTCTTGCACAAGCAAATTCAAGTCCTCTGAAGGTTCAACATGAGCAATAGTCATAAATGCTAAAAAATTCCCTTCTTCATCATAGCTATCCTCTGAATCTGAATTTGAAGGATCCGAATCACTGAGAGTTGTGGCATATGCCTTGCCCTTCATTCTCAAATAATTAGGACATTCTTTCTTGACATGTCCATGTCCATTGCACTCGAAGCAAGTGATTCCTTGAGTAGATTAAGGCTGCTTCTCATCTTTCTTCTTGAATTCCGTCCTATCACCCTTGTAAGATGAAAACTTCCCTTTGTTGAAAGGCTTCCCACTATTTTTCATCTTTAGAAATTTTCGGAAGTTCTTTGCAAGGAATGATACTTCCTTCTCCACATCATCCTCTTCGAAGGAGCTGTCCATTCTCTTGGTGATGGTTTTAAGAGCAAGAGATTTGCTTGATTTATGAGAAGGCAATCTCAGCTCATATGTTTGGAGAGATCCAATTAGCTCTTGGATTTTGTTCTCATCCAAGTCTTTACTCTCTTCTATAGCTGTGACTTTTGCTCGGAAACTCTCTGGTAAAGACCTCAAAATCTTTCTCACCATTTTAGAATCTTCAATCTTCTCTCCGAGATTGAGTTTGTCAATTGCGATCTCATTGAGCTTTCCATAGAAAGAGTCGAAAGCCTCATCATCTCCCATCTTAAGTTCTTCAAAACTGGTGGTAAGCATTTGAAGCTTTGTGTCATTGACTTTCTTGGTACCTTCATAGGTTGTTTCAAGGATCGTCCAAGCCTCCTTAGCTATCTTCACGTGTGATATCCTGTGAAACTCATCAAGGGACACACCACAGAATATAACATTAATGGCCTTACTATTCATATTAGCTAATACAATAGCTGCCTTGTCCCATTCGGACTTGGTAATTGTGGGTTTAACATACCCATTCTCAACAGAATCCCATATGGACTCATCTATAGCACACAAGAAAGCCCTCATTTGGACCTTCCAAAAAGCATAGTTGCCTCCATCAAAGAATGGTGGGGCATTAAGAGATTGTGACCGGTCCATCACAAAGGGTTAAGGAACACACTCAAGTATTTAAACCACAGCGAGTGTACCCGCTCTGATACCAATTGAAAGCTCGAAAATGTGTTAAAAACACAAGAGCTGTTTAGACCCCAAAATTAAAGTTATGGTTTGATAGATTTTACACTAACTTAATTCTAAGTGTGGAATAGTGTAAATATGAGCGGATAAACAAACAAGCTACTCTAACACATATTCAAATAATCACAGCAGTAAAATGAAATGTAAAAGAGTAGAGAAGAAGAATGCAAACACAAATAACATACCGATGTGTTATCAAAGAGGAAACCGAAAACCTCAGCGAAAAACCTCTCGGCCGCCCTCCAAGCGGAAATTGATCCACTAGACAATCATTTGGGATACATGGGTTAGCAAGAGACCCTTCAAGCCTAATCTACCCGCTATACCTAAGCCCTCCAAGCTCCTACTCCAACAAGGCTTCTCAAAACCGTGTCTTGTCTAACTCTTCGGATCCCGCAACAAGTTCCATGTTGCATTTGCCATCCTTGGCTTCTTCCAATGCTTCCCAACAGCACCAAAACCTCACTTGACACTCTGAAAGGGTGTGTTAAGTGTTTGGGCTATGAACCTCTCAATGATATGGAAATGGAGAGGTAGGAGTTGAGGAAATCCATAAGCTTATGTGTAGAGATATATGGGTATGATAATCTCTAACTCTCAAGGTGTTTGGCTAGGGTTTTCTCTTAGAAGCACTCCTTAACATTTGTGGGTAATGTGGGTATATATAGTGTGGGTACAGAAAGTGTGTATCAGATAATACAGTCTAGCAAAACAAAATATTTCACGAGTGTCTCGCGAGAAGGCCTTACTCGCGAGTTACTCGCGAAACACAGCTGTCTCCATCTGTACTAACTCTTCGCATTCCAGTCATGTGCAAGGCACATGCTTCACTTCGCGGGATGCTTAGTCGCGAGCTACCCGCGAGAAATCTTCTGGCTTTAATTGCTTGAGTCTTCACACTCTCTCTCTCTCTATAACACAACCCTTACAATCAAATCCCACAATAAATACAGGGTACAAAAGATTGAATATAATTACAATCAAATTTGGCATGGAATAAAAGCCAACTAAATACATAGTTATAAATCACAACTTTACACTTGGGTAAAAAGGTTGACATGGCTATGTCAAAACTGCCCTTATCCTCTTCTTCAACCCCCTTACATGCCCTCTCCGAGTCTTGCTCTTTAAAAGGAAAGCATTTGAAGGTTTTAGGAAAAGGTTTCAATTTCCCAAAGGTATCGTCACTCGCTTGCCTCGTTCTAGCGAAAAGGCTTGCACTTTTACCCACGGTGAAGTGTGCTTCTATGAAGCTACCTTTTTGTGTGACCTTCATTTTCCTATCCATTCGTTCATCATGAAACTTCTTTCTAACATTGAACTAATTTTTATATTTATATCGTCTGAAGCCCTCCACCCATTATGTGAATTTTGAGCTTTTACCTTGGGATAGAAAATCTAGGGTCGTCTCTGGATTTCTCTCCTCCTTTCGTGACTAGAAATCACGATATTTCTTTATCTTTGGAATTGGCTGGGAAACCATGCCTGACGACCTATAGGGCGAAGTCCCAAGGTTATTGCAGAAATGGGAAGTTCCACCACTTGGTGCATACTTTTTTTTTATCATTTTTCTTGATTCCTTCATCTAATGTTTACCTGTATAACATTGTTTCTCTTTTGGTTTTGTAGCTTCAAATCGTACTGAGTTAAAGAATCAATATCACGACCAGGTTCGGACCACCCTTACTTTTGCTTGGGAGATCGAGGATTTTGATAACCTAGTCGACCCTCGTCATTTGTCTAACTGTTGCCTTGGACTTGAACCCACTAAGTATGTGTTAGAGAAGATTTACCAAGGAAAAAAAAATTAAGTTCGTCTTTATACAGCCTTTTTTCTTTTTCTTCTTTTCTCTGATGACTCATCTTTCCTTTTTTATTAGCAGAGATGGCCACTAAGTACAGTAAAGAGAAGTATGCTCATATTTAAGGGATGAAAAACAAGCCCTTGTCCAAGCTTGCTGTGGATCTAAAGAGGTGAAAGTTGCATGACGAGAAAGGCAACACGGTGGTCTCTTCGTCCATTTAGATTATCCCGTAATCTCCAACCCCGTTTCTTGATGTCACGGCCTCTACCCCTATTACTCGCTCGAAGGGAAAGAACAAAGTTGGAAAAAGTGTTTAGGACGATCCAACTACGGCCCTTGGACGAGCTCACAACGTGATTACAGATCACAAGATTAAAGACCTGTCATCCATACCTTCCCATAAGCTAGTTAGCCATCATATCCACTGTAAGGTTGAATTTATTCAACCATCTAATTGGCTTTATTCCGTGCCAAATTTGCTTGTAATTCAGCATTTAGTAACCCTGTATTTAGGTGGGATTGTTGTAAGGGTAGTGAGTGAGATAGTGTGAAGATTGCTCAAGAGTGTGCAAGAAAACAGAGTGTCGCGGCTGGGACTCGCGGCTGGACTCGCGGCTTCAACCCGCCAGAAGATGCACACGTGCCAAGCATGCTGGAAGATGAACAGTCATGCTAGCTGGAGCACTACAGGACAAAACAGGACAACTGGCCATACGGTTAACTCGCGACTGGAACTCGCGACTTAGTCAAGCCGCGAGGTCAAGCCGCGAGCCACCCCTGTTTTGGAAAAACCTAACGTTTCGCATTCCACTCCTCTTCAGTATAAATACCCTTTTAACCCACGATTGAAAGAGAGCTTCCAGAGAGAATTTTGAGAGAGAAACCCTAAAGAAAAACCAGATTGTTTCACCCACAATCTCTACCTTAGAGTCTCATCAAATACCCTCACTCTCTTCCTCTCCATTGTCAAATCCTTGAGAGGCCATTATACCAAACCTGGTTCTCACCATTATCATCTCTGTGAGACAGACGTTTGGAGTTCTGGGAAGCAGTTAGGAAGGAGCAAATATTCATTGGTTGATGCTACGGTGTAGTAGCGGAATCCGGAAAGCTAGAAAAGAAAAAGGTTCGGCGCAACCTCGTTGGAGCAAGAAGCTTGGAGGGCTTAGGTGCATTGGGTAGATTAGGCTTGGAGGGTCTATTGCTGTCTTTGTATCCCAACTGTATTTTCTAGTGGATTGATTACCGCTTGGAGGGCGGCGGAGAGGTTTTTCGCCGAGGTCTTCGGTTTCCTCTTCGATAACATATCTGGTGTTATCGCTGTGTTTGCATCTTCCTTCCTCTCTATCTCTACCTTTACATTAATCTGCTGTGGTTTATTTTGATGTGGCTTAGATAGTTGTTTAATCAATTCCATGTTATAGCATATGTTAAGTTTCCGCACACTAGTTGTTTAACATATTGCATGTGTTGATTAAATTGGTTTTTGGGGGTCTAAACGTTCAAAAGTGTTTTTGTACACGTTTTTGAACTTTCAATTGGTATCAGAGCGGGTACACATCTGTTTGGTTTCATTACCATTGTGTGATCCTTGACTCCCTTTCTTTTTGAGATGGATAGGTCTCAATCCCTTAATGCACCTCCATATTTTGATGGAAGTAATTATGCATTTTGGAAGGTTCGTATGAGAGCCTTTTTATGCTCTATTGATGAATCCGTGTGGGATGCTGTTGAGATGGGTTGGACCAAACCTGAAGCAGCCAAATCCACATGGGATAAGGCAGCACTTGCTGCATCTAATGTTAACAGTAAAGCACTAAATGCTATTTTCTGTGGTGTGTCTCCAGATGAATTTCACAGGATTTCTCACATTACTATTGCCAAAGATGCATGGGAGATTCTGGAAACAACTTATGAAGGCACGAAGAAGGTGAAAGATACCAAGTTGCAAATGCTGACCACTCGGTTTGAGGAGCTAAAGATGAGTGAGGATGAGTCGTTCGACTCGTTCTATGGGAAGTTAAATGAAGTGGTTGTCAGTAAGTTTAACTTGGGGGAGAAGATGGAGGACTCTAAGATTGTCAGGAAGATCCTCCGATCATTGCCGGAAAGCTTCCGTGCCAAAGTGACAGCCATTGAAGAGAGCAAGGATCTTGACGACATCAAGGTACAGGAGCTGGTTGGATCTCTACAGACCTATGAGATGTCACTGCCAAATCAACGGAAGGGTAAATCCCTTGCTCTAAAGACTGTCAATGAGAAGGTGGAAGATCAAGGCTCTTCGGGAGAAGATATGGTGGACAAGGATGTAGCCTATCTTGTTAAAAATTTCAAGAAGTTTTTGAAATTCAAAAACAATGGAAAATTTGATGATAAGAGAAATTTCCAAAATTCTGGAAGGGAGAAGAGGGATTTCAAGAGGAAAGATGGAAAAGAATCCCAATCAACACAAGGTGTCACTTGTTTTGAATGCAACGGGCATGGACACTTCAAGAAGGAATGTCCTAACTATTTGAAATCAAAAGGCAAGGTGTATGCCACGACCTTGAGTGATTCAGACTCGTCCGACTCAGAATCTGAAGAGAGCTGTGATGGAGAAGGGAACTACTCAGCTTTCATGACTATTGCTCATTTTGAGTCTTCGGATGAATTGAATTTGCTTGTTCAAGACCTTGGAGAACATAGTGAGGATGACTCACTAGGAATTGCTGAAGAATCTAAAGCTGAAGAAGAAGAAAGCACAGCAACTCTTCAAGAAAATTACAACTCACTTTTGGAGAAATCAGGTGAATACACAAGGGTAGCCAAGGCTGCTGTGAGAAAGATGAAGAAGGCTGAGGAGGACTACAAAAGTCTCCTAATCCGGTATAGGGAGGCCAAATGCGAGATTGAAACTCTTAATGGTGAGCTGTCCGAAGCCTACACTAAAGTGAGATTCCTTGAGAATGAGGTTGTTCAAGCAAATGCAAAAATAGAGAGGGTCACCACCAAGAAGCTTGATGATGTTATATCATCTCAAAAGAGCTTCTCAGACAAATCCGGACTGGGATATACCGGAGGAAGTAGCTCAACTAGAAATGTCACTAAAGAAGTGAAGTTTGTGAAGTCCAAAGATCCAGTTGTAGCTGACTCTACGAGTGTGAACCTCGAGGTGGAGAAAAAGAAGAATGTGGTGGACCAACGGATGCTGAATCATCGGAATCAGTCTATGGGCAGGTCCGAGTCTCGTGCCAAGTCACGTCCACGACCACAAAGAGGTCCTAGAGGAATGTATGTGTGCCATTATTGCGGACTTCAAGGGCACACTCGACCAAATTGCCAAAAGCTGAGGGCAATGAACAGTGCAACTCCTCAAAGGTCAGGAGGACCAAGAATTGATAGGAGAACTT
Source organism: Quercus robur (assembly GCF_932294415.1). Lineage (NCBI taxonomy): Eukaryota > Viridiplantae > Streptophyta > Magnoliopsida > Fagales > Fagaceae > Quercus > Quercus robur. The sequence continues at coordinate 30,947,591 of NC_065539.1, read as the reverse complement.
GGGCAGGGAATCAACCTAGAGAGCAAAATAGAGATTCCGGAATGATGGACGTGATGAAGATGATTGGTGCATTCACCAACTGCTTGGAAAGCTTCTCACGAAGGTTTGAAAGCCCTAACTCCCGTACCCAATCCTCTACGGAAATCACCCCAAACGCAAGTGACGTGTGGGTGAAAAAGGGTACTCATGCATAAGCATTACAACATGTCCATGCATTAATACTTCCTATGCTTTGTGACTATGTTTGTGTGGTATGCTTGTTGTTTTTGATTTTGGTTGTTTGTTTGTGAATATTTCTTAATTGTGTTTTATCAGTCTTTTTGTGTCTTGAGTCAAAAATCCAAAAATTACATAAAAATTTGAAAATCATAAAGGCTTGTTTGACTTTGTTGAGTTTTGTCTTAAAACTCGTTTTGCCGTGTACCTTTGTGCTAATGGCTTTGTGCATTGTCGAGCATTGCTTGTCTTCATGCACTCATATCACTATGGGAAAAATCTTGAAATCTATGTGATTGTTGTAAATAGATCTTCAAACTTGTCATGAATGATTAGTGAATGGTTATGTTGATCTTGAAACATGCATAGTCTTGTGTCTATATCTCTTCCCATTTTTTATTTATTTTGTTTGCTAAAAAGAGCTCACTAAATGTAAATCTCCAAATGAAAAGAGATATTGAGCTGCAAAAGCCTGTCGCACATTCTAGTATTTGACTAGGAAAAAGGGTAAGCGACTTTATATTAAAAGTGAAATTTCTTTCAAAAAGGCCAAAGGCCTGCTCTTCAAAGAAAAGTGTAGTCTATCCCTCTCACAATGAGAGATGATTGCCTCAAAAGATCAATTGTTATGGCTGAAAGTGGAGTCAAATGAAAGGCTCCAAGTTATGTTATCAAGTTGTGTGGGAAGTCATATATTCATATTTCTATAATTGAGATTGGTCACATGATCTAGTGCTAATTGTGTATGCCTTGGTTGAATTGATCATTGAAGCTTCACATTAGACAAAGGACTATTTCATTGTTGATATCCACACACAACACACAAGTTTATGTTCAATAAATGCCATATTCATTTGTGTGATTGTACTTGATAAAATGTGTTTTCACATGCTCAATCTTTGTTAATTCAAGCACAAAAAGATTTTTGAGTGTTTTAGGTGTTTTTGGAAAGTGTTTTGCTGGAAAAATCTGAAAATTTCAAAAATACAGTTTTGCCCTGTTTTGGCGGCTCAGTCGCGGGTATGTCAAGTCGCGAGCCTCAGTCGCATCTTCGCTGGTCAGTTTTGGCGACTTGTTCGCGAGTGGAAGGTCCAGTCGCGAGATTCACTCAGAGATTTTCGCGGCTCAGCTCGCGACTCACTCGCGGGTAGACCTTCCAGTCGCGAAAAACACTTAGAAAAATTTTTCAAAATTTTCCTCTTGAGTGTTTTGGCGGCTTGAGCTGGCGACTGTGTGGCGACTTGAACCAGTCGCGAAAATCGCGTGTTTTGCAGAAACAGGAGCAGTTTTTAAACCTCTTTCAGTTTTCCCTCGAACTTGTGTAACTGTTCATCTTCTCTTAAAACTGCTGTTTTCTCCCAAAACTCTTCGTGAATCCATTTTTCAAACCCTTTTGGTGCTTCATTTCTTCTCCAAATCATCAAGAAAAGGTATGGGTTTTGCTTTCTCAATCTCAGTTTCTTTTTCCTGCATATTTCTGTTACTGTTTGGACTGGTATTGTGTTCGTTATTCTTATCTCTATGTGTAATGGGTATGGAGTATCCTGTTTATGATATTGTTCTCACCCGTTTTCATGCTGAGCAGTCAATGTGTTTTTCATTGTTCTGAATTTTTTGCTGATTATTGAATCTGAGAATCTTTTCTGAAATGGGTTTGGTGTTTATGTGACTTACTCATTACGCTTGCCTGAATATTGATGTGTGGATGTTTGGTTTCTTCATGATTGAAATATTTTCCCCATGCTCATGTCTCTGATGGAGTGTTTTATGTTATCTGTTCAAAATGATTCAAATGCTGTTTCCTAGTGCATATCATGGTCATGTTAACATGTCTCATTGACAGTTGTGATGTATTTCTTCTTCTTGGTGCACTTTTACCAAGTTTGATGCACGGATTAGTTTGTGTTTCTGTGTATTGTTGGAAGGTTTGGTTGGGTCTGTATTTTTTTTCAGTCTGGGTTTCTACATTGAAATATTGGTCTTACTGAATCTTGTTGACAATCTTTTGTGGGGTATTGTCGCTTGGTTCTTTTCTGTTGGTCTGTTCTCTTGCAGATGTCTCGTCGATCTTCCAGGGGTAAAGACATTGTTGCTGACGAATCAGCATCCCTAGTTGCTAAAAGAACTCATCTATCATCTCAAGCATCTCAAGATCCCAATGAGGATAGATTCAGAGTTCCCCTGAACTCACACGCCTACTCAAATGTGTTTGACAAGTCAACAACTATAGTGGAGCGGGTAGTAGAGTTCAACACCTTAGGGACTACATTCATCCCTCGAATCTTTGAGAAACGAGACTGGGCAAACTTGTTCGGAAACTTTGATGATCCAATGGATGAGCTGGTCAAAGAATGCTTCTCCAATGCATCTGATCTTGGACCTGTCCTCGTTTTCTGGGTCAGAGGAACAGAGTTTAGTGTTACCCCAGACTCCATCGCAGATCTTCTCAGCATCACCAGACCTCAGAATGTGAATTTAACTCCCTATGATGAACGAAATCCAGAGGTTGGGGAAATTCTACAAATCCTAGGACACGATCATGAGGTGTCTAGTGCAGGGACTTCCATCAGCACCGCAAAGTTTGCACCTGAGTTGACCACACTGAAGTTGATCATGTTCACCAATCTCTACCCACTGTCCAACACTACATTCATCAATCTTGGGAGAGCTATATTTCTGTGTGATCTCATTACCGGAGCCCCCATTGATATATGTGCTCACATCTACTACAACTTGAGGAAGACCGCTTGTCGATCTACAGCTCGAGGAATCATTCCATTTTGCAGTCTCGTCATGAAACTCATCCTTAGTGCTGGCATTACTCCTCCTGCAGATGGTAAAATGTTGACTCGTCAACGTCCCATTTCTTTGTTCACTCTTCAAGCGAGCAGAAGTCACTCCTCCAAATCACCAAGAAGTGCTCACATCTCTCCGGTTCCTTCATTTGCTCCTGACTCAGAGACACCTGCACATACCACATCTGCATCTCGTGATGTTCCTGAAGCTTCACCGGCTGGTATTCCGCAAGCACAAACTGCTTCTCATACTGACAGAGTTGGCAGTGTTCTTGAGCATATTCAGAAACGCGTTGATGAGCTTGTGGCACTTCTCTACTCCACAAACAACCATGTCCAAATGCGCCTCGAGACTATGGAGAATCAGCTAGATGAGATTCAACGAAAGTTGGACGAGAGTCTTTAGCTATTCGTGACAAAAAGGGGGAGAGCATTCAGTAAGGGGGAGAAAAGTTCAAAGGGAAGTGTGCATAGTGATAGGGGGAGTACACACACACACATACTTTTGTTTTGTTTTTCGTCTTATCTTCTAAACTTATGGTTCTTTTGGTTTTGATACACTGTGTTTTGGTGTATAACTGTTTCTAACTCTCTTCATATACTCTTGGATAAACTTTTATATATGTTTGATGATGTTATTCAGGTATTTGTTGGTTTGTACCCATATGCTTATGTAAGCTTTCAGGGTTTATGTTTTATGCATAGTTTGTAGGCCTTGTGGTATGTACCATGCTTAAGTGCAGCCTTTATGCTATGTTGAAATCAGTACTTTAATCTAAATGTTCTGCATTGTGATTGTTGTACTGTCACTCTTGTGCCCTTGTAGGATTGTTCCTAGATGCATATGCCTTGTGTGCTATGCATTGGTTGAGTGTTGTGCATACAAGTGTCTTGCCTTGTGCTTGTTAACTTGTATGTCCTTGTGTTCATTCCAAGTGTGAATGAGCACTGTGATCACTACCTTGTGGTGTTCACTTGGTTGATCAAGCCATGGTTTGTTCATTAACTCCATCTTATGCTTGATCTCATATTGCCTGTTTCATATGCATTAATAATTTTCTGCTTACAATGATCATGATGTATTGTTGTGTTTCAGGAGTTTATGTTCATATGATTCAAGTGCTTCACAGCTTCTAGAATTAGGTGTGAGTGAGTTTTGATCAACTGTTCCCAACTCACATGTTAAGTCTAGAGTCTGTTTTAGGGTTTTGTCACGGAATAGCCAAAGGGGGAGATTGTAAGGTTGAATTTATTCAACCATCTAATTGGCTTTATTCCGTGCCAAATTTGCTTGTAATTCAGCATTTAGTAACCCTGTATTTAGGTGGGATTGTTGTAAGGGTAGTGAGTGAGATAGTGTGAAGATTGCTCAAGAGTGTGCAAGAAAACAGAGTGTCGCGGCTGGGACTCGCGGCTGGACTCGCGGCTTCAACCCGCCAGAAGATGCACACGTGCCAAGCATGCTGGAAGATGAACAGTCATGCTAGCTGGAGCACTACAGGACAAAACAGGACAACTGGCCATACGGTTAACTCGCGACTGGAACTCGCGACTTAGTCAAGCCGCGAGGTCAAGCCGCGAGCCACCCCTGTTTTGGAAAAACCTGACGTTTCGCATTCCACTCCTCTTCAGTATAAATACCCTTTTAACCCACGATTGAAAGAGAGCTTCCAGAGAGAATTTTGAGAGAGAAACCCTAAAGAAAAACCAGATTGTTTCACCCACAATCTCTACCTTAGAGTCTCATCAAATTCCCTCACTCTCTTCCTCTCCATTGTCAAATCCTTGAGAGGCATTATACAAAACCTGATTCTCACCATTATCATCTCTGTGAGACAGACGTTTGGAGTTCTGGGAAGCAGTTAGGAAGGAGCCAATATTCATTGGTTGATGCTACGGTGTAGTAGCGGAATCCGGAAAGCTAGAAAAGAAAAAGGTTCGGCGCAACCTCGTTGGAGCAAGAAGCTTGGAGGGCTTAGGTGCATTGGGTAGATTAGGCTTGGAGGGTCTATTGCTGTCCTTGTATCCCAACTGTATTTTCTAGTGGATTGATTACCGCTTGGAGGGCGGCGGAGAGGTTTTTCGCCGAGGTCTTCGGTTTCCTCTTCGATAACATATCTGGTGTTATCGCTGTGTTTGCATCTTCCTTCCTCTCTATCTCTGCCTTTACATTAATCTGCTGTGGTTTATTTTGATGTGGCTTAGATAGTTGTTTAATCAATTCCATGTTATAGCATATGTTAAGTTTCCGCACACTAGTTGTTTAACATATTGCATGTGTTGATTAAATTGGTTTTTGGGGGTCTAAACGTTCAAAAGTGTTTTTGTACACGTTTTTGAACTTTCATCCACAAACTGGTATAGGTATAACATTTTGACCTTGATGAAGCAAGATTTCGCCTCGTCCGTACGATGGACGACCTAGAGATCCTATGTAAGAGAAAACATTAAGTAGATAATGACACCAGTTTGGGACCTACCAAGGACCCTCCGATGCTTAAATTAGTTTAAACTCTTTAGAAATAAGTAATATGTAGAGCGATTTGTGTGTATATGTTTTTGTATATCATTTACCTAGCTTTCTAGGCTTTATATAGCCTCTGTGTGAGTAAATGCTCTGTGCAACATTTTACTATAGCTAGAGGAGTTATGGCTTAATGATGACCACTTAATCCCAACCTTTTACTGTCTGTAATGGTTATTTAAATGCACATTATTAGATGGTAGTAATGGTTCCGCACTCATTTATCACTCAATCATTGAATGTTGCCTGGGGTTAATGCACTTATGCTTGTCCATATGCTTACTCATCATTATTATGGACGGTTTGCAAGTATGGATGACCATTTATATGCTACTCGTCAATTGCCCCTTTTATTCCTTTGTCGTCATTCGTTTGGACGAGTAAAGGAATATGAAAAGTCTTTTTTGGCGGGTCAACTTGTTCGTGCCTCGAGATTCTCGTCTCATCACATTTATTGTAAGGAGATATTCCTATCAAGTGATTGCCACATTTCCCTCTTGAATTGATCGCACGTGTGTGCTTCCTTGAGTTTCCCACGTGCATTGATTTTGCTTCCCTTTTTCAACAAAAACTTCTCACATTCTTCTTCTTCTTCAATGTGGGCTGTATTTGAAGTCTGAAACTTTCAAAAAGAGGGCTCCTGCAAATTTAGTACGGTAAGACTCCTTTTCTTCAAAACTCCATTAATGGTTGATTTTTCTTTCATTAGGCAAGAAGCTCCTTCAATTTCATTCTTCTTCGCTAGAATAGGGGTGCTCTTAGAGTTCTCTGGTGGGCATCATCCTTAAGTACGTTTGTTTTTACCTCGAGATTGTGGAGCTTTTAGACCTATTTTGACCACTCTTTATCCTCTAATTCGTCATTCCTTGATTGCTCATCACTTAGAGATGACTGTTGTAGAGTATAAGGACATTGATGTTAGGTCTAGTGAACTTGAGATTGGTCTATCTTTGTGATGAGAATCAACAAGCATTAAAGGATCCATTGCATGTTCCAGTTAGGCCTATTACTAGAGCAAGATCCAAGAAGATGAAAGAAGTACTTAATGGGCTGATTCAAGAGATTTGGGCTGATTCTAACACAGGACATTCCAAGCTTGGCCCAAAGGAAGATGAAGGCATAATAAATTTAATCCAAGCTATTGAGGGCTGATCTGGCATAATCAAAAGTGATTTATGGAGTGGATTAATGGCTGATTGATTTTCCAGCTCCATACCAATTAATAAATATTTTTCCTATTCTAGAGTTGCTAATTTTCTACCTTAATTTTAGACTTCTATTATTTAGAACATAGCTATTTTCCTATTTTGGAGCTGCTAATTTTAGACCAAATCAATTTAAATTTAGGCTTCTATTATTTAGTACATTTTTTTTCCTATTTTTAGTCATGTCTTATAAATAGCATGCACTCATTGTAATAGAGGAATATTGAATAAAAATTAGAAAAACGAGAGTTTTTGATTGTTCTCTTGGTTCTTCAAGAACTGTGAACTTATCAGGGATTCTTCCTTGTGGCGTACAAATTTTATACATTCGGTTTGTGATTCAGTTATAATCATTGGGTTGAGGTCTGTTACTTATACCTTTGGTTCACGTTTTATTTATAAACGTTGGGTCAGGGTTTCTATCAAAATCTATATTTTAGCTTTCTTGGGCAAGTATTACAATATTATTTGTTGGATCTCAAAGCGTGTCGATTGAGGTTTGCATCATTTGGTATCAGAGCACAGGTTCTAAAATCAGTTTTACTATCTCTTTATCTTTTGTTTTCTGTTATCATCCTACCTTGTTCCTTTTGTGTTCTTTATTATTTGTTCTTATTTTGTGACGTGCACCAGGTCAAAATTATGCTCCAAGTTCCCAAAAAAAAATTGAAAAAAAAGAAGAGACGTCAGAAAAGAGAAGAAAAGAAGAAAAAAATTTGTTTGTAGTTTCAATTCTCTTAAACCAAAATATTTTTTTTCTTTGTCCTCTTCCTTTGATTCATTATTTCTGTAATATTTTTTTGCTGTTGGTATTGGTTTAATGAAGAACTGAAAAAGGGAAGCTACGACTA